>NC_088650.1:9834241-10484241 GCF_964019385.1 Sycon ciliatum | reverse complement strand
GTTGCACATGATAAACCTAAGTCTACGTTTTCTATTCCTATGGTGCAGGCGAGGTCTGCGGTGGCTATACATCTATCTGATGGGGAAATTGAACTTCCAGGGTCTTTCTGGGCACGTCTACTTCTTGCCCAACGAGAAGCAGACGTTCATGACCCTGGACAGGGAAGGCAACCAGGCCTTCAAGAAGCTCATCAACACTAGCTACCCGGAGATTGCGCAGAACTTCACGCCGTCGCAACCGACCAGACCAGTACAGAGCTGCAATGACTGTGTGATTAAAATATTCGTTATAATTTGAAGTTGTTCTGTGCAAAAGGATAATAATATTATGTACATGTACAGTCATTTACTGGTTTTGAGAGACAGAATTCGGTAACATTTCACCTCGCTAACCAACAAAAATCCAGAGATCGCTAACTTTATTTGACGTTAAAATATCTGGTCCTGCAGTATTGCCATGTTAGGTATGAGTCTTCCTCTAGCCAAGTTTGGAGCACAGAGGTAGCTAGCTGCAGGTCTGTAGTGACAGGAAGCATTGCTGACTAGCTTGTGCACTCTCGCACTGCCCTGTGCAAAGAAACACGTGTCGGTTGGGATGGGTTTGAAGGTGAACATGTGGTGAAAGGATGGGGCAGTAGAGGGGGTTGTGGAGAGAGAGAGAGTGTGTGTGTGTGTGTGTGTTTGTGTGTGCGCGCGAGTGCGTGCATGTGCCTATGTGTGTCTGTCCGCGCGTGTGTGAGCGAGAGATCACGAAAATACAGCAGGTAACTTGTGTGAAGCTGGGAGGGTAAAACCTTGCCTTCTTCCCTATCGTTACCTTTCTTCTCCCATGTGTGGTTTCAGGCACTAGGGGTGTACTATCAACGCGGTGAAAATGGAGTCCCGGTGACGGTCGGTTATCTGCATCCTGGACAGTTAATGCCTGAATTGTTCTACGACAAACTGACATGGCCGCAAGCATGCGGCATTCCCAATGATACCCTTTCCTTTGATAACATCCAGATAGGCGGTAAGCTGTCAAACGTTGAGAAAATGTATTACTGTAGGATAACCCCTCCCCGGTGAATTAGTACCGGTAACTGCAATGCGGTGATGTCACATGTAATAACAATGATGGGCTTGATGAAGACTGATGCAGGGTTCAATGATGGCAGTACGTTCAATGTCTTGTGTGTATGTGTGTGTTTGTGCATGTGTACGTGCGTGATGTGTACGCGTGCAATGTTGTTTCCACTGCTGCTGCTGTTTCAGGTCTCAGGGGAGGGTGTACTTTCGTTCCGGAAGCTCTGAAAGAGAATATGGGCGGATGTCAAGGGGGGTTGGCCTTCCTCATGACCACATGTAAGTCACATAATTGTTAGAGTATTGGACCAGGTGGCGTGGTGGTTATTTTGATTTTCACCGAGCACATTACTCCAGGATGTGTGTGCGTGCGTGCGTGCATGTGTGCGTGTTTGATCATGCTTGACAACACAGCACTGTCCAGACATGATGACTTTGCCTGCAATCCGACTACTGGGATGTAGACTGGCTCGCAGTCCGAGTAGTGAACCTTAGTGGCCCACACTTAGACTTCTGGAGCTTGCTTGAGTGTAACTGACGAAGAGAGAATCCTGGACAGGAGAGAAGGCCAGTAGAACGCTCAGTCGGGAGCATAGTTGCTGTATTCATTGTGGTGATTGATCTTTCTTCTCCTCGTGTTGCAGCCATGCTTTTGGTGCTGATTATCATGGCCGGGATCTGGAAGGTCTGGTAAGTCGGAAAGTTTGTTTGTTTGCGATCATGCGACAGCAGCCGCACTTGACTTAGTCATGCCCAAACTCATGCTCTCCGCAGATATGTGTAAGATGACGTCAACTTTCCCTAGCTTATCTTCACCTCACATATACGGGCCAACTCTCTTTTAAACTGGTCATCTTTCTGCGTCAGTCGAGCGTTGCGTGTTTTTTACTTCTGCACGCAGGATGCACTGCCACCAATCTTTGTGCAGTGGCCGTCAGTATGACGCATCAAAATGCACAGAATTTTGAGTTGTGACCTGTTCAGGCTTACTGACGCCCTTCGGTCCTATATAAGAGAGTACTACACAAGAGAGATTGGAAGCTGTGTCGCAACTCTGAGTTTCACGTATTCAAGTACTACGATCATCAGGCAACTGATGGCTCCAAAACGGGCAGCCTGAGAGAGTACCCAAAACTTTAATAGCCCTTGGTGGATGATGGTAACAAAATTTGCCATATTCCGCTCGAAAAGCAGTGAAATTGGCAGTACAGTACCATAGACATCTTATGGCAGGTACATTCCTGAGTTCTGCTCCATTTCTTCATCTACATACCAAACATGCATGAAACACTCCAAAAACAAGTACGGAATTCTGCCAATTTCTCTGCCGGCATGATCCACAAAGGGCTACTGACACCAGGTCTTGTACGTAGTGCAGATTGGAAGGATACCAACCCCATTTTGGAAAATTCGTCAGCTTCTGTTTGGTGTATGTTGCTACCTGGGGGTTTTCCCTTATGTGTATGGTACAAATGAACAGTGTTGTAAACCATGCACTGCGTGATCTCCCAGGAGCTTTCTCCGTCTCTCTCTCTCGCTGTCCTTGCCGTTGACTCAGGTACTCTAGAAAGCTGTCGAATGCCATTGCTAAGCACACCAAGCCAGAAGAAGAAGAGGAGTTTGTTGTTCCCGAGCAGATCGCCAGCAAGTGGGAGATCGCACGCGAGAATATTGTCATTAACCGGCGTCTTGGAGAAGGTAGGGAGTGAGAATGTGAGGCAACCAGCCAGCAAGTTCAGTCTGGACTTTTCATTGACTTGAGTCAACTGGAATCTAAAGAAATAACATTGCAGGGCTGCCATTTTTCTGTGAGTAGAACTCTGAACAGGTTGACCTCCAGCCAGAGGCGGGTGAGGGTATAAGAGAGACAGCACCCCATTTAGAAGCCAACGCATTTGTCAAATTTCAAGGGTCCAAAACATCAGAATAGTGCACTATCGTGAACGATCTGAGTAAGACAGTGGAACGGATTTTGATCGGTTTGTCGCAACGACTTTCAGTTTTGACTAGACTGGAACCCCCCCCCCCCCCCCCTGCAGAGATCGCTGGATCCGCCGCTGTGTGAGGCCTCAGACAGAAAGGGTCCTCAATTCCGAGGTTCACTGATAGCTGATGTCCTACTATAGCCCACTATACTGACCGTTGTAAAAGTTTATAGTTAGCGATATGCTACTGCAGCTGATTGCTCTTGTGATGTTCTGTGCGCTGTTGATTCTGTGCTGATAGGTGCATTTGGTGCTGTATACGGCGGAGACATAGTTGACGAATCGCAAGAGCCGTCTTGTGTTGCCGTCGCGGTTAAAACTCTTCACAGTGATGCAACGATTGTCGAGAAGGTCAGCCTGCACCTTGTGTGCTTTGTCAGCCCTGTGTGTGAATCTCTTCAGTCTATCAAAAACATGCGTTCACACCAATGATGCATACTTTGTCTGTGTATGCACCTCTTAAATCTTCTAAGAACATGTATGCGAGCTTTGTCTGACTGTATGCACCTCTTCAGTCTACGGAGAGCATGCATGCATGCTTTGTCTGTGCATGCACCTTTTTCAGCCTGCCAAGAACACACATGCATGCTTGTTTTGTAATTGTATGAACTTCTTCGGTCTACCATGAACACACGTGTGTGCTTTGTCCTTGTATGCACCTCTTTGGTCTTCCAAGAACATGTATGCCTGCATGCTTTGTCCTGTATGCACCTCTTCAGCCTTCCAAAACTTACATGTGTAGTTGCATAACGGCCGGTTGAACGTACCAATCCTCGCTGTACTGTCATGCTGTTCCTTGCCGTGCAGAGAGAGTTCCTGGCGGAGGGACAAATGATGACCCAATTCGACCACACCAACATCGTGAAACTGATCGGGTTCTGCACGAAAGAGGAGCCGTTCTATGTGGTGATGGAGCTGATGATGCATGGCGACCTCAGAGCCTTTCTGCTCTCTCATCGGCACTTGTGTGGGACTGCAGACCCGGTAAGGAATGGAGAGGAGGTACCGTATTTTCTGGAGTATATGCCGCACTTTGAACACTCAAAATTCACCCCCGAAAACGGGGGTTGCGGCTAATACTCCGTGCTGTGACCCGCAGTAAATTGGGAACTCGTGGCCTGGCACGAGGGAAACATGGAGGGAAACATAGATGCAGCGAATGGGATTTTCGGTCTTTGACCACTTTGTTGTGGGATGATCTACTCACCTCCCACCGCTTAGGAGCTGCATCTGCGCCTTGATCCTTGAAGAGTGGTGGCGTTCCTGCGGATGCGCAAAACTGGGCCTTCAGCCGAGTCTCACGCGAACAGTGAATTTTTACACATGACAAAGTGCGATGGCAGTAAGACCATGATTGAGAAACAGAGGGTACCAGGTTCGAATCTTGCTTGGAAGCAGAAGGATATTTTCCAGCCGTGCTGTTTCGACCACTTTGCTGGTGGGCAGATCTACTCACCTCCCACCGCCATAGGAACTGCATCTACACCTTAGGTCTTTGCAGGATGGTGGCGTTCCTGTGTATGCTGAAAACTCAGTCTAACTCAGTCTCAAGCGAACCGAGAAATATTATTTCACATAACCTCCTCAGCAGTGAACACGTTTGGGGGCCAAAACGTCAGTCCGGCGATGACCTGACCAACCGTAGTGGTTCTGGCGGGCCTGTCATTGATCAGTGAGATGATGGAAGCTCACTGGGGCCATAGTCTGTGCTAATAAAGGTTACGGATAACATGTGAATATGTCCTTTCTGTTTTAACGTTGGCGACAACCAACATTTCTTATCTATTTTTTGTTTGGTGACAGAGCGAACTCTGTCGACGGCGGTTGACATCGGTGGTGCGGCAAGTTGCCAGTGGCCTGGAATACTTGTCGAGTATCAACTTTGTACATAGGTGAGTGCACATTGCACAACTGATAGTGCATGCCATGCCATGATGTCATGATTATGAGATCAATGAGTCATGACAATTCAATCATGATTGTGATGTCAGGATAATGACGTCATGTCTTGCGGCTATGATGCTGTCACATTGCTGTGGCTACAGCAGTGGGGTGGGGCGTAGACCAGTGAGGAGACTGGCCATTGCACTGCACCAATGCTGTGATCACACACCCAGTAACCAACAGGAGCCAATACATTACTGTAAGACCAGATCATTCAACGTCAATTAAAGTTAGCGATCTGCGAATTTTTGTGGGTTAGCGAGGTAAAATGCGGACAAATTCTGTTCGTCAAAACCGGCAAATGACTGTATATGAACAAAATTATCGTTTTGCACATAACGACTTCAAATTTTAACGATGTTTTTAATTCGTTAAAATGTCAGAATTAGATTTTCGTTAGTATTAGCGGTCTTCCAGTAGTCCAATGATGCCGGTCATGACGTCAGTGTACATGCCCTGTTCATCTGAGAAGCAATGGTGATTTACCGGGTGTTCATGCCATACATTCTTTTAAATCACTATGTGAGCGAGTCTGTCTGGCTGACTTAGCATGCATGCATAATTATATGGTTCGAGGATAATACATACCACAGTCGTGGCCAAAGAATTCCAACCCGTGTGCCGAAAACAGCGCCAAGGCTCATTTGGCTCCTGTGACCCTCGGACGGGTTTTTTGACCGTGCATGATGTAATAGAACTGTACAGTTGTGTGTTTCTGATTTCTGTATGCAAATGGCGCTACCCTCTGCAGGGATATAGCGGCACGGAACTGCATGGTCACTGTCAACTATCTGGTAAAGATTGGCGACTTTGGAATGTCACGGCGGATGGCAAACAGTGACTACTACCGCATCAAAGGAGAAGGTGGGTTATGAACTACAATCAGAACAGGGTTGCCTCCCAAACCTAAATTCTGAACTTCACCTCCTCGCATTCTCTTATAACCCCGCTTCTATGATGTCTATATGCACGTGCAATACGCATTCGCTCTCATGTCGGTGGGCCTGCCCGTTTGATTCTGCGAATTAAAATACAACAACAACAACAACAACAACAACCTCACCGAGCCCTTTGTTGTTGATGATGCCTCAATATGCGAACAGTACTGCTTTGTCCTTTCTGAACCCATCAGCAGAGAGAAAAAAGGCCGAACCTGGTAGCAGTGAGGTAATCACAATTTATTTTTTTACTTTTTTGTTTTTCACTTGATCACTTTAGTTCCGTACTTCCACTGATGATCGGAGCTTGAAAATCGATTCTGGAAACACACAATCTCAAACCTTGAACAAAGTTTCATGTTGCGTGGTGATGTCTGCGGCATTCATACTTTTCATAGCTACAGTCAGACCTCGCATAACCGCACACATCCGTTTCCCACAAAAGTATCTGGATAGGCGAGAGAACCGGATAATCGAACACACATACTGTATGTATGCATGACATGTGCTGTAAATCGGTAACCAACGATTTTCTTCCGGATGGCGAGAGATCCGGATAAAAGAGGACCGGATAAGCGAGGTCTGACTGTACTATTAAACTTTTATCTCCACGTAGATTATTTGTTTGTTTTTTACGGGCCTCTTTTACGGGCAAAAATTAACACAATGGATTAAAATACAATAAATCATACACTGGACAAGAAACCCAGAAAAGTGCATGTGTAAAATCAAGATGCAGTATGAAAGTGGTAATGAATGTACCTTGTCAGCATGCTCAAACTGACAAGGTACTAATATTGAGCTGTGCATAGCACGTATGCCAAAGTCAGTGTAGAGAACTGGTTTGGGCACCCTGTAAGAAGACCTTAGGGTCTGTTGGGAATGCCCAAGTAAAATAATAAAATACAATACAAAAAAACTGGAGATCCTTTCCATGTAAAGTTATGACCCCTGCCGACACAACATAGCCACCCTGTTCACGTTGTCTCTGTACTACCCTGCACGGCACTTCTCAAGGCATCACGTTGGAATCCGTGTGTCGATTTGCTCTGTCTCCTCAGCACCGCTGCCTGTTCGCTGGATGGCCCGTGAGTCTTTGTTCGATGGCAGATTCGACGTGAAGTCCGACATGTGGAGCTTTGGCGTGGTGATGTGGGAAGTGATTACTTTCGGTGCACAGCCATTCCCTGGCAAAAGCAATGCCGAAGTTATTCAACACATCCGTGAGGGAGGCAAGCTCGAGATACCGGAAAAGTGCCCGCAAAAGCTGTAAGTCAACTGTGAAAGTCGTTCAAGATAGGGTTATAAGGAAGGAACTGTTGAATGGATTTGTTGAGTAACGACTGCTGGTGTATGAAGTTGAAGACACCACTGCAGCTGTACTTATGGTTGATTAATAATGGTGGTAAAGACACGCCTGGCGAACTGATTGTGGTGGTGGTGAGAAGGAGAGCTCTGTGCCAGAACTTTGCAGCCCAGAGAGCGTGTGTGGGCAGGCGTGTATTTACCGCCAGATTGCCAGGTGTGTCTTTACCACCATTATTAATCGGCTGCTGGTGTAGTGAAAACAATCTGCAGCCAGTATGAATGTGCATGGCTATGAGACTGGAGCGGCATCTGCTTGTAGAGTTTTCCAGTGCCCACTGTAGCCGCACTGGGTCTATTGAGCTATTGAAACGCCCAACTGGATGGGACGGCATAGTATTGCTCCTCAGTCTAGACGCATAGGCAACTTAGAGACCGTGGCATGAAATCCAGAGCTACCACGAAGGCCATTTGCAATACAGAATGTTACTCAATGCTTTTTTTTTAAGGGTCATGCTGCTTGGCTTCCATTCTCAGACAAGCGCAAGAGTAGAGATCTTCACCAGAAGGTATTCATGGAACTGAAGTGATAACGGGCATGTTGTCGTATAGTCTTCAAATTCAACAATTCATGCATGGACTGAATGATCAATGTTTGATTGGCTTTTGCCCAGGCGCAATTTGATACTGTCTTGCTGGACAGACAGCCCGGACGTACGGCTGACTGCCGAACGTGCTGTGAGCATTCTGGAGAATGACAAGGAGATCGTTGTAGCCTGCGTGAAGCAAACCCTCCGCGTTGGCAGCAGCTGGAAAGTACTCCAGCATGCGGTGAGTATGAACTTATTATTCCCTGTTTTTCATATTCCTCTCTCTCTCTCTCTCTCTCTCTCTCTTTCCATACATCTCCACAACACTCTCAACGGTCCCTGGACTACACCAACCCATTGAAAATATGTTATAATATCCTAAATACCGAGCAAGGCCCATATTCCTTTGTCTCTCGCTGCCATTTTTTCTCCCTTCATCAAGGCCTAGCTATCTATCTGTTTCTTGCATTGCATCGTACAACCGTGTGCCCACACTGGGTGCAGTGAAACTTCAGTACAACATACCTCGAAGAAAAAATACAGCGGAGGGACAAAAAGATCTGAACCTTATCGCCGAGGAGTTCTATATTCAAAGTCATAAAATTATGACTGGAAAGGGAGACCCAGGGCCATCAAACAAAGTACTTCATATCCGATGCAAAGAAATGCGTATGTCATACCCAGGGTGCTTGCTGTATACTGAAGTTTTCACAGTGTGTTATCTGTCTCCACTGTGTCCTCAAAAGCCTCATCGGGGGATCCGAAACTCCATTCACCTACAGTTGTGCTCACTGAAATCCGACCCAAGGTGCAAAGCTGATGCCCCGGACCAGTTCCGCTTACATCACTGTACTTGTACATATGTGCGCCCAGCCGTATTCGTACCACTGCCAGGGCATCAAGGGCCGTGCAAGTTGAGGGTGCCAAATATGCAATCTGGGTCTGATTTCACCAAGCACCAATGCACTAGGTAGTATTCTTCTGCTGTTGTCTGGTCCCTGCAGCTTTCATTTTCGTCCAAGCAGGGCAAGCCGGGAAAAAGCCAGAGCTTGAGGAAAGCAGATGAAGGTCGGATCAAGCGACCCGTGAGCGGAAGTGCTGACTCGCCAATCACCTTCACCAACACTTGTCAGGAAGAGCCAGACGAAACGAAAGAAGACATGGTACCGAACGTTCTGTACGGAAAGAGCTTGGACAGTGCGATACCACTCGGAAAACTAAATCCGGTATTTTCAGAGGGAGACCCAGAGGCCGGTGATGATGCGGAGGAGGGTGGTGAAGATGGAGGCTACATGAACACCGACTTGCAATAGTAACTTCACTGCTTACCCAGCTACCGTGTCTAATGGGAAATACCGAACTGCTGGTCATGCACCATTAACTAGATCATGGCGCTTCGCTGGTCGATTGCAGCGGCTCCCGGTAACGTTACTCGATTATTCTGCGTTGGCGATAGGATGCACAGTGCGACTGCCTGCGTCTCCATGCCAAGCCAGTCCCGCTTCCATGAACAAGCAAGAGGAGCTGCCGGGCGAGTGGATCACATCTAGCCTAGAACTACACTCAATTATTTCTTTGCAGCATACCGGTAGCGCTGCATTGTAGGTCACACTAATAAGGTGTCGACTACTATTTTTTGTTCACTTCCTGGCACATTGTGTCCTCCAATCTTGGCTTGACATTGATAGGCAATCTTTAAAAAAAGTAGATTCCCTTTAATAGCACAATCCTCACGTGTACAACCAAACTGGGTCGCCTCATCCCGCATACAGCATACTTCAATACTACAATGACTATATTGATATTTTAGATTAGTTCTACATTGTACTTTAGCCGGCTTCACCGTCACAGTCACCTATTCTAATCGTAGGCCTGGGTGCATGAGATAAAACAGATAGCTGAGTCTCATATTCAATCTTCTGCTAATATTACGAATATATTCAAACCTTTTCCCGAACCTGTTGCACTTCACCTACTTCTCTCCTATTATTTTTCACACTCTACTTTCCCAGTACTCTTACACGTATATATTGTTGTTTATTGCTAGATTTCATTGTTGAGACGTATTTCTCGGATGAATGCCTCTTGAAAATCAATTAGGAATTTGTATTATTCATATTTTTATTCTTATATTTTGTTATTGCTACGTACAATGTCCGCTTTGCCGATTTTTTATTGTTACAGCCAAGTTGTTGTCTCCGCGCCGCCATTCGTACAATTGATATTCACCAGTTGACCCCGAGCTAGTGCTCAAAGGTCAGATAGCACTACTTTGTGAAGTACATGTAATTATAGCCGCGCCAAAGTTTAGCAATAGGAGATTGCATCTAGACAGTACAATAATAATGTATCATTCCATCATGATAAGCGCACTTGCCCTGATCAGGGACTTGAACAGTCAGATTCGCTTGCCATGATCATGATTGTATAGAGTAGTTAGTTTGGCATCTCTGAGGAGTATAACAGTTGGAAAGAGTTACCCGGTGGGCCGTGGCTGAAGCTAACCGTAACGGTGATTGATGTGTCTGCGCACCGTGTACACTCACAGCACATTGTGTTGAACTGATTTGTACATACATGTGAGCGCTACTACTGTACCACAATACCAATCTAGGTGATGATGGCAAGTGAACACAAGACATAGCCCAATACTAGCGCTAGCCACTGAAATTCGGGAGGATTTGATTTCGATACAAATTATTTTCAAAAGAAAAAGGCATAGCGCGGGAATGTGACTTTTTAAATTGTTTTGTTTGTGATCGTAACCTAGGCAATGACGGCAAACACATAAGTATTATTAGTTCCGTACTCCGGAACATTTCACTGCTCAAAACGACGTATAAAAAAATCCGTAGCGCGTCTACGGATTTTGGCACGAAAAATCGTACTCCGGAACCTCTCTACTATCACCGTAAAGTCGTGTATAAAAGCCGTGGCTTCTATGACTTTCTTGCGGACATTTTGCAGGCTTCTACAATGAGACAGGCCTCTATACAAGACAGGCATTTCTATGTATTAAAACACTAAACCCAGGCTTATGAGTTATGTCAAGAGTAGATAAACAAGAGTGTGCAACTCGCGGATGGGTTGGCCCACGGCGGAATTTTTTGTTGACGTAATCTTTTCGACGACGCACACACTGCGAGCCTTTTGGAGAGGTTTCCCTCGTGCACTTGGCCGGGCTTTACACTACAAGGTCGGTGCCCAGCACGTGCTCACACTGCTCTGCGGCAAAGTCCGCGTTTCTGAAAAAAAGGTGACGTCAACAAAAAATTCCGCCGTGGGCGGGGCATCTGCAGATTGTGCAGGAGAGATCCGGAGTTGCACACTCTTGTTTATCTACTTGTCTACTCTTGGTTATGTACATGTGCCGACAGAGTATCTTGAAAACCAGGCTTCTATTCAAGACAGGCTTTTATTGGTACAGTCAGACCTCGCTTAACCGCACACATCCGTTTTCCACAAAAATATCCGGATAGGCGAGGGAACCGGATAATCGAACACACACACTGTGTGTATGCATGGCAAATGCTGTACATCGGTAACCTACAATTTTCTTCCGGATGGCGACGGATCCGGATAAAAGAGGACCGGATAAGCTACATTGTAGGTCCAGCGGATTCTGCCGGCAGAAAATTGGCAGAATTCGGTACTTTTTCTGGTAAGTTTCATGCATGTTTGGTATGTGGATAAAGAAATGGAGCAGAATTCGAGGAATTGCCCGCCATAAGGTTTGTATGGTTCTGCCAATTTCACTGCTTTTCGAGCAGAATCTGCCACCTTTTCGAGCAGAATCCGCCGGTCCCTAGTGTGACTAGAAAGTAACAGTATTCATGAAGTCAACTTTCACTGACCAGTACTTTGGTAAAATGTTTCCAGTTTTAAAAAGGACTTTCCCGCAAGTTCGACAGAAAAAAGCGTTTCTAATTACAAGATAATGAAAACAACGTAAAGCCGTGTGTTCCCAACTGGCGCTTGTACGCGTGAAACCATGCGTTCATGCGTATTTTCGTGGACTTTTGGGGGTGTCATGCGTATGGAAAAGCGCCGAACTGAAAATTCCAACATGTACTTTTCAGCATATGTGAGGCATGTATTGGTGAACACGTACATACCAGTCACTTTGACTGCCGGAATCATTAAATTAGTACACATACTCGAAGGCATCACATGCCCCAACATACGACTTGAACTGCAGTTTTTTTGATAAAAGACGAGCAAGAGGCGCAAGTAAATCTTGACTAGATAAAAAAAAAGAGGCAGTCAGTGAGTTTAAAGGAACAGCGAGGGGATATAATTGGGGTGCCAGGCATTGTATACAAGGAAGTAAACAACAGCGCTCGATCAGTGCAGCTTTGAGGGTACAGTAAGACTGGTATTAGTATCTCTTACTGGTGCGAGTTGGCATCGTGAGAACAAAGGATAATGATAATGATTCTGTTTAAAAGAAGGTTTGGATAACACTCGATATACTAATTAATGCAGCAGACTGAGATATGTAAGGTGTGGCCTGATGGCCTGATGTGTTTTGTGGAATTGCTTCAAAGTAGTACAGGAGGTACTTCTTGCCTTCTACATAGTGTTGTACCTAGTGCTGTACATTGTCTTTCACTTCGTTTTCCTTTTTATTACCCCCCCTCTCTATGGTATGGTACATGGTATGAGTGAATTCATGGTTTGCGAGCCATTCACGGGATTGACTCAGTCACGGCAATGCTTAGCGTTGTAGTCACAATCACAACAGTTGCATTCCCACGCACAACCGGATTGCGGTGGGACGCATCCCATGGCCATCAACACAGCACGTCACAATTCGGACAGGTGACGTCAGCTCGAAGCGCCGAGCGGCATTGGGGATGCGAAGCATAGCAGCACGTGTCGCATTGGTGTACTTCTTCCACAGCCGCCTCCCCGCAAATGACGCACGGTTGGCCGCCGCTAGCACGCGCACTACTAAGCACTGGCCCTGCTGCTTGCAGTCTTGGTGCAGTGTTTGTACTTGCATTCTCCATGCCTTGGACGGCCGGCAAGAGTGTGCTGGTGCTGCCGCTGGTCAGTGGCAGGGGTTGGCTAGCGGCAAACGCCAGCGACTGCAGTGCCAAGGCAGGCGCGCTGGAAACGCCAACCGCCCCGCACTGGGAGCTAGCGCCGCTCACCGCGGGCGGCGTGGACTTGACGTGCGGGTGGCGCCGCTTGAATCCGCGCCACCACCCCGTGCCGACCGATACTGGGCTACCCCGCTCTGACTTGAGAAGTTCCTCTGCCAGTTCTTGCACACTTTCTGTAGCCATGTGAAGGAGAAATGCACAACCACAAAAAAAAGAGATCAGCAAACACTTGAAAACCCCATGCCACATTTCAAATAAAAAATTCACTCGATATAAATATGTTACGAGAGTAAATTTCAATATGTCTCCAGGCCAAGTAGAATAAACCCATCGCAAAATCCGACTATCCCAGTCAAGATCAGTGGTGTTGATCAGATTTGTATCCATGCTTGATTTGCCGCAGCGAGATCAGGAGTGGCCGGGTTCGAATCAACGGACCCACCTGCTTTGCCTCATCTCACTGGGGACAAAATTACGCCCGATCGTCTGCCAGTCTCAAGTCGTAATCGCTCTATCGTACATGACAAGGAATTACAATCAGCTGCAGCCGGGGAAAATCTGCTTCACGTCCTGTATCTAGAGTTTCCGTCGGAAACGTCGTCTCGCAAGCACATGTCAGGTGGCATGCTGTAAACCGGGAAACCTTTGCGATCTGGCAACATTCACGATAAGGAATTGCAAAAGCAATCCGGCACCATGGTAGAACTGTATTAAAAAAACTAAGGGAAATGACTCAAATTACAACCATTTCCAGATTGGTCTGTGCTGGCAAATCGCGGACTAAAACCAGCGTTTCCCGGTTTACAGTAGTTTGAAGAGAGAGAGAGAGAGAGAGAGAGAGAGAGAGAGAGAGAGAGCGAGAGAGAGAGAGAGAGAGAGAGAGAGAGAGAGAGAGAGAGCGAGCGAGAGAGAGAGAGAGAGAGAGAGAGAGAGAGAGAGAGAGAGAGAGAGAGAGAGAGAGAGAGAGAGAGAGATAGAGAGAAAGATAGAGAGAGAGAGAGAGAGACAGAGAGAGAGAGAACAATGTACTAGAAGTAACTTAGGGAAGGGAGACAAATTTCATATTCGCCCCTCTCTCTCTCTCTTGAGTCAGGCAAGCGAGGACCTCCTGCCCTGTGTCACTCCCTTGGAGTACAGTCTAGACGTTTAGCCTCGTTTGTCCGGTCGCGAAGCCCGGGAACAAGTTCAAATCCTCCGCAGTCACGGCCATCCATGATAACACAGGTGCGGAAAGAACCCTCGAGCAACACGCTGTTCGATTCGTTCATAAAAACGAATACAATCCAACCAAGCCAGCCACAAATCGAGTGCGGGCCCAATACTGTAAAAGTAGTAGATCTTCAGCATGCGAGTCAAAATACTATTACAAGCATACTTATACCAGGTAAAAGTTTGCATGACAACCCAGCACAAATAAGATTAGACCAGCAGTGCTGAGTGGCCTTCACACGTGGATTGGGTAGAGGCTATGATCTGCAATAACAGGCGCGTACTGTGAGTCTACAAATTTTCGCCCATTCAAATTCCGACCTCCCAGGGCTAAAACCTATTTCAGCGACGTCAAATTTTCGGCCTGTACTGCTGCCGCCTGTATACATTGTCACACTGCACCCTGCAAAACAAATTTTCGGCCGCAAAAATTTTTCGGCCAAACATGACCAGGCCGAAAATAGCCGAAAAATAAATATGCACCGAATATTTGTTGACTTGCAATAGCCCACATAGGGCACAGGGGGGGGGGGGGAGGCATGTGCACCCCCCTAACAATTTTGACTTACGTTCAGCGTGCCCATAACGACCATGAATGACATGCACCAGCCATCCTACACATACATGTATGTGACTGTGCCCTTAACCCTTTCACCACTGTCGACGTATATATACGTCATGACGTCATGCACCTGCCCCACTGACGACGTATATATACGTCCTCAGTGTACGTCGCGTTTGTACTGATGCCTCAACATCAGTGGGGCCAGGATCTGTTCCTCAGTGGGCTGAAGGCCCTGATCGACGTGTACGCAGCGTATGTGGCCAGTCTGCACAGCAGAACAGCCGCGAGCATCGAGTTTGAAGTGCGTATTTTTGGCATATCGTTCAAATAAATTGTTTTGCTCAAAGGTCGTTTTCGTCATCTTGCCCTGCTGTTTCTCGGCAAGGTAAGTTGCTCAACTACTCTGTGCCGATGGCAGGAGTCCTGTGAAGCAGTGTGAGGCGGGTAATGACTCTGAGGATGATTCTGGAGACAGCGAAATTGTGTCGGAGTCGTTTTCTGAGGATTACGAATTTGCTGCTATTCAAAAGATCGCAGCTGACTCGGACGCAGGGGATGCTGGAGACCAAAGAGATTTGGAAAGCGATGCTGAAGTCTCTGACACCTAGGCATGGTGTTCTGAGCAGGAGCTATCTGTCGCGAGCCCGTTTGCTGAAGTTACTCAAGTAAACTGCGATCAAATTTTGAAGGTCAGATTTTTGAAAATATTTGAATTTGAAGTCAAGTGTACTGGTCAGGCATGCATGCAGATCACAATAGAGATGTGCATACATGTAAGTATTGTATGTTGAGTACAGAGCCCGGCACCTACAGGATGGAGATTGCTATCTATATGAATCCAGAATAATCCAGAATAGTCAACAATTGTGCAATTTTGAATCACTATCAGAAATTGCGCAGCCGATTGTTTCTTGAATGTTCATGCGTACGTACACCGGTACGCAGTATGCACTCCGCTGTTTAGGGAATGCTTCAGACTATTTTGATAGCTGGATTGTCTTGCCAGTGACTGTCCAAATCAGAGAATGAGCAGCATTGCATTCTCCATCAATATGACTTTACCTGTGCCGCGTACGTACGCGTGCGGCCAGCGATGAATCACCCTGGGATGCGCCGAGCACAGTAAGCCAACCGCTGCCACTGCACCGGCTGCTATTATAGCTGATGCAGTTGCTGTGGTTGCTACTCCAGTTACTCGGCATCCTCACTGTCCATCATATGGTTTTGTCTTGAAGTAGGTAGGGCACGGCTGTTATGCATGCATAATCCAGCGACATTATGTACGGTACGACATTTTCCCGTCGCCCCAGTGATCCATGATGCTGTCGTACGCGACCTTGCTGCCTTTTTCAAATCTCTGGAAATATTCGGCAAGGTTTCGCCTATGTTTCTGTCGATTCCAGCCGTTTTCTACGTTGGATTCGGGAAGTCTAAGCGAATTCACCTTCCTGCCTTCAAGCTGCGCAAGCAGATATTTTGATCGTCAAAATGCGCAATGGGAAAGTGAAGTTACGATCTTTTTCGTTTCGTTCTTCCTCGTCGTGCCGGCCATTGGCGTTTATCAGAATTGGCTCACATTCGAGGCTTCCTCCTAAGGGGTGCAGAATTTTTGGCAGCCTTCACGCCAATTTTCATTGAAAGGTTTGTCCTTTTCCTACGTCGTAGTTATATTTTCATTGCCGCCCAGATTATCGTTTTCGTGCCCAAGTCGATTTGCGTGGCGTACTTGGACGTCAATTGCAAGTGTTTGCTGATAATGCAGGACGAGTGGAAGTGTGTTCTCCTGCCTCAATGTCTAACGAAGACCCCGGTTTCGTCCGCCATAGGAGGGATCCGTGCATGCTTCGTTCTGGATGTTAGCAAGTACAAATCAGACATGCATCCAATGAACATTTTTTGAAATCCATGCTTTCGAAATGTATGTAGAAACAGGACATTGTGTAGAGATTTTAAATGTCAGAGATGCAAGATTCCCCATCTGTCTGAGGCCTTACGTGTAGACACATAGGCATGGGTTTTTTGTATTACTAGTGTTACTGCAGATTTAGGCCACGCACAATGTAGTCTTTCGACGATCCTGCTGAAAAGCACACACTTGCATGCGTAAAGACCATACTGAAATACTTCAAGTAATTGAACCACAACAAACGACAACCATGATGCAGCTTATATATCTTGCACTACATCAGCACTAAGCACAGCATGGCACTCAGGACAGGGCCGCTGGTGATGGCCGTACCCGGTTTTACCACTCTCGGCGTTCATGATAATTACATGTAACATGTTAAATATGCAAATAATTATGTAGAACACTAATAGGCTATCCTTGTACACTCCTCACTAGAGTCCCTTCTAAACTGCTTTCTACTTTAGTGAGGACTACTGTACAAGCTGCATTATGCAGAGTATCTGTTGCTACCGGAGTGTGTAGCCGAAACAACCAGGTTATTATTCTGATGCGAATAAGATACACAGCATCACGCATCTTCATGACCATGCCATTCCTATGGTGCTGGCTCAGGGCTTGATGGCAATGCAGTTCACCTGCTGAATTGACAGATGTCCATGGATTCATTTTAAAATAACAAGTCGGTCAAGTGAGAATTCAAGTCGGCAGGAATAGCGCAAGCTCCCACGTTCCACAATTCCCCAAGTATCGCCACGTTCCACAATTCCCCAAGTATCGCCGGAGTCGCATCAACCTCTTCTTCACATTAATTACAATACGGCGAATTAAATCAAAGCTGTAAGAAGCTAAATAATTCTGTGACTTGAAACAAGCATTGATAGAAGAATAACACCTATAGCAGGTCCATGTGCTTTAAAAGTTGGAGACTGGAAGATATCCTCTATTTGTACACTAAGGGGCCGTCCGTAAATATCGATGTTTTTTTAGAGACGATATTGGTGCTTCTCTCCCTTGACCCCCCTCCCTCCCCCCAGAAGACGCACATGTACATCTAGATCATGGAATCAATATTTTTGGATGCTCATGAAGTGCCCAGGATGTTGAGGGTCCGGTGTAGGCGTGAAAATCCCGCCGCACTCACGCAATAGCTGCATCGCCTGGGGGGAGCGAACCGGGTTGGCGCTGCAGTGCTCACAGCCATCGTGTACTGGTGTAGACAAAGCGGCTACGCTCGGGCTTGAATTTTTTCAAATCCTTGTTCAGACAGTGAAGACTGGAAACTCTTGTGGAGTTCGTCCGTGTTTGTTCGCACTGCCTCTACGTCTTGAAAAAGGTCTCCTGCAGGCATCGTTCGGCCGATTTCCACAATCAATAGCTCATTCTTTTGCTCTTGAAATTCGCCATGGGCGTACAGCTTCCAATTTTTGATTTTGTTCTCGTGTCGCGAGTTTTAGCTCCGCGAACGGAAGCTGGTTTCACATTTCTTGTATAGCCATTTAGACGTCCGCGTGCAGGGATCGGCGAAACTTCAGAGAGTTACATCGATATTTTTCTGATGCTCGAAAAGACGCACATGGCTCAAACCCCCTCCCCCCCAGACGCACCAATATCGTCTCTAAAAAAACATCGATATTTACGGACGGCCCCTAACAACACCAACATGGAAGCGTTGCGGGCAACCAATTCCGCCATGCTATGACACTTGATGATGTATTGTGGTACTTTGCTTATCACTGCAAGCCCACTGGTTGACTTGATCATCATCCATTGCTACTTTCATGACGAAGATCAGCAGTGCAACTGTGGCAATAAATATCACCGCCTCCAATGCCGCACTTATTGGAGGAGCACATTCTACTGGAAATGAAACACTTCAATGTTCAGTTAGTGCTGATCTGGAATAGTATGGAGAGTAGGGTGGTGAAGGGTTACACGCAAATTCAACATCCTTGCCGATGAGCACTGTGGAGCATGTGCAATGCAGAAACTGCTGACCAATAGTATACAGAATCTGATTTCCAGCAATCCTAATATCCTCATTGATCCCAAGGTGAAGAGCACACGCATGAAGAGACGTACATGTAGCTGCTATGTCATCAACTTTGCGTTGAGAGAGTAGCAGACGATCGAATTCTATCCTTCTCCAAGGTGAATTGCAATCAGTCTAACGATTTATTTGTGCTCTTTTCTTATGCACGGAAATCTGGCTGTAAGCTGTCCTCAGGGGAGAACATGTTCTAGAATAAGAGCAGTGGGGTTCCATCTGTTCACGTCATGATGGTAGTGAGTCAAGCAAACGTGCCCCCTTCTTGTTCCGAAGTTTCAAACACACCGAATTCCATGATGCACTACATTACTAGAATTTATTACACTGCATCGTCTTGAAAACAATTCCTGTATTGACTGTATTGACTCCAGGACATACCAACTTCAGTACTTCGCCGAAGGGAGGCTTCCAGGTCTTGGTGGTAGACTTATTCTCCTCCAGCATGGCCTCATACGACCTCCCCAAGGCACGAATCCATCGCCCCAAAAACAAAAAAACTTTCTTCGATAAATTTGAAAAATGTGCAGAAAGACTGCACGCGTCGGCACGCTGTGCGTACGCGAGCTGTTGCGATGCTGGTTGCTACGGTACGCCGCCATATTGATAAATGTCGCACTCAGAACAGCCGTGAGGGCTGCTGGAGGATTCAAGCTTTACGAGGCGCCCAAGAAAAAGAAAGACCCATTCTGGATCGCGAAGTCGTATATGATGCAAGCGCCGTATAAAACGAGTTGCTGTACTCTAGTCTAGGTTGCCGTAGAACACCAGGATCATATCAAGCATGTTATAATTATGACATTTCTCCATTCTGAAGTCAACACTGACCAGTTATAGCACTGCTTGCCATTGCTTGCCTGATCTTTGTCATCAATTGCCCAAATTGAATGAATTTTGAGGAAAAATCGCCAAAAGTCGCATATCTAAATATGGTGTTATGAGTCTCGTACAATGAAATCCTACACAATTTCTTTGGATTCACAGTGCATATGTCCATACCCAACATCTCCAACCAATTTTGGACCAGAATATGCATTTTCAAAAATTGCCATTTTTGGCCCAGTGGGAGGTGATTTTCTGGTCAGGGCTGAAAGGGTTAACCCTTTCACTGCCGCTGTCGACTGCAGTCGACAGCGCATTCATGCACTCCGAGTGCCATTGTCGACTTGCGTCGACGAGTAAACATGCAGTCCCCAGTGCTGTTGTCGACTTCCGTCGACAGGCAGACCTCACCCAGTTCGTGCCTCTATTTTCGAATATTGGAGATGTTTTGCCGTGGTAGACGGCCACTGGGCCCTGGAAGATGTCCATACCCATCGAAATACGCTTCCAGAAGTATGGGTTGCCATTTGAAAAAAATCGAACCAGCGTCATTGAAAATGCGCATCCGATTTTTAGCCGATCGGCGAGGAAGAAACCGGTTCTCACGCACTTCCACCTCGCTGAGTCGGTGCGAGTATTTTCCTCTTTCCCGTCAACTTTCATTGCACGGAGCATGGAATTTGGTTCAGACTTGATGCCCAGCTATTACCCAAGACTCCAGGCGGCTATCCGTTGCGATAGGCGGTTAGAGTCACGGGTAGAGACAACCAGATGATAGATTCCTAGCGGACGCATTCACTGCAAACTTGACGGAAACAGCGCTGGCGGCGGTCACCGGGTCCAGAACTAAAATTTTCTAAGAACTACCACGTTACAATGGCGACCACCACGGTCAAGAGACACTACAGGTATGTCAGCTACAACATTATTATAATTATTCTTTCTACAACGACACCTACCTCTGCTGGCTCTGGCTCAAAACCTGACGATCTACTGCAAGGCCAAGCTGATGTGAAAGTGAATTACACTCGCGAACGCTTGTCAACGGAACAGGGAAGCGCTTCACTCTCCGAAGTTGAAAAGTATTTGGACTGCTGCTAATGGGGAGAACAAACGACCACCATGGCGGCAGAACATTCCGCAGCCGTTCACCGACACGATCCGCTTCACCAAACGACTTACGAATGTTTCGTTCTCCGAGTTTTCTGGTGGCAGCAACAAGAATTTCGTCCGCAACGACAGGACGAAAGTCTCTCGCAACTGAAGTCCTGTTGCCACGAAGATAGAGAAGATTCCGCAAGCGATCTCTTCTGCTTCCAGTGTTGTAGCTCTCCTGTCCACTGGCATATCTTTCAATCCCAGCGAACGAAAAAAAGGATCTGCTTCTCTCTCCTAAACAACAACTAACTAACTTTACTTCGCGAGTGTCCGGGCCGATCGTGTACATAGTGTATGTAGCGCATGCGGCGCACGGCGCACTTTCGCATGACATGACACGCATTTTTGTACAGCGGCTGGCGCTAGATCGCGCAGCACGTTTGTACTTCGGATTTTGCGATTTTTTTCGACGGCAATGGCTTCCTTTATGAGTTGTCTACCTACGATGTATACTTTGGAAAGCGATATTCCGTACAGAAAGTACCAAAAAATCCAGGAAAAGTAGGCCTTTCGATTTTTCGAGCTGGAGGTAAAAAGTGCCTGGCAGGGAGGGGGTGTACAGCTCAGCCGACAGCCTGGCAGGGAGCGCCTTGTCACCTTGAGTGGTCAGCTGGCAGTGAAAGGGTTAAAGGGGGACCAGCACCCAGCCCTGAATAATGAATTTTAATACGTGGCTTGGCCTCCCTGTTGAGAACAACACAATAGATTAGTGAGTGTGAGAACAGGTACGTCTTCTTACTTTTCATCACTCCATAGCCATTCCCCGCCATAAACTTGCAGTAGTCAGCCAGGAGGCTTTCGAGGCCAGCGGATAATTTCGCCGGCCTGCCGCGCACCGATGACTGCCCATGCAAACGGCAGAACAGGGTCGTTCGCTTCACGCCGTGAGCAGCAGCTGACTGTCGCAGCGATCTGCCACTAGCGATGTCTTCGATTGCTGCGTCCATTGCACTTCTCTGAGGTGGTGCCGGGTGTGACGCCTGGAAAAGGGTCGAAGAAAGAGAATGTTGAAAAGACTCAAAAATCCACTTATACTTTGGTACCTATACTAGCAAGACAAGAGAGAGGAGATAAGCACTGCCATCAACGTGTCCAGCTCTCTCTCTCTCTCTCTCTCTCTCTCTCTCTCTCTCTCTCTCTCTCTCTCTCTCTCTCTCTCTCTCTCTCTCTCTCTCTCTCTCTCTCTCTCTCTCTCTCTCTCTCTCTCTCTCTCTCTGTCTCTCTCTGTCTCTCTCTGTCTGTCTCTCTGTCACTCTGTCTCCCTCTCTGTCTCTCCGTCTGTCTCTCTCTGTGTCTGTCTCTGCCCGTCTCTGCCCTGTCTGTCTGTCTGTCTCTGTCCCTCTTCCCCCCCCCCCCTTCCTTGCTACAATATGAGTGAATTCATGTGCATCAGACTCCAGTGAAACTTTCTGACTCCATGAGGGTAGAAGCAAAGCATTTGCATACGTTATGGTGCAATAACACAATGTAATACACGGGCAACAGCATACCGTTTCGGAATTTGAGCTGATGACTTCACCGCCGATTTCTTCTCCGAGTGTCGAGTGGCATTCGTCATGTGATGAGTGGTGGCTGCCAACACACTGCTCCGGTGCTGTGGACGCTTCTCCGGGAAAGACACATACGCGGATGCCGCTGGTAGGGCAAAGTGGGTGTTGCGGTATGCTGGTAGTGGCGAGGGTACAGCTGGGAGCTGGTGCTGCTTGCATACTGGCTGCATTGTCCTCGTGTGCCCTTTCCATGCCGCGGTGAGTATAGAGCGAGTCGCCAGCGAGTGATTTGGCTTGGCACACGGCGGACGCCAAGCACTGCAGTGTCGGCAAAGGCGCTTTAGCACTGTCGTCTGTGCCGGCAAGCGAGGTCCATTCGTGCGAGTAGCGTCGCTTGAATCCCCGCCACCATCCTTTGCCAAGTGTCACCGTCAGACCCTGTTTCGACTTGAGGAGCTCCTTCGCCAGCTCTAGGACTTTGACTGCAGCAAGGCATAGCAGAAATGCACACTACAATGTACATTCGCTAAGCGAGGAGGTGTACTGTCTTGGTCACAAACTGGGATGTAGCCATCACATGTTTACAGGGCGCCGAAGTGATGGCGCTAGATACCCGGCAATGCATGCCAACGAAGGTTCTGGGCGCAAACACGAACACATGAAAACCTGAGCGTTCCGCTTCCTTACGGGAGTCTTGTCACGGCGAAATTCCTGGATTCCATCATAGCTGATGAAGACCAGCAGCACGAAGCGGCCTAGTGTGTACAGCTGAGATGCAGTTGTGCCGCAGGAGGCCTGCTCAAATGCTTCTTGTACGCATTGTATCACAACAATGATGTAGTCCAGGGATTTCGCCGTGACAGCAATCCACTTGAGCTGCACACTCGGTTTTTCTTGCACTCTCCGCACTAACAAACTACCGGTAAGTACCTCGCTGTTCAACAGATCTCAATGTTCTATAAGACCTGTAGGAGGAATGTTACATTGAAGTTTAAATGTACAAGGCCTGGGGGATGATTAGATGCGCAACTCCAGTCGGAGCTGGCCAACAGGCGGGCCGGGATCTCGGGCTTATACACACATCCACTACCGTACTTCCCCGAATAAAAGTCGCACCTTTTTTTACACTAAACTTCAGGGCCAACAAAGGGCCTTACAATCGAGCATGATCTACTACTGAAGTGAATGTATTGAAACAATATATGGACCCGAAATTAGGGGTGCGACTTACAATCAGGGAAATACGGTAAATATTATGATTATTATCTCGTTTCCTTGGTGGACTGTTTAGTCATAAAAAAATTTCATGGTTCGCCTGAGACTCAGTTAGACTGAGTTTTCAGCATACACAGGAACGCCACCACCCTGCAAAGACCTCCTAAGGGGCCGATCACACTGAGGAAAGTTTCGGAAAAATCTGTGGTTACCATGGATATTTGCCGCTGAGCAGGAGATTTGAGAGATCTAATTCACGCGATGAAAATCAGCTCGAGGCCCCGCTTTTCCGCCGAAGATTATATTCATCCGCGGCTTCCACTGGATTTCTTTGAGTTTCCTTGTTTTTGTTTTATTGCGTTATGAAGTGGAGCGATACTCTAGAGGCTGTGCTGATGCAGCTCTGGCCCAGGAGCAGGGCTGACAGACTGCCAGAAGCGAATGGTGACAAAAAAATAGCTCGTGTGGGTGAGATTTTTTCATTGCGCGTATCCAGTATGGCCGTGATGAAAAATAGAAAAAAATTATTCCCGGTTTATAATCTGAGGATTGTTCCCTCAAAGTGACCGCCCCTATATAGTCCGCAGGCAAGGGTTGGAATTTATTAGATAAAAAAATCTCGCTCCCGCTCAGGGGGGGGGCCAAGTTTGCTTGTGGCGAACCGAAAGAGGACCCCTTGGGCTACTCGAAACTACTTTTGGGTATCCCCGGAGCTGGGGCTTTCGTGCGGAATAAGCCCTTTTGGTTCTAATTTTCGGAACGACCCCCAGTGCGCAGTTGTCGTCTCTTGTGATTTTGAGTACGCGGAGAGCCTGCTCAAATTTGAATTTCGCTTTCACGTGGCGCAGCACGTGGGGCGACACTGCAGAACTAGAAGAAATAAAAGCAGTTGGATACAAAATAATATAACACGGAAAGCCGAAAAGGGCTTACTCTACACGACAAGCCGATCCATAGGCCTCGTAAAAGACCTCGGCGGACCTCGGTCTTTTACTCGGCCTATATTTCCCATATAGACCTCGTCTTGGTCAATATCCTATACATATAATGTTAGGTTGTCCTGTTGTGACCGTGGCTGCTTTCGTGAGATTTCCTGAACTTAAAGGGGAACTGTCACCAAAAAATTTCTTTGTCTTATCTTGTAGTTCTTTGGCTCCTGATCACGATGGTGTTATCCGTTTTTCTCTGCGATGGCTGGAAGTGGGTGAAAACTTGAAAAGAAGGTGCCCAAAATTGTCCCGAAGTACCGAGTGACGTCACGCCGGACTTGACCTCCACGCGTACATTAGTCGTCAAAAACGAAATCCAGCCCGTGTGCTCGTCGATCGAGCTAGCTGTTCCAATGTACGGTGCACGTGTGCCTTTTGAACTGTAAGTTACACAGATGGGTACGTCGTACCGAAGGAGAATGCCAAAGAGGCAGAGACCCACGTGCAGCTACACAGCCAAATCAAAATAAAAAGCAGCTGAGCTTTCACCTTTTTGACTTCTTCCGCGAGGATCTTTTATTTTGTGAGCACGGAAGTACGTCGTTGTTTTGAACTTTTCGTGTGAGGAACAACACGATGATGAGTGCGTATGCAGAAAACAGTACTCCTCCGGCCGGCGATAGCACCACCAACCCGAGCCCCAAAGGAACGCAATGTAGTTACGTGAAGGCGATTCATCTGGCGATGTTGCTCAAGATGCAGATGACGAACTCCGACGTCTTTCATTTCAGAGCCGGGTGGGCAACATCGCCACCTTCGATACAACGACATCATTTTCAAGTACGAGGTATGTGTGTCACACTAACAGCAAACAAACATCCTTCCACTCCTTCGTAATCACAAATAAAACAAAGAGCTGGAGCTTCGTGGAGGAAGTACCAGTGCGACAAACTGCAGTCGACTTTTGTTTATTTTGTCCCTTTTTGGCGTTCTCATTGTGTACAAAGTACACATCGAGTGTCCGAGTTCAGAAGGCAAGCGTGCACCGTACATCGAACAGTTGGCTCGATCGACGAGCACACGGGCTGGACTTCGTTTTTGACGATGAAAGTACGCGTGGAGGTCAAGTCCGGCGTGACGTCACTCGGTACTTCGGGACAATTTTGGGCACCTTCTTTTCAAGTTTTCACCCACTTCCAGTCATCGCAGAGAAAAACGAATAACACCATCGTGATCAGGAGCCAAAGAGCTACAAGATAAGACAAAGAAAAATTTTGGTGACAGTTCCCCTTTAACATTGGCGCCCAACGTGGGGCTCGAACCCACGACCCTGAGATTAAGGGTACATACAAACACCAACCGTAAGTCGGTGTTGTTTTGGTTGGTGTTTGTGGTCGGTTGTTTTGCTTCGTTTGTTCTCGTCCTGGGTGTGGGGCTTCATTCATCATCAATATAGCGAGTATGTCTCTTTCTCCGGACCAAGAACTGGCAGCAGCCCTCCTGATTCCGCTCCCGCCCAACTCACCGCCCTCGTCGCCTCCGCCCCAAACACCGCCGCATCCCAACTGCGCAATGCTGGAACCATGGGTCATCTCCCCATGGGGTTCGCCGCCGCGATTTACCGACTGGGTGCGGCAAGCACCATCGCCGCCGTCGCCGCAGACGCCCGTTCTTCCGCCCGTACCACCGACGCCCGGAATTATCAGGCCGGCACGCCTGGACCCCGCGCGTCGCCAACTTGTCTTACCACCACGCCCTCCATCAGTGGAAGAACTTATCACGGCCATTCATCATCAATATAGCGAGTATGTCTCTTTCTCCGGACCAAGAACTGGCAGCAGCCCTCCTGATTCCGCTCCCGCCCAACTCACCGCCCAACTCACCGCCCTCGTCGCCTCCGCCCCAAACACCGCCGCTGCATCCCAACTGCGCAATGCTGGAACCATGGGTCATCTCCCCATGGGGGGTCGCCGCCGCGATTTACCGACTGGGTGCGGCAAGCACCATCGCCGCCGTCGCCGCAGACGCCCGTGCTTCCGCCCGGAATTATCAGGCCGGCACGCCTGGACCCCGCGCGTCGCCAACTTGTCTTACCACCACGCCCTCCATCAGTGGAAGAACTTATCACGGCCATCCGTAATCGACTTAGCATACGCACGTACCGACCGCCGAGACGCCACCAGATACCTGAGCTGAGCAGTGTATTCCTGCCCTGCGCCACAATTTCTTTGTGTGGTTTCTGACTTCAGGCCATCATGACAGCATACCAGTATCATCCAACAAGCTTGAAGTAGATTCCACGCTCAACCGCTGTGTGAGGTCCTTTGCACAGGACCTAGTGTTCCAGTGCACAACTATCGTGCCACCAAAGCATGTTGCTCTTGGTTTGGCTGTACACCATCTTCACAGAAGTGAGCGATTAGTGACCATACTCTACAGATTTGGCCATTTGTGTTTTGCTTCGTTTGTTCTCGTCCTGGGTGTGGGGCTTCATTCATCATCAATATAGCGAGTATGTCTCTTTCTCCGGACCAAGAACTGGCAGCAGCCCTCCTAATTCCGCTCCCGCCCAACTCACCGCCCTCGTCGCCTCCGCCCCAAACACCGCCGCCGCATCCCAACTGCGCAATGCTGGAACCATGGGTCATCTCCCCATGGGGGTCGCCGCCGCGATTTACCGACTGGGTGCGGCAAGCACCATCGCCGCCGTCGCCGCAGACGCCCGTGCTTCCGCCCGTACCACCGACGCCCGGAATTATCAGGCCGGCACGCCTGGACCCCGCGCGTCGCCAACTTGTCTTACCACCATGCCCTCCATCAGCGGAAGAACTTATCACGGCCATCCGTAATCGACTTAGCATACGCACGTACCGACCGCCGAGACGCCACCAGATACCTGAGCTGAGCAGTGTATTCCTGCCCTGCGCCACAATTTCTTTGTGTGGTTTCTGAGTTCAGGCCATCATGACAGCATACCAGTATCATCCAACAAGCTTGAAGTAGATTCCACGCTCAACCGCTGTGTGAGGTCCTTTGCACAGGACCTAGTGTTCCAGTGCACAACTATCGTGCCACCAAAGCATGTTGCTCTTGGTTTGGCTGTACACCATCTTCACAGAAGTGAGCGATTAGTGACCATACTCTACAGATTTGGCCATTTGTGTTTTGCTTCGTTTGTTCTCGTCCTGGGTGTGGGGCTTCATTCATCATCAATATAGCGAGTATGTCTCTTTCTCCGGACCAAGAACTGGCAGCAGCCCTCCTAATTCCGCTCCCGCCCAACTCACCGCCCTCGTCGCCTCCGCCCCAAACACCGCCGCCGCATCCCAACTGCGCAATGCTGGAACCATGGGTCATCTCCCCATGGGGGTCGCCGCCGCGATTTACCGACTGGGTGCGGCAAGCACCATCGCCGCCGTCGCCGCAGACGCCCGTTCTTCCGCTCGTACCACCGACGCCCGGAATTATCAGGCCGGCACGCCTGGACCCCGCGCGTCGCCAACTTGTCTTACCACCACGCCCTCCATCAGTGGAAGAACTTATCACGGCCATCCGTAATCGACTTAGCATACGCACGTACCGACCGCCGAGACGCCACCAGATACCTGAGCTGAGCAGTGTATTCCTGCCCTGCGCCACAATTTCTTTGTGTGGTTTCTGACTTCAGGCCATCATGACAGCATACCAGTATCATCCAACAAGCTTGAAGTAGATTCCACGCTCAACCGCTGTGTGAGGTCCTTTGCACAGGACCTAGTGTTCCAGTGCACAACTATCGTGCCACCAAAGCATGTTGCTCTTGGTTTGGCTGTACACCATCTTCACAGAAGTGAGCGATTAGTGACCATACTCTACAGATTTGGCCATTTGTGTACGCCCAGGTGCTGGAGAGACACGGATGGCCGAAAGCAAACTCCGCAGCAGGGAGGCTACTGACGGCCTTCCGGATATTGTCGTTCTCTCCATGCCATTCTTTCACGTTGCTGACAACAACGACCTTAACGAAGAGACATCGGATGGAAAGGATACGACCCATTGCACCAACACCATTGTAGTCCAACCCGTGTTGCAGCCTGTTCCACAGCCTGTACCGCAGCCCGCTACGCAGCCTGAACAGCAGTCTGCTACACAGCCTGTGCAGGCTCCTTGTTTGTAAATATTTTCTCAAATGCCACTGATATTGCATTCCGTGTATTGACGCTATTCTGTTCCATTCCAAGCAATGCTATTGATGTAGTAAGACACCTCCGATCATCATGAACATTTGTACACAGCTAGGTCTGGGCCTTGGCTACTTCATTCCAACGCAATACTGTTGGTATTTAATCTGAGATACCTAAATTGGGAATTATCACCTTGGTTGCTATGGTAACACTCTTCAAGAAGTATCCCATCAATTTGGTCAACAAAGTTTCTGGGTCAAGTGACACAGATCCTGAAAGCTCTAAGTATTCTCTATCATATGCACATGGCAAACCTTTGTCCTTCTCGAACGGGAGCGAAAAGTCACTTTTTTGCACCTTGGCCGTGGACTAAAAGCGGTCGAAGCCCAGGCTACCAGTCCCAATTAACTGTGGGTCGCAGCACTGCGGGAAAAAATCCTTCCGCTTCCAAGCAAGACTTGAACCTGGTACCCTCTGTTTCTCAATCATGGTCTTAGACCATCCCACCATGCCTGCCTGCCTGCTAGCAAGAGTACATGAAAACCAGAGTGTGCAGTTTGGGGCCTTTTCTATTATGGGTGTCTGTCATGGCAGAATTCCGTGATTACATCATATTTGGCGCAGATCTGAGGCGGGAAATGGCGTAGTGCGTACAACTGAGCTGCAGTTGTGCAGAAAGAGACCTGCCTGAATCCTGCCTGTACGCACTACATCACTAAAATGATGTAATCACGGAATTCCGCCGTGACAGCAACCCATCCGAGCTGCACACTCTGGTTTTTATGTACTCTTGCTACTAGTCATAACTCGTAAATTATCGGTCCTTTCCCTTTTACAAGAATAGCATTGGCTCAACAACCGAGTTATAAAATGAGTTTGGACTGATTACTGTAATTTCACAAATTTTCGGTGTACTTTTATTTTCGGTACTTTTGGTTCATCTGTTTCATACCTAAAATTTCAATACACCAAACAAACACTAACACACGTAAAAAAATATACTCCAATTGGGAACTGCTTCTCTGTACCTAAAATTTCTGTTCACCTAACCTGGCCTTTCCCCCTCATACCAAAAATATTGAGCACCGAAATTTCTGAAATTAGAGTATCCCCCACTCGAAGCACCATTCAGATGGTGCACACAGGATGTATACCGGACCGCCAGAACGGTCAAAAAGTTGGTCCGGTGATAACCTGATCAACAGGACCGGTTGCGGCGGGCCTAGTATGGCGACAGGTTTGGGGGTCTAAACGGGTAAGGTGTCATTTTGAGGAGATGGAGTGTGTCTAATTCCTGTAGTTCTGCTGAACGGAATGAGAAATGATGAAAACATGAGGGGATATACATGTTTTAGATGGATGTGTGACCACTCCCTTATCCAAACATGCTCCTCATCCGGACCCCTTGGAGACAGCCCCACGCCCGAGGCGTGCGGATAATCGGCACTCTACTGTACTGTAGTGAAATCACTACTAAAACCCCATAGTATGTTATAACCAGCGTACTTTATACCGAAGTCCCGCGATAGTTTCCTTACCCCGTTTTATCGCAACGCCCTCCTCTGCAACTTGTTTGCAGCGTTCGACCAGAAGATCTTCCAGATCAGACGGTAAGGTTCTTCGCCTCCCCTTGATCGATGACTGCCCACGCAAACGGCAGAACAGCGTTGTTTTCTTCACGCCGTGAGCAGCAGCTGACTGCCGTAGCGACCTGCCTCTAGCAATGTCTGCGATTGCTGCGTCCATTGCACTTCTCTGAGGTAGTGTCGGGTGTGATGCCTGGAAAAGGGTCAAAGAAAGAGAATGTTGAAAACACTCAAAAATCCACATGTACATTACATACTAGTAAAACAAAGAGAAAGGAGATAAGCACTGCCATCAACGTGTCCAGCTCACTGAAACAAGACGGCTCTAACAAGAAATTGCCTAGCTGTGACTCGGTGACTAGTGCATACAGCATACACCACACAGCACACGAGCGGTGCTGTCCGATGACTGCTTCGCGAGTGAAACGCAGTGAGTTACAGCACAACACTTTTCTAGGCCCTTCATGTGCAGGAGCCTCTCCACCCAGGTGTGTCAAACACTCACCCGAGCCTCCACGGCTCGTTTCTAGTGAAGTGGAGGTACTCTAGACCCAGGGCAAAGATGAAGATCAAGGTGACTGGATTTGAGTTTACTACAGCTCAGATGCAAAGAATTCATGCATAATATGGCAGAGTTGAAGGCAAAGTCTGTATGCAAAGTATCAGGCACAAACTTTCTGAAGACTCTCTGCGAAAAGCGTACTTGGAATCTGGAAAAAATACGTCAATAGCAGATCAACAGTGACACAATCGCACAGCTGATTCTCTAGTTCTCGCCTTCGTGACGACTATTTTTTTTATATATTTTTTTATTTTTATTTTTTACAAAATACACAACTCACCGGCACATGGGGCTAGCATGGGGTGAGATGGTGCTGGCGGGGCTTGCCATGCTCAACCGACCAGAGGTCTCGGCATCTTCACATGGCAGGCATAATGAGGCCAACGTACCGCGACAGACCCCATGCGTTGAGTTGCACACTTGGGAGAGAGGTGAGGGGGTTGTTGGCTCTTGCTTTTACTGTGCTACCTCTAGTGTACTAAATAGTAGACCAGTATTAAAATACATATTATTTACAGCATCACTGTAAAATTGCCCCGGATCATGGAGTTCTTTGTGATTCGTGATGTACGCACCACGCATTTGCGGTCGTGACCCCAAACGTAGCCCAGTCTCTATCGGTCTGAGTGAGTAACCTCAGTCAGTCTTTCCCAGCCTCTTCCACTGTGAGAGGTTGAGCAAGGCTGAGAGAATCATTCACTCTCCCCCAGTCTCTCTCTCTCTCTCTCTCTCTCTCTCTCTCTCTCTCTCTCTCTCTCTCTCTCTCTCTCTCTCTCTCTCTCTCTCTCTCTCTCTCTCTCTCTCTCTCTCTCTCTCTCTCTCTCTCTCTCTCTCTCTCTCTCTCTCTCTCTCTCTCTCTCTCTCTCTCTCTCTCTCTCTCTCCTTGCTACATTATGTCATGAGTGAATTTATGTGCACCAGACTCTAGTGAAACTTTCCGACTCCATGAGGGTAGAAGTAAAGTATTTGCATGCGTTATGGTGCAATAACACAATGTAATACACGGGCAACAGCATACCGTGTCAGAATTCGAGCTGGGGACTTCACCACCGAGTTCTTCTCCGAGTGTCGAGTGGCATTCGTCATGTGATGAGTGGTGGCTGCCAACACACTGCTCCGGTGCTGTGGACGCTTCTCCGGGAAAGACACATATCCGGATGCCGCTGGTAGGGCAAAGTGGGTGTTGCGGTATGCTGGCAGTTGTGAGGGTACAGCTGGGAGCTGGTGCTGCTTGTATACTGGCTGCATTGTCCTCGTGTGCCCTTTCCACGTCGTGGTGAGTTGAGGGCATGTCGCTAGCGAGCGACTTGGCTTGGCACACGGCAGACGCCAAGCACTGCATGCTGGCAGTAGTGAGGGTACAGCTGGGAGCTGGTGCTGCTTGCATACTGGCTGCATTGTTCTCCTGTGCCCTTTCCACGTCGTGGTGAGTTGAGAGCATGTCGCCAGCGAGCGAATTGGCTTGGCACACGGCAGACGCCAAGCATTGCATGCTGGCAGTGGTGAGGGTACAGCTGGGAGCTGGTGCTGCTTGCATACTGGCTGCATTGTCCTCGTGTGCCCTTTCCACGTCGTGGCTAGTTGAGGGCATGTCGCTAGCGAGCGACTTGGCTTGGCACACGGCAGACGCCAAGCATTGCAGTGTCGGCAAAGGCGCTTTAGCACTGTCGGCCGCGGTATCAGGCGAGCTCCATTCGTGCGAGCGGCGCCGCTTGAATCCCCGCCACCATCCTTTGCCAAGTGCCACCGTACGACCCTGTTTCGACTTGAGAAGCTCCTTCGCCAGCTCGAGGACTTTGTCTGCAGTAAGGCATAGTAGAAAATGCAAACTACATTCGCTAAACGAGGAGGTGTGCTGTCTTGGTCACAAACTGGCATGCAGCTATCACATGTTTATAGGGCGCCGAAGTGATGACGTTACGATACCTGGCAATGCATGCCAATGAAGGTTCTGGGCGCAAACAAGAATACATGAAAACCTGAGCGTACCGCTCCCATACGGGTGTCTTGTCACGGCAAAATTCCTGGATTCCATCATAGCTGATGAAGACCAGCGTCAGGAAGCGACCTATAATATATAATAAAATTTGCAGTGCGTACAGCTGGGCTGCAGTTATGCCGCCGGAGCAATGCTCGAACATTTTTTTGTACGCATTGTATCACAAAAGTGATGTAGTCCAGGAATTTTGCCGTGACAGCAATCCACTTGAGTTGCACACTCGGTTTTTCTTGTACTCTCCGGACAAATAAACTACCGGTAAGTACCTCGCTGTTCAACGAAACTCGATGCTCTTGAAGTCCCGTTGGAGGTATGTTACATTGAAGTTTAAACGTACAAGGCTCAGGGGATGATTAGATGTGCAACTCCAGTCGGAGCTGGCCAACAGGCGGGCTGGCGGGACCTCGGGCTTGTACATAAATCTACTGAAATCGTGTTGTGCGCCTACGTGTCAAGCGGGCTGGCCCGGCAAGCCAGGAGCTCGGCCTGGAGCGCCTGGGGTCATGAGACAGTTCTCACGCTCATTCAATCATGCTGTTACTGGTCACAAGGCCGGCTTGATGTTTGGTTTTTGCACGGGGTGGGGGGTGCAAAGAATTTAATGTAAGCGAGAAGCCGATGCAGGCTAGGGTGCTTGTTGGTCAAATGTTTGTTTTTTTAGCAGGGAGTTGTAGCACATAGGGATACGACACGAGATCCTAGTACCCGAAACGATGTGCGCTTCGACCCCAGATTTTTCAAGTTCTGCTTAGTCGGTATGTCGCGATTGCGTCTTTGATCTGCTCCTCCCCGAGCACGGCACGGACCAGCGCTGCCATGTGCGAGTGTGTATAAATCGGCACTGCCCCAAGGGCGACTGTGGACTGTGACAGGCCATAAAGATCTGTACTGCATAGCAGCGGTACTGACTGAATATGACTGAATATGTGTAGTGCATAGCAGCAGTACTGACTGTACATGTATATCCAAGGTCAAGTTACTGCTATACAGGCACACAGCATTGTCTAAAATAGTACGGTAAACGCCATAATCATATGTAACCGAGTGTGCTGTTAACGAGGAGAAATCTGTCGTTAACCCTTTGCCGGTCTAACTCAATGTATGTGAGGGGTGGTCACGCAAATACATGTACACACAACCAGCAATACTCATAGAGTCATAGCTCAAGAACCATGGTTTACCCATACCTACATCACATTGTGATGTAGGTATGGGTAAACCATATAATTATTTTCAAAATCTGTATTCCTGACCGCTTCCAGAAAATTCAAATATGACTAGGTCCAGGCAAAGATAGGGCCCATGGTAGCCCTTCAAGCTGAGAGAAAATACAATTGCGAATGAAATACACGAATATCACAGCACGAAGGACATACCAAGTTCGTGATGGAGCTGAAGTCGTACGATAAGCAATCAGGTACGTCTTTACAAGAAATGTAGGCTCTCTACAATACCGCCATTGAACACCAACACCTCGCCATCGGCGATACGCCAGCAGCAGCAATTCCCATTCCACGATATCGCAGTTTCGGTTTGCTCATCTCAGCGCTGCTCGCGTCAGATTCACTCTCGCTCAGATGAGTACTCAGGCGCGAGCTTACGCATGCCATGATTCTCACGGCCAGGTGAATCAGCTGATCGCACCTGACGAGTCCTTGTGACAGTCGCTGTCGCCGTGTCGGCAGCAAGAAGGCTTCCTCTCTGTTTGGAGAATTTTGTTTCTTCATTCGTGGACGATATATTTTTGAACTAGCAGGACTCAACGGAGCTCTTTTTCTCAACACACTACACTGCAAAACCTCCCGGGAGATCCAGCCTCGACTGGTGATGTTACTGCTCTCAGAACGCTTGTCAAACACGGCCCCAAGAGATGCACTCGCATTCTTGAAACGCGCGCATGGCGGATGGTCGTCTTTTCCAATTAGTAGGGAGGTTCTGCTATACGTGAAACGTAGAGAAATCACGTAGAGAGCAGGTGTCTGGGTTAGAGTCTACGGCTTCGCGTGTTTTGGCTCCAGACTTCTACGCGGAGATGGGGTTCTCTACGTTGTGGCACACGCAGAGAAAATGCGTACGGATTTGCTGGGTATCGATCAACCGCATGCAGAAAACTGCCAAATATGGAAGGGGAAATTCCCAGTACACATTCCACGTGACTTCTCTAGGTGAAACGTAGAGCAGAACAGCATTTCTTTACGTTACGGGAACGCGAAGAAAGTTCGCGTGATTCTTTGCGTCGCGTTCCCAAAACGTAGAGCAGAACCTCCCTATTAGGGGAATTCGCACCCCGCGTACGGATACGAAACGAATCACGCGGCTGATTCGTCACCTGGGTTCGAGGATTCGTCAGAGTCCCTGCGCGGAGAACTCGTTTTCACGAATGGAAGCCTCTTCATTCGTGGCACGCTCCGAATCCGTCAGGTACACATTTATTTGGATAGGTACACATGTTTTGCAAGGTACACATTTTTCCCTTGATTCCATGATCCATGCACGTGTGCGTGTAAAAACCCGTACGCCAAACTACCGGCGCCCGCGGCCGTATTCGTAGTTGCCATGCACCACTCGCGAAACCTGAAATCTGTTTTCAACGAAACGATTAGGGCCTGGTCAGACTGCGGCAAATTTTGGTTGCCTGACGAAAACAGAACAGCGTCGAGAATTTGAATCGCGATCACACTACACATGTGGGGAGAGTGAAAATTCAAACTTCATTTCGAGCGTCAAGTGGTAATCTCCACGAACGACGTCAAATTCCTTCTCCTTGGGAATCGCCAACACCTTCAGTGCAATCCTTGCAACCATCCTTATGAGTTTTGTTGCTGTCCGTGGCCAATTAGCTCCTCGATATCGAGATGAAAAAATCAGTGATTATCAGCGTCAATGGCGTATCAGCGTCAAATCCTGTTTGGAGCGGAAAAGCGTGGTCCGTTCTTGCTTTTTTTTTGGAGCGTCAACTCCCGCTTTTGCCGCTCTGGCGGCAAGTTACTATGGAGATTCGGATTATAATCCTAGGATTATTTCGATTTTGCCGCAGTCTGACCAGGCCCTAACGAGCCGAATCAAACTTTCGTTTCGCATTCGTTTCGTAGCAAATGCGAAAGGTCCCTATTTCAACAAACTTCAGTCGATCGATACGGCAAAAATAATATTAATTTGTTAATTGTATGAGGAAAATGTTGGACGGCCTCTGCTGGGATGACGACTACACCATAGCTCAGTGGTTAGAGCATCGCTGGCTACAAGCGAGGGTCCCTGGTTTGAGTCCTGGTGGTGACGGTCAATTTTTTCTTCAGACTTTTCCCGTTTGTCTCTTTCCCTCAAACCAGTTTGTATGGTAAGCATGGTTGTTTTGCACATCGTCAGAAAGCCTTGGACCTCAGCTAGCTAGCTAAGCGTAGAGCGCCATTTTAGCTGTCTCCTAGCAACAAGACCCCAAAAAACTGAGGGCCAAACGTACCGATACTATAGAGGACTTACATCACCTTTTTGGCGCCTTCCCGGTGTCCACCCAAAGATCACCCATAAGACAAGTCCGTGTCCTACGGTAAAATGTGCTTGGGTGGCAAAAAGAGAATCAAATGTGCAAATGTGCATGTTCGGTGTAGAGGGGACGGTTTCAAATAGGACAGAGGTTGCAAACCGGAACGGACTCAATATTCACTTTCTCTCTTGGTATTTTGATTAGAAAACATATGTCACAGTGAGACTACGATGTGTTATACTCCGAGCCAAAATTTCATGGCTCTGCGATGACCAGAAGCGCCATACCAAGCAGGTGAGTTTTTGACGTGTTGCTTCGCACTGCGACTTGAGTTTTACGACTTTCGAAAAATCAACTTCTTGTCGCAGGTAAACAGCGGCTCGCCTCTCGCCAATAAAGCACCGCATACCAATCAAAACTAATGGAAGCACACACAAGGCTCATTGTTACTCTGTACTGGCCGTCGTGGAGCGATAGCAATTACCTAATTTCAGACCCAGAGTGAATTTGACGTGCACTCTAAAACGTGTCCGGTTTGGAGCCACCTCTGATTTGAACTTTTTTGAAGCGAAAAATTGGGCAACTTGGAGGCAATGGGTCAACACAAAGGAGTGGCTCAGTTCGATTGACTCTGGACCCAGAGCAAACTTCAACATGCCAGTTTCCTTCCACAAACATATTTCGAGTGAAAAATCAACGCTGATGATCGGTTTGGGTCTATACAAATTTGGCTGTCAAAGCGTCCCGGTATCGAGCCGTCCCCTCTACCAGGTGTACGGTTCAAATGATGTTGCAGGCCGTCGCAGTGGTGATGAAGCACTTTTGCTTTTCTTTGATGTGGTGAATAGTTTCGGTAAGTCACGAGGATTACTAGCCGCAGTTACTCTACTGTTTATTCCAGCCTTGAAGAGGCGTTGCCGCGAGAAGATTGACAGAATCCGTGGGCCCAGTACATTGATCCATATTTACCCATATTTACCTATGGACGAAGACCTTTCAGCCAATCCCCCTGCGTTGGGTATCCAGGCCTCTCTAAATATTTAGTGAATGTCCCCAGCACATATGCAAAGGACTCTCTAAAGTCTTACAATAGCCCTGATGGATACAAATGCATGTGTCTCATTGCTGGCTGGGTTGGCACACTATCGTGTCTTGCCCAATCGAAGGAAGAAACAACAATTGTCAACAAAATTCGTTTGCAAACGTCAGGCACTCGCGGAGTGTTTTGCCGAACCTGTCCATCCTTGGGTAGCTGCTGAATTACCTGGAATTGTTCTTGGCGCACACTGCACTTGCATGGTGGGCCTGGGAGAAGCATGCTCCCATGTTGCTGCAGTGCAGTGTTGTTTTGACTGAATTCACGTTGGAGACTGAAATGTGATGTGTGCTGAATGTCAACACCTACGCCACTGGGTCACCAGTGGCTGGCACCGTCAATGAACACTACACGAAAATAGTGTACATGGATTTTACTTCAGCTGGGCAGAAATTGGAGCACCGTGCCCATAACCTACAAGTAGTCTCACTTCTCTTTCGCTGCCTGTGCCTCTCTCTGTCTCTCTTGCTTTGCATGCCTGTCAGTGTATCCATGTGTGTGTGTGTGTGTGTGTGTGTGTGTGTGTGTGTGTGTGTGTGTGTGTGTGTGTGTGTGTGCATGCGTGCGTGTGTGGGTTTTTCTTCCTTATCAGTACGAGTATGACAATGTTGACATGTGGTGGCTGGTAGCACGAAAGCTGACAAAGTCAAACGCCGTCATCATCATTGCTCCTATGTAGCAAAACAAGCTGGTGTAGTGGCGAACTTAGTTGTCCTGATCTTAATACACGCTGATGAATGCACATCCAATACAGCAATTGTTTTTTCCTGGTCGTCCCTCGACCTGGCATTCTCCATAAGCAGTTGCTGATTACCGGTAGAGTCCTCCATTACTGCCTTTGCAAGAGTTACATCAAGATGATCCTCACCACAAGAAGATCAAGAAGCTGAATACATGTACCTAATTGACCAGAAAGACAGAAGATGAGGGATACTAGTATGTGCCGCAGCAGATGAAGAACTGCACAGCGCAGCAACCAAGTGGGAAGCAGAAGAAGATTGCGCAAGTAGGTCGATCAGAGTATTTATCCATGACAAAGGAAATACACATTGTGCAGAACATGAGGTATACACACTCGCATGGAAGAGATGATGAGTTGCACCTAGGGCCAGTACTAGAATAGCTAGCACCACCAGTCATGTAGAGGTACGTGCATAATAGAGCTGGGTACATTAGTCATTACCATCAGCATCAGCACTATCAATCATCAAACTCCAGCTATACCTTGCACCCCAACAAACTAAGTAAGTTGATAGTGTTCGGAATCATCTTCGTGTTTCCGCCTTTACTGGTGCTGCCACAAATGAGCTGAACAAGTTAGTTAGTTAGTTCGATACGTACTGGGGTGACAGGGGATGATCATGACTTTTCTCTTCGCCAACGAAGTGATGGAACAATATTCGTGTGCTTCGAAGTATTTGCATAAGGAGCGAAGTTCTCGAGTCGTGTGTCCGTCATCCACTGGTTCCGTCGTTCTCCATCGTAGGGAAAGCGATAACAACTCAAAGACGATCCAGGTGTGGGAACATCCGATCGCGAGCAGCCCTTTGGTATTCTCAAACTACAGTATGCAAAATGGAACTGCTTTCGAAAAACACTGTTTCCTTCCAGTGCAGTCTTCTTTTTTTGCCACCCAAGCTCCGTTTCAAGTCCGGTGATCGGTGGTGAACTCGATGATCTTTGGCCCGAATCCTCATAGGCCGCACAGTATGACTCATTGGAGAGTCCTCTATAGTATCGGTACGCTTATGGTAGACCGGTAAAGGGTTAAAATGAATTACAACACTCGGCATTGAAACTAGTACGTTCTCTCAGAGTCCTGTTTAGAGCGGCAAGAATCAGTGAGAATCGTCAGAATTTGTTGCCGAGGGGCATAGCTCGTGTACATCTTCGTGGTGCCGCCCTGCCCCTCATTGGAACTTTCCGCAACTGAACCTTCCATGCGGAAGGTTGTTAGTTTGCGCTTCGTAGATGTGTTGGAGCTAGGTGTCAGGTCGTTGAACGTCTCAGTATCCCTGTCAGTACCTTGCCTTGTTGTCGCACTATCTGACTGCATATTATCTCGTTACCTCGGTGGACTGTTAGTCATAACTCGTAACTTATTGGTCCTTTCTCTTTTACAAGAATACTATTGGCACAAAACAGAGTCACAAAAAGAGCTTTGACTGATCCCCCCCCCCCCCCCCCCCCCCCTCCACACACACACACACCCGAAGCATCAATCAGATGGTGTATGGCAACAGGTTGGAGGGTCTAAATGGGTACCCAAAGTGTCATTTTGAGGAGATGGAGTGTGTCTAATTCCTGTAGTACTGCTCAAGAGAATGAGAAATGATGAAATCAAGAGGGCATATACATGTACTGTACACGTTTTAGATGGATGTGTGACCGCTCCCTTATCTTTTTTCACTCAGGGGAGGTATGTTAGGTACCTCCTCCCGTACCTTTTCTAGCTGGCCTGCATGCGCTCGCGTACTCACCTTTTGTCTCCTTTTATTCCGTTGGCCTGGGTAGCTACTTGCGTGCCCATAATTGCCATAGCTACCCAGGCCCTTTGTCTTGCCGTTCAGACTTGATCTCTTTCTCTTTCTCATTCTTCAATAATCACCATGTACACTCATACCTCGGTTATCCGGACTTCGAAGTTACGGGCACTTCGGTCTACCGGGCACTATTTGGGCGAGTTTCAGGGGAAATATTACTACTCTTTTGTCACTTTTCGTAGAAATATTGACGTCATATGCCATATCGATGGCCTTTTCCCCATCAAGATGTATATGATTCGGAGTTACGGGCACCCTCGAAGTTACGGGCAGTGTCCGGTCCCGAAGCGCCCGGATAAGAGAGGTATGAGTGTAGTCGTTTCGTTCGTCTTGGTCTCTTGTCTCGTCGTCTATAATAAATGTCGTTCCCACTAACTTGTTTCCGTTGTCCGTTGTCCTAATTCATACTCAACACGAGCATGCTCCTCATCCGGACCCCTTGGAGACAGCCCCACGCCCGAGGGGTGTGGATAATCGGCACTCTACTGTACTGTACCGAAATCACTACTAAAACCCCATAGTATGTTATAACCAGCGTACTGTATACTGAAGTCCCGCGATAGTTTCCTTACCCCGTTTTATCGCATCGCCCTCCTCTGCCATTTGTTTGCAGCGTTCGACCAGAAGATCTTCCAGATCAGCCGGTAAGACTCTTCGCCTGCCCATGATCGAGGACCCGCCATGCACATGGTCGAACAACGTAGTTTTCTTCACGCCGTGGGCAGCAGCTGCTTTTCGTAGCGACTTGCCTTGAGCTACGTCTTGGACTGCTTCGTCCATTGTACTGCTCTGAGGTGGTGTCGGGTGTGATGCCTGAAAAAGGGTCGAAGAAAGAGAATGTTGAAACACTCAAAAATCCACTGATACGTTGGTACCTATACAGTGCGGATCGGCTATAGGGTGGTTGGCTATTGTAATATACCTCTTATAGTGATCGTATTCTCAAATTCATTTTCGTAAACCACCCCTTTCTATACATATCGGATCGGCTATAGTAATAATCGGCTATAGTAATATATCGGCTATAATGATACGATTTCTTTGTCAAAATGATCTTATTGCATACATTTTTCATCGGCTATAGTGATGATCATAAAAAAATTATACATCGTACATGGTGAGATCTGATCGCGGCAGCCAGGAAGCGCTGGTACGACTATGATATCCCTCGGAGGAAATAATTCGAAATGTTTGGCGTGGGCTGTGCTTGTTGTTCCGGGGCATCCTCGAGCGAGATCGGAGGCAGTAATGAGTACCAGCGCTGAAGAGCTACCGTGGTCTCCGCCGAGATGTTGGAGAAGACATTCAGGTAACAGCGAAGACGATCAGGGACGCGGAGAAGCTTCTCCGTGAAATACGACATCACGATCGACCTGCTACTTGGAACGGTTTCAGCGGTGATGAGTCGAGCGATGGCGACCCAGACTGAGACTCTACTCCCACTAATCGATCCTGTAGATATTGTTATGTCGATTGAATGTGTTGAAGTGTTTCTCTTCACGAAGTTTTTGTTTCCGCAGGAAGTAGCTCTGCACTGCGCGTATTGCACAGTCATAATCATATGCACAGCACGCGTCTGCACGTAGTCGTTGCACTGATTCGAATGACACCATACACGCATTTGTCAGGCATACCTAAGTATGCACATCGCCTATAGTATATCGCCTATAGTGATATTTTCACGAAAATCAAACACCAACGCTATAGCCGATCCGTACTGTACTAGCAAGACAACGAGAGGAGATAAGCACTGCCATCAACGTGTCCAGCTCACTGAAACAAGACGGCTCTAACGAGAAATTGTCTAGCTGTGACTCGGTGACTAGTGCATACAGCATACACCACACAACAGGTGATGTCTGATGACTGCTTCGCGAGTTACAGCACGACACCTTTCTACTAAGTTTCTAGGCCCTTCATGTGCAGGAGCCTCTGCACCCAGGTGTATCAAGCACTCTCCCGAGCCGCCACGGCTCGTTTCTAGTGAAGTGGAGGTACTCTATTCCCAGGGCCAAGCCAATACTGTGAGAACTGATAATACAGAATTACAGATCATAACGCCATTTACAGTTAGCCATCTCTAGATTTGTGTTGGTATATAGCAAGATGAAATGTTAACAAATTCTGGCTGTCAAGACCGGTGACTAACTGACAATCTGTACATGCCAATCGTTTTGCACATAACGACAGTATAGAAGCATACCCATGGTCCTCAGAAAGCACCTTGCTCTACTTGTAGTACAGTTCTGCTCCATGAAACCCGAGATCACGTACGTCAAGCACCCAGTGAACACTGTGTAGGCTAAACCTGCGAAAGCTGGGCTTTGAACTGGAGCAGGGCGCCAACTTACTTGACTCACATGATCGAATTTCATCGAGCAGTACGGTATATCCAACAGAAACAGCAATGCACACAGCGGAGTCCGTGCTTAGTGACCATCCCATGGTACACGGGACACTGGTCTTTCTGGACAGGTAGTCTTTAAACAGAGGGTCATACGTATGCAGCACCAAGGCCTGGGTCCTGGACTAACCGGCCACATAAGACAGATGGCCACTAAACACAGGTTGCAGCAAGAGCACATACCAATCCCCCCAGAGTGTGCAACTTCGATCTACTAGCTATGAGCTCTGCGCATGGAGTGCTGCCTTCATCACATATCGAGATGACGATCAAGGTGGCTGGATTTGAGTTTTACTACAGCTCAGGTGCAAAGAAGTAATGCATAATATGGCAGAGTTGACGGCAAAGTCTGTACATCAGACACAAACTTTCTGAAGACTCTCTGCGAAAAGCGTACTTGGAAGCTGGAAAAAAATACGCCAATACAAGATCAACAGTGACGCAATTGCACAGCTGATTCTCTTGTTCTCGCCTACGTAATGACTAATGAGGCCAACGTACCGCGACAGACCCCATGCGTTGCGTTGCACACTCGGGAGAGAGGCGAGGGGGTTATTGGCTCTTGCTTTTACTGTGCTACCTCCAGTGTACTAAATAGTAGGCCAGTATTAAAATATAAGGAAAAAATTGGAGGCGTATCCAATTTCAAAAGAAAGGTGTCAGCACGGACGCAATCCACACAGTCAAGTAAGCCAATTTATTAACCGAACGTTTTCATTCCCTTCTCATCATGGGTAAATACAGGGGGGGGGGGGGGGGAATCCTCGTGAGGTCAGGAATGCTTCTTCTCATTGATGTTTTCATTGTGCTTTTAGTCATTTCTTCACCTTCACCCTGTTGTTGACTTGTTCTGCTGAATTTTATTTTTTCCACACGTATAGCGTGAGGTTCTCAATCTATGCTTTTGCTGTAGCTCTATAAGTTGCTGTATTTGACATTTTTCCATTATTCCCTGTATTTACCCATGATGAGAAGGGAACGAAAACGTTCGGTTAATAAATTGGCTTACTTGACTGTGTTGATTGCGTCGGTGCTGACACTTTTCTTTCGAAGTATAATAACAATAATTCGCGGGATTCGCGTTGGCATCGCTTGAATGTTCAGAAACACACAAACTAGCCTTCGCTTCCGCAGGCCACCACTATGCCTATGCCTTGCACACCTCAGTGGCGAATGCAGACCTCACAAGTGAGTCAGGGGAGAGTAGGTGAGTCTCTCAACCAATCGGGCGTGTAACGGCCCATAACCCTGTAAACTGCATCCTTGTTACCCTCACTCCGAGCTGTGAGTACCCAGTTGACCGTGGGTGTCGGCGCAGTTCACCACGCATAAAAAGTCTTTACTCACGTAAAAAGTCTTTACACGCTCCCTGCTACCAGCGCGGGTCTCGAACTCGGGACCTCATGATTCGCAGGCAGGCCTGCAAACCAATCGGCCATATGCGTTGGTCTCGAAGTATTAAAATACATATTATTTACAGCATCCCTGTAAAATTGCCCCGTGTCATGGAGTTCTTCGTGATTCGTGATGTACGCACCACGCATTTGCGGCCGTGACCCCAAACGTAGCCCAGTCTCTATCGGTCTGAGTGAGTAACCTCAGTCAGTCTTTCCCAGCCTCTTCCATTGTGAGAGGTTGAGCAAGGCTGAGAGAATCATTCACTTTCCCTCAGTCTCTCTCTCTCTCCCTCTCCCTCTCCCTCTCTCTCTCTCTCTCTCTCTCTCTCTCTCTCTCTCTCTCTCTCTCTCTCTCTCTCTCTCTCTCTCTCTCTCTCTCTCTCTCTCTCTCTCTCTCTCTCTCTCTCTCTCTCTCTCTCTCTCTCTCTCTCCTTGCTACATTATGTCATGAGTGAATTTACGTGCATCAGACTCCAGTGAAACTTTCCGACTCCATGAGGGTAGAAGTAAAGCATTTGCATGTGTTATGGTGCAATAACACAATGTAATACACGGGCAACAGCATACCGTTTCGGAATTTGAGCTGATGACTTCACCGCCGAGTTCTTCTCCGAGTGTCGAGTGGCATTCGTCATGTGATGAGTGGTGGCTGCCAACACACTGCTCCGGTGCTGTGGACGTCTCTCCGGGAAAGACACATAGGCGGATGCCGCTGGTAGGGCAAAGTGGGTGTTGCGGTATGCTGGCAGTAGTGAGGGTACAGCTGGGAGCTGGTGCTGCTTGCATACTGGCTGCATTGTCCTCGTGTGCCCTACCCACGTCGTGGTGAGTTGAGAGCATGTTGCTAGCGAGCGACTCGGCTTGGCACGCGGCAGACGCCAAGCCTTGCAGGTTGGCAGTAGTGAGGGTACAGCTGGGAGCTGGTGTTGCTTGCATACTGGCTGTATTGTCCTCGTGTGCCCTTTCCATGTCGTGGTGAGTTGAGAGCATGTCGCTAGCGAGCGACTCGGCTTGGCACACGGCAGACGCCAAGCATTGCATGCTGGCAGTGGTGAGGGTACAGCTGGGAGCTGGTGCTGCTTGCATACTTGCTGCATTGTCCTCATGTGCCCTTTCCACGTCGTGGTCAGTTGAGAGCATGTCGCTAGCGAGCGACTCAGCTTGCCATACGGCAGACGCCAAGTACTGCATGCTGGCGGTGGTGAGGGTACAGCTGGGAGCTGCTGCTGCTGCTTGCAAAGCCAACCATTGCATGCTGGCAGAAGTGAGAGTACAACTGGGAGCTGGTGCTGCTTGCATACTGGCTGCATTGTTCCCGTGTGCCCTTTCCACGTCGTGGCTAGTTGAGAGAATGTCGCCAGCGAGCGAATTGGCTTGGCACCCGTCAGACGCCAAACATTGCAGTGTCGGCAAAGGCGCTGTAGCACCGTCACCGGCGCTATCAGGCGAGCTCCATTCGTGCGAGCGGCGCCGCTTGAATCCCCGCCACCATCCTCTGCCAAGTGCCACCGTACGATCCTGTTTCGACTTGAGAAGGTCCTTCGCCAGCTCGGTGACTTTGTCTGCAGCAAGGCATAGCAGAAATGCACACTACAATGTACATTCGCTAAACGAGGAGGTGTGCTGTCTTGGTCACAAACTGGGATGCAGCCATCACATGTTTATAGGGCGCCGAAGTGATGGCGTTACGATACCTGGCAAAGCATGCCAGCGAAGGTTCTGGGCGCAAACAATAATACATGAAAACCGTCCCGCTTCCCTGTGGGTATCTTGTCACAGCAAAATTCCTGGATTCCATCATAGCTGATGAAGACCAGCGGCAGCAAGCGACCTAGTGCGTACAGCTGAGCTGCAGTTGTGCCGCAGGAGGCCTGCTCGAACGTTTCTTGTACGCATTGCATCACAAAAGCGATGTAGTCCAGGGATTTCGCCGTGACAGCAATCCACTTGAGCTGCAAACTCGGTTTTTCTTGTACTCTAGGTACAAACAAACTAAGTGCCTCGCTGTTCAACAAATCTCAATGCTCTTGAAGTCCTTTAGGAGGTATGTTACAAAAACTCCAGTCGGAGCTGGCCAACAGGCGGGCCAGCCCGCTTGCATCCGGGATCTCGGGCGTGCACACAAATCGACTGAAATCGTGTCGTGCGCTTACGTGTCCAGCGGGCTGGCCCGGCGGGCCAGGATCTCGGCCTGGAGCACCCGGGGTCATGTGACAGTTCTCACGCCCATACAGTCATGCTGTTACTGGTCACAACTTCACAAGGCCGGCTTGATGTTTGGTTTTTGCATGGGGGGGGGGGGGGGGGGGGGTGCAAAATATTTGATGAAAGCGAGAAGCCGATGCAGGCCAGGGTACTCGTTGGTCAAATGTTTGTTTATCACCAGGGGACATACACATTTTAAATGGATGTGTGACCGCTTCCTTATCCGAACCCCTTGGAGACAGCCCCCCACCCGAGGGGTGCGGATAATCGGCACTCTACTGTCCTGTACTGAAATCACTACTAAAACCCCATACTCCTCTCGCTATCGTATTATCACACCTCTCTCCACTTAGATATACCAGCGCTGCCTCCTATTCCAATATCGTTGTCTGATGATTGGTTCAGCCATGAAACTCTGAGTCACAACGGAATTAATTTGCCAAGGTTTTCATTGTGTGCCTTCGTGTACTAAAACCCCATAGTATGTTATAACCAGCGTACTTTATACTGAGGTCTCGCGATAGTTTCCTTACCCCATTTTATCGCATCGCCCTCCTCTGCTACTTGTTTGCAGCGCTCGACCAGAAGATTTTCCAGATCAGCCGGTAAGACTCTTCGCCTTCCCTTGATCGAGGACCCACCATGCACACGGTTGAACAACGCAGTTTTCTTCACGCCGTGGGCAGCAGCTGCTTTTCGTAGCGACTTGCCTTGAGCTACGTCTTTGAGTGCTTCATCCATTGTGAATATATGCCTTCCTGTCCAGTACTACTACAGCATGTGGTAACTAATTCAATGAAAGTAACTGTAACAGTTTACTATCTGTTAGTGACCAATACTGCACTAACAGCAGCAGTAGTGGTAGCACGTACTAGTAACTGGCGTTGATCCTCACTACAGGGTTAACAATCGGGAATTTATCTGCTACAAAACCATGCCTGACCGTACTACATGTACATAGTACAGTACATCTGGTCACCTGAGCTGAGCTTTTTTCTTCTTCATGTATCTGAGCAGCAGAGCTGGCTGCTTTAGGGGCCAGCAAGGAAATCCAAGCTCAACGCTGCAAGGTCGTCATGGATGGACGTACTACGGTAGACTGCTGAACTTCTGAAGAGAATTGCGTGCCACACGACCAATCCAAATTTTTGATTCAGTCTTGTTTCTTGTCGACAACAAACAGTAAAGATGATGAGTAATCAAAACAGACAAAAATGTTTTCTGATCGAAAAGAATGAATAATAATTGAACATGAATTTTTTCGATTATTCATCGTGATCGTGAGGACACACGTACACGTAGATCTACAGTGGTGATCTACATGTATACACGCAGTCACTAGTCCGTGCGCCAAGCTGCATAGTCCGTGGGCCAAACCTGAAAAAAGGCCTCCTAGAAAAATCTCGTTCCGACTTTTGGGCACCGCAATTTTATTGGCCACGTCTACTCTAGATACCTTACTGAGCAGGATTCCGGTTGTTGTCACTCTGACAACTTTCTGAAAGGTATCCAAAAATCGGCTTTTCCATGTTGAAAATTTCTCTCTCGGCGGCCATTGTTTTGTATGCATTCATGCATGCGCGTTGTGTGTGGTGCTGTGAAATGTGATTATGCACCAGAATAGACGAAAGTACACGAATTCAGTGTTACCTGTCATGTCAAGTCGTGATCTGGTACGATCTGGTACACTGCACACTCTCTGCAGGCGTGCACCCGGACCCACAATTCTAACTCTGCACTGCAGTGCAGGCGTGCACCCACTATACTTGGCATCTTCCTTCTCAGTTTGAACTTTCATTTCGAGATTAGTTTTTTGGTTTCAGTTTGTACTAGTATGTCTGTGGTCAAGTAGCACTAGAACTTAGTAAGCGTCGTGATGAGTTTAAAGTGTCTCATTCACGTTCCGGAGTGCGGTGAGGAGGTGAAGCCCTTCACCCATACAACGTGGAAGAAGGTGTGTGAAATATGCACTAGTGAAGCTGTTGCCGCAGAAAATTTAGCTGAGCTCAGGGAGTTATGTCGTAGTGATGTTTGGCCTGAAAACGGAGGCTTCCACAGAAAATGTTACCAGAAAATAACGAATATAACCCTCCGACGAAGGCAGAGTACCCCTCATCTAGCCATTCGGAAGAACTGTCTGTGCCAGAGTCGATAGAGCCAGAAGCCAAGCGCCGCCCCAGCACGCGCGCCGCACTAGCCGCGCCCGTCGTAGCTCCAGGCATGAAGGGCTGCATATTTTGTGGGAAGGAAAGGCGCCAGCAACCTGGCCGGAAGAATTGTAGTCCAGTCCACAAGCAGGTGTGAATACGCACACGCTGCAGCGAAGCTGTTATGTACATGTTATACGCAGCAAACGTCAGAAAAGACGAAAAGGTCCAAGTTGCAATTGGTCAATCCGTCTCTGGAATATTTGCGCGCGAGGTTAACTACCATAAACAATGCTACAGGAATTACACGAGAGCTTAGTGCCCCTGTTTGCGAAGCCATGGTGGGGATGCATGCCTATACAGGTTGTGACACAACCAGTGCCTTCAGTGGCAGAGGGAAGAAGCTAGCATTTCAGCTGATCACCAAGCAAACCCCAAAAGGCGAGCTGGCTCGAAAGGCTATGGCAGCACTCGGTGCATCATTTGACGCACTACCAGCTGACATTTTCGCCTGCATCGAGCAGTTCACTTGCGGTATATACGGCTTCAACACCGCCACATCTATCAACGAAGTGCGATACCAGGCAGATGTTCTGCTCTCGCTCGACGCAATCCAGCTCCCTTCCTCCTTGCCAAGATGCGCTGCGCAAAAAGTGGACTGGCTCAGCTTGGCACCAGCACCATCGAGCCTGATGGAATTTGTTTCATGCGGTTGCACGACAGGCTGCAAGCACGGACATTGCTCCTGCCGGAGACAGCACCTCAATTGCACGGATGCTTGCAAGTGCTCTCACTCGGGCCAGGAGTGTGAGAATGGGCAACCACTGGAGCTTCAACTTCAAGTAACTGCAGAACTCAGTGAAGACGAGGATGAATAAGAAAAAGAATGCCCATCCTGACAGGTATGTATAATGTGATTGAAGATTGAGTGTTCATTAGAGTTCAGTGATGCACATTGTACAATCATGAACATGTACGTGACTGTACATCATGCCCAATTCAAGTCCTTCTGATGTTTGCCCAGTGTTCAGTATCAATATCACATGTGGACTAAAATCAATGTGGGAGATATAAAAATGCACGGGAATGATCATTGCGATTATTTTTCATTGCCATCGGCTTCGGCCTCATTTCCTCTGTGCTGCGCTGATGAGTCCACAAAGGACGAACTAGTTCTTTCCACACGTTGGGTGATCATTGGAATTGGAATTGTGTATTTTCTGTGACCGGATTATTCTCTACAGGTCGACCTTTTTCGGCAACATGAAACATATTCCGTATGGCTAATCCTGCAGTATAAGTCAGTGTTATGATGACGAAGTCTCCCTCGTACACAGCTGCAACAAACGTAGTCCTCTGGGGTCACGCGGTCCTTCAGGTCTGGTCTGTCAGTGACCTGTGCTGATGGTCACAGTGTTGTGATCCTTTCTCTGGACATTCAGATTATTCTGCAACCCATATAATAACTATGCAATACATAAATGCGGCTGTGTGTTCTGCCTCATATCTGTATAATGTTCACCATTTTTGTATTGAACGGTCTGAGATATTCTTCGATCAGACATAGTATTCTGCAATGTACAGTACCTACATGCCACAGCCAGTCCTATTATGAATGGTATACAATGACTCGAATGATGTTTCGAAGTAGTTACAGTATTGTGTTCGACACACGCGGTCTTCTTGCACACGTCTGTGTACATGAACAATATGGACGTATTGGGCATTTTGTTTTTCTTTATTTTTCATGTTATATCATATTTTTCTCTTTCCAGTTGAATCTGGGAAGGAGGCACTCTGTATATATGACTCTGTGGAAAAAATAATAATACCAAAAACATTGTAATTAGCCAGAAAATCCAATTTTAGATTCTGGTTACCATGGCAACCAGTGCTGATTTGTATTTCACTCGCCGTGCAACCCTTGGACAAATTCAGGAATGACAACAAACGGGTTTTCAATGTATGCCAGTCCATCTATCGACTGGGCCAAAAAAATTGCGGTGCCCTCTTACTCGGAACGAGAATTCACATTTTTGTCACTTGGCCCACAGACTAGCAATCAAGGAGGTACATGACTATTATGGCACCGCAGGCCGCGCACCTGAGGGCCTTTCTGGAAGCCTTACTCGATCGGATAGAGCGAAACTGAGCACCCTGGGTAGGGATTTCAGGCGTTTTTTTCTGAGCAGCGCTTTGCTCCAACTAACAAGTTTTTCTGAAGCATCTATGTGTAAGGACTGTCTACAGAAAATTTGAACGGAATCCAAGCAGTATTTCCAAAGTTATGAGCATTCAAACATAGCGCACCAACCTTGATGAACACACATACAAATTGGATCTGCAGGATGGCACAAAATGGAATTCCCATACTCCCTAGCAACACCATAGCAACAAATAAACTTCATCCGATCGTAGCCAAACTTGGATCAAGGATGGCCCTGGCTGTGACGGAACGGAAGATAAAAGTTTTTTTTCAAAATTCCAAATGACCGCAACAATGGCGTCCTTAGCAACGGCCCTAGCAACAGTATATTTCACGCATAATTCAACATGGTAATAGGTGGAATATGACAGAAATACGGCAAACACAACATTAAAGTTATATAGTATGCATGTGGGAAACTAGAGGAGCAGACAGCAAGCTCTGATGTCACACAGTGCCCGTTTTCGGCTGCAACGAGTCAGAGACGCACATTAGCCGCACAACGACCATATGTAGCAAGAAGGACCCATGAGTGCGTGTGATCCCCGGTAGCCTAATCGGTAGGGCACTGTCCCGGAAAGACAGGGGTGCTGGGTTCGAATCCCGCTCGTGGATCCTTCTTTTGCAACATTGGCGCCTGGCAATGGCTCGAACCCACGACCCATCGTACCCCCCGCGAGCTAGGTACGGCGTGAGGACACAGCCTGTTGGGGCGGGGGAGCAGTGTAGCAAGAAGGACCCATGAGTGCGTGTGATCCCCGGTAGCCTAATCGGTAGGGCACTGTCCCGGAAAGACAGGGGTGCTGGGTTCGAATCCCGCTCGTGGATCCTTCTTTTGCAACACATACTAGAGGCTATTGAGTATTGTACACAGAAGCCAGCCAGCGGTGAGTATTTATAAGAGATAAGTTCAGTAAAAAACCAGCCTGGAACAACCACGCACCTGTATGACACATGGAAGATCAAGTCTGGTGCCACACACAGGGTCAAGACCTGCTATGCCGGGTGCGGGCTCCAAAGCGCCATCATTTGCTGCGCCGGCATCAACATCAACTGTTGCTTCAGCACTGACATCAACGGCTGGTCCAGCATGGACATGAACTGTTGCAAATGTCCACACCTCAGCACGTACGACTGCTCAGGTGTGGAAATTTGATAACACTGATATAATTTTCCAAACTTATACAATTCATGCAATTTGCAATCCCTGCAGCCTACGATTTTCCTTGCAGTTCAATGTTTCTTTCTTGGACAAGAATCAGACGATTTTTCGTTCAGTGTGTGGTTATCTGCTTTACAATTTGATTGAGAGGCAGTTCAAAAGGATGACTTAGTAATTCACTGAGGTCGTCACTTGCCTTGTTCTTCAGCAAATTTTTTCTCCACTCTCTGATACGCCCGATTTTGTTCCTGGCAATTTTCACATCGTCTCGAAATCCTTTCCATCCACGACTGCAACTAGCAAAATCAAATTATGCTAACTCTACTTGGTATCATTTTTGCTTCTCGCCCTCAACGAGAGTTCAACTACTACTAGGCCATTCCTCAACTGCCTGGGACAACACCATGAACACAGAGGAAGACGGAAGTTAATCGTCTTTCTTCTCCACCTCCATACTGTGTCATGGCGTTCAACTTCAAAACAATTTCCGCGACCGAGCGCGACCCTTCATGCCGTCTGAAGGAACCTACCTAGACTAAATCGATGCCGTAAAATCTGATTCTGACTGCCGCTTGAGCGTGGAACCAAGGCAAACACCTCAAAAGCGACTTTGAAATCTACAAGAATCTATCGAGATGCGTAATATCGGCACGAATTCGCCGTGTGAGGCACCAAACGAAAGCTTGAAACCTACTCTTCAACGGTGCGCCAATAAAAATAGCGATAAACTCACTTTCCCTACCTAAAATCTACGCCGAAGACCCCGCGCTGAGCTGTGCCATGCCGGCATGCCTGGCATTCAAAAAGCATGCATGCGTGTCAAGGTACTTTTGCCCCCGCAGATCACGTGACTGAAATCCCTACCCTGGGATGCGAGCAGTTTTTAGTACTCCCGGGTCCAAAATCTCACCACCAGGCCGCGCCGGGCTGATCAAAACGTCTGCGGGGTCTGCAGCCTACAATAGACCAATCCCGAAAAGATTGTCTGGGTTCGTGAAAGGGGGCACGCGTGCAAGCCAGCACGTGTGAAGTGCATCGTTTTGTATTCAGTTTGTGTGTGTCACTGTCAGCTCATGGCGGAGGAGAGAGAGACTTTTGCTCGCCGAGCTGAAGCTAAAATTTTAATGATTTGATGGAGTCCTGCCAGCAGCTAGTCAAAGGACCTTCGGTACCTTAGGCAGACCCTGACGGAGTTCGGAGACCAGCTAGCTCTCGGTGTGGAGAGAAACATTCGCGTGGCGATCGACTCTCCGTAAAAAATGCAACCTACATAGCGCCGACATACTGCAACAGCTACGATTTCAGCTAACTTCTCGATCTGCTGCTTCACAAAGTTCAACTATTTACAAGTCCTGACTGTTGTAGTCTGAAGCTGGAGTCTCATCGCCCACCTACTGGTAGCTTTTGGAGCTGATGGATTTCCCGACTTGGACTCCTTCCGCAAACTCTCGCAACAGCTCTACAGTGTATGCTGTGTTTCCGCACGCTCGTGTCGACATGTCACCTACTGTACATGTACCGGGTCGCGGTCGCGGAGGAGCTTGACGACCTCCGCTGACTCCAGGTTTCCGAAATACTGCCGTCGTCGTCTTTGATGTTGCTGGTGACATTCTCCCCTTGCAGGACGTGCGCATAGTTGTCGTCCCGGGGGTAAAGACTATGTTGTCTTTCGAAATACATGTAGTTCTTCATCACGCTCGCGCGAATGATGTTTCTCATCATGAACTCGTTCCGACGGTGTGACACGGCGATGGTCTTTGGCGGGGCACTGGCTTGGCGAAAACGATATCTTCTTGTGCAGTATAACATTGATCGGCTGCAGATGAGTACAGTCACTTCGTGGTTAGTCCTATAGGAGGGCAGCTGCCAGGAAAGAAGCAGGACTCATCGAAGACGAAGCGCTCGCAACAAACAATAGCACTCGAAATATCTCGTGTAAGATTTAGGGCCTATCGCTTTGAGCCACAGCGCTCACAGCCTTGCCTACTTCATCAAAGTGAGCTCTACATGTTCGTTGACCTCTTCACACTACACAGAAGAGCGAAACAAGGATTATGTCTTAGCATTTCAACTCCAACAGCAGACCATTAGTAGTGGCATTACCAGTGCGAGAGAGAAAACTACAAAGGGCTTCGCTTTCTGTCGCATCGTCTCTCTTGCATGCAACTAAGGGGAAAACCGTGTACTTACCCTCGCATTCATACGCGAACTATCAAACACGTCCTGTGCCGCATGCTGATCAGGTGAGCAAGGTTGACGGGCCCGTCTTCCCCCCAGATGAAACAGATGAAACAAGATGAAACGAGATGAAACGAGATGAAACAAGATGAAACGCCAATGTACGGGCGCAGATGGGGCCGAGATGAAACGAAATGAAACAAAATGAAACAAGATGAAACAAGATGAAACAAGATGAAACCAAATGAAACTCGAAGTACGGGCGCAGATGGGCCGCGAATGAAACAAGATGAAACAAGATGAAACAAGATGAAACAATGTACGGGCGGAGATGGGCCGCGCGCAGTGCACCCGGCGTGACGTGCACGAGCGAAAAGAACTGAATTAATCCAATCATTGAAATAATTTTGTTTGCAGAGGCAATTCGCGCAAGGGAGGTACATGTATAGGAATTTGATGGCTTGCGAGTGACAGCACGAGCCGAATTTATTGCCCGTGGAAGTACCCACGATAGGAATACACTGTTGGGAACATGGTGGCGCCGCTGACGGTACCTATGTAAGTGGAATTACTTTATTGGAAGTACCCACGACGGGGAAAATAGTCTCTCTAGTATTGTCGGTGAATGGCGATGGCTACTTTCCTCTGCTCAGAGAGAACCCCTGCATGTCCTTCGTCGTGATGCGAAAGAGCAGTGGATGCAGGTAAAGGCCGTGTCAGAGAATTTCGCCTAGTGCTGTGGCCAGGGTGAAAATAAATTAGGGCTGAAACGATCATTCAATAACTCCAAGCGATCAACCAATCTCTTTAGCGATGAATATCATTGTAACATAGAAAAATGTGGGCACAAGTTATGCAATCGAGTCCTCCAACTAAACCAGATTTCGAATAGTCAGACGTGCACAAGGCTAGCACAAAACTGACAAGGAGTATGAGTACTGAGACATTGAGATCAATTTTAATTGTTGGTTCATAATTATAGATTCTTTCCGGCTGTAGTCGTGCACCTCGAACACAAGACTATGAAGAAATTCCATGATGCCTTTGCTACATTAGCTGTGGCCACCAGTCAAACACTCTAAATATACCCAGGCTACCGCTCAGTGTTTGGTATTCTGTAAACATTTCAGACAATTGTGTCGACACCTGTAGACATCTGACTGGTCTAAAGCCTAGTTCACATTCGACGTAACACTGACGGTACAGGACGTAAGGGCCTGTCGGGACGGCTGGGGTGAGCTGTAAAATCTTTTACGATTCGTACGACACGACATGCTGCAGTCGTTGCGATGTTCTCCAGCGAACGGCGCGAGTCATAAGGCACAGTCCGTGACGGGGTGACTTTCGGACCTAATTTCTTGTTTTTCGGGACTTCTTTTCAATTATTTCTCCTTGAATGAAGCGAAATCAAATTCACAATACCAGTTTTTCATGGAGACAAAAAAAGTAGCCCTGAAAGTTGTGCCATTCGAATAGTAGCCCTAGGAAATGATAAAACAGTTCATCTGTCATTCTCCTAAACTATCCCTAAATACCATAAGTGACATGAGATCTTATCTTGCTAAAATTCAACTCAAGTCGTGTTAGCCATTCTGCGAGTTATCATGGGAAGCGCAGTGTTCGAAATCCTAAAAATTTCCTAGTACGAATCGGGAGTGGATGGCGCACGACGCCGCCTCCTGTTCTCACTCAAAATGCAGCCGTTTTGTACGCTTGCGTCTCCGTCTATGCCCGTCTACGGTATGAAAAGTTGAACTGATCCAACACTTCCCGTCGCTTCCCGATCCGTACGGTAGTATGGTTGCGTTCCCGTTCCTGGTGTTCACATTGGACGCCGTCAGACCGTCCTGTCGCTTCCCATCGATCCTTACGCCGCGTCCCGTCGAATTTGAACTAGGCTTTATCAATATGAACTAGAGGAGTTCATGTTGTTGTTTCTAGAACGAAGAATCAGGCTTGTCGTCACCCTTTGGCTTGAAGCTCTTATCACCAACTTCCGCAACGAATCAATCGAAAAGATACCGTCTTGACTCCCGATCTCTTTCATAGCCACGCATCAATATTACTGCGCTTGAAAGTACACGATTGCACTCGTATCCACAATTGGATGGAGTGCAAGGGCTAGAATACTGCCACTGGTATGCATGCATAAAAAATCGTTTGCATTCGCTTTGAACACTAACGATTATCGATTGCGCTCTTAAAACGATCGGTTTGCGAGTTATCTGTATACTTGTTTCAGCCCTAAATGCATTGCCCTCGTAGAGGACAGGGATGAGCAGTGATATGAGCAGGGATGTGAGTACTGATGTGCCTTTCGTCCTCATATTTTACAGAGAAGACGTCTGCCCCCAATAATAAAATTAATGTAGTAATGATAATGTGTTGCCCTTTCATCTTCTCAGGAGCCCTATGCCTTTGCCTTTTCTCCCCTGGACTGAATGGACTGGACGCTCTGTCCAGTAGTGTCCAGTAAATGATTTGTAGTGTAAGTTAGGGTGCGCTCTCTCTTGAGGATTTGCCCACCTTGATGATTGTGCTCTTCGTGTTATTAGAAAATGTCTCTACCTGCCAGGATGGTATAAGAGCACGAACTGAATCACCTGTTGGTGCAGAAGGCTTGGAGGACTGCTTTTGAAACAGTTGTTCAAATTTCCTGCACCTCTTCGTAGCCGTTGTCTGATTTCTGCATTCTGGGGAGACTGAAGTTAAGGTTAGTGAAGCTGCACAGTCCCCGTGGAAATGTTTATGCTGCAACTATTTACTGCTGACATGTATTTATGTATTTCAGGAATCTCCAGAGGGTGAAGGCTTGCTGCAAGCTCCGTCCCTTCAATGTCGTGATACATCCGTAGATCAGTCGTGTGCCTGTCCTGTGCTTTTATGAGCATGCTCCTTTGCACATGCCTTTGTCCTGTGCATGCGCGGGCGTGGGCGCGCGCGCGCGTGTGTGTGTGTGTGTGTGTGTGTGTGTGTGTGTGTGTGTGTGTGTACGCCAACGACACCGTCCGTGCACATGTGCATGGATGTGAGTTTGTGCGTTTGCCTTTGTTATATGCATACAGTATTATCAATTTATCATGCCTATACAAGCCTTGCCAGTGTCTCGATAGGAGAAGCAGATACATGATTACACCACTTGGGTTTTGACCTTCTTTGGCCGGGGCGAATGTCGAAGGAAAGACTCCCTCTGGGCCAAGGTGTTGGCGACAGTTGAGAGTTGTCCTCTATTTTGCAGCGGGGGACAGCATGGCATATTTGGTGCCGGAAAGAGTGCAGTTGCACTTTTCATGTTACTGTAAAATTTGCTAGGTCACTCCCTTGAAGCTGGAGACTGCTGATACTGCTGCTCAAACGGCTGCTGCTGTTACTCTCTGCTGCTACCATGGTCGTTGCTTTGTATCAATGGCGAAAATTCTCAGATGAGCTTTGGGTCCGGGCACTAGAACCCTGCTGCTGCCTCTGCAGCAGTTGTAGAAAGTTTTATAATACCAGTGTCGATGGTGAACTTCTGCTCTTTTTTTTTATCCCAGACACTTTGTGCTCAAGAGACTGTTAGGTCTTTGTGGTGTTGTCGTTGCTGTTTGGTTATACTAGTTGGCGTCTGTTTGGAAATATATTGTGCTTTTCTGTGTGTTCATGTGAACGTAGAAGCCCTCACCGAAACCAACACTACGTTGCTGTGTTGTTTTCTTCCAAGGTCGGGCACAGTAAAGGAGACGACTCTGTGAGTATATTCGCAGATGAATTTTGGGTTAATAGAATGCAGGTGCTGCTGCTCTTGTGCCGGGCTGTTGGTGACAATGATGGGGTGGATCATGCTTTCTCTTTATATACCTTTTGTATATTTGTGTGTAAGTAGGAGCACATACCAACACGTAATCTTTCTAAAGCCTAGTTCTCTTTCGACGCAACGCTGACGGTACGGGACGTAAGGGCCTGTGACGGCTGGGGTGAGCTGTAAAATCTTGTACAATTCGTACGACACGAAATGCTCCAGTCTTTGCGATGTTCAACAGCGAATGGTGCGAGTCATAAGGCACAGTCCGTGACGGGGTGACCGTCCCGGCGTTTCCCGTCGATCCTTATGTCGCGTCCCGTTGCGCCCCGTCGAATGTGAACTGGGCTTAACAATGGCATGGAGACAGTTTCAATTGCAGTTTAATGTTACTGCACTGCACTGCAGGTATCAAGGCACTACCCAGAGGGAGGATGTTGGCCTTCTCCTGATAAAAAAATGTCTTCTTTCTCATGGCGTGGCCAGGACTGCACTGACCCTACCATCCACTCTACCTCTCCGGAAAGGGACTTGACAACCAGTCAAGATGGATGTGCAGAGATATACCAGCGGTAAGTCACATGCTTAGGATATCCACTTGATGAAGGAAGGACAGGTGCTCAACTACTACACCAAAATGTGAGCATAAGGAGATGGGCTGATGGGTCATGGATGGGTGACAGGTCTTTGCCCGGTTGCTGGAGTATAACAACCTGGGTCTTTGATTGGTTTAGAAGCGGTCCGCTCTATTCGGGGTGCCATCCTCAATTAGACGGGCAGTGAAGATCTTGCAGGATCAATCGTAGAATATGGACATGTGGATGCGGGCAGCAGATCTGTAATTTCCAGTATCAAAGTTCAGTTGTATTTGCTTTTCTTTATTTTCTATTTGTGATGTTGTTCACTGCAGCTTCTAGCATTAACTGCCAATTTGCACTGACGCAGCAAGACTCCCAACAGTCAAGTATGTTTCATTGCATGCACTAGGATTACAGTAGAATGCCGATTATCCGAATGTCAACTGTCCAAACGGTCAATTATCCGAAATTCCTGTTTGCACTGAATTCAATTCAATAAGTCGACTTATACCGGTAAAATATGGTAACAGCGGGACTGTAGGGTGTGGCATTTCCATGATACAGTGGAAACTTTCACGATTTTTGGTGCAAACATAGGTCGGACGCTGCTCGATTGGATATACAATGCAGGTTCTTGGAACCACGGACACGACTCTTCGATTCAAGGATCACAACACTTCGGGATCTGAACGTTTTAGGTCCGGGAGCTGTTCGCGGTTTTGTCGCTTGTCACGGTTGTGGACTCATCGTTGTAGCATAAATGAGGCTGGACTATTCCAAGCGGAAAACTAAAATATTTCCTTCTCAAAGCACAATCACCGGCCCGGAGGAGCACACCTTCTCTAACTACATACCGGGTGCAGTACATGACACGTCCGTGTATTGACTAGTCTCTTGTACATTAATTTTAGATCTACCACACGACTCGCGTAGCGCTAGCACAGCAGTGCGGGTGTAGTCATGTACTACTACTACTACAGTACTGCCGGACGCCGAAGAACGGACCGCCGATGAACGGCCAGGCTATGATTTCGCTATTTTTTAAGAACGGTCTAGGTAGAAACGTGATGTACAATATGAATATGATGTACACTCAGACGTATAACTCTGCATAAATGTACATGTAAGACTGTACCATCGAATATGAACGAAACTGCTGTGTTCGCCAAAAATAAGAACGGGCTAGGCTAGAACCCTGACCCCGTTCTTCGGCGCCCGGCAGTACTGTAGTGTAATGTTCCGTATGTTTGTTGACTATGGCATGCACGCAGAAGCCAGCGGATGTAAAAAGTCCAACTCGGAAACGGCTAAAAACGGGGTATCCTCAAATTTTGCCGAGCTGAAAATCACAGGGTACATAGGGCTTGTAACAGTGAGTCGAATGCTCTTGGTACGAAGAAGCTGCGACAGATGGTTCTCAAATCGAACGCGTTTCGAATATTGGCCATTTTGCACACAAAAATATGGTGTGGCTACCTGGCTGCACACTGTGACCTTATCACCTGGATCAGGTAGACTGCGTGCTCGCTTTCGCTCATTTTCGATTGGGCGTATCTGACGAACCATGGACCGCAGCCTCCTCGGAAAAGAACATTCGACTCAGCGCCCCAAACTCTATGGGTCCTGAAATTAAAAAAATTCAGCAGACTTCCCCTATAATACGTAAGGCAGAACTTATTACAGTCCTTGATTAGAAGTTGACATATTCTTGTACGAATCCGGTGTCTTTTGTGAAAAGTGTATGCAAGCCTTTTAAAAAGCATCTCCCACCAGGCATTCGATCGAATTTTTCATGGCGTGGAGATTTGTTACGGCGTGAACCGATGCTTGGCGTGTAGAATTTGCTTTTTGATGTGTTCTTTGGAAGATGCAGTCTTAAAAATGGTGTGGATGTCTTTGTTTCTGTCCTTCTGCTGTCCTCGTAGAAAGAATAATATAGACGTGCAGAAAATGTAGGAGAGCGATGACATCAGAAGGACACTCTCAGGTTCAGGGTACCTGTACCGCCCCAATAAATTGGGTCAGATCCCAAAACGAGGTTGGCCGAAGCAAAAAAAATAGAAGAGCCTGCCTTGAATTGAATATGAGGAAGAAGAAGAAGACAAAGAAAGAAAAAGAGTAGGAATTTGCTTGTGTAAACTTTGTTTCCTCTGTCTAGGCTGCCATCGCATTATAGCAGCCAACAGTGTGTGTGTGTGTGTGTGTGTGTGTGTGTGTGTGTGTGTGTGTGTGTGTGTGTGTGTGTGTGTGTGTGTGTGTGTGTGTGTGGAAAAGACCAAAAATAGGGATTCACTGGCCAGAAAAATCACTTCAAATAGCTGTATGGTGTAGACCAGGCTGAATAGTGACGGTCAATTCTTCAGCCTTGCAAGCTGTTGAATGGTGCAATCCCAGCACAAGTTGCTATGGCTTCTGTCGTAGCATTGCTATCATCGCCTCCGGCGATGGGCATCAAAGGTCAAGGTCAAAGGTGTGTGTGTGTGTGTGTGTGTGTGTGTGTGTGTGTGTGTGTGTGTGTGTGTGTGTGTGTGTGTGTGTGTGTGTGTGTGTGTGTGTGTGTGTGTGTGTGTGTGTGTGTGTGTGTGTGTGTGTGTGTGTGTGTGTGTGTGTGTGTGTGTGTGTGTGTGTGTGTGTGTGTGTGTGTGTGTGTGTGTGTGTGTGTGTGTGTGTGTGTGTGTGTGTGTGCGTGCGCGCGTGCGTATGTGTGCATATGTGTGCATATGTGTGTGTGTGTTTGCGTCTGTGTGCACACGCTTGTGTGTGTGTGTGTTTGCATGTGTGTATATTCTGCTAATCTTGACTTAAATTTCCACATCTGGGCATATTGTGTTCTGCATGTGAATTTATCTTCATTAACTTGTGCACTACGTTCCTTTCTTCACGTTACGGCACTTTAGTATCGTTTTACTTGAACATCATACTCTCGCCCAACTTTGTTTCACCAACAAAGGTTTATTCTCCAAAGTATTTCTAATTGATTGTGTATGAGTTTCATACTACTGTCAGGGGCGTCGGAAGGTATTTTAGTGTGGTACGGTCAGCCATCTGAAGTACAATTGACTCGTGGGGGAGTGGTGGCTGAGCCGAAATTTTTTGAATTTTAGATCCCAGATCAGTGTATTTTGTTGACTCACGGGTATCTGGGGCAAAAAGTGGTACGGTCAATACCGTAGTGACCGTACCGTGTGCGACGCCCCTGACTGTTGGAATCCACCAGCTGTGTTTCCTTGAGGGGCGGATCCTTACCTGGGATGTGTTTTCTTATTCCTGGCAGCAGAAAGAGCTCTACAATATGTATATAATTTAAGAATAGAATTTGATGTACAGGAGAGTGCCAATTATCCCCACCCCTCGGGACGCGGGCTGTCTCCAGAGGGTTCAGATGAGAAGAATGTTCGGATAAGAGAGCAGTCACACATCTATCTAAATCATGCATATTCCAGCATGTTTTCATCATTTTCGTTCTCTTCAGCAGTGAAACAGGAACTAGGTGCACTCATGCTCCTCTAAATTAATGACACTATTATTACACATTTTGACTCAAACCTGTTTTAATACATCTTGTGAATCGCTTCAATGGTGCCCCGAGCGACGAAAATCACTAACTTTGAAACTCATCTTCTACCCCTCAATTAAATGCAAGCAATTATTTTGGATAATTAATCATTTGGATAGTTGACATTAGGATAATCGGCACATTGTGTGTGATGGGGGGGGGGGGGGAGGAAGAGGAGGAGGCTGCGAGAGGCCGTGGTGGACGTGTACCGGCTTGTGCACAGCCTGGAAATAGCCTCACTTTAGATGTATGCACATTCAAACGGTGGATGCTTCCCGCCATCCTTTTCCCCCTCTTTTTCCTTTTCCCGCCATTCTTTACCCCCTCTTTTTCAATTTCCCGCTCTTCTTTTCCCCCTCTTTTTCCCCCTTTTTCTCCCCTTTTCCCCCTTTTCTGCGAGAAGATTAGCCCCCTCCTTGTGCCATGTATGTGTTGTACAGTGTACTCTCAGTTGACATGCCCCCTTTCGAACCCAGACAATCTTTTCGGGATTGGTCTATTTACAAACGTGGATCTGCCGACACTGTGCTGTCGACGACATGTCCGGCAAGGCACCTTGTGTGAAAGCAAGGAACGCTTTTTTTTAGAAAGGAAGCTTCTTCTCGATCTCCAAAATTTAAAAAAAATTTTAAATTATTCCTTCTGAAAATATCATCGCGTTCTTGACCTCGAAGCTGACTGCTGAATGCGATTAGGAAAGAAGATTCCTGAAGATGCACCAGACTGATTCTGGCAAGCCGTCTGTCGTCTGGATATGCACTGTTGTTCGTCATGGTCAGCAATCTTCGACGTTCGTCCTTTCGTTTTCCTGACCACGATGATGACAAGCAGCTCTCATGCTCAGGTTAGTGCTACTTGTATGTCTGGGCACACAACACATCTGAGATGCACCCACTGACGTTATCGTACTGAAGAATGCAGCAAGGGTTCCTCGGATTTTCTTGATTTCGGAACAAATTTCCTTCACTTTCACCCTCTCCGTCTCTTCCCCATGCCCTCCATGCATGCACAATCGAGTTTCCATTTCAAATGTTGTTTTTACTTTGGCAGTGCGTTCGATAACGTTAGGACAGTCTAAGGGTGCGTTCTTAAATCCTCTCGGAAAAGTTGGAGACTCTCCGAAAAGTTCGAGAGCTGTTCTTATATCCTCTCGGAATTTTAGGAGGCTCTCCAAAGCTCTCGAAGCTCTCCAAGCTTCAGAGGTGGTTGAAACTCGGAGATTCCCGCGGTTTCGGATCAGCGCATGCGAACTAGGCTAAAAGCCACGTGTTGATCATGAGTGTACGCATTTCCCTTTTCACATACGGACAGCGCATACTATTTTCGTGGCACTCAAGATCACGGTCCCTTTGGCGCCCCATTTTGCTTGACATCTGCAAAATATCTCCGAATTCTTCGAGACCCGTTCTTGAAGAATCCCAGTTTCTTCGACTTCTCTTTTCTTCTTCTTCTAGAAGCTGTAGAATTTAAGAACGCACCCCAAGTTAGGTGTTCTTCTCTTCAGGCTTATTGGGCCTGTAAAAATTCTAAAAAATAGCTTCCAACTGCTAAACGCAGGTCCCTATGAATACGGTTCTGCTGGGCAATGATGTTTGCACCAATCTACACTCTATGCAGCTGTCACAGCAGCCACAACTGATCCTCTCTCTCTCTCTCTCTCTCTCTCTCTCTCTCTCTCTCTCTCTCTCTCTCTCTCTCTCTCTCTCTCTCTGATTTTGATAAAGCCAATCTTTAAATCGCTGTTGCACAGGATCTCGGGTGGGAAGAAGCGATGAATCGATACATGGCAGTGTGAATAAAAGAAGAACAAATTCACAGTGCACGTGAGACTCGGTTAGAAAGACTGAGTTTCTGCATTCGTAAGAACGTCACACCCCGGGATCATGATAAAGAAAATATAGATCGTCAACATGACTGCAAGAACCAAAAAAGTATTTGATCTTCCAGCCCGCTTAGCCTGGCACTACCATACTACAGTCCATTTCAAAACTATAGACGCGTACCTAGGCAAAAACCGTTATGCCAGCATCTATACCACATAAAATCTGTGATCACTTTGTGCATAAATTTTTCCAAATTGGGCATCTGTTATCCAATCCTTTAGAAACTATATGAGAGTAATTGTGGAGCGATCCTGAGCAATATTCCGAAAACTATTCTCAAAAAGTTCCAGCCAAATTTGATATATGGGCCGCGATCAGCTAAAACACGTCTTTGGGGTTTCGTAAAAAAAGTTGGGAAATGACGAAATGAAAAAAATGTTTTTTTGGAGCGCGTTCACTCTGCACTTCATTCAAATGATTCATGATGTGGCGATCATCTTCTCAAATTTTGTTCAAACACTTGTTTGGCGTTCTACTTCAAGTAGCTGGCGAGCGAAGACTGACAATGTCCGCATCTAGTGATACTAGAGCAGCTCGCAGGGCCAGACGATCGCTGTGCATGGCCCAGGTTTGTTCAGGTGTCTGCAAGTCCGTGGCGGCAGGTCTGCAGAGCGACGCTGACAATATTATTTGTTGGGATCTCATTGATGTTGATGTCGACAGTAAAGCTGAATCGTCCCCGTCGTCTCCAGTAGCGAAGAGGCACAAGTTGTGGGCTAGTACATAATCATTTAGGCGGCGAACCGGCTGCCTTACGACGTTACTTGCGTTCAGCTCTCATGAGGCGTCTGACGCAATCTCGGAAACGCAGGCGATGATCGAAAGTGTCACTGCCAGAATCGAAAGAGTATGCAAGTGCAACGCCGCCCAGCGCATCGTGTTGCTTTCCAGGAAGAACTTGGGCCATGCCTTTGAACTGATGTCGTTGACATGCTCAAGTCGGTGTCAACATCTTTAGTTCCGTTGTATTGTGCTCCGCCACAAAAGCCACTAAGGCTGTGTTTACATGAGAAATTTCAACCCGGGTCGAGTTCAGCCCGGGTTGAAAGTCTGTACGATAGACAAAAGAGGTGAGCGTTTACATGAAGACAGTTGACCCGGGTCAAATACTGATATGCCGCCAAAAGTCCACTTCTAGAGTCCTGTATGGTCACGTGAATCCGTTCGCGCGAAATTTGCATGTGCAGTCCTGTTCAAACCTGGCGCGAGATACGCACAGAAGTACGTTTGTACGATTTTCTTGACCCGGGTTGGTTTCAACCCTCCCCTTGGGGGGAGGGTTGAAATCAACCCGGGGCGAAATTTCAACCCGGGTCAAGCGCAATGCGTCATGTAAACGCGCCATTCACTTTGTGCACATGGCGGGTTGAAATCTGACCCGGGTCGAACTCAACCCGGGTTGAAACGCCTCATGTAAACACAGCCTAAGTAATAGTTTGTCTCTTTGTGTCAGACTGTGCGAAAACTGTCATTTCCTATTTCAAAGTACATATTTTGAAAGCGGTGTTTGGGGCACTTGTAGACTACTTTTCTGCCCTGTATCACCTTCAAGAGGTCAAGTAAGGTCCAAAGAACTGTTTTCTGGAGGAAAACAAAATTTGAAAATTTTCACCCTAAGACATGTTTTAGCTGGTTGTGGCCCATATTTCAAAAACCCTACGCGTCTATAGTTTTGAAATGCACTGTAGCAGTGCTACCAAGTACCAGCCCTCCATATTTTTCTGTATTTGTACGGAAAATCACTCCTTGTCCGCACTACAGAATTTGAGCAAATGGTATAGAAAATCGAAGAGGATCAATCAGCTGTGTAGAAGCATTGCAAGTGTAAGCTGGGCGATGAATAGTCTTGTACCAAAGCGAGTGCATGCCGTACCACGACAACATGTACATGTAGCACAAAAAAATAATGTCGTTAGTGCAAGTCACACATGTTTTACACTACCAAATGCAGCCACCGACATGCATGTGCGTGTCAAAAAACTTTGTAGTGCAAGTATGCATGCAATGTACACGGCAGTACGCAACACACTGCAAGATACGGAAAATCAGAAGTCTGAGTGCGCAAAACAGACTCAATTGGTGGGCAGCTCTGTACTGGCCTGTACGGAGGGAGTGAATCTCAATGTGTGCAATGCACGCACTTCGGCCGACAGTGAAAACTGTGCATGTCGTGTAGGTTTGCAGGATGAATGTGTGTCCTTTAAGACAAGCGCCTGAGTGGAGTAGCCCGCCGAAAGAAGAGTACTTGACACCGCGAAGTGGAGTCCGCGCATACAACAGTGAGGGGGTAAAATTAGCTATGACTGATTCTGCATGTGTGTCACATTACTCTAGCAGATAGGCACACGTGTTGTTCCAAAAAGATGCTTATGTCAGTGTCTGAATATGTCATGTACCAGGTAATATTGTTGCCAGGATCTCGCGGTGAGAGTCAGACTTGGATATGGTATCAATTAGGGGTGAAACGATTACACTTTTCAACTATCGGTTAACCTACCCTTGCATCGATTCGATTATCGATTATGATATCGATTACTGTGTCCTAGAAATTGTCGCGCCAGACCAGCACAAAGCATGCCGTGTTGACATATACATATACATGTACATACACACATGCAGATAAACCGGGTACTCTACACAATGCAGTGGCACATCACGTGCAGGTGCAGACAGTCAGTTTTTTATTTTTTTATTTTTTTCACAGCCCTACTGGAAAACACATGGACATAGTACAGGATCCGAAGCTCAAAAATAAAATTGGGTCTGCCACTTCACTCCGAGTATTTGCCGCTTTCAGAGCTGATAGGTGATGGTTATAGAAGGTCAATTTTGTTTGTTGGCCCTTCTGAATCGGGGAAGGAGACGAGCGGCGAGAGGGTTTTCGTCGACGATTTCGCAAGCCTTCTCAAGCGTTCTCAAGGAGGTCGCAAATTTATTTTCGCCGTGCGTCCGTACGCGCATGGCTTGAGCATGCACACATTGCGCACCCACGACAAACATTTGAAAAATTTAGGAAATGACGACGCCGTAGAAAATGACGACGCTGGCCGGGGAACTTATTTGAGGAAGCACGAGGTCTTTCAATTTCAATCCCACGCGAGTAAGCATGGAGGAAGACGAGAATTGTGCCTCCTGTGCACAAAGTCCAGGTAGTGTTGGGCATTTAGTGGCTTCAGCCAGTACTCAGGTTTCGGAAATTTCGTGGGGCTCATGTTTGTGCCACTGTGTGAAGATCGAAGGAAGCGAAAAGGAGGAGAAAGTAAATTTCACGAACACCAGCTGGTCTCGAGTGGTATCTGCTGCCAAAATTCGCCAGGACGGCACATGGGCCTTTCTCTGCCAGGAGCAGTGTAGCACGGATGAGAGCACCCCGCGTGGCTGGTACCATAGGCGCTGCTATGCAGCCTACACCCACAAGAAGACTCTGAGTCGTTTTGAGGGAGAGGAGAGTGGTGGCCTTGCCAGCAATGTTGACGCAGAGGAGGTGGGTGACGCAGATGCCTGTGAGGATGAACCTCCCAAGAAGCGTGTTATGACACGAAGCAAAGTGACAACCATCGACATCACTCTGTGTATAATATGTCAACAAAAAACAAAAAAAAGAACAGGAAAGCTGAACCGCTTACCCTCTGTTCAGAATTCCGTGCTGGCGAAAGCCTGATCCGTGCGGCAAATGCACGTGGAGATGAAGCAGGCCAGCGGATTTTACTTACCCTCCAGGAGGGCAGTCCCGATTGTGTAGCATCGGACATATGCTACCATTTCTGCTGCTACCGTAACTACACTCATTCTAGCACGGTGGCAGCACTGGAGGCAAAGAAGACGACGGCAGTTGCAGACGACAATGTGTACGATAGAGCCTTTGAGTGGCTGGCTGTATGCATGGAGAAGGAGCTCTTCAGTGAGACAGAAATACGAGCGATGCGTATGGACAGCCTGACGTCCAAGTACAGCGCCAAGCTGGCAGAGCTCGGAGCTGCAAGTCAATACCGACGATGGCTGCTGAAGAAGCGCCTGTTGGAGCATTTTGGAAAACGCATCAACTTCGTCCATCCTGGTCCATTGTCACCCGAGAGCGTTGTAAGCAGCTCCTTGACAGAATCACAACTGCTACAAGTAGTTGGTGCAGCAGTAGCCAAGGCTGAGGCAGCCCAGCAGTGCGCCGACGAATATGCTGGAGATGATATGGCGGATGAAGATGCACCTCCAGCTATTGATAGCAGCTGCAAGGTACATGCCTTCCACACAGCCATGGCTCTGAACAACGCCATCCGTGATCAGCAGCCCACAATACCCACCATGCCACATGCCAGTGATATCATAAATGAGAATGCGCCAGTGCCAGACATCCTCTACAATGTGCTTGCCATGACCATTGTCGGCCCTGAGAAGTGTGACATTGGTGACCTGACGGACTCCCGTGTCCATGTCCCTGCCGACATCCATTGCAAGATTTTGGCAATTGCTGAGGATATTGTGTATGCTGCAACTCGTGGATCTATTCTGACACCAAAGCACGTAGCTTTGGCGCTTACTGTCCACCACCACACGAGGAGCAAGCACATGGTGGATCTTCTCAACCAGTTCGGCCATGGCATATCATATTCAAAGCTGCGAGAAGTAGAAACCGGGTATTCTCTCGAAGTAGCAGGAAGTTCCGCAGCCAGCAGTGTTGTAGTACCCCGTGGCATTTCCCAGCATGGAGGTGATGTTCATTTCTGCTGGGACAATAACGACCTCAACGAGGAAACTCTGAGTGGCCAAGGGACGACACACTGCACCAACGGCATTGTGCTCCAGCACTCGCTGCCCTTCCAGGACGATCCGTGTCCACCAGAAAGTACGAGCCGTGCCGAGCCAGGTAACCAACGCCGACCGCGAAGTGTTGCCCCACCTGCAGTTCCGAGCCTAGAATACAACTGCGGTGCGAGACCAAGACCTCCTCCAATGGCCCATCCAGTTCCTGATGCACAAGGCTCGATTGACCCATTTCTCACTGTGGCATCGATTGACCTGATTTGGTTCTTGTTGCGCGCAGACCAGACGGTATCACCGAAGTTTGGTAGACCTGATGACGAGTCACAACTGGTACCCGCATGGTCCGGCTTCAATGCTGAACTGAACCAGTCAACCGCGCCAGGGACACCAACAACAGTCGGTTACCTGCCGATCATCCCAGCATCGCCTACAGCCATGAGCACAGTTTATGAGCTTGTTGTCCGGTCCCTCCGCACATCGAAGAAGCTGAATCAGCCACATTGTATCATCACCGCCGACCAAGCAGTTTATGCCAAAGCTGTGGAAGTTTGCTGGAAAAATGCTGAGCTGAAGGATGTAGTCCTCCGCATGGGTGCATTCCATACGTCGTGTGCCTTCCTTGCTGTTCTTGGGAAGAGGTTTGGCAGTGCTGGCTTGGAAGACCTCCTCGTCGAGTCAGGCGTAGTTGGCAGCAATGCGTGCAAGCAGGTGATGGCCGGCAAGCATTACAACCGCGGTGTTCGCCTCCATAAGCTTGCCTTTGAGTGTCTGCTGGGAGTGAACTGGAAGCTGTACGAGGACAGCATTGAAGGTGAGGGGACAGAAACATAGGAGTTGTGCTGCAAACTTTCTTTATTGCATTCCATCTGTGCACACTAGACGAAGTGAAGTAGTTTGAGAAATGGTGCCTGTTGTTCTCACTCCAGTGGTCTGCATGTAGCACTTTGTGTTCTAATTTTCTGACCTATGTACATGTGCATGTGTGCTCATGTATTGAAGGTGGAGGAGACACGGTGTCAAGCGATCTTGAAGGAACTTTGTCAGCATTGCGCACATCTGGTATATTTGATGGTGCTGAGTCAGTAACAAGTTCATCCAGCTACCAGAAACTTGAGCAAGGGTACCGAAAGCATGTTCAGCTGCAACGCACCAGCCCAGCATCACCCATGGCCCAGTTTTGGCTAACATACCTCGACATGGTTGGCCTGCTGCTTCAATTCATCCGAGCTACGCGGACAGGGAACTGGTCGCTACATCTGGCATGCATAGAGAACATGTTGCCATGGTTCTTTGCATACGATCGACAGAACTACTCCAGGTGAGATGCTTGGGCCCTTCATTAAGTTATCAGCTGTGTGACCGACGCAATTAAAACATTTTGCTTCAAATGCGAATCATTCAGTTCTCCTAAATTGAGTTCTCATTACATTGTGCTTCACAGGTACCTGTCGCTGTATTGGCAACAAATGCGTCAACTGCCTGCTACCAACCCTCCTGCCCACAAAGCCCTATCAGGAGGTTGCTTCTCTGTTGCAAGGTCTACGAACAGCTTCTCGAAGGTGGCTGTTGATCAGTGCATTGAACAGACCATCAACCGGCAAAGCAAGTCACATGGAGGACTCATTGGCTTCAGCCGCAACCCAGGTAAGGGCAAAAATTCGTAACAACTGACCAAACTTCAAATTATCCAATAGAACATACATGTACACTGATGGGGAGATACTTCCTGATGATCCCACATGCAAGATCAAACAGTAAGCAACCAATGTACACTATGCAAACACAGTGCTGCCCACCTGCATCACGAATAGGAAATGATTCGACTCTAATGTGATCCTGAACAGTTGTGGATTACATGTACATGATGATGTATTTCTCCTTCCCTTTTCTGTATAATTGTCCTATAAAGGAACTGTTCACCGCTGGGTGCTCACAGCTCACGAGCGAGCGGCTGTTGCAAGTGCATGTAACGACCTCGTCAAAGCGGAGGACTATGATGGCACAGCACGTCCACACAAGGACAACACAGACAGCAGAATGAAACGGGATCAAAGCGACTATGGGAAGCTCGAAAAGCGGTTGGCAGAGTTCAGCCATCCGTTCCTTGGTGAAGATTTGATCAGCCTCTCCAGTGGGAAAGTCTGTTCTGCTCAAGCAACCTCCGATCTCCTATCCAGTCACACGCAGGGAAAGAGTGCAATGAGCAAGTTCGTGGCAGACCGCTTGGAGAGTCAGGTAAGACGGTTATGATTTTGCAGCACACCATGTTAAAAGTCTTGACGTGTGGATATATGATAGGATGCATGTTTTGGTGACATACTTTGTTACCAAACACATTGAAATCAAAAGTGACGCTGTAGGGGATGTTATAATTCCGTTCTGTACTCCGTAATCCATGCACTACGTTCTAAGTTGTCAACCCATTTGTGTGTGTGTGCATGCGTGACTTGTTTCTTCCTACAGGCAGTTGATTTCTTCACACCGATATCACGGCTGAACCTGAAGACGTTCTCGGAAACCAAATCTGCAGCAAAGAAGTCTTCCAAGACAACAGCGATCGTGGCAGATAGGAGCTTATTCGGCCGGCTACTAGTTATGGCTCAATCAAGGTCATTCGACTTGAAGGAACTCTTCCAGCATGAGCTTGGACCAGTCCCATGGGCCCTGGCCAACGCAGACGGATCCCTTGTGAAGACTCCAAAGAGTAAGCTGCTGCTTGCTCTTGAGAAGAAAGTTGACCCACTGGAGTCAGTTCCGCGTGGTCCTGCCATTATGGTCGACGCGATGGCATTACTGCAGAGCTACACATCTGCGCCACCGACATTCGGACAGCTCAGCGAACAAGTCTTCAAGCAGCTAGTCTCCTACCTTCCAGCTACACCTCCAGCACGAGTTGACTTCGTAGCAGATCAATACCACACTGCGTCGATTAAGTCGTGCGAGCGCTCAAAGCGAACGGCCTCAACTGAGCCCCTGCGAGTGGCAGTACAACGTCCAGACCAGGCTATTCCTACTCAGTGGAAGCGGTTCATGGCAAGCGGAGCGAATAAGGCCGGCCTAATCCAGTTCTTCGCTGACCATTGGAGTTCTACACCGGAGCTCAAGGCAACATTGGGTGTCAGTCGCAGTGTATTCATAACCGTGGGACAGCAGTGCTACGTGTTGCAAGAAGAAGAAGGGAAATCGACACTTTCACGGCACCAGGCAGTGTCCAGGTTAGTATTATGAAAGACAAACAGTACAATGTCATGTTTATTGCGACTTTGACTATTGTCAAGCAAGTGGTATAAAACATTTGCTGCATATTGGTCCCACAAGTACAAGTAGGATATTGCTGATGGATTGAATTCAGTGATGAAAATCACATAATCTGGCAGAGCCATGTTATCGTTCTCTGAATGCCCGGGAAATCATTTTGCTCTTTTTACAATTTTGATCATGTTCACAGGTTGACCAGCAATCATGAGGAAGCAGACACCCGGCTGATCCTTCATGCCGCTGATGCTGTGCAGCAAGGATTCCCAGATGTTGTCATTCGGTCGCCAGACACGGATGTAGCCGTGATTGCCATTGGCTCCGCTAGCAGCATTCCCGGTCGGCTCATATTCCAGACTGGCACGCAGCAACGGAGGCGGTTCATCGACCTTACCCAGCTGTCACAGAAGCTGGGCCCCCTGGTTTCGTCTGCAATTGTTGGACTGCATGCTCTTACTGGGTGTGACAGTGTCAGTTCCTTTTCTGGGAAGGGAAAGACTGCTCCGCTGAAGCTGCTCCTGTCAAGCACGCGAATGGCAGAGGCACTGGCGACACTGGGTGTCAATGCTACATCGGATGACCAGCTGCTTTCTGAATGTGAGTGGTTTGCGTGTGCCTTGTATGGCAATCCTGGCCAGCAAGACATCAACAGCCTGCGCTACCAAAAGTTCTGTGCGGCCACATCCTGTGCTCCGCACAAACTACCGCCCTCACGCGACGCTCTCCATCAACATGTGGCCAGGGCTAACTACCAGGCCCACATTTGGCGGAGCGCCACCACTGCGATGCCAGAAGTACCGAGTCCAGTGGGCCATGGCTGGCAGTCGGAGACTGACGGCACGCTTTCCATCTCCTGGATGCTGCAGCGCGTCGCTCCTGCTGACATACTAAAACTGGTGAGCTGTGGGTGCAAGACAAGGCACTGCAAAAGTCAGCACTGTTCGTGCAAGAAGGCGTCCTTGGCTTGCACGGACATCTGCTCGTGCTGCTCATGCGCCAATCCGTTTGGGGCCGTACTCGAACAGAACGACAGCTCCGGTGCCGCAGATGTGGGAACAACTGCATGTGAAGGCGACCAAAACAGTGAGAGCGAGGAAAGTACTGGTGCTGACGACTTTGAAGAGTCTGACTCCAGCTCAGATTCTGATGAGGATCCAGATCAGGAGTTTGACGACTCGCTGTAGACACTGGCAACTGCACCGTCCTCCCCTGGTCCAAGCCACCCATTGTGTTTGTGAATTATGGCTATGGCTGTCAACACACCTAACCTGTTCACACATTGTATATAAACTGCTTGTACATAGCTTGGCTTCTAAAGCGATGACGCTATCATCCTACATTTTATTCCAATGTACATATTAAACTGGGCATATTGTCCATGAATTGCACAGCACTGGACATGTCTTCCTTACTACAGTTGTAGTATTTATTTATTTCATTTTCGATTGAGTAGTGACTACAATGCGTTTATATCATTTCTAGTCCTCTCTAACTCTAATTTAATCGAGTGCTATTGAAGGTGTGTGTGCCTGAGAGAGAAGCAGGGAAAGGGTCCAAGCTTACCTTTGCAGAATGATAGGTAAGGTGTCCCTCGTATCGATCGTATCAACGAAATTCCAATCAAGAAAACATTTGAGATCACTCGCGAAACGGCGTCAAACTACACGACACGACGGGTAGTTTGTTGGCTGCCATTGCGAGTGGGTAGTGGAAGGACCAAACGATATCTAGGCTAGGCTTACGAAGTCCCTGTGCTTTACTTCTACAAGAGCGAGAGTAAACTTCTTGACCAAGAATATGATCAACAACAAAGTGAAGTCGCCGACCAGATCAGACACTCGCTTTGAGTTTTCAAATTTGACTGCATTTGGTTGTCATGTGCGTACTCTACGCAACTCAGAATCGGCCCGAGACGAAAGGTGAGCAGTTCAAGTGACCGACGAAGCTGAACTAAAATTGCCTCTCGCGGAGCTCCTTCCCCGATCTAGACGGGCCAACAACTACCATTCGACTCCACAACAGGTACTCTCTCCACCTGTACAGTTCGATTTTACTCGGATTCTAGTGGCAGACCACTTTCAGATTTAGACACTTTTTTTTGTCCTGGATCCCCGACTAACAACAAAAAGAAACGAGGAAAAGGACAAAGTACAGTATCTAGTAGTGCTGTACATGACATCTTTTGATTCTTGCTGATATTTCTTTTTTTCTAGAATCGCGTAATCGAAACAGACAGCGTAATCGAAATCGTTTCCTTGTAATGATCGATTAGACGGATAACCGATATAATCGTTTCAGCCCTAGTATCAATAGATTATCAATAATTATCATACATCACCACTCAAAGTATAATAGCCGAAGGGCCCGTTTGTGTGGTGGTGTATGATTTCGTAAGCAAGATGAAGTGGCTACAGATGTGTTTTATATAACACCCTAAGAAAAGATCTTCAATACTGGGGAAAGTGATTCTGGTAGCATGTTGTATCCAGTGTGGCATGACAGAGACTCCCTCGATTTAGCCTAAGGCCTGTGGAGAATCCATAAATACATAAATACAATACATACAGGCATCGCAACCTTCGGATTATATGCACTTTTGCTTGCCTCCTGGAGTGTGGTTGTACCTTGGTTCAGTAGACTTTGTTTTTCTAATTCGTTTCTATAAGGCCATCTAGAATTAATTCGTTGTTTCGGGTCACTTCACTCATCAATACACTCAAACGCCTCTTATCCGGACGCCTCAGATACGGGCACGTCTCTCTACCGGCCACCCTCAGCTTCAGTCCCTATGGCAAAAATGCTTCGAATTTGGGGGGTTGAACTTTTTTTCCGAATGCACAAGTGCTTATTTGTCACTGCCAACCTGAGTAATCTATAGTATACATTTTTATCCATGGATTATTTTTGTAACCCGAACATGTGCAATATGCACCAAAAAAACTTCTTCAAAAATGATGATACATGGTAGATGAGTTATCCTGAGATACGGGCAAATCTGAGATACGGGCAGTGCCCGGTCCCAAGGTGCCCGGATAAGAGACGTCTGAGTGTACCAGGGTCGGTCGGTCGGTTTTTTTTTTTTTTTTTTTTTTTTTTGTTTTTTTTTTTGGGTGTTGCATGTAATGCATACATGACATGCATGTACATGTAGTACATGGCGATGATTGCGTTTTTTTATGTCATTATGATGTCATGTATGCATGTACATGTACATGTACATTGTATTATAATCATTATCTTCCTATCATACCCTGGTTTCTCATCATTGTGTTGCTTTTGCCCGTAAAAGAGGCTGTACTGTAGTTTTTGGCGAAGCCGTATTGACGTAAGTTTCAAATTTCCGAGGCCTGTACTGTACATGTGGTCTTGTTATCCTATTCTCTTCTTCACTAACAAAATTACATGTACAATCATGTACATGTATGTCATGTACTCTTATGTACATGTACTGTAGGTGCACATGTGGCTGGTGCAAGGTGGTGGCCTGGCACGAGCGAAACTTCCCTAAGCTGGTTGTGTTTCTCAATAAAATTGTATAGCCGGTTGTAACGCAGATGTGCGAACTTTACTCACTTTTTACATGCCGGTGCACATTGAATGTACGTTGTATGTGCTAGTACTCAATCTCCGGACATCTATCTGTGTTTCGACATTGTTAGGTCTCGTCAGCAGAGCTCAGAGTGGCTGGCCGAACCGATCTCAATGAAGTAGTAGAATGAACAGAAAAGCATATCAATCCGCCTCAAAGGCACCAAAGGCAGAGTGCTCTAACTGTGATGAACACAGCGAGCTTTGCACGAGGGCAGGTAACTTTCGGATACTGAACAGAAAGAGTGTTCAACTCAGCCGAGGCGAGGGCTCATATGTGCATACACAGTAATATACAGGTTCAGCTACCTGGCCGGAGGTTGGAGAACACTGTTCATATTGTACCAGAGTACTGATCGGCAGAGTATGGATTTGTGCAGACACCTTCCTTGTTGTTTGTTAGGGTTAATTTTACTTCGCACTGTAACGGGAATTGGGCCGAATAATATGGCAGGAAAGAAGGAAAGGAAAGGCAAAAAGAGATAGGAAACCACAAAGCAGAATAGAATAGCTCAGGATCCAGCAAAGCTTAGGAACTGACAGAAACTTGTTTATTTGACTTTGGGGAAGCTAGAGTTTTTATGCAAACAGCACTAAGTGGTCAGGAGGCTGAACATAGCGACAGCAATGACAGGTGGAAATGGCCTGCACATGCAATACTCTTACACATGAGAGCACACATTATAGTATGTGCGTTACATTCCGGCATGAACGATATGCCTGCAGTCATTTGACTTACATGACACCAGCGTGGTCCAACGGCAGTGATCAGTAGTTAGGTGTACGTGGATCACATGCATTTATGAGGAGTGTTAGATTGATAGATGGTTAGATGAGAGAGAGAAAGAGAGTACGACGGACAGACAGACAGACAGAAGAAGTACTTCAACTGAGATCCATGAGGATTGCACCTTTGACAGGGTGAAGCTGTTAATTGTTTCCTGGGTGCTTGCGCTTGCTTCCGGCTTTCGGCATGCGTGCGATCACTTCTTTGCACTTCCGGCAATCTTCGCAGATCGGCAATACCGTGGAGAACTTGCAAATCATCTCCTGGGGCTTGCTTGCATCATCAGAACCACAATAGCAGCAGATGCCATGAACATTCAGCTTGGAAGAATAGTACGAGAATTCGACATGATCGCTGCACTTGAGGGCGAGCCGTACAAACACTTTGTTACTTAGGCTGCTATCTGGCTCAAGGATAGGACTTCCACAGCTGTACTCCAGCTGCTCCATTTCTTTCTCCAACTGCTCCCTTTCACCGGCACTCAAAGATGTCTTGCTGAAGAGACAACGTGGCTTGCAGCATTCAGTGCATTCAACGGTAGATCTTACCCGCTGTGCAGTGAACATGCTGGAGTCACAGCCTTGCTCTTCAGTCAAGCTGCGGCAAGCTTTCTCAACCAATGACGGACGAGAGGTGTCGTCAGTGCTTCTACCCTTGACGTCGGCATACTGCATATAATGCTCTGGGCGTGCCTCACAGATGACTGGATCGGGTAGCCAGGATAACTCTTGGAATACATCACGAGGAAGACGTGGAGCTGAGCACAGACCAAGAGGACACACATCCTCATTGCATTTCTTGATCTGAAAGCTGTAGTGGCGTTGTCTGCAATGCGTCCTGAGAAATTCAGCGAGTCCTTCCTTATCCTTCAGGTCAGCTTGCGTTGGAGCACTGTTGCTGCAGTCAATTGTTGCATCAACATTACTTGCTTTCTGGCAGAACTCCGCTATCTCCTCGCTCGATACTGGCTCATGAACTTGCACCTGGTTGCCAGTGTACAATAGGCGGTTGAAGCGACGCTCTACAGCCTTCTGTACAGGCAGTACGGAGGCACTCCAGGCATCTTGTACAACTTGCTGCTGCTTGCGTATGGCATCCATACTATTGCATGTCTTCAGTCGCTTTTCAGAGCTTTCATCTTGCTCCTTGCGCGCCAAGGCACAGTTCTGAAGAGCAAGATTCAGTGTTGACATGCACCGCTCGGCGGGATTGACGTACGAATGTCCAGGTGCGGTGCGGCAAGCGACAAGCATATCCAAGTCCAGTGCCAGGAATAAGAGGATCCATGCCAGCTGCACAGACAGGAATGTTGTGCGGTGATCTCCTCCACCATCCGTGAAGGCAAACAGTAGAGGCTTGGGAGATGTCTTGAGCAGATTGAAGAGCTCTGTCGCATGGCGCAAAGGGGTAGATGGCTGGAGTACGCTCTCCTTCACTAAAACATGCAGCTGTCCATTGTAGAAAGACCCGGTCAGTGACTCCGGTACATCACACTGGAGTACAACGGATGGCGTCAGAGAACCCTTGGAGGCTTGATCATGATCAAGAGCCATTGGCGTAGATCCTGCAGCCATCAGACTACTTCTACCTCTAACACCTGACGACATAGGTTTGTCTGGCTCTCCTACTGGTACCTTCGCTTTGTCATCGAGACACACAAAGCAGCTATGTTCCCGGTGCTCCACACACATTGCACGCTGCATTTTGAATAATGCAGAGCAGTAATGATCATCGGGATGAGCAGAACGTAGCTGACGCAACTGGACGGCATAGCGAATATCCAACTTGCCATTGTAGCGTAGAGCGGTTGCAGCTCGGGAAGACTTTGGCTGGAATTGAAGGCGAAGCCAATCCAGACTGGGTATCTTTACTGTTGCAGAGCACTTCTCGGTAGCCCTTTCGTGTAGGTCTCTCACACTGATGAAGTGACTCATGTGTGCACCGCCATGCCGTCTGTCATCTTCAGCCATGAAATCTCGCACCATCCCTTGCAAAATTCCCAGAAACTCATTGTATCTCCCAGGCTGGCCATCATTGAGATGGCGGAGATCGGCAGCCAACTCTGGGAGTTCGCCCAGGGCAACAAGCTTGACGCGGTAGTCCAGATCTCGTAGACGTGACGTTTCAGGGGCACTGGTGTCACCTGTTAGCGAAGAATATAGGAAGCGTCGTGCAGCAGAGGTTATGCTAGCCAGGTTGCTGCAATGCTCTGCAAAGGCACGGTGCATCTGCCTAGTGTGGTACTGGGGAAGCTTTGGCTTGAGCTCCTCAATGACGCAGTTGCTCTTTGTGAGATACTCTGATTGGGTAAGGCCAGTTGGCACCTTGCTCATGAACACAATGCTGCCCACATTGCCACCCACAGCGTATCTGTACACGAGGACGGGAAACGTGAGTCTGAATGATTTCAGGAACATATACCGGGTGTGTGTAGTGACATCATCGCCAAGCACGGCAGCTCCATCAAACTCGACTAAATTCCAGTCACCAGCACTGTCCAAGAACGACTGCAAGTTCGCTTCACGGCAGCTTGTCTCTCCATCGTCAGTTCGCTCTGTTCAAATTTCTACATCACTGAATTCGCTCAGCGGCCTAACAACATGATCCATGGCCTGTCGTGTTGCAGTCTCGGCAGCTGCCTTCACCAGGTACTCCGCATAGGTAAGCAGAGATTGGGCAAGTGCCTCAACCTGATGCCTGAAGTCACTGAACACAGCTGTGCGTAACATTGACTTGCCAAGCATGCCCAGGAGAAGCTCTCCATGATCCTTCATTCTGGATGCGGACAGCTGTGTTTTTTTCAGCTTCTTGGCCCTCCAGTCATTGTACTCATCAAATCTGTCCCATACTGTAGGCAAAGGTGATACACCGTTGTGCTTGACCGCTGATTGCAGTGTTGAATGATGCCCATCAATGCACCACAATGCACGACCCAAGCTTCGCACCACGTACATCCCTTCACTGTCGCACATGTCAGCCGGAAATCCTAGCTTTTGCCCATCAAACCAGTCGATCAGATCTGATTGGAGGCGATCCAGCGCTGTCATTGCCCCGTCAGGACCAGATCTCGGCCTCGCTGGCAAACGAGTCTCGCGAACAGTTCTCATCAGAACATCTGCCACCGATCGACGAGGTTGCGGAGCTGGTGGTGTGTCATGTGAGATTGCGGATCGGAGATAAAAGAAAATAAAACGACGACCAAACTCCAGGTGCATGCCAACGTCGTCATCAAGCGCTGCATCCTTTCGGTTCGCCGCTTCGGAGGTCGATGTTTGTACTGCGGAAAAACGATCGCGATCCGCGGGATCGGCAACGATCAACTCCAAGATGACTCCTAGCGTCACGGAGTTGTCTATCCGAAGGACCCTACCGTCTACAGAGAGTCTCGTCCCGTCTAACACGGACGCACACACCGCCGGCATCGTCAGAGCATGCTCTCTGTGGCTTCTCCGGAAAAACCTTCCAAACGAAAGTAAGAATCTCTACACCCAGACCGAGATCCTTTATTTTATTACGGAACCGGAAGCATTCCTTCGCCTTCTTCGCCTTGCTCCTTGCTGTTTTTTTCGCGCAGTGCGCTAGTAGTAGTAGTACAATGTAGACCGCTAGTGTGTGCATTAGTTGTTAGGACCGCGTTTACGTGTGTACGCAGCTGACTGACATCAGACTGTGCTGCGTAGATCTACATGCATGCTAGTCATGCATGTACATGTCGGGTGAAAAATTACGGTCGGTCGGGTGACCCGAAACAACGAATTAATTCTGGGTGGCCTAACATTAGGTTTCTTTGTGTTGCTGCTATGTCTTTTCATGTGTTTTACAGGATTGCCATCTGTTGATGAATACCACTCTCAGGACTCTCACGAGCGAAAGTGTTTGAGAATCCATGTCGGAATGATGGTCGTGTTGGCCTAAAGGTGCATTACATTGCCGATACTCGCCACCTCCACCCTGGAACATGTTCAATTTCTGTTTCTCGTATGGAAGGACCGAACAGGTTGTTTTCCTGCCTCAGTGGACCACTCAAGACTAAACAGCACTGATGGAAGAAGATTTGCCGTGAATCTCGTTCACATAATCAGCCTGTTTAATTGCTGTACTGAGGTGACTGCTTCATAACAATGACCAAGCAGCATTAATTGTTGCATAGTACAGGTCGTCCCTCGTTAATACATAATCTCTGGGACTTGACAAATGTTATGTATTAACGGGGTTTATGTACTAAACGACAGTGTACATAACTTGCTTGTATACCAGAATTTTTCACTTTTTTCAACTTTTCTGAGTGTTTCTTGCTGCCATGACTAGGGAGCGAGATATTCTTGATACCCTCGATATAACATAAAAATTATGTTATAACGGTCACAGTCAGCGAAGATTCTACAGTTTACATGATACATGCCCAGCGGCGCCTGTACAGTCACTCGAAAAAACAACAGAGCTTTGTCGGTTTGTGATGTGCGCTCTGATTTCTGAGCTAATTGCGTCCACAAGTAGAAACTAGAACACGATGTGCCTCCACTGGAAGGCCAAAAGAACAACAAATTATGTACTATTGAGGTAGGTGGCATGCGGGTACGGAGAAATGTTATGTACTAACGGGGTTTATGTACTAACGAATTATGTACTAACCGACAAAATTTGTATAGAAGTGACCACGTTTCGTCCGGGACTTGAGATTTCTTATGTACTAACGGGGTTTATGTACTAACCGGACTCGTATTAACGGGGGACGACCTGTACTGCAGTGCCCCTAAAATTGGAGAATATCGAATTTCTCTGATAGCATTGTGATTCATTTGTGAATAAATATCACTACTCTTTTTGAGTAGCATAGCAATGACAGAGTTGGTTTGATGTATGACAATAATGGAGCCGGTTTTTAAAACCTGTACTATAATCAGTACCGCCGGAAGCAGTTTTTGATTGGTCCGGTAGTTTCATGGCCTTTTATACTTTGTGTGTGATATGGTGGGTGCACACGTCCTCCACAGCAGGAAACATTTGTTGGTGGCCAACAAGTTGGTCCGGTGATAACCTGACCAACCAGACCGGTTCCGGCGGGCCTGATAATTGTGGGGTTCATGAGCAGCTCAAGTACTTAGCATGGTTTTGGACATGTCCTCAGTTGAAACCGACTTCCCCAAGCGTTCTCTGAGGGGACCGAGGTCTACTCTATCAGTTCATGTATTCTGTGAAGTGACATGACCATTCGTGGGGACCTTGCTCATAACTGCAAAAGTCCTCGTCTGATTTTTCCGAATCTATTGAACGTTGTACATGTGCATGTAGTGAAAGCCACATGCAAAATGCTGTTCCATGACACTCATCTGCCACCAAGCACTGGGTTCATTGGCTGAAAATATTCTTTGGCACAGTAAAGTCGTGCGCCCAAGAGCGTGGAAGCCTAGAACATCCAGCCTGGAATACTAAGAACACCACAGCCCAAAATTAAGAATTGCGGTGCTGGGTTTGTGCTGTTGTAAAACACGGGGATTGATATTGATTGTCATGTTGTACATGTATTTGAGCTTTACCACTACATACACGTCTGCCATACACAATACTCAATCTGAAGACAACATGCTGTTTCGCTCATCAATGCAGCACAGAGAAAATGAGGCAGATGAATGTCCTGCTAGAGAGCATCGAATACTGTAAGACATGTTATTATAACGAGTCGCAAATTTAACGATTGTCCAAAATTCATAAGTTAGTTAACGAGAAGATATGTTTAACGACCTTGCAGTATTCCGGCATATCCACACACAACATACTAGTATATGAAGCAGTATGGCCTCAACGGATCTTATCATAACGAAGAAATGTCATCCGTTAAAGCGTTAGATTTACTCCCTCGTTATATACATGTCTTACAGTACAGGTATAGAATCATGCCTTGCAGATCTCGTTACGGCCCCTTCGATGCATGTTTGAACATTAGATGGCTGTGTAACTTCAGTTATCTCGGAATATGTTATCCAGCAGCAACAACGTTGGGCACCAATTAACTGACACACACACACCTATTCACTATAATGAGTATGCGTTGGAACACTTTACCCCGAGTCATACTATAGCAGTGAATGCCATGCATGGGTTTACCTCACACACTGAATTTCATAATTTGACATCAAAATCACAGAAGAGTGGTGTTCCAAACTTTACGTAATTGCACTCCATGTCCTGCGAGCTACAGTAGAATACTTTAATAGAATGGTAGTTTAATTATAGCACGTTCTTAGAAACAAATCGTATAGGTTCGAGGCTGTCAACCCAGAAGTGTGTGATTTCACAGCCATAGATGTTACCAGTCACGTCACTGTATACAGTAGGTATGCAGAAGAAAATACTAGTAGTAACTCTGTGTGGAAGAGCTGTGCCAAAATGTGTACAGTGGGGTAAATTAATAAAAAGTGCGAAAAGCAGTGACAAGGCTGTGCATGATGTAGATCTACCAGTAAGTACAGTGCACCAGTGAAACTGTTGGTGTACTACCGGTATACTACTATAATTATGGCATGGCCCATGCCACTACAATCTATTTGCAGTGCGCCGCAGTAGGCCAGTGCAACAGAAAGCAATTCAGTAGCTGTGTGCAATGTGAACATCTATGACATGCAAGTAAACTGCCATACAGCACAATCGATTACTCTCAGCCCACATTAAGTACAATGTAGGCCAATCAGTAGTATAGATACAATGTAGGCCAATCAGTAGTATAGATACATAGAGCACACTCTACATCACACATACAGTGACACCTGGTTAGGAAGAACCGACTGATAAGACAAATGTTTGCTTAAGAAGAACTAGTATTCGTAACTCCATTGGATAAATCACTATGTATTCACTGAGTATAGCATACGGATAAGAAGAACTCCCGTTATTGCGAACAAATATCATCGGTCCCTTGATGTTCGTCCTAAAGAGGTTTGACTGTAGCTAGCACCAAATCTATATTGCCGATGTACTTTGCAATGACGAAATGATGGCAAGCGTGCTTGATTCATCATAATACTGCCTTGAACTTGGTTGGAAGTTAGTTGTAAGTTCAGTGGTCGAGGTAAGCAGAGCTGCTCCAGCTTTCAGAATCCTGCATGAAAAAGGCAGAAAGCAAATGTAGGTATAATAGTAGCAAGCTGACGTAAAGAGCCTGTCTTTCAATACAATAATTCTATCCACTGCATGGACAGACCTGGTGCTTCATTCACCTCTGTTTCTTGCTTTCTCAGAAAACCTACTTCCTCCTTCTGCCATGTAGCTCATGACATACATTTTCTTTACGCCTTTTCAGCCGTGGTCGACTTTCGCCCCTCCTGTTCAGTGATTGGCAATTGCAGTCAACCTGGGGAATACTGACCCTCGATTGTGAATGAGAAAAGTGTCGCTATTGGTGTATTGTTGTTACTGGTGAGGTTGGAAGTATGCAATCAAATGGTCACTAGATCTGAAGATTGTGTCGTTATTTGCGAGTTGTTTTGTAAACCCGAGGTACATTATTCACAAGGTGGATTGTACATGCTATGGGATGTAGAATAACGAACCAAACAAGAATGGTGTAACAATGATTTGAGTCCATATCGAATTGGATGAACCTAGAGCGCATGATCCATTCCAGAAAGGCGACTTCAGTGAGTCTTGAATTGTTAGCAGCATCATACTTCCATTGAGCTTTTTCTTTCTTTTTCGAAACGACCCTCTCTTTTCAATTCGAACGAAGGTCAACATACGATTACGGCAGGCATGCATGCACTGATCTTCACTGTATACGTGTGCATGTATACTGTACTGTAGTCTGTACAATCAACTAGTCGTGTTCCACTTGGCTTCCATAGGTGCAACTTGGCTTACGGTAAGTGTCACTACAAGTGCATAGTAGCCCCCCTCCGGGAGTGCGCGTAAACAGGAACTGTTTTAAAACTGGTAAAAGAATCATTCGACACCTTCGTTCGTTTCGATGGAGAAGGTTCATTTGGCAAATTGAGGCCTTCGTTTCACCCCTAGCCCCAGGAGCGAATTTTTCACTCCTTGGCTGCCTGTTTGAGCCGTCCTTGTGGAAGGGTTGATTAATGCATGCCTGCATATAGAATTTATTCGATAAACGTCACAATCACGTGAACCGGGGTCCCGGGAACCAGGGAGCGGCAAGAGACCTGCACTCAGTGCACAGAGGTAGGGTGTTCGGTGCCTCGAACCCAGGCGCATTTTGAGTGGAAACAGTTTTGTACGGGGTCCGTGGCACAATCGTACATCACTGTGCTTCTTGCCTTGGCAAGGTAAAATTTTAGCTGCTCAGGACGAGTTTGTTTCTTTGTTGGAAAGAGGAGATGTCTCTGCTGTTGAGACCGTAAGTCCCGTTTCCACACGACGAATTTTAGCAATGTTACGCCCTGCGCAACTTCAGGGTATCGATTTCGGCCTGTTCTGGGCCGGTCGCAACGCCGGCGACCATTCCATCGTCTTCAGCGTCGAAAAACTACGCAGTGTGTGAAATTTGGAGGCTGTACGATGCTGTCTTCTTGTTCTATGAGCGATCGATGTGCGCCAGGATACCAAATGTATGGAGTACATGTACATGGAGTTGATGGACTTGGCTGTAGTGCTGTTTATTTGTAGTTTCGCTGAGCTACCACATCAGATAAACCTCTGGTCGCTGTATCTGGAGAGTGGAGAAAGCCATTGTGCAGACAAATTGGTCAAGAACAGATTTCCTGCCAATACTGCGTTCAATATGCAGCTGAAAATCTGCACAGAATTGACACTCTGAGGATTTTACATCCAAATTACGCTTGCACAATCATCCGATAAATGAACTGTCTGTTGATTGTGCAAATCGTATGAATGAATTACATATGACGTGCGACACCAATTGCCCCGAAGCGCTGCACGCGTCGTATATGACTGGGAACAAGTTGTCCTTCTAAAGCTGATGATTAGCAGGACTGCTGCTGCCTTGGCCTGGCTGAAGCTTACATCGTGTTGCAATGGTGCAGCATACGTAAATGAAAGGTGAACATAAGCAAATGAATCGAAGGAAACCGGTCAACTTAGAGATCACCTGTCATCGAGTATTCCGTAAAAGGAGGCCTCGCAGCTCGGCAGCAGAAAAGCAAAATTTGGAAAAGAGATCCTGTCAACTTTTCCATTATTTATTGCATTCCGCCCCAAAATCAGCACACTTTTCCTGAATGAAAGAGTCAACACAAGCAAATGAATCAAAGGCAACTGGTCAACTCACCTGTTATTGAGTAATATTCCGCGAAAGGAGGTCTCAGCAGCGCCGAAACGAAATAAGCCAGGCCATGAGACGAAATATCCGAAACAGCTCATGCAAGAAGCAGTTCCAAAGAGAGAAGTTCCTCGCGCATGCACATCCGAACACGGATCCGCGGACTGCACTCAGAACACAATGTCTGCCGTGCACGTGCACAGCACACGGCTACCACGCGTTGGTAGATCTAATACCGAGCATCTTACGTAGAGACTTACGTAGCCTAAGTGAAATACCGAGCACCTTACGTAGAAACTTACGTAGCATAGCGATGTCGTTTTTTCTGCCATGTGAACACAATACAGTAATAGAAAAGCTGACAGGATCGCTTTTCTAAATATTATCTTCCTATCATACCCTGGTTTCTCATCATTGTGTTGCTTTTGCCCGTAAAAGAGGCTGTTTCTAAAAAAAAAAAAGAAAAAAAAAGACAATGTCAAGTGTTCCCTAAACAAGGGATACTAGTACCCAGGACTGATAATAGAAAAGCTGACAGGATCGCTTTTCTAAATACATGTACCCCCTAGGGGGGTTATGTACTCTTGGTAGCACCAAGAGTACATAACCAAGAGTGTGCAACTGCCTGCACAACCTCTATTATAGCAATAAAAACTGCTTTATGGCTGTTTTCTAAAAAAAAGTTATTGTGTTCTAGTACGTCCATGGACCCCGTCTAAAAAGTAAGAAATTAACGAAATGTGATAGCCGAAAATTAAAATTTCACACAAAACCTCACAATAATAATTATTATTATTATTACGTCCATGGACCCCGTCTAAAAAGTAAGAAATTAACGAAATGTGATAGCCGAAAATTAAAATTTCACACAAAACCTCACAATAATTATTATTATTATTATAGTTAATATTTTATGACTTGGGGCTCCCCGCGTGCTAGTTTGTACGTGAAGTGTGTGGGTACAGTGAGGGCTGCGTCCCACCCGCCTGTGTGGATTCACAGGAAGTGTGAGTTACTAAGTCTGAAGAAAATGTTGAACGGTCTCTGCTTGGATGACGACTACACCATAGCTCAGTGGTTAGAGCATCGCTGGCTACAAGCGAGGGTCCCTGGTTCGAGTCCTGGTGGTGACAGTCGATTTTTTCTTCAGACTTTTCCCGTTTGTCTCTTTCCCTCAAAACCAGTTAATATTTTATGACTTGGGGCTCCCCGCGTGCTAGTTTGTACGTGAAGTGTGTGGGTACAGTGAGGGCTGCGTCCCACCCGCCTGTGTGGATTCACAGGAAGTGTGAGTTACTAAGTCTGAAGAAAATGTTGAACGGTCTCTGCTTGGATGACGACTACACCATAGCTCAGTGGTTAGAGCATCGCTGGCTACAAGCGAGGGTCCCTGGTTCGAGTCCTGGTGGTGACAGTCGATTTTTTCTTCAGACTTTTCCCGTTTGTCTCTTTCCCTCAAAACCAGTTAATATTATTATTATTATTAACTTTTATTTTACTAGGGTGTTTCCCACAGAATCACAGCACTTGAAATGCTGCTTTCCACCCTAAACTTGTACTGCACCAACAATTGGCAACATGCATGTCATGCATGCATAGGAAAGAGGATCACGAGGGGAAAAGGTCTTCTACATGTACATGTAGCTTTTCATTCTGTGTGTGATTATTGTGAGGTTTTGTGTGAAATTTTAATTTTCGGCTATCACATTTCGTTAATTTCTTACTTTTTAGACGGGGTCCATGGACTAGAACACAATAACTTTTTTTAGAAAACAGCCATAAAGCAGTTTTTATTGCTATAATTTCTTTTGTTTTTCTGTCACCAATCAATGGAATGCCCTATCTCAATAGAGAGGTTGCGCACAACGAAAATTCGTAGCGCCGTAACGAATATTTTTAACGAAAAAAGCTAACGAATATTCGTAAAGCGTGAGGTTGCGCACAACGCGTGAACGTTTTCGTAGTGGGTCGACGCGGCAGGCGCGCGGGTACGAAGAGTCAAGACAGGGAGTTGTAAAATATCAGTATTTTAGTACTCCAGGTAACGAAAAATATTTTCGTAGATTTGCTCTGTTTCGGTCACGTTTGGACGGATCTTCGGAGCAACTTTCGTTACTCGAACCCGGACGGTCGAAATCTAACGAATTTTCGTTGTGCGCAACCTCTCTAATATGTAAATTTAAACTAAATGATGGCCTTCATATCATATCAAGAGATCAATACCGTATTATACGCATTGATGTGCAAGCCTTTTCTTGCAGAAAATGGCAAAATGCATGTTCTTTGTGCGGGGAAACATGTAGTACGTACGAGGCTCGTAGTGATGTACCGTGGTGATACTTTTTTTAAACGGAGGTCATTCTGTGCATATTGCTGTAGCAGAATTTCATGACTCTGTCATAAAATTGGCTTGCCTTTCAGATATTTCAGATCTCCCCACCCTCGATCAGATTTATTTGAGAAATGTAACCAGGTGCGTGTCGCAGATGTTTTTGTTGATTCTGTGTTTATAATGGTTTATCATAGTAATGATGGGTTTTCGTGATAAGGTCATCCTGCATCATATTGCACTGAAATCGTAATCCTGTTGATGTCGATACAACTTTTGGAAGTAGTTCAATGACTTCAAACTGTTAGTCCACGATTTTCTAAAACAACACAGCAAAAGAGGAACAATAAACATGTATTTAAAATGTAAACAAATACATTGCTGAGTCCGACACCTCCTTCCAACAACTACACTGATGTTGAGGATAAAGGGGCAAGGCTATGGTTGGAGGTACTGAGAGATAAACAAGGCACTCCATAATAATAAAATCTTACACATCTTTTAGTGAGTATGAATGATATCCAGTCGAACCTCTTTAGGACGAACACCAAGGGACCGATGGTATTTATTCTGTGAGTTTGTCTTTAAAACCTATTTATAACCAGTGAATAGAATTATTTCTCCAATAGACATACGAATAGATTTCTTCTACAGCGAAAGATGATTCTAAGCCACACCAACTCATTGACTCGTCTCATATGAAACAAACGAGTCACTGGAGAGGTTCTGCAAAACGAAAATGCGTACAAACTTTCGTTCTACGTCATGAAGTGCGAAACTTCGCACGAACTTCAGCCCTCACCATCGTCTACACGGATTTCAAAAGCGTCGACCTCCATTTTGAAAACATGGTGGCTGGCGCCGCGCTTGCCGTAGGCGCACGTGCGCCCCGCGTGTTTTAGCGCGAGCTTCGAGCTAAAGTAGTAAAGATCATGTCGCCCACTCATTTCCCTGTGTTTCCCCATTTCTTCGAACTCGCTCAGCTTTTGCTTTGCTTGTGCTTCAGCTCCACGCTGTAGTCTGAGTTTAGTTCTCTTGTCTTCTTCCAGCAGAATACTGCAAACTCTACAGAGCGTCGAGCTTCTCCTAGAAGAGTTTCTTTTGCGTCGAGATAGAGTGTCGATCGTTTCAGTCCTATCTTGGCGTCGTCTCATGAGCGCCCGAAAGCAACAGTATCTATTTTCTTGGCGTTCCATTTTCTGGCGAAATCATTCACCTACTACTTCTTCCTTTATGAAAGCTTCAGGTGGCTGAGTTCTCCCACTAGCGACAATCATGCCTTGGAAAGGAACAGGATATTCCTAAGGTACACTGTATGTACAGCCAGTGCAGTGGTGTCAGTGTACTGCACTGCAAAAAGCTACTGCATTACGCGTAGTTGTTGTTTGTTTTGTCGAGAAAGAATCCCTTTCGCACTCGCGCGGACCGCGAGGGCGCAGCACGGAAACGGGTCTATTGAATTCATTTCTTGGTCGATTTTGACAACCAATACGTCGTTGTTTTTCTTTTTTCACTGGCTATCCTTTCTCCGCTTCCGAATTTCGATGCCGTCCACCTGGAAAGCCTTGAAGTGAAACGAGTGGAGGTCGATTTTGGAGGTAATTTTCGGCCAAACGGCAATCAAATCGAAAAATTCGAAGCGGACGATCTGTTGGTATCTATCGAAAGAAGACGTTGGTCCATAAAAAATCTTTGGAAACTACACCGTATGAACCAAGGAATTACGGTAAGTTTGAGAATTTCGGTACATTAGCTGTACGCTGATTGGTCGAGTAGCGCGACCGTTGACAAACGGGCCAGTGACGCTTTGTACAGCGTTGGTGAGGGCTGAACTTTCGCAACTTTGGACGCGAAACTTGCAGGGAACGCGAAATGAAGTGTCGTAGGAAAATTCGTGAGATCGGGTCATGGCGTACGTGCACTTGGCCCGCGCAAACTACGAAAATGTGCAGAACGCAAAATTCGTGCAAAAATTCGTACACACTTTCGCAAGGACTGTCGCGAAACTTCGTTCGAATTTTCGTTTTGCAGAACCTCTCTACTGAACCTTTCTTTAGAAACATGACGGCAACTGAAACAGCAACAGAGAAAGTACGATACATGTACAGCACATTCTTGCAGGTACATGTACTACAAACAGTTTGCAGATCGTAATTCTTGCTTTGGCGGCACGAAACTTTATTTGGGGCAGTGCAATCTCGGCGGTACTCACAAATAATAAATCAAACAGCCCAGACTCCAGTAAACAAATCCAATCATACAAGTACAAGATCTTCACGAGACGAGACTGCACCCATTGGCTTGTTTCGTATGAAGCAAACAAGTTACTGATCCTCTCCACAATGGAGATTTTCCCTGATATGCGAATATATTTTTTTCGGTCAACGGGTCCTTGAACCTTTCCCTCCAGATTGGGAACTGCCAACGATAGTATGTCACTGACCAGTGCCTTACTTGTAACGTACCAATGTACAATGAATATGAGTATTTCGACAACACATCTAACATAAGCCTTACCGTCAAGAAGGTGAACTCGCGTTCTTCGCACACTGTAGACAAGGGCAAAGAGATAAAAATGGATCTAAATCCGAATAAAATCAGCACACGTTTCCGTAAATGATAGGGTGAGTATAAGCAAATGAATCGAAGGAAACAAAGAGATCCTGTCAGCTTTTCCATTATTAATTTTATTGCATTCCGCCCAAAATCAGCACACTTTTCGTAAATGAAAGAGTCAACACAAGCAAATAAATCAAAGGGAACTGGTCAACTCACCTGTCATTGAGTAATATTCCGCGAAAGGAGGTCTCAGCAGCGCCGAAACGAAATAAGCCAGGCCAGGAGACGAAATATCCGAAACAGCTCATACAAGAAGCAGTTCCAAAGAAGGAAGTTCCTCGCGCATGCACATCCGAACGTTCGAACACGGACTGCACTGCATGCATGCAACACAATGTCTGCCGTGCACGTGCACCGCACGCGGCTACCACCCGTTGGTAGATCTAATACCGAGCACCTTACGTAGAGACTTACGTAGCCTAAGTGAAATACCGAGCACCTTGCGTAGAAACTTACGTAGCATAGCGGTGTCGTTTTTCTTGCCATGTGAACACAATGGGGCTGTTAAGTGATGACGTCACAGTTCCTTCGATACGCATAGCAACGATCCCACTGGGGACAAACAAAAGTAGCGTCGTCTCCACCGAACCAGTTGTCAGTGGCAACATATAGGAATCGTGTACATTTCTTCGTTTCTTCTTTGCTGTTTTCAGTGAGTGTTTTGTTTTCTCTTTGTCCTTGATCTCGACGGTGTTGTCGTGCTCATTACCTTACTGAGACGTCTCTTGTGACTGTAGCCAGTGTCACGGAGGATTTTATTGGCGTGACGAGGTAGATCGCCGAGATCGAGCGTGAAAAACGCTCTGCAAGACTGCATTAGTAGCTCCTGTAGAATGTTTTCTGGGATGGCGTATCCATGGTCAACAAAGCCAAGGTGCAAGACAGCATAAGAGATCGTGTAAACGATGGGAACTCCAAAAGGTAAGCTCCTGAACAAGTGGAAAGATATGTGTATTTACAAACTCTCTCTTCATCCATCGATTGCCGCTATGCATTGCATTTTGTCTGCACAGATAATCTGGACAAACGAGAGAGCTTGGAAGCTCAGGGCCCTGCGCTATGCTTTTATGCTTTTTTGCCTAGCTCATCGTACATGTTATAAGACTGATGGGAATGTCTTTTTCGTTGATTGGCCACATCACTGTATTGCGAAAACGTTTCAATCGGTTTGCTTATGAGTTAGGCAAAAGTATTTGCAGAATTTATTGCGGATTGTTATTTCTCTAATAATCATCTACTTTTGTTTTGCTCCTTCTTTTCTTTTTATCTCCTTATATTGTAAATCTACAAATTTTGGCCGATGAGAAATAGAAACCTCTCTATTAGAGAGGTTAAGATGCACGTTATTTCCGACGTGACGCGCAGTTTCACGTCAAATTTGAAATCGATCGGTATTTTTGCTCTCACATGCATCCATTGCTCAATCATGCATCATTTGCCTATATGACAAACGTTGGCCTGCGATTTACTTTGGCCGGTTGGTACCAAGCGGCGAAATCAGCGAAATTAAATCGCCAGCGAACATTAGTTGATTTTAATACAGTGATCGGATTTTCTGGCCTTTTTGTAGTAATACATGTACATTGACCTGTTGAGCCAAGGACGACGCCGAATGCATGGTTGCCTGTGGAGCACATCACATAACTTTACAGTCTCCTAAAATACGTATCCTGTCCGACGGCAAAAGAGGCTGCAGATTTAGTTTTTCTGCGCGTCGACGGGATGTCTGCGACGCGAAAGTTCAGCTCGCGTTATTTGGCTCGCACGTCGAAAAATCAACGCGAGTGACCTGCTGCTCACGTCGAAATTTGGACATTACATAAATTTACAGTCTCCTATATAAATACGTATTCTGTTCGACGGCAAAAGAGGCTGCAGATTTAGTTTTTCTGCACGTCGACGGGATGTCTGTCCTGACGTTTACTGGGACCGGCGCTGACTCTGCCGATCACGGGCGTTCTGGACTCGACGAGATGTCTGTCCTGACGTTTCCTGGGATCGGCTTAGACTCTGCCGATCACGGGCGTTCTGGACTCAAAGGGATGTCTGTCCTGCCGTTGCCTGGTACCGCCGGACTCTACCGATCACGGGCGTTCTGGAGTCGACGGGATCTCTCTTCCGACGTTTCCTGTGACCGGCACTGAATCGCTCGTTCACGCTTATTTTGGAGACGACGGGATCTCTCTTCCAAAGTATGTTTATGCTGACGCATCCTATCACCTAATCGGCGTCTATTCTAATTTAATTTCCTCTTCGTCTCCCTATTTCTTTCCAAATCTCCCTCTACATCAGGGAGTCGTATACATAATACGACGAATATTGGTACGGTACGGGACAGATACAGGAGCCCGCAAATATTGTGGACAGCTGTTATGTACAATCCTGTAGAGCCTTTGTAGTCACAGATACGGGACAGATACGGGACAGATGCGGGATAGCTCCAGCCGTGACACAAACAAACAAACAAACACCAAATTAAAGCTGTGTGGACCCTGGCTAGCGCCAGACGTTACTGAAGTAACGTCTTCTGCATAGCTACGGGAATAAATTATTATATTGTAACTGGAGAGTGCAATCGTGCTTGGGACCCATCCCAATGTCATCACATGGCTGTGGTGACTATTGTATACCTCTACCTGGGAGAGTTTTTCCTCAACTGAGACGGAGTGTAGGTGGATGGATTATGAGAAATGCGAAGATGTGGAGTAAGTTCTGTCGAAGAAATGTGTAATAAAATAAAATTTACTTTACACTCCAACATACACTGTACATGTACATGTAACATCATGATACTGATGATTCCATCTTCATATCTCCGCAACAGGTACGCCATACGCACCAAACACATGGTGTGTGTGCACGCGCGCGCTTGCGTGCGCGCGTACATGCACACACTGTCATGCGTGGCCGAGTTGGCTGGATGACCAGACCACGCATTTGCACGAGGTGTCCGTTATGTCATTGGAGTGCTGTACTTTATGGCTTTATTCCAAAATAGTATGTCTTGCCCCTGTCAAATGGAGTTTGTGTCTATGCTCAGCGGGTATCGGGCCACGACGCCACACTGCAGTCAGCGCTGGAATTAAAATAGCACTTCATGGATTATTTTAACTAATTTCCTTTGCGTTAACATGTACTTTGTTGAGCCCGTGGTTTCATTTCTGTGTTCTGTTATGATTGGCCTCTGGAAATAATCGGAGTGGATGTCATTTTTGTCATATGTGTGTGCCTTGTGCAACAGATGCACTTCACATTCGGCGTGCGATCTCGGCGTCTGGGACCTGATAACGTCTTGGTTGGATGGGTAATCAAGGATGATACTACTCGGCACACCAATGTACATGTCAATGTAATTTTTTTATTTTTCAGAACTGCACTATTTACGGACGAATGTGTCTGTTAGAGAGGAAATAAATAGTATTCACAAACAAGTCCCACTTATTGTTTCTGTTCGTAAAAGGAAATTGCCATTTTTTGGTCATATTGTTCGTTCCGGCTGTTTGTCATTGACTGTTCTTCAGGGTTGTGTTGCTGGAGGTCGTTGCCGAGGCAGGCCCAGAATGTCATGGCTTGATAATATTATTTCATGGACTGCACTTGACGTGCAGTCCCTGCTCGCTGCTGCACACGATCGATTTTTATGGCGCTCACTTGTTCATACTTGCTTTGTGACGCCCCGACGGCCTTAGGGCTATGGGCTTGTGGTGATGACTATTTACGTCTTGATGCTTACTTCGGTGCTAGCGTGTTTCCCCCGGATTATTTCTATCATCATGCGTGTTCTTGGGCTGAGCGAGCACATGCACGAGTGTGCAGCTATAACCCCGTGTATCTTTGGTTACACTTTGTTCTGCAATGCATGTACTTTGTAACAGTATGTGCTTGCACTGCTTTGTGTGGCCTGCATATTTCAGGACTATTCAGTGCATTAGACCCAGGTTGGTTTGGTTGCCGGATGATCTCTTGTTGCTGTTGCGTCGCTCTGTGTTTTGGGCTTGAGAATTGAGCTGGTGTGTGGTTCCCAATATCAAAGCATCATGCTGGTGCTCTGTGTTTTGATTATCGACTGTCCGAGCAGTCGCGATTCATTACCAGAACGGTCAATACTGTAGTCTCTTGACGTGTTCGTCTTTTTGTGTTTTCGCCGGGGGAATTAGCGGTGACGTTGCACATAGAACGGCAGTGTTGCATCACTGGACGACCCTGCCTCTGACTTCATGTCCCCAGGATCTGGTGCAGATACACCAGACAGTCACTTCCTGTAAATGCGCAAACAGCAAAAGAAGAGATCCCGCAAATCAGGAAAAACCATTGTGGAAAATATCGAGTAGATCATACACCATTCAATAATCTGGAGTAATTACAGTGAGACAAATACTTCACTGCTCTCTCTCCCTCTCTCTCCATCCTTCCAAAATACCCTGTAACAATTTCCTAGAATTATTTTATCTTAATATATTCTCAGGACATCATTCTGAACATAACTTCTTCCATGGGTCTTCAATCACCACGGAGGGCGAGAATATATCTAAGTCATGCAGTTTACGGGAGGTGCGAGCTGTCATGGATATAGAGGCTGATATTATTGTGCCAGCGTGAGGGCAGAGACAGAAAGAAGACACTGATTTCTTGAACAACTCACCTACATATAATCGAATCCAAAGGGAGCGCTCGTACTTTGATCCATCAGGACGCGAAGAATCTTCAAAGCACTCTCAAACACAGAGTTTTACAGTGGGCAGCCAATTTCACAGCCATTATGAAGGCCCTCGACGACTACAGGAGATTTGTAGAGGAAAGAACAAGGAGTAAAGAGTGACAACAATCGCTTGAAGAAAAAGCAAAGAAAAACTGCTCTCTCTCCAGTCATTTAGATGCTGTTGCCTTTGACAACTGGTTCCATCCAGAGGACGCGACTTTTGTTTGTCCCCAGTGCTCTCCGTTGCTATGCGTATCGAAGGGGCCGTGACGTCACACTTAACAGCCCCATAATAGAAAAGCTGACAGGATCGCTTTTCTAAATGCTGTGCTGCGACGGCAGAACTTCACATCACGTGACATGGTTCAAAAGGTTATGCTGGCAAACAGTGCAAAGTGACCACAAGAGAGTTGTACCCAAACTGGCCAAAGGTGGGCTGCGTACAACCCAGTATCTATCATGCACTAGAGTGCACGGGTTCATCACGTGATGTGAAGTTCTGCCGTCGCAGACCCCATACTGGGCCATAGCTGGAGTTGCACACTCTTGGGTTATTTAGAAAAGCGATCCTGTCAGCTTTTCTATTTAGAAAAGCGATCCTGTCAGCTTTTCTATTATTAGGGAGGTTCTGCTATACGTGAAACGTAGAGAAATCACGTAGAGAGCAGGTGTCTGGGTTAGAGTCTACGGCTTCGCGTGTTTTGGCTCCAGATTTCTACGCGGAGATGGGCTTCTCTACGTTGTGGCACACGCAGAGAAAATGCGTACGGATTTGCTGGGTATCGATCAACTGCATGCAGAAAACTGCCAAATATGGAAGGGGAAATTCCCAGTACACATTCCACGTGACTTCTCTAGGTGAAACGTAGAGCAGAACAGCATTTCTTTACGTTACTGGTTACGGGTACGCGAAGAAAGTTCGCGTGATTCTTTGCGTCGCGTTCCCAAAACGTAGAGCAGAACCTCCCTATTGTGTTCACATGGCAGAAAAAACGACATTGCTATGCTACGTAGGTTTCTACGTAAGGTGCTCGGTATTTCACTTAGGCTACGTAAGTTTCTACGTAAGGTGCTCGGTATTAGATCTACCATGTACCAACGAGTGGTAGCCGCGTGCTGTGCACTGGCACGGCAGACATTAGAGAGGTTCTGCTACACGGAACTACGTACCAAATAATTCCGTGTCAACTGCAGTGCAGTTTGACACGGATTTTTCCTACGTTGCACCGGTTCTGCTGTACGTAGCATGCACGAAGCATGCACGAACACCCCGCCACATTTAGAAAAGCGATCCTGTCAGCTTTTCTATTATTGTGTTCACATGGCGCTACCTAACGACACCGCTATTCAGACACGTTGTCTACGTAGCTACGTAAGTTTCTACGTAAGATGCTCGGTACCTGGTCCTGGACCAGGGAGCTACTCCATGGCTCCTCGTACCATCGCGCGGCCGGCTGGTGTAAACGCGAAAATGGTTCCTCCGCGAAAATGGTTCCAGGCATACACCGGTAACCCCCTGGAATCCACAGCCCACTAATTTCTGATGTATGGCTAGCCGGGCTAGCCGCGAAAACGGTTTCAGGGATTAATTTTCTGGTGTAGGACCATCCGCGAAAACGGTTCCAGGCAACTGCGACCACTGTCTGCTGTGGAACCGTTTTCGCGGACTGCAGCAACTGGGCCATGCATTGATGGGATCATCCGCGAAAACGGTTCCAGTCCAGTCTGTACTGCTCCAGTAGCATGAGTAGAATTTAGAAACTTTTCGAAGACTTTTGTGACTGTTGCTTTCCATTGCCTTTGTAGAGAATCACTCGCGATGGCCGAGGTATTTATGAGAGTTTGTGACTGTTGCTTTCCATTGCCTTTGTAGAGAATCACTCGCGATGGCCGAGATGTTTATGAGAGTTTGTGAGAATTCTTATTTTATGGCTTTCCTCTCAGATCTTACAATTTTTCAATAGCTGTACTGCTGGTACTTGGCTTGGAGACATTTAGCAGGATTTGTGAGAACCTGTACAGCTGGTACTTCAGTACATGGCTACTTGAACATTGATGGACATCTCGATTTGATTTGTAGATGCAAATCATCGACAGCGTTCGTATCGCTTATACAATAGAGAGTCAATACGGATGGCCGAGCCATTTAGCATAATTTGTGCTGTACAGCTAGTACTTCAGTACATGGCTAGCTGAAGTATGGAGATTATGGAGATCTGGATTTGATTTCTGGGTGTAAATCACCGTCAGCACTTATCAAGCCATCCATGCAGTACACCTACGTGAAGAACTCCTCAAGTCATGCATGTTGTACGCCTACATGAAGAACTTAGTGGAGCTGCACCATACTGTAACATCTTGTCTGTGTCTGGCCAGGAAGCTAGAGATTGCCCGGGACCCGCTCCCTCTACAAGAGGTCAGAGCTGGTGTCCAAGTGTCGTCATGAGAACAAGTTATACCTCCGTAACTTTGTCGGCCACACATGCATAGCTTTGTAATCACGCTACCTGCTTTGTGTGTGGGTGAGGGTGTGTGTCTGCGGCTGTGACTTTCGCTGTCCGTATGACTTATCCCGACACAAGAATTACTGTGTGGAGAGAAGTATGTGGGAGAGACGGAGTGTGTCAGGGAGCGAGTCCAGGAACATTACCGAGAAGCGAGAGTCTGTGCACCGCAGAAGCCCAGGGGAGAGCACTGCGCATTGCACCAACCACTACAACATCCATCCACAGCGCCATTCATTCCCTTCACATCACCATCCATACTCGCAACGGAAGTGTTATGCGTGAACCGCCGGATAAGGGAGGCAATCCACATCTCCAGACGCCATCCTAAGGTGAATCATGATCGTGGTTGGGTGTTGCTTGACAATTGACAATGTGAAAATTTGGATGATGATCATTGTTTCTGTTGCCACTGTCCTGTCCTGTTGTCATGTATGCTTGTTCACGCCATTGTTATAATTATACCGGTAGTTCAGCACAATGTAGCGTAAGTGCAGTTTGGCGACGGAATCTCATCTCCTTTCTTTTTTTGTCATAGTTCCACCACTATTCATTTCTTGTTTTCAGGCACAATGGTATTTTTGTGTGGGTGTGATTGCGAGTGTTGGTGCGAGTGTGAGTATTAGTGTGTGTCTCAGTGTTTTGGCATGTGCATGGGTATGTGTGTACCTGTGCCGAAAGGATGGTGCAATTTTATCACGTATGGTGTAGTTTCGTTCCACTTTGTGTTGCCTGTTATAGGTCCACCTCACTTGTTTTTCTCCTCAATTCTGATGATGGCTCCTGGCCGAAAATTTGATTGAGAATTATTGTGATTTGCAGCAAAGAGACCACTTGGATTGAAGATGGTGTGTGTAAGGTTTTCAGTGGCTGCAGTGGGAGCTTGCGCACATTAGCGAGAATTACTGCCTCGCCTAATAGCAGCTTGCTACTAGTAGTTGTCATTAGTTCTATACAATGTGATGAATCTGGAAAGGCGATTGTCTTCCATTGATTATAATTTATTGGACTAAATTGGTCAAATGTGAACGTACATGCATACCACCCAACCGGGGATGTTCACACGCACTGGGCTGTGGCTTTCCAAAGATGTGAGGCGTGTGTGTCTGAGAGTGCACGATCTTCCTGAAATCATTTGTAAGCCGAATCATTGAGAAGAACATTGATCTCTCCTATGGCATACCATGCGACAAATAATTTTCGAAAGAAATAAAAGCTACTACATGTAGTAGTTGTTATTAGCTCTATACAATGTGATGAATCTGGAAAGGCATCTATTGATTATTGGCCAAATTGGTCAAATGTGAACGTACATGTATACCACCCAATGAACACCCAACCGGGGATGTTCACACCCACTGGGTTATATACACATTACACCTATACAACGTGCATACTTTAGTGTCTAGTATTTAAAAAGCCTGTCTTGTATAGTCAATAGAAGCCTGGTTTCCATGTTGACATACAAATAAATACCTGGTTGAAGTATAAGCCTGATATACAATACACGACATTACGGTACATGCATACACCCTTCTGTAAAATGTACATGCATCCACACCAGATATACATGACTATGCATGTCACAACGCCATTCAAACTCGTTCTCATGTATTTCTTCTCTTTTTTACATTTATTACTGGCCCAGTATCCGAGTTTAAATATAAAGGAATTGTACAATAATTGCTCGGATACAAATGTTAAATAGAAGAAAAACACTACGGAACGAGTGATGAAGCAACTATCCATGGCTGTAACAAGATAACAAGCAGTCAGAAAGTGCGCTAACAGGGCACAACACTGAATGTCTCAGTAGCCTGTCAGTTGTGTGCCCTGTTATCGCACTTTCTGCCTATTATCTTGTTACAGTCGTGGATAATTGCTTCACAACTCGTTCCCTAGCGTTTTTCTTCTATTTTACATAGAATGATTGCATCAATGTATCCAGTACAGAGAATGTGTCGAAAATGAAGGAGTCCTAAAGGATCAAATCTGTTCTTTCAGAGTTAAAATAATGTTACAGTCAGAAGACACAGAAGTACATCATACACATACCTAAGAATCATATAACTACAATATGAACAAAGCAAATGCTAGGTCCTAAATACACATCACTGTCTGAAAGTGAAAGCCTAAGAAAGTGGTGGGATTTAGCCCAATGTAACACACGATAGATGCATTCAAGACATCTATGGCGTGCTACAATGGTTACCAGGTACAACCACGAGGAGGTACCCACCAATTGTACCCAATTTTTTGGCGCCAGTTACCCGCCTTACATCAGCTTCTTCCGCTCCTTGCTGAACGGAGTCCGCCGAAACTACCATGCAATCCACATCGGAGGAAGGACAAGTAGGCTAAAGGAAAACACAAACAAACTACTTTTCGGGCATGCTACAAAGATTAGGTTGAAAGCTCACGACGTGCAAGTCATCCATAAATGAGTACCCCCTATTACTTAAACACTCATGAAAAGTGCATAAAATACGCACTGGGCAAGGTCAACTTACATCAGCTTCTTCCGCACCTTGCTGAACGGAGTCTGCCGAAACTACCACGCCATCCACATCGGAGGAAGGACAAGTTGGCTAAAGGAAAACACAAACAACAAACTACTTTTAGGCATGCTACAAAGACTAGGTTGAAAGCTCACCCATAGCTTTGCAAAAAAGGTGTTATGGGCTCAGACCTGAACATGGGTTGCGACTTATAATCGGCGAAATACGGCTTGACCAAAAACTGCGAACCGTGGTCGCGGCTCGACCTGTTTCCCGTACTTTGCATTGTTTTGTACGCCAGAAATTTAAAATTCAAATTTTAATTCGTTGTGCAGGCCAGAATACGAGGATTTTTTTAATTTGGCACGCGCGCGCAGGCAAGTGAAACATCATCAAAAAGTGTGGAGCACGACCGCGGTACCGCGAATGGCGAGTGTCAGTGGAACCGCGCTGCTCCGCTGCATGCAGCCAAGTGCCGTGTGGCGTGTTACAACGAAGTCTTGCAAGCGTTGCTTGCAAACGCCTGCCTCGTTTCCTGCGGACGCTTTGCACTCAACTTCGTCTTGGATCGTGGGGTCCTTTTTCGCCAAACAGATGAAGGCCTACCACAATGGATCACTGACGACGGCCAACAAAAGGAGATCTTGCATCCATGCCACTCGCATGATGTGTCTGGTCACCTTGGCCGTGATAAGAGAGGAGGAAGGTCTGTGAGAGGTGAGTAACCGCTGCTCCGCTGCATGCAGCCAAGTGCCGCGGAGCCGCAGTGGAACCCGGGCCTTAGGCTCATGAGAGTTTTCAACCCGGGTTCAAAGTCTGTACAGTCATGTATGGTGGAAAATTAGGTGCGTGCTTATATGAAGTGAGTTAATCCTGGTCAATTACTGTACTGATATGCCAACAGAAGTACATTTTACCAGTCAGTCTGTATTCATCGCGGGTGGAAAGTCGACCCGGGTTTAAACGCCCCATGTAAACACAGCCCTACAAAGAAGCCTTGTCAGTTGTAGTCAGTTTTGTGTGTGGGCCTTCATGAAGACGGGTGAAAGCAAGAGTACATAACCCCCCAGAGTGTGCAACGCCTGATCCAACTCTGCATACCGGTATTATAATTATCATAGGGTCTTGGTCGAGCGTAATCGGATCTTCTGATGTCATGCGTACACTCCACACGTACACCAGCACCAGGCCGGTCTCGAGGCAGGGCACCATTGTTTTTGATCCTGGAGTACCCGCGACTCCCCGGGTTCGCCTCAGATGTGTACGGTATTATGACGCAAAGATCCGATTACGCTCGACCAAGACCCTATGCAGACCTGGATCAGGCGTTGCACACACTGGGGGGTTATGTACTCTTGGTGAAAGTAATAATAATAAATGTGGTGCACTAACTCCCTTACTAACACCACACACTACCATCCTCTCGACTTTCACTGATTTGAGACTGAAAATAAATAAATCCAAGTAATATCAGTTACTCACCTCTCACAGACCTTCCTCCTCTCTTATCACGGCCAAGGTGACCAGACACATCATGCGAGTGGCATGGATGCAAGATCTCCTTTTGTTGGCCGTCGTCAGTGATCCATTGTGGTAGGCCTTCATCTGTTTGGCGAAAAAGGACCCCACGATCCAAGACGAAGTTGAGTGCAAAGCGTCCGCAGGAAACGAGGCAGGCGTTTGCAAGCAACGCTTGCAAGACTTCGTTGTAACACGCCCAATTACCACCAAGAGAAGACATCTTCAGGACGTTTTGAAAAAATAAACCCCGAAAGCACAACTCATGATTGGGAACTGATTTCGCAGATGCATGTCGATCCGCGAAAATGGTTCCATAGATGCAGGAAATGTATGGAAGAACCGTTTTCGCGGGGGAACCGTTTTCGCGGCGAGGCCCCATCCGCGAAAACGGTTCCAAGAGGGCCATAGATGCAGGAAATGTGTGGAAGAACCGTTTTCGCGGAGGAACTGTTTTCGCGGCGAGGGTGGAACCGTTTTCGCTAGCGAAAACGGTTCCAGGGGGTTACCGGTATATGCCTGGAACCATTTTCGCGGAGGAACCGTTTTCGCGTTTACACTGGCCGCATGCGTGTGCATTGTAGACTTTTTGTTGTTGCCTTTTCGGATGTGCATGCACGAGGAACTTCCTTCTTTGGAACTGCTTCTTGCATGAGCTGTTTCGGATATTTCGTCTCCTGGCCTGACTTATTTCGTTTCGGCGCTGCTGAGACCTCCTTTCGCGGAATATTACTCAATGACAGGTGAGTTGACCAGTTCCCTTTGATTCATTTGCTTGTGTTGACTCTTTCATTTCCGAAAAGTGTGCTGATTTTGGGCGGAATGCAATAAATAATGGAAAAGCTGACAGGATCTCCTTTCTAAATTTATCTTTTCCGCTGCCGAGGCCTCCTTTTACGGAATACTCAATGACAGGTGATCTCTGAGTTGACCAGTTTCCTTCGATTCATTTGCTTATGCTCACCCTTTCATTTTACGGAAACGTGTGCTGATTTTATTCGGATTTAGATCGATTTTTATCTCTTTGCCCTTGCCTACAGTGTGCGAAGAACGCGAGTTCACCTTCTTGACGGTAAGGCTTATGTTAGATGTGTTGTCGAAATACTCATATTCATTGCACATTAGTACGTTACAAGTAAGGCACTGGGTGGCATACTATCGTTGGCAGTTCCCAATCTGGAGGGAAAGGTTCAAGGACTCATTGACCGAGTTTGCCAAATAAATTCGCATATCAGGGAAAATCTCCATTGTGGAGAGGTTCAGTAACTTGTTTGCTTCATACGAAACAAGCCAATGGGTGCAGTCTCGTCTCATGAAAATCTCGCACTTGTAGGATTGGATTTGTTTACTCGAGTCTGGGCTGTTTGATTTGTGAGTACCGCCGAGATTGCACTGCCCCAAATAAAGTTTCGTGCCGCCAAAGCAAGAATTACGATCTGCAATCTGTTTGTAGTACCTGTAGTACTTGCAAGAATTTGCAGTACATGTATCGTACTTTCTCTGTTGCTGTTTCAGTTGCCGTCATGTTGCTAAAGAAAGGTTCAGTAGAGAGGTTCTGCAAAACGAAAATTCGAACGAAGTTTCGCCACAGTCCTTGCGAAAGTGTGTACGAATTTTTGCACGAACTTTGCGTTCTGCACATTTTCATAGTTTGTGCGGGCCAAGTGCACGTACGCCATGACCCGATCTCACGAAATTTCCTACGACAGTTCATTTCGCGTTCCCTGCAAGTTTCGCTTCCACAGTTGCGAAAGTTCGTGCGAAGTTTCGCACTTCATGATGTAGAGCGAAAGTTTGTACGCATTTTCGTTTTGCAGAACCTCTCTAGTGACTCTTTTGTTTCATACGAGACGAGTCGGTGTGGCTTAGAATCTTTCGCTGTAGAAGAAATCTATTCGTGTGTCTATTGGAGAAATAATTGTATTCACTGGTTATAAAATAGGTTAAGACAAACTCACAGCATAAATACCATTGGTCCCTTGGTGTTCGTCCTAAAGAGGTTCAACTGGATATCATTCATACTCACCAAAAGATGTGTAAGCTTTTATTATCATGGAAGGCCTTGTTTATCTCTCAGTATCAGTACCTCCAACCATACATAGCCTTGACCCTTTTATCCTCAGGATCAGTGTAGTTGTTGGAACAAGGTGTCGGACTCAACAATGTATTTGTTTACATTTTAATACATGTTTATTGTTCCTCCTTTGCTGTGTTGTTTCAGAAAATCGGGGACTAACAGTTTGAAGTCATTGAACTACTTCCAAAAGTTGTATAACGATTTCAGTGCAATATGATGCTGGATGACCTTATCACGATAACCCATGATTATAAACCATTATAAACACAGAATCAACAAAAACATCTGCGACACGCACCTGGCGCATGGCTACATTTCTCAAATAAATCTGATAGAGGGTGGGGAAATCTGAAATATCTGAAAGGCAAGACAAATTTATGACAGAGTCATGAAATTCTGCAACAGCAACATGCACAGAATGACCTGCGTCTAAAAAAGTATAACCACCACTACTCACATGTTCCCCCACAGAACGTGCCATTTTCTGCAAGAAAAGGCTTGCATATCAATGCGTATAATACGGTATTGATATGATCAAGAGTACATAAACCTCTTGATATGATGTGAAGGCCATCATTTACATATTGATATACATGTAGGCAAGAGTACATGTACTCTTGATGTAGGGCATTCCATTGATTGGTGACAGAAAAAACAAAAGAAATTATAGCAATAAAAACTGCTTTATGGCAGTTTTCTAAAAAAAGTTATTGTGTTCTAGTCCATGGACCCCGTCTAAAAAGTAAGAAATTACCGAAATGTGATAGCTGAAAATTAAAATTTCACACAAAACCTCACAATAATCACACACAGAATTAAAAGCTTTAAACAGCATTTCAAGTGTTGCTATAATGTACTCTGTATGCTCACTTTTCACACGGAGTCCAGTCCGTGTGAAGCGAGCTTCACACGGAAAACGGTATGAAAAAATCCGTATCAAACTAAATCCCGTACCGCGGCGAAGTTTCCATACGTACTTTGGCACGTTATACCGTGTGGCAGAACCTCACTACTGTGTTGCAGTGCAGTGCAGTCCGTTTTCGGATGTGCATGCGCGAGGAACTTCCTTCTTTGGAACTGCTTCTTGCATGAGCTGTTTCGGATATTTCGTGTCCTGGCTTATTTCGCTTCGGCTCTGCTGAGGCCTTTCACGGAATATTACTCAATGACAGGTGAGTTGACCAGTTTCCTTTGATTCATTTGCTTGTTTTGACTCTTTCATTTACGAAAAGTGTGCTGAGTTTAGGTGGAATACAATAAAATTAATAATGGAAAAGCTGACAGGATCTCTTTTCTAAATTTAGCTTTTCTGCTGTCGAGGCCTCCTTTTACGGAATACTCAATGACAGGTGATCTCTGAGTTGACCACTTTCCTTCGATTCATTTTGCTTATGCCCACCCTTTCATTTACGGAAACGTGTGCTGATTTTATTCGGATTTAGATCCACTCGTATCTCCTTGCCCTTGCCTACAGTGTGCGAAGAACGGGAGTTCAGCTTCTTGACGGTAAGGCTTATGTTGCTGCTGAGGCTTAGATGTGTTGTAGAAATACTCATGTTCATTGTACATTGGTACCTTACAAGTAAGGCACTGGTCATGATTGCTTCCGGCATTCCGTGCTGCGATCAAAGTGTAGAATCTGAATTTTGCAGTGGCATAGCATCGTTGGCAGTTCCCAATCTGGAGGGAAAGGTTCAAGGACGCATTGGCCGAGTATGCATAATAAATTCGCATATCAGCGAAAATCTCCATTATGAAGAGGTTCATGCTTTCAGTGACTTGTTTGCTTCATACGAAACAAGCCAATGGGTGCAGTCTCGTGAAAATCTCGTACGATTGGATTTGTTTACTCGAGTCTGGGCTGTTTGATTTGTGAGTAGCGCCGAGATTGCACTGCCCCAAATAAAGTTGCGTGCCGGCAGAGCAAGAATTACGACCTGCAATCTGTTTGTAGTACCTGCAAGAATGTGCTGTACATGTATCGTATTTTCTCTGCTGTTGTTTCAGTTGCCTGCATGTTGCTACAGAAAGGTTCAGTGACTCATTTGTTTCATACAAGACGAGTCAATGGTTTGGTCTGGCTTAGAATCTTTCGCTGTAGAAGAAATCTATTCGTGTCTCTATTGGAGAAATAATTGCATTCACTCGTTATAAAATAGGGTTAAGACAAACAGATACCATCGGTCCCTTGGTGTTCGTCCTAAAGTAGCCCTTGGCGGATTATGCCGGCATAATATTAAAATTTTGGCATAATGTTGGGATTTCGTCAAAAATTATGCTCCGGCATAATATACGGATTCCAACATGTAAGGTCGGCATAATCTTTCGGTTTAGACAAAAATTATGCTTAGGGCATCATACAGCTTTGTCCTCCGGCATAATATGGCCCAACTTCTGCGAAAACCAGGCTTAGGGTGAAAATCATTTTTTTGAGAAAAATGATGTTTTGTAAAAAGGTTGTGTCGCGTGGACGCTCGAGTGCAGTGAAGTGGAACCAAAGAGAATCTCGCTTGTTTGAAGAAGTAGCAGTCATGGCAGGAAGGGTTTCAGCAGTCAGGGAAGTCAAAGGGCTTCCGGTAGAATATTCCCTGCTACTCCTCTAGTCACAACGAAGAGTTTTTGAGCTGATCGAACGGATTCCATCTCCTTCAGTGAGGCTTCACTCAGGGATGGCGAAATGTTTGCGCTAACTGCTGCTTGTGGAAAATGGTGAAGAAATCGTCTCCAGTTAGAGTCGTGATGGCGATAGCGAGGAGAACCTGGACGACATCGATCCAGCCGACCGAAGTACGGAGGTACTAGCTGTTTCTGGGCTTCACGCGAAGGGAACATGCGCAGCAGAGCTCGTACGTTTGCAGCAAGTTCACGAGGAAAAAGGCTAGAAGCGCAGTGTGAAAACTGTTTTGAATTGAAGTCCTTGGCGATGAAGTGCTACTGAATGCCAAGCGAATGAGCGAGCAGATCGAGAGGCCTCCACTCGAGACTTTCCTCGCTCGCGCTGGACAGCTAGCTGCAAGGGATTGTACGCGCCGAGATTTCACTTGCTGGTCAGCACCAAACAGACACTGCAGCATGCCAGCACATTATGCGCATACTAGGAACAGTGGAACATTTGAAAGGCCGTGCTCTTGCTTGTTTTTGAATAGTTGTACTAGATTCACCCTTCAAAAGGTGCCATCTCAACTGGAGTCGGGTTTCATTGTGGTGTGTAGCGCCAGAACATGCCAGTAGATGTATGCAGCCCCAGAATGTGCTGAGTAAGGAGCAAACAAAATTCCTGCAGAACTGTGCATGGCCAGTACAGCCTGCAGCACCAAGGGGCCACAACAAGCCTGCCCCCACATGCCTACCTTGTCATGTCACCTCAACAAAAATCATCCATGTCTCTTCATTCACTCTGGTGGATCTCTCTTCATTTCTTTCCTGTGAAAACAATTTTGTGTTTTTTTTCGATTTTGTAACACAATACCCTGGTGTGTTTGAGATACTTTTAATACCACTATGAGTTGACCCACACCTGTAATATTTTGTCTCCTGACCTCCCATGCCCAGTAGAAGCTGAAAATGGGAAAAAGTCATTTTGTGAAATTTCACCCTAAGCCTGGTTTTCGCAGATTCTGGGCCATATATGGATTTCAACGTGTGAGGTCGGTATAATCTTTCGGTTTGGACAAAAATTATGCTTAGGGCATGGCTGTGTGTGTGTGTGCGTGGTTTCTCAATCCACTATGTACAGCGTGAATACATAGTGGAACCGAGCATAATTCAGCATAATTGTGGCATAATCAAAAGCATAATTTGACGATTGGCCGAGCATAGTCCGCCAATGGCTATCCTTAAGAGGTGTGACTGGATATCATTCATACTCCCCAAAGTCGTGTAACATTCTATTATTATGGAGTGCCTTGTTTATCTCTCAGTACCTCCAACCATATATCCTTGCCCCTTATATCCTCAGGATCAGTGTAGTTATTGGAACGAGGTGTCGGACAATGTATTTGTTTACATTTTAATACATGTTTATTGTTCCTACTTTGCTGTGTTGTTTTAGACAATCGTGGACTTGTAACACTTTGAAGTCATTGAACTGCTTCCAAAAGTTTTATTGACATCAACAGGATTACATTTTCAGTACAATATGATGCCGGATGACCTTACCACGACAACCCATGACTACAATTATAAACACAGAATCAACAAAAACATCAGCGGCACACACCCGGCTACAATTCTCAAGTAAATGTGATTTAGGGTGTGGACATCTGAATTTTCTGAAAGACAAGACAATTTTAAGACAGAGTCATGAAATTCTGCAACAGTAACATCCACAGAATGACATGCGTATAAAAAAAGTATCACCGCCACTACCCATATGATTCCCCTGCAGAAGAACATGAATATGCAAGACTATAAGGGTGCGTTCTTAAATTCTCCAGCTTCTAGAAGAAGAAGAAGAAAAGAGAAGTCGAAGAAACTGGGATTCTTCAAGAACGGGTCTCGAAGAATTCGGTTATGTCAAGCAAAATGGAGCGCCAAAGGGACCGTGATCTTGAGTGCCACGAAAATAGTATGGGCTGTGCGTATGTGAAAAGGGAAATGCGTACACTCATGATCAACACGTGGCTTTTAGCCTAGTTCGCATGCGCTGATCCGAAACCGCGGGAATCTCCGAGTTTCAACCACCTCTGAAGCTTGGAGAGCTTCGAGAGCTTTGGAGAGCCTCCTAAAATTCCGAGAGGATATAAGAACAGCTCTCGAACTTTTCGGAGAGTCTCCAACTTTTCCGAGAGGATTTAAGAACGCACCCTAAATGTAGTGCCATTTTCTGCAAGGAAAGGCTTGCACATCAATGCGTAAAATACGGTATTGAATTTGATAAAGATGCACATGTAGAGGCATTCCATTGGTGACACAATTATTATTATAGCAATAAAAACTGCTTTATGGCAGTTTTCTAAAAAAAGTTATTGTGTTCTAGTCCATGGACCCCGTCTAAAAAGTAAGAAATTAGCGAAATGTGATAGCCGAAAATTAAAATTTCACACAAAACCTCACAATAATCACAACACTTGAAATGCTGTTTTCAACACTAAACTTGTACTGCACCAACAATTGGCAACATGCATGCATAGGAAAGAGGATCACGAGGGGAAAAGGTCTTCTACATGTAGCTTTTCATTCTGTGTGTGATTATTGTGAGGTTTTGTGTGAAATTTTAATTTTCGGCTATCACATTTCGCTAATTTCTTACTTTTTAGACGGGGTCCATGGACTAGAACACAATAACTTTTTTTAGAAAACTGCCATAAAGCAGTTTTTATTGCTATAATTTCTTTTGTTTTTTCTGTCACCAATCAATGGAATGCCCTATCAATATGTAAATGATGGCCTTCACATCATATCAATACCGTATTATACGCATTGATGTGCAAGCCTTTTCTTGCAGAAAATGGCACTAGCATAATGCAATTGCATGTTCTTCTGCGGGGAAACATGACATGTGTACTCCCACTGGCCGCTCGGTATCAGCTCAGACTTTTTGTTCTTATTTTTCGTTCACTAAATGATCTAGCAAGCCCCCTACTCTCTAGTTGTTTTTCGTTGCGCAGTGCATCGTCACACACAAACTCCCGCACACGCTCTCAAGTTTCTAAAGCCCTTACTCTTCCCGCTGCTTTAAACCGGTATGGTCTTTTTTCTCTTAGTTTTCTAGGCTCAGATCGTTGGAACTCTCTACCTGCTGACATTCGCCTTTGCACATCTGTTTCTCGCTTCCGTTACCTTGTATTGGCACATTTAGGGTACCCTGTAAGAAGGCCTTAGGCCTGTGGGGATTGCCCTATCAAAAATTTAATAATAATAATAATAATAATGTGAGTAGTGGTCTGGTGGTGGTGATACTTTTTTATACGGAGGTCATTCTGTGCATGTTGCAGCTTGCTGTTGCAGAATTTCATGACTGTCATAAATTGTCTTGCCTTTCAGATATTTCAGATTTCCCCACCCTCGATCAGATTTATTTGAGAAATGTAGCCAGGTGCGTGTCGCATGTTTTTGTTGATTCTGTGTTTATAATGGTTTATAATCATGGGTTATCGTGATAAGGTCATCCTGCATCATATTGCACTGAAATGGTAATCCTGTTGATGTCGATACAACTTTTGGAAGTAGTTCAATGACTTCAAACTGTTAGTCCACGATTTTCTAAAACAACACAGCAAAGGAGGCACAATAAACATGTATTAAAATGTAAACAAATACAGTCAACTTCGCTAATAACGACTTCGGATATAACGACAATTCGCGAATAACGACAGCATTTCCATGCCCAGAGCAAAGTCCCATCTGACTGTATACATTTAACTTCGGATATAACGACTATCTGAATAACGACAATTCGCGAATAGCGACATGATTTTAGTGCCCCGAGGTCATATTCACTGCTTGAATAACGACTTTCTGGCTTTTTGACAGCTATTTCAAGTACCTGTCAAGTGTCATGCAGAAGTACCAGAACCCGTGGCGATGGATAAGGCACACATACATGTACAAGAAGATACAGCCAGGGGGGGGGGGGGGGGGGGGTGCTTTTTCTTTTTTCTTTTCTTCAAAATAGTTGGAATGATCAGCACACCTATGTTGTACATGATTGCACATTAATCTTCATACATGTACATGTACATGTCCCTGCAGATGGCTCCAAAAGGTTAATTTTTCAATATATTTCCCTTGGATATTGACTTTATTGTTCCTTTCAATTGCAATACGAAAGTAAAGTACAAATTGACGTAGAGCATGAAAAGAGCTTCATTTCGATATGCATGTCATACTATACAAAATATGGGTTCACATACATTCAAATGGGACTTCGGATATAACGACACTTCGCGAATAAGGACACTTTTCTGATGCCCCGCCGAATGTCGTTATTCGCAAAGTTGACTGTACATTGCTGAGTCCGACACCTCGTTCCAACAACTACACTGATCCTGAGGATAAAAGGGGCAAGGATATGGTTGGAGGTACTGAGAGATAAACAAGGCACTCCACAATAATAAAATCTTACACATCTTCTGGTGAGTATGAATGATATCCAGTCGAACCTCTTTAGGACGAACACCAAGGGACCGATGGTATTTATTCTGTGCGTTTGTCTTGACCTATTTTATAACCAGTGAATACAATTGTTTCTCCAATAGACATACGAATAGATTTCTTCTACAGCGAAAGATTCTAAGCCACACCGACTCATTGACTCGTCTCGTATGAAACAAATGAGTCACTAGTCTAGAGAGGTTCTGCAAAACGAAAATGCGTACTAACTTTCGCTCTACGTCATGAAGTGCGAAACTTCGCACGAACTTTCGCAACTTTGGACGCGAAACTTGCAGGGAACGCGAAATGAACTGTCGTAGGAAATTTCTTGAGATAAGGTCATGGCGTACGTGCACTTGGCCCGCGCAAACTACAAAAATGTGCAGAACGCAAAGTTCGTGCAAAAATTCATACACACTTTCGCAAGGACTGTCGCGAAGCTTCGTTCGAATTTTCGTTTCGCAGAACCTCTCTACTGAACCTTTCTTTAGCAACATGACGGCAACTGAAACAGCAACAGAGAAAGTACGATATATGTACTCCGCATTCTTGCAGGTACTACAAACAGATTGCAGATCGTAATTCTTGCTTTGGCGGCACGAAACTGTATTTGGGGCAGTGCAATCTCGCGCGGTACTCACAAATCAAAAAGCCCAGACTCTGGAGATTTTCCCTGATATGCGAATTTATTTTGCAAACTCGGTCAATGGGTCCTTGAACCTTTCCCTCCAGATTGGGAACTGCCAACGATGATAGTATGCCACTGACCAGTGCATTACTTGTAACGTACTAATGTACAATGAATATGAGTATTTCGACAACACATCTAACATAAGCCTTACCGTCAAGAAGGTGAACTCGCGTTCTTCGCACACTGTAGACAAGGGCAAAGAGATAAAAATGGATCTAAATCAGAATAAGATCAGCACACGTTTCCGTAAAATTTAATGAAAGGGTGAGCATAATAAGCAAATGAATCGAAGGAAACCGGTCAACTCAGTCAGAGATCACCTGTCATCGAGTATTCCGTAAAAGGAGCCCTCGGCAGCGGAAAAGATAAATTTAGAAAGGAGATCCTGTCAGCTTTTCCATTATTTATTGCATTCCGCCCAAAATCAGCACACTTTTCGTGAGTGAAAGAGTCAGCACAAGCCAATGAATCAAAGGGAACTGGTCAACTCACCTGTCATTGAGTAATATTCCGCGAAAGGAGGTCGCACCAGCGCCGAAACGAAATAAGCCATGCCAGGAGACGAAATATCCGAAACAGCTCATGCAAGAAGCAGTTCCAAAGAAGGAAGTTCCGAAAAGGCAACAACAAAAAGTCTGCAATACACACGCATGCGGCCAGCCGGCCGCGCGATGGTAGGAGCCATGGAGTAGCTCCCTGGTCCAGGGCCAGGTACGAGCTCGTACTAGGTACCGAGCATCTTACGTAGAAACTTACGTAGCTACGTAGACAACGTGTCTGAATAGCGGTGTCGTTAGGTAGCGCCATGTGAACACAATAATAGAAAAGCTGACAGGATCGCTTTTCTAAATAAATTATAGCAATAAAAACTGCTTTATGGCAGTTTTCTAAAAAAAGTTATTGTGTTCTAGTCCATGGACCTCGTCTAAAAAGTAAGAAATTAACGAAATGTGATAGCTGAAAATTAAAATTTCACACAAAACCTCACAATAATCACAACACTTGAAATGCTGTTTTAAACTTTAACTTGTACTGCACCAACAATTGGCAACATGCATGCATAGGAAAGAGGATCACGAGGGGAAAAGGTCGTCTACATGTAGCTTTTAATTCTGTGTGTGATTATTGTGAGGTTTTGTGTGAAATTTTAATTTTCAGCTATCACATTTCGTTAATTTCTTACTTTTTAGACGAGGTCCATGGACTAGAACACAATAACTTTTTTTAGAAAACTGCCATAAAGCAGTTTTTATTGCTATAATTTCTTTTGTTTTTTCTGTCACCAATCAATGGAATGCCCTATATCAATAATATGTAAATGATGGCCTTCACATCATATCAATACCGTATTATATGCATTGATGTGCAAGCCTTTTCCTGCAGAAAAGGCACTAGCATGATGCATGTTCTTCTGCGGGGAAACATGTGAGTAGTGGTGGTGATACTTTTTTTATACGGAGGTCATTCTGTGCATGTTGCTGTTGCAGAATTTCATGACTCTGTCATAAATTTGTCTTGCCTTTCAGATATTTCAGATTTCCCCACCCTCGATCAGATTTATTTGAGAAATGTAGCCATGCGCCAGGTGCGTGTCGCAGATGTTTTTGTTGATTCTGTGTTTATAATGGTTTATCGTGATAAGGTCATCCAGCATCATATTGCACTGAAATCGTAATCCTAGTGATGTCGATACAACTTTTGGAAGTAGTTCAATGACTTCAAACTGTTAGTCCACGATTTTCTAAAACAACACAGCAAAGGAGGAACAATAAACATGTGTTAAAATGTAAACAAATACATTGCTGAGTCCGACACCTCGTTCCAAGAACTACACTGATCCTGAGGATAAAAGGGTCAAGGCTATTATTATTATTATGAAATGACCCAAAGGCCACGTGCCTATCGAGGGGTTCATTTGATTGAAAGAACAGTAGATGTAGATGTATGTACAAAGGCAAGTATGGTTGGAGGTACTGATACTGAGAGATAAACAAGGCACTCCATGATAATAAAATCTTACACATCTTTTGGTGAGTATGAATGATATCCAGTCGAACCTCTTTAGGACGAACACCAAGGTACCGATGGTATTTTATTCTGTGAGTTTGTCTTAACCTATTTTATAACCAATGAATACACAACAGAACAACAAGGACAATCAAGGCTTGTTTGCTGCTACTTTAAGTTTCATGCTTACGCAATCATCAGGCAACATGTTGCCTGATGATTGCGTAAGCATGAAACTTAAAGTAGCGGCAAACAAGCCTTGATTGTCCTTGTTGTTCTGTTGTGTAATACGCTCTGCCTTTGTGGTGTTGAGCACTGTCAAGCACTCTGGGTACATCCTTCGGTAACCAATGAATACAATTTTTTCTCCAATAGACATACGAATAGATTTCTTCTACAGTGAAAGATTCTAAGCCACACCGACTCATTGACTCGTCTCGTATGAAACAAATGAGTCACTAGAGAGGTTCTGCAGAACGAAAATGCGTACAAACTTTCGCTCTACATCATGAAGTGCAAAACTTCGCACGAACTTTCGCAACTTTGGACGCGAAACTTACATGGAACGCCAAATGAACTGTCGTAGGAAATTTCGTGAGATCGGGTCATCATGGCGTACGTGCACTTGGCCCGCGCAAACTACGAAAATGTGCAGAACGCAAAGTTCGTGCAAAAATTCGTACACACTTTCGCAAGGACTGTCGCGAAACTTCGTTCGAATTTTCGTTTTGCGGAACCTCTCTACTGAACCTTTCTTTAGCAACATGACGGCAAATGAAACAGCAACAGAGAAAGTACGATACATGTACTGCACATTCTTGCAGGTACTACAAACAGATTGCAGATCGTAATTCTTGCTTTGGCGGCACGAAACTTTATTTGGGGCAGTGCAATCTCGGCGGTACTCACAAATCAAACAGCCCAGACTCGAGTAAACAAATCCAATCATACAAGTAGGAGATTTTCACGAGACGAGACTGCACCCATAGGCTTGTTTCGTATGGAGCAAACAAGTTACTGAACCTCTCCACAATGAAGATTTTCCCCGATATGCGAATTTATTTGGCAAACTCGGTCAATGAGTCCTTGAACCTTTCCCTCTAGATTGCGAACTGCCAACGATAGTATGCCACTGACCAGTGCCTTAATACTTGTAACGTACTAATGTACAATGAATATGAGTCTTTCGACAACACATCTAACATAAGCCTTACCGTCAAGAAGGTGAACTCGCCTTCTTCGCACACTGTAGGCAAGGGCAAAGAGATAAAAATGGATCTAAATCCGAATAAAATCAGCACACGTTTCCGTAAATGAAAGAGTCAACACAAGCAAATGAATCAAAGGGAACTGGTCAACTCACCTGTCATTGAGTAATATTCCGCGAAAGGAGGTCTCAGCAGCGCCGAAACGAAAGAAGCCAGGCCAGGAGACGAAATATCCGAAACAGCTCATGTAAGAAGCAGTTCCAAAGAAGGAAGTAATAGTTCCTCGTGCATGCACATCCGAAAAGGCAACAACAAAAAGTCTGCAATGCACAGGCATGCGGCCAGCCGGCCGCGCGATAGTACTCGTAGGAGCCATGGAGTAGCTCCCTGGTCCAGGACCAGGTACCGAGCATCTTACGTAGAAACTTACGTAGCTACGTAGACAACGTGTCTGAATAGCGGTGTCGTTAGGTAGCGCCATGTGAACACAATAATAGAAAAGCTGACAGGATCGCTTTTCTAAATAATATCAAGAGTGCATAAACTGTTTATGGACTCTTGGTTCCAGTATCTACGCGATCTCTGAATTCTGGCGCGTGAAGGCCGTGAACTCCAGTTCCGTACGAAAGTTCATTTCAGATCAGAGGGAAAGTGCGGTGTTTGATTTTCCGCAGTGCGCGGACTGCAGCTGAATGATGTAATGAAGGCAGCGCGCCGCGCATCTGGCCCATAGAAAAGAGGTCACAGTTGCACACTCTTGTTTATGGACTCTTGTCTAGTCTTGATAATATCCTTAGCTAAAAAAACAAAAGAAATTATAGCAATTATTATTATTGTGGAAGAGAAAAGGACATATGGATACGAGTTAAGAGTAACTCTCCATCACTGTAACATGATACTATATACAGTCAGAAAGTGCAATAACTAGGCACAAAACTGACAGAGTACTGAAACATTCGACGTCCTGACACCTAGCTTCAACACATCTCCGTAGCGCTAACCGACAGCCTTCCAACTTGGAAGGTTCAAGGTTATGGAAAAGACCAAAGAGGGGAAGGCAAGCGCAACGAAAACGAGCAAAAGCTACAGTCCCAACGGAACAAAGAATGTCGATTGTTACTGGACGATGACGAGACCAGTACGATATTTGACAAAGCGGTCTAACTACAATTCGAAGCAGCAAAGCAGCACACCACCCAACTTGGGTGGGTCATAAATATCAAAGATAAGTAAAGAAAGGGAAGCTTTGCGAAAACGAATTGTACAAGCCGAAAGCCAAACTCCTACAGTACTCCTCATGCATGACAATGTGATGGACTAGTTGACTACAAAACAAGTTGTTTCACACGACGTACGTTTCGCCGTATGGTTCGTGACGGCTCATCAGGTGTGCAATTTGAAACTCGGATGTTGAGCCATAAATAAATGTGGAAGAGAAAAGGACATATGGATACGAGTTAAGAGTAACTCTCCATCACTGTAACATGATACTATATACAGTCAGAAAGTGCAATAACTAGGCACAAAACTGACAGAGTACTGAAACATTCGACGTCCTGACACCTAGCTTCAACACATCTCCGTAGCGCTAACCGACAGCCTTCCAACTTGGAAGGTTCAAGGTTATGGAAAAGACCAAAGAGGGGAAGGCAAGCGCAACGAAAACGAGCAAAAGCTACAGTCCCAACGGAACAAAGAATGTCGATTGTTACTGGACGATGACGAGACCAGTACGATATTTGACAAAGCGGTCTAACTACAATTCGAAGCAGCAAAGCAGCACACCACCCAACTTGGGTGGGTCATAAATATCAAAGATAAGTAAAGAAAGGGAAGCTTTGCGAAAACGAATTGTACAAGCCGAAAGCCAAACTCCTACAGTACTCCTCATGCATGACAATGTGATGGACTAGTTGACTACAAAACAAGTTGTTTCACACGACGTACGTTTCGCCGTATGGTTCGTGACGGCTCATCAGGTGTGCAATTTGAAACTCGGATGTTGAGCCATAAATAAATGTGGAAGAGAAAAGGACATATGGATACGAGTTAAGAGTAACTCTCCATCACTGTAACATGATACTATATACAGTCAGAAAGTGCAATAACTAGGCACAAAACTGACAGAGTACTGAAACATTCGACGTCCTGACACCTAGCTTCAACACATCTCCGTAGCGCTAACCGACAGCCTTCCAACTTGGAAGGTTCAAGGTTATGGAAAAGACCAAAGAGGGGAAGGCAAGCGCAACGAAAACGAGCAAAAGCTACAGTCCCAACGGAACAAAGAATGTCGATTGTTACTGGACGATGACGAGACCAGTACGATATTTGACAAAGCGGTCTAACTACAATTCGAAGCAGCAAAGCAGCACACCACCCAACTTGGGTGGGTCATAAATATCAAAGATAAGTAAAGAAAGGGAAGCTTTGCGAAAACGAATTGTACAAGCCGAAAGCCAAACTCCTACAGTACTCCTCATGCATGACAATGTGATGGACTAGTTGACTACAAAACAAGTTGTTTCACACGACGTACGTTTCGCCGTATGGTTCGTGACGGCTCATCAGGTGTGCAATTTGAAACTCGGATGTTGAGCCATAAATAAATGTGGAAGAGAAAAGGACATATGGATACGAGTTAAGAGTAACTCTCCATCACTGTAACATGATCCTATATACAGTCAGAAAGTGCAATAACTAGGCACAAAACTGACAGAGTACTGAAACATTCGACGTCCTGACACCTAGCTTCAACACATCTCCGTAGCGCTAACCGACAGCCTTCCAACTTGGAAGGTTCAAGGTTATGGAAAAGACCAAAGAGGGGAAGGCAAGCGCAACGAAAACGAGCAAAAGCTACAGTCCCAACGGAACAAAGAATGTCGATTGTTACTGGACGATGACGAGACCAGTACGATATTTGACAAAGCGGTCTAACTACAATTCGAAGCAGCAAAGCAGCACACCACCCAACTTGGGTGGGTCATAAATATCAAAGATAAGTAAAGAAAGGGAAGCTTTGCGAAAACGAATTGTACAAGCCGAAAGCCAAACTCCTACAGTACTCCTCATGCATGACAATGTGATGGACTAGTTGACTACAAAACAAGTTGTTTCACACGACGTACGTTTCGCCGTATGGTTCGTGACGGCTCATCAGGTGTGCAATTTGAAACTCGGATGTTGAGCCATAAATAAATGTGGAAGAGAAAAGGACATATGGATACGAGTTAAGAGTAACTCTCCATCACTGTAACATGATACTATATACAGTCAGAAAGTGCAATAACTAGGCACAAAACTGACAGAGTACTGAAACATTCGACGTCCTGACACCTAGCTTCAACACATCTCCGTAGCGCTAACCGACAGCCTTCCAACTTGGAAGGTTCAAGGTTATGGAAAAGACCAAAGAGGGGAAGGCAAGCGCAACGAAAACGAGCAAAAGCTACAGTCCCAACGGAACAAAGAATGTCGATTGTTACTGGACGATGACGAGACCAGTACGATATTTGACAAAGCGGTCTAACTACAATTCGAAGCAGCAAAGCAGCACACCACCCAACTTGGGTGGGTCATAAATATCAAAGATAAGTAAAGAAAGGGAAGCTTTGCGAAAACGAATTGTACAAGCCGAAAGCCAAACTCCTACAGTACTCCTCATGCATGACAATGTGATGGACTAGTTGACTACAAAACAAGTTGTTTCACACGACGTACGTTTCGCCGTATGGTTCGTGACGGCTCATCAGGTGTGCAATTTGAAACTCGGATGTTGAGCCATAAATAAATGTGGAAGAGAAAAGGACATATGGATACGAGTTAAGATGATGGAGAGTTACTCTTAACTCGTATCCATATGTCCTTTTCTCTTCCACATTTATTTATGGCTCAACATCCGAGTTTCAAATTATTATTATTATTATTATTATTTAAATTTTGAATAGGGCAATCCCCACAGGCCTAAAGCGGGATTCACAGAAGCTTTTTTGCGATGCGACACGCGATGCGACGCGATCTGCGATGGATGCGTGCGATGCGAACTCGCGAAATACCATTCACAGAAGAAGTCAGCGATGCGACAAAGTTTTGCTGATTTGGGTACGTCACCATGATATTCGCGCGGTTTGACACAACTTGTAAAAATTTATAGGCAACTCTTGCACCTTTGTACAACTTTGCTGTAGAAAAGGTCAAAATCGTACACCAAATCGCTTGTCGCATCGCATCGCATCGCAAAAGTTGAGCCAAGCTCAACTTCTGCGATGGCCTGCGATGGCCCAGTTGCGGCAGTTGCGTGGGGTGCGACATGGCTGCGATTTGGGGTTTTCCCGGTTTCGCGTCTGTCGCATCGCGTGTCGCATCGCAAAAAAGCTTCTGTGAATCCCGCTTAAGGCCTTTTTACAGGGTACCCTAAAAACTGCTTTATGGCAGTTTTCTAAAAAAAGTTATTGTGTCCATGGACCCCGTCTAAAAAGCAGGGAGTAGTACAATACAGTATTGTACTACTCCCTGCTAAAAAGTAAGAAATTAACGAAATGTGATAGCCGAAAATTAAAATTTCACACAAAACCTCACAATAATCACAACACTTGAGGATCTTAGTTAAAAAAAAATACTGCTTTCAACACTTGTTTAGTCTGACCAAGAGTCCATCTTGGTCTGACACTTCATGGGTGACTTGTACGAGTACTGCGCCAACATGCATGAATAGGAAAGAGGACCACGAGGGGAAAAGGTCTTCTCACTTTTCATCCTGTGTGTGATTATTGTGAGGTTTTGTGTGAAATTTTAATTTTCGGCTATCACATTTCGTTAATTTCTTACTTTTTAGACGGGGTCCATGGACACAATAACTTTTTTTAGAAAACTGCCATAAAGCAGTTTTTATTGCTATAATGTACTCTTGGTAGCACCAAGAGTACATAACCCCCACGTGGGGTTATTTCGAAAAGCGATCCTGTCAGCTTTTCTATTACAGTCAGACCTCGCATAACCGCACACATCTGTTTTCCACAAAAATATCCGGATAGGCGAGGGAACCGGATAACCGAACACTGGTTATGTTGGATGCACCATGGATGCTGTAAATCTGTAACCAGCTATTTTCTTCCGGATGGCGAGGGATCCGGATAAAAGAGGACCGGATAAGCGAGGTCTGACTGTATTGTGTTCACATGGCGCTACCTAACGACACCGCTATTCAGACACGTTGTCTACGTAGCTACGTAAGTTTCTACGTAAGATGCTCGGTACCTGGTCCTGGACCAGGGAGCTACTCCATGGCTCCTCGTACCATCGCGCGGCCGGCTGGCCGCATGCGTGTGCATTGTAGACTTTTTGTTGTTGCCTTTTCGGATGTGCATGCACGAGGAACTTCCTTCTTTGGAACTGCTTCTTGCATGAGCTGTTTCGGATATTTCGTCTCCTTGCCTGACTTATTTCGTTTCGGCGCTGCTGAGACCTCCTTTCGCGGAATATTACTCAATGACAGGTGAGTTGACCAGTTCCCTTTGATTCATTTGCTTGTGTTGACTTTTTCATTTACGAAAAGTGTGCTGATTTTGGGCGGAATGCAATAAATAATGGAAAAGCTGACAGGATCTCCTTTCTAAATTTAGCTTTTCCGCTGCCGAGGCCTCCTTTTACGGAATACTCAATGACAGGTGATCTCTGAGTTGACCAGTTTCCTTCGATTCATTTGCTTATGCTCACCCTTTCATTTACGGAAACGTGTGCTGATTTTATTCGGATTTAGATCGATTTTCATCTCTTTGCCCTTGCCTACAGTGTGCGAAGAACGCGAGTTCACCTTCTTGACGGTAAGGCTTATGTTAGATGTGTTGTCGAAATACTCATATTCATTGCACATTAGTACGTTAAAAGTAAGGCACTGGTCAGTGGCATACTATCGTTGGCATTTCCCAATCTGGAGGGAAAGGTTCAAGGACTCATTGACCGAGTTTGCCAAATAAATTCGCATATCAGGGAAAATCTCCATTGTGGAGAGGTTCAGTAACTTGTTTGCTTCATACGAAACAAGCCAATGGGTGCAGTCTCGTCTCATGAAAATCTCGCACTTGTAGGATTGGATTTGTTTACTCGAGTCTGGGCTGTTTGATTTGTGAGTACCGCCGAGATTGCACTGCCCCAAATAAAGTTTCGTGCCGCCAAAGCAAGAATTACGATCTGCAATCTGTTTGTAGTACCTGTAGTACTTGCAAGAATTTGCAGTACATGTATCGTACTTTCTATGTTGCTGTTTCAGTTGCCGTCATGTTGCTAAAGAAAGGTTCAGTAGAGAGGTTCTGCAAAACGAAAATTCGAACGAAGTCTCGCCACAGTCCTTGCGAAAGTGTGTACGAATTTTTGCACGAACTTTGCGTTCTGCACATTTTCATAGTTTGTGCGGGCCAAGTGCACGTACGCCATGACCCGATCTCACGAAATTTCCTACGACAGTTCATTTCGCGTTCCCTGCAAGTGTCGCTTCCACAGTTGCGAAAGTTCGTGCGAAGTTTCGCACTTCATGATGTAGAGCGAAAGTTTGTACGCATTTTCGTTTTGCAGAACCTCTCTAGTGACTCTTTTGTTTCATACGAGACGAGTCAATGAGTCGGTGTGGCTTAGAATCTTTCGCCGTAGAAGAAATCTATTCGTGTGTCTATTGGAGAAATAATTTTATTCACTGGTTATAAAATAGGTTAAGACAAACTCACAGCATAAATACCATTGGTCCCTTGGTGTTCGTCCTAAAGAGGTTCAACTGGATATCATTCATACTCACCAAAAGATGTGTAAGCTTTTATTATCATGGAGTGCCTTGTTTATCTCTCAGTATCAGTACCTCCAACCCTTGACCCTTTTATCCTCAGGATCAGTGTAGTTGTTGGAACGAGGTGTCGGACTCAACAATGTATTTGTTTACATTTTAATACATGTTTATTGTTCCTCCTTTGCTGTGTTGTTTCAGAAAATCGGGGACTAACAGTTTGAAGTCATTGAACTACTTCCAAAAGTTGTATTGACATCAACAGGATAACGATTTCAGTGCAATATGATGCTGGATGACCTTATCACGATAACCCATGATTATAAACCATTATAAACACAGAATCAACAAAACATCTGCGACACGCACCTGGCGCATGGCTACATTTCTCAAATAAATCTGATAGAGGGTGGGGAAATCTGAAATATCTGAAAGGCAAGACAAATTTATGACAGAGTCATGAAATTCTGCAACAGCAACATGCACAGAATGACCTGCGTCTAAAAAAGTATAACCACCACTACTCACATGTTCCCCCACAGAGCATGCATTATGCTAATGCCATTTTCTGCAAGAAAAGGCTTGCATATCAATGTGTATAATACGGTATTGATATGATCAAGAGTACAAAAACCTCTTGATATGATGTGAAGGCCATCATTTACATATTGATATACATGTAGGCAAGAGTACATATACTCTTGATGTAGGGCATTCCATTGATTGGTGACAGAAAAAACAAAAGAAATTATAGCAATAAAAACTGCTTTATGGCAGTTTTCTAAAAAAGGTTATTGTGTTCTAGTCCATGGACCCCGTCTAAAAAGTAAGAAATTACCGAAATGTGATAGCTGAAAATTAAAATTTCACACAAAACCTCACAATAATCACACACAGAATTAAAAGCTACATGTAGAAGACCTTTTCCCCTCGTGATCCTTTCTCCTATGCATGCATGTTGCCAATTGTTGGTGCAGTACAAGTTAAAGTTGAAAGCAGCATTTCAAGTGTTGTGATTATTGTGAGGTTTTGTGTGAAATTTTAATTTTCAGCTATCACATTTCGGTAATTTCTTACTTTTTAGACGGGGTCCATGGACTAGAACACAATAACCTTTTTTAGAAAACTGCCATAAAGCAGTTTTTATTGCTATAATGTACTCTTGGTAGCACTGAATGCGGCAAGTAGACTCGCCCATCCGCCCCTCCACACCTGAAGCGTCGAGGAGGTAGGGGCGCTCTGGCGGGATTTTACGGTATGTGTAAAATGTTGTACGATTATCGCAAGGCACACAAGGAAGGGAAAGCGAGGATTCGTTCAGAACTGTGTTCTTGTTACAATCATCAGTGAATCTACGTTACAATGGAATGGGAACTACTTGAACTAATCTTATATGGACAAATAAAAGTGATAGAAGGCGAAAAAGAGCGAAACAAAAAAGGTGATAATACTACATGTAAAAATAGATCGTCTACCACGACCAACGGGTAATACCTCTTGTACGGGAAAAATAATTCTACATTAAATTACCACCTCCGTACCGTCGCAATCAGAGCAGTGGGGGGGGGGGGGGGGGGGGCAAGCTCAGCAGATAAGAACAATGCATATGTGAATCATCAGCATCAGTAAAACAAAGAAAGAATCTGAACAGACTCTTTCTTTGTTTCTTTGTTTTACTGATGCTGTTGATTCACATATGCATTGTTCTTACCTGCTGAGCTTGCCCCCCCCCCCCCCACACTGCTCTGATTGCGACGGTACGGAGGTGGTAATTTAAGTACTACAGAAATGTACATGTAGAATTATTTTTCCCGTACAAGAGGTACTACCCGTTGGTCGTGGTAGACGATCTATTTTGTTATATACTAGAAAACACAGCCCTACTAATAATCAGGGGAAGAGGACAACTGAAATCCCCATACCCGGACCTGCCTCACATCGGATTGTGACTCAACAAGACGCTGTGCTGCTGCTACTCTCGGTGCGAGTTTCCACGCGGACGACCAGATCAGATCGCCGTATTCTAATCCTCCCTGAAGCGTGGCAAGATACTCGTCTCCACAACAAAGCGGTAAGACCACCGCATATCTAGATGAATAACTGCTCAAACTGCAGGCAGAACTGTTTGTCCTTTGTGAACTCATCAGCGCAGCACCTTTATCCAACTAATTCCTCACATATCTTGACTTTAGCATTATTATTTTTCTCAACCCACCCCTCAACCCTGTTATCGGATCGGTTGTGTTCACTGTTGAGGCTTCCAATGGAAAATTATGAGAAGCTCAGAGAAAATGAGTCCGAACCTGATAGCAATGAAAAATTATTTTTCCAAACCATTCCCGAACGTCCATACATCCTGTACACACACCTTGTACACACTCTCTCTAACGGTCTCTAGGCTACACTGCAATTGATATACATTAGCTCAAATTTTCGGGCAAGGCCCATCATCAGGATGTGTGTACAGGATGTATGGATTCATTCCCGAACGTTACTAGATAAAATTAATATCTCTCCAGAATCTGTCTCCACCTCCCACATGTGTGTTGTCCCTAGGCTTGAGCAGTACAATTGACAGGAGCCCCAGCAAACATCCATAGCTGAATCTGTCCTGGTACTACCTGGTGCAGCTGCAATGGCATGGTCTAGTTTGGTAAGTGTACAGCCGTGCTTTTCAAAATATACAGTTTTTTTTAGTGTTTTTTTTTTACTATTGACACAGCACTACTGGAAAACAGGTGGAGAACAGGGTTCTAGAGAGGTCAATATAGTAGGGGGGGGGGGGCGGGCATGGGAAAAAGTTACCCCATGACCCATTTTTTCCATTGTCCAAAAATTGTCTTGCCATGCAAAATGTAACATACAGAGTGAATGCCGACTTCACCCCTCACAAATGTGCCTTTATGAACCCTCTAGTAGTGACTATCGACTGTATTTTCGTTGAATGGCGTGAAAAAACACAAAAATCGGAAAATGAGTAGGGGGGGGCGGCACTTTTTCACAGGGGGGCGCAGAAACGGAGTAGGGGGGCGCTGCGCCCCCCTACAAAAACAAAGAACAAAAAGAAACGAGGAAAACTTCCTCCGAAAAGGACAAAACATAGTATATAGCTAATGTGTCATCCACGTACTTCAGTACAATTATACAAAGGAGCAAGTTTATACAAAGGAGCGAGTTTTGGCAAATTGCCGGCAAAGTGCTGGATGCACAAAGTGGGGAGCGTTTCAAATGAGAAAAGGGTCAGTTTGGGTTCGTCGTAACTCAGCTATTCTACATCATTAAATCCACAAGCTGACTACAGCTAGAAGGGTAGAAACACTTCTTCTCTTTTCATCTCTTCTCTCATCGTGTCCGTTCCCGAAAGGAAGCCACGACGGCCGCTTACACCCGGAACGCTAGTTATAAGTTATTTTCGGGTTGCTCATCCCATTTCTGACAGGTGACACGAAACTCGTTGCTGCGTTTTTTCGCAACAGAAATACATCCTGAGTAGGTTCTTCAGTTTTGCATCAACTCTTGCACGGAAAAATGTTGGTTTTGCGAAAGAAGAAGCCTGTCATTTGCAGTAACAAGTAATCACCGCTGTTTTTCCTTGTCAAAGTCAACAATGCACTTTGTTCTGCAGCGTTGGGAGTGGTGTTGGAGTAGAAATTGCTGTCTAGACGTCGCGGAGGGGCGAGTTTTCCTGCGCAGGGATGAGTTTGGACGTACCGGTACATGTATTTCAGCATGGTCGAGTGGAAAAATGAAAAAAAATGTTTATTTCTGGAAACTACCAGAGGTGAAAGAAAGTGATCTGGTAGTTTCCAGAAACTGACCGTGGTTGGTCCCCTGGGGGAGGGAAAAAGACCCAAGTGCCATCAGTATGTGTGGCACGTGTTGTGAGCTGCCTTTGGAGTGAAAAAACGCCAGACCCACCAGGACTCGAACCTGGGACCCTGCTTGTCATGAGCAATGCTCTAACCACTGAGCTATGGGACCAGGCTGAACCTAGAAGGCGCTGACAAGTTTTTCACTTCCCCGACTGATCCTTTGAATTTGAAGTTCTCCCAATCCTTTCCAAATTTAATCACTTTCTTTCACCTCTGGTAGTTTCCAGAAACTGACCGTGGTTGGTTCCCTGGGGGAGGGAAAAAGACCCAAGTGCCATCAGTATGTGTGGCACGTGCTGTGAGTATTACGTATTACTTATTATTACTTATTAAAGGATCAGTCGGGGAAGTGAACTGCCTGAAAAGGCAGGTCACTTCCCCGACTGATCCTTTGAATTTGAAGTTCTCCCACTCCTTTCCAAATATTACTTATTATTACATATTACTTTACTTATTACTTGCATTGTGCGTATTGAGTTTAGAACTAATGTTGATTTGCCAGTAATCCTAATCCTCTGATGAGATGGCGACGAAAACGTTTAGGAACAAGCTTCTATATTAAATTTTACATGAAAACAAGTTTTGCTAATGGTGTTTGTACTGAGTGCGCAGCTTGCTTACTCTATGTATTGCGTTAATTACATTTTTATCTCCACGTAAGCTTTTTAATTATTATTATTATTCTCGTATCCGTTCCCAAGGGAAACTCACGACAATGGAGTGAAAAACATGAACAAAAATAAAAACATGGTGATGTGGAGATAATAGTGTTGCATACATTGAGTACAAAATAATACAGATACAATCAGTGCTTCGGATGCCTGTAGACCCTGATATAGTAGGGAGCACAAGCACCGTCCACACACGTAAGAGGGGTCGTTTGTAGCCCCATAAATCATGTGATTTTTCGACCATTTTTGGGGTATGCCAATTTCAAGGTTCCTTTCAGAACCTTTTGCGCGGGCTTTGCACAGTCGATCTACATCCCAAAGGAAACTTACCTGCAAAATGTGACTGAAATTGGAGAGATCTCCTTGCACAAATGTTCTGGCTTTCTCAGACATGTTCTCTTAATGGCCTTTTCTTTAGGGTAGCTGGAAGTGATAAATCGAAATAATAGCCCGAAATGTTCTTCATACAAAGACGTCAATGTCTTCTGTAGGGTGTGTATAAATGAAATACTAAAAATGACCCCATACATACATACATACATACATACATACATACATACATACATACATACATACATACATACAGTAGAGGAGCATGGGAGAATGGAGAGCCAAGGGTAAATTTATAACTTTCTCTCTCTCTCTTTCTTTCTCTCTCTCTCTCTCTCTCTCTCTCTCTCTCTCTCTCTCTCTCTCTCTCTCTCTCTCTCTCTCTCTCTCTCTCTCTCTCTCTCTCTCTCTCTCTCTCTCTCTCTCTCTCTCTCTCTCTCTCTCTCTCTCTCTCTCTCTCTCTCTCTCTCTCTCTCTCTCTCTCTCTCTCTCTCTCTCTCTCTCTCTCTCTCTCTCTCTCTCTCTCTCTCTCTCTCTCTCTCTCTCTCTCTCTCTCTCTCTCTCTCTCTGATGAAGCCGAGACCCAAGGTCGGCAGAGCATCCCAGACCACGCCACCACTCCCCTTATTCATGGCTCACACATGACGGGTTTAAAATAATAAAAAAGTAAAGAAAAAAGGACCAATAAACTACAAGTTACGCTATGATGTCCACTTACACAACCAGATACTAAACAATTAGCTCATGTCTTAGTGGACATTATAGCGTAGCTTGTAGTTTCCTGGTCCTTTTTTCTTTACCAGGAATTATGGGACTTCCAAAAATGCCATTTTTGCGAAGTTATGCATTTGGATAGTAACACGTTGTTGTGAAGCTGTTCGTTCAGTCTGTTGTTGAGAAGCAGTTTGACTGCGTACATTGCATGGGGTATTATTTATTTTTTATGCAGAAGACGTTACTTCAGTAACGTCTGGCGCTAGCCTAGCCAGGGTCCACACAGCTTGAATTTGGTGTTTGTTTGTTTGTTTGTGTCACGCCTGGCGCTATCCCGTATCTGTCCCGTACCGTACCATCAAACACAGCTAGCTGGCCACATGCAGCTGGCCGCAATATTCAAATAGGGCTTTCAAACGCAAGATCATAACGTGAAGCAACTTGGAAGAATGAGTATGAATGCGAAGTGTATGAGGGAATGCATGTAGGGCGATAGTGCGGGTTCGAATCCCAGTTTATTCCCAGAAAAAAGGAGAATTGAAAAATTTATAACATCCCTATGCTTTTTTTGCCTATGTTCGACCAGGCCCTAAGCAGTGGCGGCACCCTTTTCGCGTGCGCTGGCTCTGCTTCGAATTGTAGTTAGACCGCTTTGTCAAATTTTGACAAAGCGGTCTAACTACAATTCGAAGCAGCAAAGCAGCACACCACCCAATTTGGGTGGGTCATAAATATCAAAGATAAGTAAAGCCTTCCCCTCTTTGGTCTTTCCATAACCTTGAACCTTCCAAGCTGGAAGGCTGTCGGTTAGCGCTACGGAGATGTGTTGAAGCTCGGTGTCAGGACGTCGAGTGTCTCAGCACTCTCTCAGTTTTGTGCCTACAATGAAGTTATTGCATTTTCTGACTGTATATAGTATCCAGTTACAGTGATGGAGAGTTACTCTTAACTCGTACCCATATGGCCATAGGTATGTCCTTTTCCTTTCTAAAAAAATATTATTTATTTTAGTTTATTTCACCGTCCAATGGCAGAAGCCAATGCAAAGGAGGGGGCGTTAGGGCCTGGTCAGACTGCGGCAAATTTTGGTTGCCTGACGAAAAAAGAACAGCGTCGAGAAATTGAATCGCGATCACACTACACATGTGGGGAGAGTGAAAATTCAAACTTCATTTCGAGCGTCAAGTGGTAATCTCCACGAACGACGTCAAATTCCTTCACCTTGGGGATCGCCAACACCTTCAGTGCAATCCTTGCAACCATCCTTATGAGTTTTGTTGTCCGTGGCCAATTAGCTCCTCGATATCGAGATGAAAAAATCAGTGATTATCAGCGTCAATGGCGTATCAGCGTCAAATCCTGTTTGGAGCGGAAAAGCGTGTTCCGTTCTTGCTTTTTTTTGGAGCGTCAACTCTCGCTTTTGCCGCTCTGGCGGCAAGTTACTATGGAGATTCGGATTATAATCCTAGGATTATTTCGATTTTGCCGCAGTCTGACCAGGCCCTAAGGCAGCCATGGCAAGAGAAGAAAAAGAAAGAAAGAAGGAAAGAATATGATAATCGGAAGAAAAGAATGCATCAGCGGGTTGGAATATCACTATGTTGACCATAGTGGAGAGCGGCGAGATAAACTAGCAAAAGAGGCGAGCGAGCCTAAAACGTGGCATGACATTTAACATGGTCTTAATTAAATTAATTAATTTTTCACGGTTCGCGTGAGACTCGGCTGGTAGCCGAGTTTTCCGCATCCGCCGTGGGAACGCCACCAGCCTATAGGATCAAGGCGCAGATGCAGCGCCTAAACGGTGGGAGGTGAGTAGATCAGGCCCACCACCAAGTGGTCAAAGACCGAAATCCCATTAGCTGCATCCATGTTACCCTCGTGCCAGGCCACGAGTTCCCAATTAACTGTGGGTCGCAGCACGGCTGGAAAAATTCCTTCCGCTTCCAAGCAGGACTTGAACCTGGTACCCTCTGTTTCTCAATCATGGTCTTAGACCATCCCACTATGCCTGCTGCAACATGGTCTATGAACTGTCTAATATTGTATATTATCTTCATTTCCATAGGCAGCATGAGCCAATACGAATATGCAGAAAAGATAGGAGATTTGGTAAACATAGTTGACAAAGCTCTGGGAAGTACTATGCCATTGCGAGTGTCCCGTGCGAAAGTAAACCAATTACACTTGCTGAGATGTTCGGGGACAAAGTTCAGTTTAAAATACGATGGACCAGAACGCATGACCGTCTCTGCGACAGGATAGAGATGGGGCTGGTGGAGGCCAAACTATATAGATCAGTAGTGGGGAATAGAGAGGGTTTACGAAAAATAATTTTCAACATACGTTTATGATGTATTTCTAGTGCCTGTACAGCAGATTTACTAAGCTGGGAATGCCAAGCAGTGGCGCCATACAGAAAGATAGGAAGAAGGTAGCATTTATAAAAGAGACGAATACATTCGGGGGACAAGTGGGAGCAGTGAGACATCAGGCAACCTACAGATTTGCTAACTTTGTTGCATACAAAATCTACGTGAGAACTCCAGGACAATTGCGAGTCAAATACAACAGCCAAATTAAAGCTAACTGGCCAGTCGATGGGGTTATAGGTCTGTTACAGGGCCGTGTGGTTTAGAGACACATCCCCTCTTCCCTGGCTCACTTGCGACGTCTGGATTCGGTTCTCTTGCTGCCAGCTTGTGGCCGGTCCACGCGCCTGGACTCCGGCATGGGTCTCTGCCTGCCACCCGCCCACAGCAACTCTGGAAAGGGGACATTCGCCTTCCACGGTGCGCTATGCTGGAACAACCTGCCTAGCAGTATTCGCTCCATCTCCTTTCCTCGTCAGTTCCGTGCTGCAGCAGTCCCGTTTCTTCGATGAACTGAGAACATTGCAAAGCAATTATTATTGTATGTGTGGCTGTCAATGTACATGTGTGTGTGTGTTTGTGTGTGTGTGTGTGTGTTTGTTTGTGTGTGTGTGTGTGTGTATGCGCGCATGTGTGTGTGTGGGGGAGGGGAGTATGTGTCTGTGTATGTGTGTACGTGGGTGTGTAGGTGTGGATATGTACATGTATGTGTGTGTGTGTGTGTGTGTGTGTGTGTGTGTGCTTGAAAGGGACGGTTGCACTTTTTGTAGCTCCGTTTTATCTGAGTTTTCAGTCGTTCCTCTTACTAGTCTTAGGCCACGGGGTGGCTCTGGGTCCACCAGAGTCGCCCCTGGCGTGTTTCTGAATTTGCTGGGGCGAGGGTTCCGCGACGCGGTCGCCAGGGCAGTGTCTTTTCTGTCACGACCGTTGTCGTCCTCGTCTCTCCATTCGCGGTGGTGTGGCTGACCCCCGAATGGTTTCAAACTGCGAAGCTCGGAGTACAGTGGTGGCAGAGGCATGAGCTGTGAGTGGAGAGGGTTGCTGGAGATGGATGGTGCTGCAGGGAGAAGAGTTATGCTGCCTGACGACGAGTGGGAAATTGTTTGATCCTGCAATTTCAGTTCGAGCGTGGTGGACTTCTAGACGATGTGTCCTCATGGCTGTTTTCAACGCTTGTCCTATCGCTGATATCCCTGCGTGGAATGTTCTTCCAGTGGAGTCCAGGTGGGACTTCGGGTGCCCACACTCCATCACCTGGTTGATTATTTCGGAAGTGCGATAATACAGGTTCAAATACCGGTAATTATTGTTTCCTTTTTGTGCGTATCTCTTGTCATCTCTCTTTTCTATACGTCGCACACCAGATGTACTACTATCGCTGTCTTCCTCCTGCTATCTCTCTCTGCTTGCTGTTTTTTTTTGTTTTTTTTGCCACTGCCCCTCATCATACCCATGCTTGGGTGGAGGGCGGCGTGACCCGTTAGGGTAGCTGTCAATACAGTACAGTGTGTGTGGATGTTTGGATGTTTGGATGTGTGGGTGTGTGGATGTGTGGGTGTGTGGATGTGTGGGTGTGTGGATGTGTGGGTGTAGACGTGCAATGCTTCGATTTCTCTCTCTTCTCTTCCCTTCTCTCTTCCTGTCGGTGTCTCCCGCATCTGGGCCGGCATGGCCCATGCTTCATTCGTGCTTGTTCCTGTTGTTGTTATGTCTACTGTGTCCTGCCACTACTCCGGCTTTGGCCGTGACAACGATGTGTCTCCCCATTTTCTCCTTTATCCTTTCCTTTCTCTTTTTGCTAAAAGCTTTCTTCTCGCCGTGACCACGATTTTTCTTCTTTTTCTCCTTTATTCTTCTTCTTTCCTTCTTTTCTCTTCTTCCTTTGCTGAGAGCCTTCTGTTCCCATATTTTCTTTTCATCTGTGTCCCCATTCCTGGGTTACTTGGACTTCATTCGCTTCCTTGTCATTGGACATGTCCAGTCCGTTCGGTTTGCGAATTCCAAAAAACACAACCACCACCACCAACCATTCCACACTAGGATATCATATTATGGGCGAAGTGGTGACCCGCCGATGCGAGCGTCTTTGCTTGATGTGTTCCTCGACACGTCTGGTGATGCGGCCGCGAATCCATCAAGCTGTACATTTTTCAACGGTGCTATTACTAGCAGGGGCGTCGGACAAGGTGCGGTCAATACCGTATTGACCTTACCACTTTTAGTCCAAGCCTACAACCCCGTGTGACTCAACGTGTTGTACGTACCCCCGTGAATCCACATATTTAATACACCAAATCAAAATACACTGATCTGGGGTAGTCTGGACTCTAATTTCCCAACTTGTCCGACTCAGCAACCCCTCCTCCTGGAGTAAATTATTCTTCAGATGGCTGACCGATCATAATGCAGGTAATGGTTAATTGGAATAGCGTATAATACTTGGAGAAGTCTTTCGCCACATACTCTGAGTTAGCTTTGCAATGAATCAAAGTTTTTTTGTTGTATTTCCGACTGTGTACATCCCTTCTTCACTCTTTCAGATTCAGGTGGCCATACTTGGTATGATCGGGCTTGCCAGTGTCAACCAGGTACATGCGAGTAAGTGATCGACCATTATGTAATTTATGTTTCATTTGGGCTCATGAGAACGTTGTTTATTACCATTATAAGGTGATTGAGTACCCCTGTCCCTCTTTTGGCAGGTGTAGGGCTGAACCACTGTAAACCTACATGTTTCAACAGGGTTCTTTTTCCCGCAGCTCTATCTGTAACATATTCGGTTACCTTCGGTGACTTCGTTCACTAGTGACTTTTTCTCCTCCCCTCCCAATCACAATTACTCTTAAAAATTTGTCATGTCGCTCACATGTATAAAAGGAGGCGCCATCGCCTGTTTGTGTTGCGACTTTAAAATAATATTCAACAACAACACAACACCATGCGAGAAGCATTCGGATCAAGGACTTGTACACGCACTACTAATTTCAGTATACTCATCTCATCGTCAGAGCTAAGCTTTCACCCGGAAAATGCTGCGTTTTCAAGTCATGTACTTGACAGGTCCAGACCGTCTGGAGATTGTAACAGCTGAGATCAGGTACATATGGTTTGTTCTCGAACGTGAACAAATCCCCTTGCCACTGCCAGTTCGTAGTTTAGCTCTAAATGTATGGTCTCCTCTCATTCCCACCAGTACATGTAGTCAGATTCATTTCACATTCAGGTGGGTAGCAATTTGGACTTGGGGCTTTCAGTCTGAGGCTGTGAGCTGTTTATCCAGTGGTTGCTGCGTGAAATTAGGGACCTTTCGCACCCCATGTACGGGCACGAAACGAATGCTGATTCGTAACCTGGGTTCGAGGATTCGTCAGAGTCCCTACGCAGAGATGGTTTTCACGAATGGAAGCCTCTTCACTCGTGGCGTGCTCGTGCAGTGCTGTTTTTGCACTCAGAAAAATAATAAGGCACCCATTTTGATAGTCCAAGGGATGGCCCACGCCTGGCAAAAAGAATAAACAGAGAGAAAAAGAAAAAACAAAAATAATAAGGCACCCATTTTGATAGTCCAGGGGATGGCCCACGCCTGGTAAAAAGTGCTCCGAATCCGTCAGGTACACATTTATTAGGCCAGGTACACATGTTTCGCCAGGTACGCATTTTTCTCTTGATTCCATGATCCATGAACATGTGCGTGTAAACACCCGTACGCCAAGCTACCGGCCGTATTCGTAGTTGCCATGCACATTTGCATGACGACTTGCGAAACCTGAATCTGTTTTCAACGAAACGATTACGAGCCGAATCAAACTTTCGTTTCGCATTCGATTCGTAGCAAATGCGAAAGGTCCCTACTATCTCTCGCGTTCCACACACACACACACACACACACACACACACACACACACACACACACACACACACACACACACACACACACACACACACACACACACACACACACACACACACACATACACACACACACACATTCACACACACACATTCACACACACACACATTCACACACACACACATTCACACACACACACACACACACACACACACACACACACACACACACACACACACACACACACACACACACACACACACACACACACACACACACACACACACATACACACACACACTCACACACTCACACACTCACACACACACACACACACACACACACACACACACACACACACACACACACACACACACACACACACACACACACACACATACCTTTGACCTTTGACACCCATCGCCGGAGGCGATGATAGCAATGCTACGGCAGAAGCCATAGCAACTTGTGCTGGGATTGCACAATTCAACAGCTTGCAAGGCTGAAGAATTGACCGTCACTATTCAGCCTGGTCTACACCAAACAGCTATTTGAAGTGACTTTTTCTGGCCAGTGAATCCCTATTTTTGGTCTTTTTTACACACGCACACACACACACAACCACACACAACCACACACAACCACACACAACCACACACACACAAACAAACACACACACAAGACACACACGCACACACACACCACACACACACCACACACTCACACACACACACACACACACACACACACACACACACACACACACACACACACACACACACACAACCACACACACAAACAAACACACATAGAAGAAAAACACCCACGCACACACGCACACACACACACCACACACACACACACACACAACACCTTGACCTTGTGTACATCTGCCAGTAACTGGCTATGCCACCCCGATGCGGGGGAGGAGAGGAGAGCGCGCAGTCATGACGCCGTGCAGACATGTCGCCGTGCAGACATGTCGCCGGATGCCGCGGAGCCAATGGAAACGTCTCCCACACCCGCACTCATGTTGAAAAGTGGCCACGATCAAAAGGCCTGTAAACTAATCACTCACTCCGACGGACACACGCGACAAGCCAGAGAGCCAGAGAGTAATGGTTCTCATTGTATTTTGGGAGAGCAACAAAACTAAAACTACGTTGTAAACTAATCACTCCCTCCGACGGACACACGCGACAAGCCAGAGAGCCAGAGAGTAATGGTTCACATTGTATTTTGGGAGAGCAACAAAACTAAAACTAAAGTCGAGTGCCAAGAAGAAAGAAGAAGGAAGACCCGGTCCCAAACGAAGGACCAAGTCCAAAGGAGAAAATATGGCGGAGTATCAAAATGACCAGCACGTGTCACGCACCAGCTCCACACGCGCGACACCACAATCACTGCATGCATGTACTGCGCTGCCTTGATACATGATCGGGCCGCGGGCGCCAGGAGAACAAAGCGCTAGCACGGACAACACTAGCGGAACTAGCTGGAACAACAGTGTTACATTCATCATGACAAGAGAACAAGATATTGCATGAAGGTCGACACACATGCACAGTTAGGTGTGATAGTTACAGGTACAGTTCCATTTCAGGCCTGCACCCGCCTCTCCGACAGTTGTGGCGGCTGAAGCCTGAAGCCGACTTGCAGCAGCGGCCACAGACACTGCAGTGATGACCGCAGCAGCGCTCAGTCGAGACAGCGTACCGGGGTGGGACGCCGAGGGCAGAGATGCTTGAGCCGGAGGCGATGAGGCGTGAGCAGTAGCTGTTGGCTCCCCTGGCAGAGATGCTTGGGCTGGAGGCGATGAGGCGTGAGCAGTAGCGGTTGGCTCCACTGTTGTAGATGGTGATGGCTGACAACGGTGAACAGCCGCCCCCCCCCGCACTTTTAAACCACCGCCGGCAGGTGCTGCAATGCCGTGCACCACGCTGAAGCTCAACCGGAAGCCGACGCTCAGCAAGGCACTTGTGCCGTGTAAGACCCGACTGTTTGGTGAATGTTCTGTTGCAGGTGTTACAGTGAGCAGCCGGCTCCGGTACAGGACGGTCCACACTGGGCAGATAGATGCTGCGCCACTCTTGTCGCTCTTGTGCGGACTTGTACAACTCTGGTACATGGAGTAGAGTAAGATCCGAGCGAACGCGGTCCCTCCACCTGAGACGTGGTCCATGTGCTGGCCTAGTCTGCGGCAGCCAACCAAACAGAAGCTGCTTCGGAAGGCGGTCATCCGGCATGCGGGCAACATGGCCAAGCCACTGCATTCGCCGGCGATGCAGGATGTGAGAAAGCAAATCACTATTACCCCAGCGCACACGCAGGTCGCTGTTGGTGATGTGGTCCGTTTCCTGGTTCATGCGCGATACGCCAAGGATAGCACGGATGCATTGGCGGTGGAAACGGTCCAAGAAGATCTTCATCGCGGCGCAGCACAGGCCAGGATTCAGAGCCATAGAGGAGGACGGACAACACGCAGGCATTATAGATCACTCGCTTCGTCCGGATAGAGATACCGTATTAGTCTAGGAGCCAAGTCAGCAAAAGTCCAAGGAATAAGGAGTTAGTGTGACACCTTGTCCAGGAAGGATTTTTTGACGGATTTGGAATGGCATAACAACCAGTAACTGATCCCTGAAAACCAGAATGTGCCAAAGTTGTCCTTTCAAGAGTTATGGCCTATTTACTAAAATTGCCATGGTTACCATAGCAACGTACATGTACATGTAAATTGCCTCTTTTTAGCTCAAGAGACATGCAATATGGGTCAAATAGATAATAAATGGCTGTCAAAGTCATAAGTGAAGATAGAAGTTCCCAAAACTGCCTTCAAAATATTATAAATGTCATCGAAAGTGAATTATTTAATACTGGTGTGATTTGTACATGTACAATATACATTGTACATGTATTTGGTATCATTATTACATTGTATGTAGAGGTAGTATCGCAGTTACTTATCAGTGGGGAATTGCTATGTGGTCACCAGGAGCAGAGCTTGACACTGGCACACAGACGTACGAAATAAGAACTGTTCAGTATGCTTCACAAACAAGGAATGAATCTGCCCTACATGTAGGTGCAGAAGGGTGAGTCGTCAGGCAAAGCTGATGCAGCTCTTCACTCGTCCTTTTCTCTATCCTCCAGCGACTATATCTGTCAAGCTGAAGCAAAAGCACTGGACCTTAAAGCTGTGAAGGCCATCGGATGGAGAGGTTGTAGCACACCATCAATGGGCAGCGGGATCTGGGATACCATCATACCAGGCTGAGCAGCAGCACATGTCTCCTGAAAGAGCTGCCTGGAAGGTGGCTTTGGCTCTACGGATATACATGTACATGTAGTTATGGGGGTCTTGGAAGGGGGACGACTCATGGATAGCCCACTGGAGTCATGAAGAAGAGCTGTTATCGTGCCTCGTTGACAGATGTAGTCGCTGGAGGATAGAGAAAAGGACTAGCGAAGAGCCGCAACAGCTTTGCCTGACGACTCGCCCTTCTGCACCAAGGCCTGGGGCAGATTCATTCCTTGTTGGTGAAGCATACTGAACAGTTCTTGTTTTTGGATGGTGAGCCAAGGATAAATTTATAGAAAAGAAAAAGGACCATGGAACTGCAAGCTATGCTAGAATATCCACGAACACCACCAGTTACTAACACAATCACCTTCTCCTCATATGTTATCATATACATGGAACTTAGAACCATCCAAGTTGGAAGGCTGGTGTAGTGCGCATCCAAGATGTGCTAGACCTGTTAGCCAGTTAGTTGTAGAACGTCAGTACCGTCGGTCAGTGTCGTGCAATGTTATCGCATGAGCTAATTGCTTAGTACCTAGTGGTGTTAGTGGATATATATTTATATATTTATTACAACATCTCAAGACTCGGTGGCAACACCGGCCAATGTTAAGAGAGTGGGTGATTGCCAACCACGGCGATAAATAAAGGTAAGGGGAGGGAAAAAGAAAGAGTAGCAAAATGAACAGCAACAACAACTCAGTAAAGAAAGATAATGTCAAAAAAAGCAGTGAAAAACACAGAGACGCAAAGGACATGTGGATAATGAGCTATTTATGTCGTAGTAAATAAGGGGCGGCACGAATCTTAAACAGGCGGAGTGAGGTCAGATCCTTAACTTCTCTGGGTAGAGTGAGCCAAACAGAATAAGCAATAAAGAGAGGGAAGCGCAAAAGAGTGGATGAGTTACACTTAGGGAGTAAGAGCGAGTTTCTAGTTCTTAGAGAAGAGAACCAATTAAAACACATGAGATGAGGTGGGCACAACTCAAGCTTAATAGAATGGACAAGAGAAGCCAGGTGTGTACTGCGTCCATGTGATAACGGGGTTGTGTGAGCGATTTTATAAAGGGCGGATGATGAGAGCATGTGGGGTTGACGGAGGAGGATTTTAAGGATTTTCTTGTGGTGTATTTCAAGCTTTGCAGCAGCGGAAGAGGATAATCCAACCCAAGACGTATCAGCATAATCAAATATTGGGCGAAGGTAGGCTAAATAAAAATGAAGCTTGCAAGAAAGTGGGAGGTAGGAGCAGTGGGGGGAGAGAATTCCTAAGGATTTACTTGATTTTTTACAGATATATTCGATGTGGGGTACCCAAGAGAGTGCAGAGTCAATCACAATGCCAAGGTGTTTGTGAGAAGACACTATGTCAATTGGATTTGGAAAGTTGGCATGGATGAGGGTTGTGAACTCTGGCTGGGGCGGGAAAAGCATGATCTTTGTTTTTGATAGATTTGGGGACAATCTCCAGGACGATATCCAGGAAAGAACTTCCTGAATGCCAGCGCGCAAGTTGTTTTTCAGGCCAGTGAGGGAAGCTGATGAGGTGAGAAGGGTCGTGTCGTCAGCAAACAGCGACGTTCCAGGGAAGACTGCAGGTAAATCGTTTACGTAAATTATAAATAGTAGGGGACCAAGAATTGATCCTTGAGGAACGCCTGACAATACTGGCTCTGCAGCCGAGGATGTGCCAAGCACAGTTACGTACTGATAACGCCCAGAGAGATAAGATTTCAGCCAGGAGAGTGGTTGTTTACATACCCTGAATGCATGCTTGAGCTTGGCCAAAAGTCCTCGATGCCAGACGGTATCAAACGCCTTGGCCAAGACAAAGAAGCAAATACCGGGAAGCGCTTTGTTATCCTTATGCTGGCACACCTGATTCACGATGCAGGTCAGTTGAAGGGAGGTGGAGTCGCCTTTATGAAACCCAGATTGTGCGGGACTCAGAAACCGCGAAACATGTATGTATAAGTGATCATAAAAGATGCGTTACATACTTTGGACACGCAGGGAAGAAGAGAGATAGGGCGGTAGTTTGCAGGTTCGTGGCGGGAACCTTTCTTGTATACAGGTATGACTTTCGCTGTTTTCCATGCGGAAGGGAATATGCCCGTGGTAAATGACATGTTGAAAATATGGCACAAAGGGAATGCTATGGATGGTGCCAGGGCCTTGAGGACCCGGTTGGGGATGCCGTCGGGACCAGATGCCTTGCACGTCGGAAGCTTCTTCAGATGACGCCGGACAGTGGCAGTTGTGGTGATGGCGGACGTGAAACAAGCTGAGGGCTCCGAGGGGGTGAGAATAGGGGGAATAGAGAGCAACGGGTCATCTGGCCGAGTCACAGATGCAAACTGGGCGTTTAATGCGGTAGCTTTGGCCAAAGGGTCAGCCGCCTGCTGAGTCCCTGTGGTGAGTGACGGAATTTCCCGTGATACGTTTCGAATTCTTGCTTGTCTCACAAACTGGTGAAGCGATGGACGGTGTCTACCCTGCAAAATAGTTTGCACTGAGCGGATATAAGCTCTGTACTTTGTCCGCGTCAGGGTTTTCATTATATTTCGCTGCTGTTGGTATGCTTGTTTGTTTTGTTGTGTTGGGTACTTCTTAAAAATGCTATAGAGATCATATTTCCACTTGATTGCTGTGCGGAGATGGGCATCAACCCAGGGTGGCTGACTGGACCGTGGGCAGCTGTGAGAATACGGCTGCTTTCCGAATGGCCAGAGGTGCTTCTCAAGGGCACTGTTGAGAATGGAAGAAAAGTGCGAAAGCGCATCATTGACGTTGCTGGCACGCAGATGCCAGCTCCAGTCAATATCAGCGAGCTCTGCATTCACACTATCCCAGACGGAAGATGGCACAGATTTAAAGTCATATTCCGGCTTTGCAGGAACATTCTTGAAGTGGTATTGGGGTGCAGCAGCGGGATGTCCGTTTGCAGCAGGTTCCTCACGATAAACAGCATCAGTAGGCAGTAGGAAGTGACTGAGGATCTGTGCGTGGTCAGATGCACCAAGAGGAGCAAGAGATGTAACAGAGAGTAGTAGGTGAGGATGATCCGTGAGCACAACGTCAATACACGATGTTGAGCCATGGGGGGTAAAGTGTGTGGGGAATGTCACCATTTGCTCAAGGCCAAAACAAGAGAAGAGGTTACGGAACTCCCTTCCAGCACGATTCGTGGTGTCTCTAGGAGACCAGTCAGAGTGGCGAGCATTCAAGTCTCCTGCAAGTACAATCGCAGAATTGGGGAGGCTAATGTTGGACAGACTGTCCTCTAGGAGGTCACCAAATGCCTAGACTTGGGAGATGCTGTCTCCAGGGGGTCTGTAAACAGAGCAGATGATGAGGGGAATGAGGGAAGGATCACTGGCCGCAATCCGAGCCAAACCGCCTCCAGTCCACAGCGCTCAAGGTCGAATCGGCGCATGATGGACATGAACGACCTGTCAGCTACAAGAGTAGCAACACCGCCATAGCCTCTGGCTGGCAGGTTATCAGAGCTGGTCGTAGGTTGCCGGTCCAGGCGGTATGACGTGTAGCCTGGAATTGAGACGTCTATGGCAGCTGTCAGCCAAGTTTCACATAGGCAGATTATGTCTGGAGAATACTGCTCAAAGACTTGACTAAGCTCAGCTAACTTATTTACTATGGAGCGGCAGTTAAGTGAGAGCACTGAGAAGGATGAAGGTAATTGGGCAGGTTGATTAGGAGTTTTAGTAGTTTGTCGTCCAGAATCAGGAAGGAATGGTGGTGCAAGTGGAATATGACCACTAGATATAGAAGAATATGTAACGCAATGAGGGGAAGGGTGTGATGAACTTGCGTGGGGCACAAAGGGTTGGGCAAGAGGATTTAGCTGTTGGCTAGGTGACCGAGGACCCATCACTTGCTAGCGGAGTCGGCATAGCGCCATTTGCGGACGGTGTGCGCATATTATAGCGTAGCTTGCAGTTCGATGGTCCTTTTTCTTTTCTATAAGTTCTTATTATTATTATTATTATTCTCAATTCATGGATGACATGGTGTCAACCACTATTATGAATGAGGGCTACCAGCCATGGAATAAAAGAACAAGAAGGCAAAAATGCACACGCAAAATATGGCAAGTTAAATGAAAATGAAAATGAAATATAAGTAAATCAATCCAAAACCCAAATGAATTGTACAGGTAGCATATGTGATTTACTTTGGAGCTTGAAGTAATACACAAAGAGAATTGAAATCAATGATTAGTAAATGAAGATCGACGTACGTGTATATTTATCAAGCTTAAAAACACATTGAGGGTGTTGCTGGACTTTAATTGCTGAGGAAGAGAATCCCATAATTGGTATGCTTGGAATACAGGCGATTTGCTCATAGAATTGTTTCTTGCAATCGGGAAACGAAGCGAGTTCCGGCTTGTTGAGGATTCATTGAACCAGTTTAAGGAATGCTGCACATGCTGAGGGGCAGTGATAAGTTTGATTTTGTGAATGTATACGCAGGAGGATCGGTCAATGTAATGTTTCAGAGGAAATGTACAGCAATTTTCATAGAGAACGGCTATGTTGGTCTCGCGCGGCAAACGATGTATTGCCCGGAGAATCCGTCGATGCACAATCTCCAGCTTTGCAAAGAGGCCATTACCAGCGCCACACCACACCACACCACACAGCAATACAAGAAAATAGGCAAAACGTATGTATGATAAAAGGTCTTTCGGCATTCTGGTGAAATGTGGGGGAGATGGCCATAAAGAATACCGACGACTGAGCTTGCCCGCTTTTCCCCTTGTTTTGTACTTCTATGTGCCAGTGTCAAGCTCTGCTCCTGGTGACCACACAGCAATTTCCCACTGATAAGTAACGGCGATACTACCTCTACATACAATGTAATAATGATACCAAATACATGTACAATGTACATGTACATGTATATTGTACATGTACAAATCACACCAGTATTAAATAATTCACTTTCGATGACATTTATAATAATGTTAAAGGCAGTTTTGGGAACTTCTATCTTCACTTATGACTTTGACAGCAATTCATTATCTATTTGACCCATATTGCATGTCTCTTGAGCTAAAAAGAGGCAATTTACATGTACGTTGCTATGGTAACCATGGCAATTTTATTAAATAGGCCATAACTCTTGAACGGACAACTTTGGCACATTCTGGTTTTCAGGGATCAGTTACTGGTTGTTATGCCATTCCAAATCCGTCAAAAAATCCTTCCTGGACAGGGTGTCACACAGCTCAGTTCTGATGACCCCCTGGCTCCTAGACTATAATTATTATCTCTAATATACATGTAAGCACGGTCCTTTATTTTTTCAATGTACCTTCGCCCCGTGCTATTATTGGAGACGTTCCTTTATCGGAGACTGTTCCATTATTATTTCAACCTCATTTCAGAGGCATGTTGCCATGCCAAATTTATATGTCATACACACAAATTTCAGGGTTTTTTCACCGGTACAGATAATGAATTTACACAGTGTGCTTATAATGGAGACTGAGCACTTTATTTTTTGAATGCCACCCCAAGGTGTTCTATTATTGGAGACGTGCTATTATTGGAGACTGTGCTTATATTAGAGATAATACGCAGAGTGCACCGAAAGCCCCAGAAGCCTGCGCAAGTCGCCGGTCAACTCAGGACCGATCCTGCCCTCTGGAGTCATCAAGCACCCAAGCCAAGGTAGATGAAGGACGGCACGCACTCCACCGACTGACCATCGATGACAATGGGACAGGCATACTGAGCAGATAGCAGTGAACAATGGTCTGCGACAGGGATGTACAATGACTACAATCTATCCCGTCCTCTTCAGTCTCTACTTTGCCCTTGTATTCGAGAAGCGGCGCAGTGAGGTGCAGCGTCGACATCCAGACGCGGGCATTGACTTCAGGTTCAACATCAACGGCAACTTGTTCAACAACAGCCGCACGTGTCACCAGCGTTCTGCAGCTTTGGATGTGGAATTTGCTGATGATGCTGCTCTTATGGTGCCCTCCCGTGAAGTGGCTGAGTCGGCACTTGAGTTTTTCCATTCTGTGGCATCGGCATTTGGTCTCACAGTCAACTTTGCCAAGACGAAGTTCATGTCTTGCGGCTTCGGCATTCCCGATGATGACCGCCGTCCCATTGTCATCGATGGTGAGTCGGTGGAGTACGTGCCGTCCTTCATCTACCTTGGGTGCTTGATGACTCCAGAGGGCAGGATCGGTCCGGAAGTTGACCGGCGACTTGCGCAGGCTTCTCGGGCTTTCGGTGCACTCCGGTGCGTATTCGAAAACCCCGCTATCTCTATCCGAACGAAGCGAGTGATCTATACACACACACACACACACACGCGCGCGCACACACGCGCACACACACACACACATGTACTTGCACAGAGCTGTCATTATTTTCACCAGAAGAAGGATTCACAAAGAAAGTGGTGGACATCACGCAACTGAATTATAAATAAAGGGGGGGGGGTTGTCAAGTTACAACAGCTCTATTCAGTTGCTATTCACATTCGGCGCATCCGCAGGACGAATTATTCTTTATTTGTGATGTCACCCATCGTCAGAACAGTTTCAACGTGACAAGGGGCGAACCTGGCCTTTAGTAGCGAAAGCAAGCGAGAGTGTATGCATGTCCATGCACACCACAAACGAAACACACAATACCCGTATGAAATTGGGTGTATGTATTCGCGTGTGCAACAGACAAGAAGAAGGATTACAGGAGAAAATCTTTAACGAAAAAGAAAAGGAAGGATTCGCGGTTGGCGTGAGACTCGGCTGGAGACCGAATTTTCCTCATCCGCTGGAACGCCACCACTAGCCCTTTCCCAAAGGTGCTCTTTTAATTTGCACTTACAGTCCATTTCAAAACTATAGACGCGTACCTAGGCAAAAACCGTTATGCCAGCATCTATACCACATAAAATCTGTGATCATCCAACCGTTTAGAAACTATATGAGAGTAATTGTGGAGCGGTCCTGAGCAATATTCCGAAAACTATTCTCAAAAAGTTCCAGCCAAATTTGAAATATTTCAAAAACCCTACGCGTCTATAGTTTTGAAATGGACTGTAGTGCTTTTCGCGTCCCTCAAAATATGTTGAAAAAGTGCTAAACCGCTATGCCTGCATAAACCGTACACTGTTGTGCTAAATTGCAATTGCAGTAGAAGACTTTGGTTGTGAAGGTGTTGAAGAGATGATTCTCTAACCTTTTCGTTTTTTAAATTGTCTTTTGATCATCATGCAGCTCAATGTCAACCAGGGTACTATTATATAAAAGAAACTGGTTGGTGTAGCGGTAAGTCGTGTGTTATCTAGCATCTCAAGTCTCTCTCTCTCTCTCTCTCGAGTTGAGAAAGGCTTTGACGCAACGGGTGATGTTGTCTCTGCTCTAAGCAGGGAGTAGTGAAATGCCTTTTCAATACTCGCTGTTTCTAATTTTGATTTATACACCACATCGACCTTAGCATGAACTCCGCCATGAATCATGTTACCAAGAGTATATACTTATATTATAAGCCCTCAGGAGTGTGTAACTCCTGATACCCTTTCTATGGGGTTCGCGGAAGGCGAAAACTCACATCACGTTGTGTAGTGTCACAGTTGTACGCTTCCAGCCCGGAGCAGTACGATCGCCCCTCTTTAATGCAGGACTTATAAACTAGCACCCTCCATGAGCCAGCATACTTTTCAGCAACCAAAGTGTCCTTTTCATGCAAGCCACATTGCAGCAGAAAATCAGATTTTCAAAACCATCACCCTCCCCCCCCCCTTGCAAAGAATTTCCGCACAAATGGTGCCGGATTATAGATGAACCATGGTCATATACATGTAGAATTGTAAAGTTAAAAACACTAATGCACAAGCCAGCTTGAAGGAACGAAAACCCAATTCTCCAAACCAGTCGTGTATGCGTTCCATTAGTTAGCACTCTCCAACTCCACTGTAGCGTTTTGTTTCGTCTTACTTTGTTTACGGAGGAAAGATGAGTGTAACTAGTTAACTGTGGGCTTGTCCGTGAATTCGTGTGTGTGTGTGTGTGTGTTCTTGTATGTGTGTGTGCGTGTGCGTGTCCATGTGTGTGTTTGTGTGTGCGGGCGCGAACGCGCATGATGTTGTGGGCTCTAGGCTGACTATATTTATTGTGAATGCTCATATAACTCTTGCCTGTATCTTCCATAGATATTAATGAATGTAACCAAAATGACCTCCTCTGTACGAGTGACACCGTTTATCCGTCAACTTGCCAAAACACGGAGGGCAGCTACATCTGTCACCTACCCCATGTCACCAAGTTAGGCAAGTGATGATAATCGAACTCCTTCTGTGTGCGTGTGTTTGCGCATCCGTTTTTGCTTTGGTGTAGCCCTGAGGTTGATTGCTTATTTATTTCTACCCTTCCTCTCTCCATACTTCTGTCCCCCCCCCCTCTCTCTCATTCCTTCTGTCGTCCACATGTATCAAAGGAGGCGAAATCGCCTGTTTGTGGTGCGACGTTAAATAAACTTCTACAACAACAACAACAGCCTGTCAGCGATCCACGATAGCTCTATTTGTACAAGGGAAGGTCGCTTCAACTCGGACAAGAAGGAGGCAACGACACCCTGCTATACAACTATTTGAATTTGATATTGATGTAAACCAAACTAGCAATATTCAAATACATCTGTACTGGGCCGCAGTGAATGCGCCCCAAATCCACGAGTGTACTTGACAGGAGACATTCCGCAGCCTGTCAGCGATCCACGATAGCTCTACATGTACAAGCGAAGGTCGCTTCAACTCGGACAAGAACATCTAAAATTTCATAGGACGTGCTGCATTTGCATTCTCTCCGCCAAAGCGGAGCGTTGAGGAGCACAGTAGTCTACAGTCAGTTTCAAAAAGATTAGCAATCCTGGTGATCGCCCGGGGAGTTTGCCGTCTTACCGTATGAGCGCTCGAGCGCTGCCTGGAAAAACTCACTGTGAACTCGAAGAAATATTCCGCGCGAAAGCATGAAAAATGACAACTCACTCAGGTCGATGTTACGTCTGGTTCACAACAAACGAGTTCTTCCTCGTATCGATTATGAGTCAGAGATCGAGAGGACATGTCGAAAGTGTAGTAAATGCCGAGGCTGACGAGCGGCATGGGTCCCAATATGTTTTGTGACCAAATAGTTTCTTTGAGCTGCGATGCAATTTACTCTCACCATGTGACGAAAACGACATCGACACAGACTCATTCCCAAGGCCATGACTTGGCGAAGCTATCCGTATGACTTCGACAACATTCTGAGAAAAGCAGACGCCTGCATGTAGAAGCTGATATAAGACGGCGTTGACTTCTAAATTCAAATAAATTGGCGATCTTGAAATACTAAAATAATTCTCAAAAAGAAATCGATCGATCGATGTGCCGGTGTATTCAACACGTAGCTACAGCGCAATGACTTCCGTATTCACTCACACCGTTTCAGTGTTGTGGGTGTGTTCACATGGCGTGAGCCAGTCAAGTGTCAGTCAGTTCGGGAGGAAGCGGGAGCTCCAACAACAACAACCGTGAACAACAACAAGTCTGCTTGATCACCAAAAAACAATGAAAAAAGTGTGAGTTGAAGATAGGTTGGGATTTGAACTCACAACTTCATGGTCAGCAGACAGCATCCATAACCACAAGGCCAGAAAGGAAAAGATAAATCGTGGGTTTTGATAGAAAAATCGATACTGGCTTCCAGGGCAAATTGCAAACCATGGGAAAAGGCCAGAAACCTGGCCGAAATTCTAACTCCTTTTAAAACGGCTTGTCCAACTGTTCCGAAACCGTCACAGAACAATTTGCCGTGCCCTAACCAGCCCTTTTATGTACTTCGTCGTCCAATCTTCCCTTATCTTCATACTTTTTAAGACCAAAACCTGATTGCTAATCTTTTTGAAACAGACTATACATGTATGTGTGACCGCTGCATCGTGTGGTCCGCCAAAGCGGCTGCGGTAGTTCCGCTTTCCGCCTCCGCAAAAGCGGTGCAAGCTTTTCATGTGTGACCGCGGCCTTACACACATACTTTGGTATTCTCAGACATGCTCTCGTTTCCATATGTCTTTTTCCTTTCTCATCCTTCTAATATTCGCATTTATGTGGCTCAAACTAACAAATCGTAAAAATAATCCGTCAGAAAAATCGCCGCTTGTAAATTGTTCTGACGATGGGTGACTGGCCCGAAACGTCAATAATATTTTTCGACATCACTAATAAAAGAACTTTCATCCAGCGCATGTGCCAAAAGTGAATAGCAACTAAATAGAGAGGTTTTCAGTTGACAAACCGCTCTATTATAAACCATATACCATATATTCGGTATACGGTATATTGTCTGATCTGCTCGCACCTCCGTTGTTTTCATTGGTTGATGTTGGTGGTGTTGTTCGTGTTGGGTTTGGCATTGTTGCCCTTGTCGTTGTGGTTTCAGAGTTTCCGACCGGCTATTCAGTTAGAGGTGTGACCATTACCCGCATTGGATACCATGGTAATATTGCACCTCATCTCGTATTCGGATGCCAGCAAGGTTTCTTTGAACACTGTGCTACTGGTAACTGTATCAGAGGCTACAACGGAGATTGGGCTTCGTACAAGCTTGCGCGAACGGTAGAAGAGTCAACTGGACTCTGGTACACATCGACGACTTATTATTATACATACTACAACCTTCCAGAATGCCGACCAATCGGTAAGATTTAGAGCCGGTTTTCTCACACAGATACATACATTGTCGCAGCTTAGTTTACCGTTCCTCGAATGCGCGTCTTTAGTTTAAATACATGTGCCGGTACTAGTACTCAAAATTTCGAAGTCTAATACTATGGCTGGCTAACGCCTCCTTCATTGCATTGGCTTTTGCCCTTGGAGGGTGAACAAATTTTTTTAATGCATTTATGCACGTGCGGTAGCATGAACAATAATTATTAATCATTTGAATAATTATTATAGGATTGGAGCAACACAGCAAGAGCTCTGGAGGGAATTAGTTTTCACCTGCGGTGCCATTTTTTTGTGAAAAATTAGCCATTATTTCGTTTGTTTTGCAAAAACAAGTTTTTCATCGACTGCGTGTGACTTCAGTGAGATGAGCAACATGTCATGGAACAGGGGAAGTCTGTAGGAATCTACGCCCAGCGGATAATTTGAACAGTGCAACCAGCGAGGTTACTCGTGAATGCCTGTTTGTTGTACGACTTTAAATAAGTCCAACCAACCAACCAACATCTACTGTACACCCATGCAGGGAAACAAGAAACCACCATGGTAGTAGGTATAACGACGTTAAAAAGAACTTTAAAAACAGCACAGTTCGCAGAAGACTCGGCTAGAGTTTTCCGCATCAGTAGGAACGCCACCACCTTTCAAGGACCAAGGCGCAGATGCAGCCCCTAAAGCGATGGAAGGTGAGTAGATAAGCTCACCAGCAAGCGGTCAAAGGCCGAAAATCCCATTCACTCCATCCATGTTTTCCATATATAACTACATGCAGTGAACACTTAGTGTTTCTCCTTTATTCACCACTTTCTAATGAAAACGATGTTGAAATCTTCAAATATTGTTCCATTGTTCTCGTGGTATGAGTGCTTTACGTTCATGGATATTAGGTTTCTTGTCTCCACGCCAACGTTTTTTTTAGTTTAAAAACTTTCTGATGTGACAAACTTATCCCATCGAAGAGACACCTCCGTGGGCCGGACAGCAAACACTAGGTGGTGGCAAAGTGAAAGGACGAAGGATGTGGGGAGGGGAGGGGAGGCGGAGGAACCAAGCGTGAGAGGGAGCGGGCGCGAAACATCAATCTAAACTAAAGCCATAGACCATGACTGTTTGACTAGGGGGAATTCCCAAACGGCGTCGACACCTGGACTATGATTTATGCTGCAATGTCCCGTTTTCTGCCTTGCTATCTCCAGCCACCAAGGTATGCGCAGGAGTTCAAGTCTATTACGCTCACCTTCCTGTCACATATTTGGAGGCTCATCATGCATGCCAATCGCGCAAAATGCGGCTGCCAAGCGAAGGATTCACCCATGTGCAATTCAGTGCCACAGCCAGCAAGTGCTTCGGTGACGCACCAAATTCTACGTGGAATTCGGAAAGCATGGTTGCAGATTTAAGCGCGGATCCACAGACCTCGGCTCTGCCCAGTCGCTCCGTCAAACCCGGACATAAGAATAGCTTCTTGTGTGTCCCAATTGACTTCCGTAAGTATCAATAATGACTGTCTGTAAGGCTAATGTTCGGTTTGTATCTGTATTCATTTATTTAGGGATTCCTCAAAGGCTGTTCGCCTGTCGAGGGGGTTTCCTGTTTTCGCTTGATTGATGAGATACGTGGGATGAGAACTGGTAAGAGAGGGAGGAAGCAAAACAAATGAAAAAAGGAGAAGGTTGGAATTACACTTTGCCAATGCTACATCAGAATGGAGACATAATGCTACGTAGGGATTTCTCTCTCTCTCTCTCTCTCTCTCTCTCTCTCTCTCTCTCTCTCTCTCTCTCTCTCTCTCTCTCTCTCTCTCTCTCTCTCTCTCTCTCTCTCTCTCTCTCTCTCTCTCTCTCTCCCCCCCCGTAGCTCTCTCTCCCGTTGAAGTTCGCTTCCATAGGATTGGGCACCATTGCCCGTTTTGCCTTCCGAAGTTTAATAAACATCAACAACAACAACAAACAGCTGGAGGCAATGCCACAGTGTCCTATATATCATTCAAGAATTTCTCTTGCCTTCGAACGTAGCTTGTGCAAAAATCGCGGCGCTCACCTTTCCCTTTTACCTCCTATCTTTACTAATAACCTTTCAACTTGAGATAATTACTTTACGGTTCGTGCCTGTACTTATGTCAAGCAATCGTACGTAGCAGCATTAGTGATGTGCCGTGGTGGAATGAATATAGGCGTTAGGTGGTTATATGTCAACTCTGAAAATCTACAAGCGCAACGAACGTGTACATCATTAAATGTTGTAGTCTGTCTCAGTTTTGTGCCAAACGACTGCTTATCATCTGCATTGTAGGTACAGTATTGGGCAGTGACTCGAACTCGTGCCCACGTTTCTTTTATATTCTGTTGTTAGTGTTGGGGGTTTCATTGCCTGTCCATTCTGTCATGTAGGCCTCGGCGGGTAATGCTAGTTATTTCAGCTCAAAATGCTTTTAGCATTGCTAGTTATTCGGTCATATAATGCTCGTTAGAATGCTAATTTGCACTTGTAATGCTAGTTGAAAAGGCAATGTGAACCACTCATATGGCATTGTGTCATGATGTAAGTCACACTGCACGGAATACTGCTATTGGAAGTACCTAGTACTTTGAAAGTAGATTATATGGTGATGCTATTTCAAAATGATGTGGAACTGAAGTTGCTATCATGAACTAGCAGTGAATAACAGTAAATCAGAACCCTACGTCGACAGTCTTCAAAGTACTTTGAGGGTGCATACGGAATGCTATTTTGGAAATTTAGTATATTGTGTGGTATGAAAAAGTACAATATAAGTGATCTATCCCTCGATATGCTTGCTCCTTTGGCTTTGGGCAGTCGTGCGCATGCCTCACCGGGCTCATCCTCCACCTCTGCCTCGTTCTCGTCTTCCTTATTATCCTCCTCTGTCTCGTACTCATCTTCCTCACTCTCTTCCTCCGAAGAATCAGAGACTTCCAACACAGTCATTTCCATTTGATGTACTCATGGTGCAAGCAAGCCAGCACTGCATGACTCTGTGAATAGGAAAGACAAGGTTTCTTTCCGTTTCCCATGATGGCATCAACGTGGTACGTCTATACCTAGCAGCTGCCACTAAGATTCGCAACAAGAGACGCATGTTGCGAAGTCGCAGGCTAACGTTTAAGCAAAACTGCCAAAAGCCGCTGGTACAAAGTACAGTGTGTAGATCTCCTGTTTTATTCAGTAATGCACACTCATGAAGTGAGAAAATGACACCGTAGCTTTTGGGCGCTAATGCTTGTTTTGGCTCCAAATCCGGGTACAATGCTGGAGCATTGCTAGTTCTCAAAACGATGGTCGTATTGCCAGTTACAATGCTAGCATTACCCGCCGAGGCCTACTGTCATGCGATGATTGTATTCTTTTTTTTTCTACTGGTTTTTAGAAACAGCTGTGCACCGCGAGGATATCAAGCTTGCAAACAATATAAGTAAGAGCCCTTTGAATCCCACATTTGATCCAAAGTAGGACATTCATAAGTATCTAGTGAGAATGGTTGGCGTATTCTTATTGCAAATAACGCTGAGTACCGTGATTACGCGATGTATAAAAACCGGCATTTGCTTCTGGGAAGGATTCACACAAACAAACAAACACCCTAGCTCAATATAACTGCACATAATTATGGAAAACTGCTTCTTTTGTCAAGTGCGAGTACAATGTCAGAAAGACAGCAGGCTGTTCAGAATTGATGTTCACCCTGCAGGGAATACCGTAAAGTCGCGGATAAAAGCCGGGTTTGCATACAAGCACATCGCGGATAGAAGCCTGAAAATCAAACGGGTCAATGCATATAAGCCTGTCGCGCGTAGAAGCCTGGCTTCTATGCAAGCGCGGATCGAGTAGGTCAAGAGTGCATGCGCTATGTACAGTGCATAGTAAAACTGCCGCCATACCGGTAGTCAGTGGTACGCATGTTGCGCGTAGAAGCCTGGCTTCTATGCAAGCCCGGATCGGCCGATGTGCATACAAGCCTGGCAAAAATATCAGTGGTGCATATAAGCATGGTTATCACTCCCCCCTCACGTGACCGCGGACTCCTGCATATACACTCACACAATACCCACGCAACTGTTTGGGGATAGCGCGCTTATTGTATTATGCCAAACTTGACACGCTGAGTCCAGCTTGACTCAGCTGAGTCCCTAACTGCAATTTACTGCTCTAACATGAAGCCGTGCCTGGAAGAAGGGAAAGAGCGAAAAAAGAAGAAAAAAAATTCTGGCCTTCTGCAAGCAATAGCAAGTAATGAGTGACGGCTGTGTAAAGTCGCACAACCATGCAGTCGACCGGATGATGGTGAGTGTCCGGCACACATCTTGCTCTGCTGCTCCACCTGCGCATACCTGATACGGTGGTGCGCTTACGGGCGGGCTGCCTGGGCCCCAGATGCCTCCTTGCTGCGCCACGGAGTGCCGTCGAAGCACCTGTATCACTTCGGTGATCCAAATGCGAATGCAGCCTTGCCGGTCGCCCGCCGGCCTGCCGCCTACGCGACCAGCCTGAGACTGGCCCTGCCGCATTTGGCGCTTCTAAACGCTGCGATCCGGTAGACAGCTCACTGGGCTGCCAAATACGTGACTGGCTTGAGGACAGTTCCATACTGGGCAGGGCGCCCAGCTCAGGTCGCACGCCGTAGCGGCGTGAGCTGGGCGCGGTGAGGGTTGGTGATAACTACAGTTTCCTCCTTCCTCCTCCGGAAACTTCCATTTATCACTCCCCCCTCACGTGACCGCGGACTCCTGCATATACACTCACACAATACCCACGCAACTGTTTGGGGATAGCGCGCTTATTGTATTATGCCAAACTTGACACGCTGAGTCCAGCTTGACTCAGCTGAGTCCCTAACTGCAATTTACTGCTCTAACATGAAGCCGTGCCTCCCAAAAATAATGGGGGTGGCCTCGCCGCACGCTATCCCCTATTCTTGGTCCCGTCGATCTCTGTGCTGTTCGCTGTAGACCTGTTATGGCATACCTGATTCGGTATACAGTGAAACCAGTAGCTAAAGACCACCGTGACCAGCGACCAGTCTGGTACTACCGACCACTTTGCCGGGCACGGACGGTCTCACATTCATAATGGTTGTGCGGTGCAAGCCTGCAGCCAGGACTACCTGCCACCAAGGACCGCTTTCTCTGGCTTAAAGGGGTGGTCGTTAGCCACAGGCTCAACCGCACATGTATCTCTTGCGGGTCAACCCTGACCACCTTCCGGCGGCCTGGAGCTGCCGTCCGGGCACCTTCCTGGCCGCCAGATCCTGTGTCAGCTTGAGGGCGTCTACCAAGGGCATTGCCATGAAGGACTGCTAGGCTTTCCCCTGGTTGATAGCTCCTGCTGGTGCTGGGCACTACTGAATACGCTGACGACTTGTCAGCTTCCGCGGGTAGTGTTCGCACGGGGGGATACCTGGGCGCCCCAAGCCGGGCAGACAACAGCCGAAGGGCTGTCGTGTTGGATACAAGTGTGACTAGCTACCCGCCTGGTACTATGGACACCTTCGCCGGGCACGGACGGTCTCACATTCATAGTTTGCGGTGCAAGCTTTCCAACTAAGGACCACCTGCCCCTCAAGACCGCTTTCTCTGGCCCCAAGGGGTAGCCGCTTAGTCAAAGGCTCCCCGCACATGCATCTCTTGCGGGTCAACCCTGACCACCTTCCGGTGACCTAGAGCTGCCGTCCAGGCCCCTTCCTGGTGGCCAGATCCTGTGTCAGCTTGAGGGGGTCTACCAAGGGAATTGCCATGAAGGACTGCTAGGCTTTCCCCTGATTGGTAGGTCCTGCTGGTGCTGGGCACTACTGAATACGCCGTCACAACTTTTCCGCTTCCACGGGTGGTGTTCGCACGAGGGGGATGCCTGGGTGCCCCCCGCAGAGCCGACAACAGAGCCAAAGGGTTGGCGCGTCGTACACAATTATTAGTTTCTCAGTTATTCTTGTATTTTGCGGCTTCCCGCCCGCCGATCGTCCAAAAAAAATATGGGGTGAGGCCCCTATCCTGCAACAGGCAATAAATGTGGCCGGGAGTATGCGCTAAGGGCCAGTCAGGACCTGCTGGGTGCCCGAGCTACGGTGCTAACAAGCAAATGCGAACAAGCAAGCTCGAAAGGAGATCTTCGGTTGCACTCCCCATCTCAGCTGCAAACAAACCACGCTCCGAGGGAGAGCTGCCCCTGCATTTTGCAAGCCTAGCTGTAAATATACAAAGCTCCAAGGGGAAATGCCCCTGCATTTTGCAAACATAGCTGTAAACTTCCAAGGCTCCAAGGGGAGCTGCCCCTGCATTTTGCAAGCATAGCTATAAACATCCAAAGCTCAGGGGAGCTACCCCTGCGTTTTGCAAACCTAGCTGTAAACCAACAAAGCTCAAAGGGAAGCTGTCCCTGCATTTTGCACACATAGTTGTAAGCATCCAAGGCTCCAAGGGGGGGCTGACCCTGCATTTGCAAACATAGCTGTAAACATCCAAAGCTCCCAGGGGAGCTGCCCCTGCATTTTGCGACCACACCTGTAAACATCCAACTTCAAAAGCTACCAGGGGAACTGCCCCTGCAGTTTGCAAGCATAGCTGTAAACATCCAAAGCTCCAAAGGGGAGCTACCCCTGCGTTTTGCAAACCTAGCAGTAAACCTACGAAGCTCAAAGGGGAGCTGCCCCTGCATTATGCAAACATAGTTGTAAACGTAGAACTAGAAGGCTCCAAGGGGAGCTGCCCCTGTATTTGCAAATATAGCTGTAAACATCCAAAGTCCCAAGGGGAGCTGCCCCTACATTTGGCAAACCTAGCTGTAAACCTACAACGCTCTGAGGAGAGCTACCCCTGCATTTTGCAAACCTGGCTGTAAACATCCAAGCCCCAAGGGGAACTGCCCCTGCATTTAGCCAACATAGTGGTAAACATCCAAAGTTTCAAGGAGTGCTGCCCCTGCATTTTGTCCGCACAGCTGTAAACTAGTTTTAAAAGCTCCGAGGGGAGCTGCCCCTGCATTTTGCAAACATAGCTGTAAACATCCAAAGCTCCAAGGGGAGCTGTCCCTGCATTTTGTCGCGTAGCTGTCAACTAGCTAAAGCTCCAAGGAGAGCTACCCCTGCATTTTGCAAACGTGGCCGTAAACATACCCAGCTCCAAGCCCTTTTTTTTGTTTCTTCCTCGCAAACATAGCTGTAAACATACCACGCACTAAGGGGAGCTGCCCCTGCTTTCTGCAAGCATCGCTGTAAACGATTACATACAAGGCTCGGAGGGGAGTTGCCCCTGCTTTTTGCAAACACAACTGTACCAGGCCCCAAGGGGAGCTGCCCCTGAATCTTGCAAACATAGCTGTGAACATACAAAGCTCAAAGGGGAGCGGCCCCTGCGTTTTGCAAACATAGCCGCAGCGCCGGGCATAACGCCACCCAGGCGAGGCGCGCTGCCGCTGCCTTGACCAATGCCGCCGCAAACAACACGCGCAAAGGGGCGCTGCCCCTGCATTTGCTCGCATAGCCGCCGTATCAGACCGCCGGGTCAGCCGCCATATCAGACCGCTGGGTCAGCCGCCATATCAGACCGCTGGGTCAGCCGCCATATCAGACCGCTGGGTCAGCCGCCATATCAGACCGCTGGGTCAGCCGCCATATCAGACCGCCGGGTCAGTTGCCATATCGGACCGCTGGGCCAGCTGCCATGTCGGGCCGCCGGGTCAACCGCCGCATGGGCTAGGGGCGCTGCCCCTGCCTCTGCCGCCGCCACAAACAGAGCTCAAAAGGGAACCACCCCTGCATTTGCTCGCAACGCCGCCGTATCAGGCCGCCGGGTATTCCGCCGCATGGGCGATTACGTAGGGGAATCGCCCCCGCCTCCGCTAGTACAACTGAATAAGCAGCATGGGCCAATCGCCCTGCCCGCCGGGTGCGCATAATGTGTGAGTGTGTGTGTGTAACGCACATACGCGTGTCTGCAATATGCCCTGCGCGGTCGTGACGGATTAATCCGTCGCACCTCGGGTAAAGTGTTAATTACTGAAAGTAAAACAAGGTCGCCAGCCCGCCAACACCGGCACGTACTGCCGGCTCGCCGTGGTACCTAAACAACAATGGCAACAGCGACGACAGCCGCAAGGAAAAAGATAACAGCTTGCCATGTCCAAACAAAGCCCCAAAACAGCAAAGTAGACCCCACATGCTGAGACTTGGTGTAATGCCGCCTAGTACGAGTAGGAAGGGGAGGGGAGCGACAGCACTTAGAGGCGAAGCAGGGCGAGGGATGGAGGAGAGGAGGATAAAGAGAGAGAGAGAGAGAGTATGGGTGTGTGTGTGTGTATGTATGTATGTATGTATGTATGTATGTATGTATGTATGTATGTATGTATGCGTGTGCGTGGGTGTGTGTGTGCATGCGTGCTTACCCACGTGTGCTGAGAGAGATAGACTACACAGCGAATGAAAAAGGGAGGCACGCATTGGTTGAGAAGAAGTTCAGCCGGTTTGCTGCCATGATTAGTTGCTCCCGCATAGCATGAGTTCGGGACTAAGCCGAGTCCAGCAGCTGGATTAGGGAGCCGATGCGAGGAAATGGACTAATCGTCCGCGTGAAAGAGCGTCCGCAGCGGAGTTGTCCGTGACCGTAATATGGGTAGTCAGCGAGATAAAGCCTTGTGTTCTGCTACCATGCGGGGGCTGAAGTGGGCTAGTTCCGTCACGGTTGGATTTCGGCAAGTCCCGGATTTCAGACTGCTCCAACTGCCTTTTGTCGCCGTGCAGTATGAATTTCTTGTCGGACTACTTAGGGCCCCAGAGGGCGTAAGCTCGTGTTGCAAGGCGCGATGGTTCTGAAAGTCTGCCAGGCCTCGACCCAGTTAGATTAGAGATTCAGTTTTTCTCTTGCCAGAAGAGGAGCCGCCAATGACAATTCCATTCAGTGATTGCCATCGGATTGATCGATTCTAACACGTTTAGCTGCTGGCTGCGTGTGGGCAGGACGGGAAGGAAGCATTGTGGCCAGCTCGAAGTATTCCGCACGCCGTATTGTCCTAATCGTCTCCCGTGCGCCAACACATGCGCCGGCCGGCATCATAGCGCCTCCAAGGAACTCAACTAAACTGGTCATACACGACAGTGTCCATGCCTGCATTTTCGGCCGGCATGCTCATCGCCCGAGGGTTGTTGGTCAGGGCCGACGCTGCCGTCGCCGCGGTCTCAAACGCGGAATACCAGCGATCCGCTGCTGAGTAGGATCCATGCTCAGGTACGGGTATTTTTTTTTTTTTTTTTTTTTTTTTTTTTTTTACTGAATACCACAGTACCATCAGATGCTGCACAGCGGGGGCGGTGGCATATTGGATGGAAGTGGGGGCGGGGCAAAAGTAACTCCTCCGACCAAAGGTCTCGGAATCGTTGTTACTCCTGTGCGCCGATACCTAGGAGAGTATAAACCATGTAAACCAACTAGCTTTAGAGTAAACGAGAGCAAAAAAATTCTGGCCTTCTGCAAGCAATAGCAAGTAATGAGTGACGGCTGTGTAAAGTCGCACAACCATGCAGTCGACCGGATGATGGTGAGTGTCCGGCACACATCTTGCTCTGCTGCTCCACCTGCGCATACCTGATACGGTGGTGCGCTTACGGGCGGGCTGCCTGGGCCCCAGATGCCTCCTTGCTGCGCCACGGAGTGCCGTCGAAGCACCTGTATCACTTCGGTGATCCAAATGCGAATGCAGCCTTGCCGGTCGCCCGCCGGCCTGCCGCCTACGCGACCAGCCTGAGACTGGCCCTGCCGCATTTGGCGCTTCTAAACGCTGCGATCCGGTAGACAGCTCACTGGGCTGCCAAATACGTGACTGGCTTGAGGACAGTTCCATACTGGGCAGGGCGCCCAGCTCAGGTCGCACGCCGTAGCGGCGTGAGCTGGGCGCGGTGAGGGTTGGTGATAACTACAGTTTCCTCCTTCCTCCTCCGGAAACTTCCATTTTGCATACAAACCTGGTTTGCATTGAAGCCTGATGCAGAAAGCGGCTTATGTGCTTATAAGCCCGGCTTTTATCCGCGACTTTACGGTAATTATATATTTTACGAGTTGGGTTTGTGAATAATAGTAAAAAAAAAGCAGTAAAGCGTGAATGGGTTCACCTAGAACCAATGACATTGAGTTAGTAGTAGGCTAACTGCTACAAACATTAGTCTTTCAGGTCTGTGAAAGAAGGAAATTTCCAAATACTGTACTAGAAGCTATTGAACGGCCATTCCCACCTTCCAACCCGGCAAATATTTAGATTTGATAAAAACGATTCAGAGCCTTTCAATTATTTTGTAATACTTCTAAATATAAGAACGAAATAATTATATTGAACGGCCATGCTCATTACTATTGTGTCTTTGTCATTTCGTTCAATCTTTCTATGACAATTTGTGTGGCGGAATAGCATTTGTTGTCATTGATACAATTTCTTTTACTCTCCAAAGGCTATCGGATTCTTTTCCTTACTCGGTCTATTTATAACCAGTATCTACATGAGGGTGTAGTCTGTCTCTATGGTTACCGGTGTTCGGCACACCCGGTTCATGTAGTATGTTGCAAATTAAGATGCTCTTATTTGTTGCTGATAGAAAGATTGCCACTTCCCTAGTTTTGTTTCACTAATCTAGCTCTCTTGGCTATGCTGGTAGAAGGACTGGGTCCGAGGGGATCCAGATGATTGCCTGTGGATATCAGTTCCCCTCGTTTGAGGGGAAATATCCGTAGATAACCTGAAAAGGGTGGACTATACAGATCTACACGCGCTCCTGTCTGTTGTGATCCTTGTGCAGAGCCGTTCCCATGCTCCGGTGGTGCAAACCTGTATCTTGTAGATACCCCGGAGCAAGGCCGCACGTTCCGTGAAGCCCAGCTCGCCTGCCGAAAGAGAGCCCTCGAGCTACCGGGTCCAAGACTGTTTCGATGCATGAGAATTCTTGGATACAAATCCAAACCAGGCGCAGAAGCCTGGATGGCCGCGGCCTCCACTGTTCACTCCGATTGGTCGTATACTACTGGTGGCTTCCCACAAGATATCAGACAGAGGCACCACCTGACGATTTGCACTTCATACTAAAATGCAAGGTAAGCCACACATGTGATTTTCCATAATGATGAGCCTTAATTAATTCACACGTGCTGAAACATCAACAGAACTATTGTTTAGTGCTCTTGGCATTGAGTCAAGTGGTCTTGGTTCGACAACACGTTGACATTGCCTCGCAACATCGAACGCACTAGCCATCCTTCTCTCAAGATGGCAGCATGTGTACCTGACTTGCATTCAAGATGACTACATTGCTAGTACCTGGTTGCACAGGCCTTCCTCTGGCGCCTTTGCCTGCTCACATCTCAATCTTCGGGAGGTAGCTATTCGTCTTTGATGGGATACTATCGCTGTGGGGTGTCTTTCGCGCTGCTACGTTCCGCTGTCTTGTGTGTCAGGGGTGCTCGGTCGGCCCGTCACCGTCCAGTTCACATGCTTCGTGAGTTGGCGATGGTGGAGGGTCGGGTTCCCCTGCCGTGATTCGTGCTGCACCGAACTTGTTTTGTGTGAAAGTATAATATTCTTATATTTATACTTCAAGTATTACAAAATAATTGAGAGCCTTTGAATCGTTTTTATCAAAATCTAAATATTTGCCGGGTTGGACGGTGGGAACTATTTTTTTTTTAAATAAACCTGATTGCACATAATGATGGCTGCATGATTGCAAGAGGTAGAATGCATCCTCAATTTGGATTGGGCATACTTGATGCAGCATAGCATCCGCAGGCCAAGACCTAATAATTAAGACCAGTGCCCAAGACTCTACGCACCCTTGGATTTCAATCTTTAACCGGAGTTTACTTTAAGATTGCAATCGATTTTCTTTGGGCACATTTACACCTAGAATTGTTACTGTTCTTCTCTTTCTCTTTCGGCAGTTATCAAGTGTACATCACATTGGTATGGCAGTACATGTACTAACATGTGTTTGCTCCGTGTTTTTCGTTTTCAATTCTGCAGGGTCTGTGTGGACGGCAAGGCAGCCAAAGAACCCCACACGGCTTTGGAAGCTATTCGCCTGAAGGTTCAAGATGGTGGCTGATGTACAGTGTGGTTCCTAGCTGCCGGGAGTACGAATTCCACTGTTTAGTTCCTCTGCATATTTCTTCCATGTGTGCTGTATTTTTATATCACTGTTCTTCACAACTATCTTTAGATTTATGCGCTAACTTTTGTGCATTTCTTCTTCTTTTTGTAGTTCCAGTTTCCGTATATACAATCGTCCCTCTCTAATCCGGCACCTTTTGCTACGGCGTTTTCTGCTGGATTAACGAGGGTGCTGGATTAAGAAATCCTGCCCTCTGACCCGGCCCTACCCAATTGCATGCATGCATCATACGTCAAAACGCAGGGTTTTCCGTGTCGACCCAAGTATTTGGTGCACGGCTTTATATTCTCAACTGTTCTCCAGGAATATACACAGTGATAAAGTGATAAAGTAAAACAGATAACATGTTCACATGTACTCTTGCACACACACGCACACACACCTGAAAATTGGCAGGACACTACTCCTTGCTAAAATAAGAAAGTATGGTTGACTGCTTAGCCGTTGTCTCCTGGACAACATTGACCCTCTTGAGAAGGCCACGCAAGCAGTCGACATCATGCAGGTCGAAAGTTGTAGTTTAAAGGGGAACTACACCCAAAAATCAAAACTTCATGGTCCGTAGAGTTTTGGACGCTGAGTCGAATGGTGAAGGTCCCACTTCGATCCGACCAAGCGTTCCTGAGATATCTTCGGTTTAAATTGTACTTTCGGGGGACGCGCCATGACGTCATGCGGCCGCGACACACCCCCAACACGCCCTTCTACGTCATTGAGACTCGCTTGCCTGGGCCAAGCTCAGAAGTACAGGTATTTTGGTATGTGAAAGGAATAGTTCTGACAAAGACGTCCTCACCATGAGCGATTCCGACGTATCAGACGAGCTTGAAAGCTCAGAGCCTGAGCTGAAAATGTTTGGCTTCGAGCATGAGCCGAAATTTTCAGGAAAGGATATGGCAGCGCAAGCGGTGGCTTCCATTCGGGCTGTAAATGTGGATGAAGCAGAAATTACTGCAATTGGAGAAGTCGCTCTCCATCAGCAACATCTGGCAACCGGTTGGCTGGGCTATTTCGAAATGAAGCGGCAGCCAAAGCAGCTCAGACAACCCTGACAATCCGTAAGTGTTTTCACAGTATAGTCCTACGTAATGCTCACAAATCGAATCGTTCTCTTCATATCGTAAATTGTGTGAAATTTTGTATTCGCACAGTACTCAGATCAATAGTCTCCTCACTCGTACTCCTGTACATGGAGTTTGCTGCGTAACATGGCTAGCATTATCTCCGTGCAAGTCGTGCAATGTGTATCGGTTCACTTGTGCTTTATCTCACATAAATGAACTGCACCTCAATTCGTATTGTGGCGAAATACATTCTCACCTTTCGCATTATCACTTAGTCTTTACAGAATGCTGAGACGTTCTCTTGTATTTCACGTAGCTGTGTACCAACAATTACGCTGTGCACTCTAGCAGCAGCAGCACAGTAGCATATTGAGCGCGTTTTGCCCTACTGTGGTGTCTCATGACTGCATTACCGGAACAGCTCTGTCCTTGATTATCATTCTAAAATGTGTGCACATATCCGCCTGCGCCCCACACACACACACGCACATGTGCTCACCTTGGTGGGCACATAGTATAGTAGTCACACATGCTCACGCACGCAGACACGCAATTTCACAAGCGCGTGCGCACACGAGTGCATAAGCATACAAGTGCCTGTGCACATGCTCGTGCACGCACACATGCGCGCACTCATGCACTTGGTTGCATACCCACACATCCCTCAGGATCACTAACGGCAATGCATCTACTACTTGTCATTCCATGTCCCTCCCGCAAGGGGGAGAGAATGACATAAAGGAGAACACAGAATAGATGACGTGAATCTCTTTGGAATGTTATATTACATTACACAAAAGCACACGCATGTGCGCGCACACACACACTCACGCAAGTGCGCCCACACACACACACACTCACGCGCATGCGCGCGCACACACTCAGTGTCACGCGCGTGCGCGCGCACACACACACTCACGCGCGTGCACCCACACACACAATAATAATAATGTCTGTCTCTCACGCGCGTGCGCGCAAACACACTCACGTGCGCGCACACTCACGCACGGGCGCGCGCACGCACACACTCATGCTCGTGCGCGCACACTCACGCGCTTGCACGCATACACACAATAATAATAATGTCTGGCTCTCATCTGCATCCATACTGAGAAAACCCAACGAGTTCCCGAATAGGTGTACACCGTTGCCGGTATGTGGACTATCTTCTCTCCTTGAACTGCGGGTCATTACGTGATGTAGCTTATCAGCAGTACATACTGTGTGTTCATACAGGAAAAAAACATGCCAGCTAGAGGCGCTGGCGCTGCAAACAGTCCTTCCTATAACCTTGGGGCGGTGGCAGTGGTCGTAGCTCAACAGTGAGTCACTGCGACCGATGGTACAGCCGCTTTTGATCTTCTTCCTGTAAAATCAAGAACAGCAATCGCAGACAGGTTCATCGATCGCACGCAGTATAGCCTAGGGAAACAGGAGATCTACTGCCGTCCACCTCATCAGGCCGGTTTCGGAAAGCTTCACATTTCGTAGTGATGTAGTCCAAAACAATTCTACAAATGCTTTGGAAAAGAAAGAACTACATACAGTAGCTAGTGTTTTTGAAATATTGCACTCACCTCCGCTTTTCGACTGACACTTCACAGTGTGGCGTGTGAAAAAGGACGCACCACAGTTTCATCCACCAGCGTCCGCATCGGTTGAGTGCATAATATTCCTCCTGAAAATCCTCCTCTGCCAAATGGCTGGAACACACGCGAAGGATTTACATTGTAGTCCCTAAATAGTCAAGCAAATAATTATGTCGCTTGATAGCTGCTATGGTGCACTGCTCGGCCTGTGCCAAGCACAATCCTTCAGAAATTGGTGCAGGTTCATCCCAGGGGGGTTACTAGTAAGATTATAGTAGCCAACAACACAGCCAGAAGCCATGATGACACAAATACCCTCTGCTTCCATGGACAAACAGAAAGAAGATGCGAAATCCCAGTGTTTCTGGATCTGGCCAAAGGATCACCAAGTCTCAATGACGTCACGGGTTTGTGACGTCACGGCACGGACCCGAAAAGGACAATTGCAAACGGATACATGTATATCTCAAGAACGCTTGGTCGGATCGAAGTGGGACCTTCACCATTCGACTCAGCGTCCAAAACTCTACGGACCATGAAGTTTTGATTTTTGGGTGTAGTTCCCCTTTAATAGTTGTAGAACGTCAGTACCGTCGGTCAGTGTTGTGCAATGTTATCGCATGAGCTGATTGTTTATAGTCTGTTTCAAAAAGATTTACAATCAGGTTTGGGTCTTAAAAAGTATGAAGATAAGGGAAATTTGGACAACAAAGTACATAGAATGGCTTGTTAGGACACGGCAAATTGTTCTGTGAAGGTTTCGGAACAATTGGACCAGCCGTTAAGGAGTTAGAATTTCGGCCAGGTTTCCGGCCTTTTCCCATGGTTTACAATTTGCCCAGGAAGCCAGTATCGATTTTTTTATCAAAACCCACGATTTATCCCTTCCTTTTTGGCCTTGTGGTTATGAATGCTGTCTGCTGGCCATGAAGTTGTGAGTTCAAATCCCAACCTATCCTCAAGTCAAACTTTTTTTCATTGTTTTGGTGATCAAGCTGGTACAAGACAAAGAAGATGGCTGCACCAAACGACTTGTTGTTGGAGCTCGCGCTTCCTGCCGAACTGACTGACACTTGACTGGCTCACGCCATGTGAACACACCCACAATACTGCAATGGTGTGAGTGAATATGGAAGTCATCGCGCTGTAAAAATGTCGTCGAAGTCACACGGATAGCTCTGCCAAGTCATGGCCTTGGGAATGAGTCCGTGTCGATGTCGTTTTCGTCACACGGTGAGTAAATTGCATCGCAGCTCAAAGAAACTATTTTGGTCACAAAACGAATTGGGACACATGCCGCTCGTCAACATTTACAACACTTTCGTTTCGACATGTCCTTCCTGACTCCATTACGAGGAAGAACTCGTTTGTTGTAAACCAGACGTACATGACTGTATCAACGTGAGTTGTCATTTTTCCTGCTTTTGCGCGGAATATTTCTTCGAGTTCACAGTGAGTTTTTCCAGGCAGCGCTCGAGTGCTCATACGGTAAGACGCCAAACTCCGCGGGCGATCGCCAAGATTGCAAATCTTTTTGAAACGTAGTAACTGGTGGTGTTAGTGGACAGTAGCTAGTAGGGAGGTTCCGGAGTACGATTTTTCGTGCAAAAATCCGTAGAGGCGCTACGGATTTTTTATACGTCATTTTCGAGCAGTAAAATGTTCCGGAGTACGGAACTTATGTGTTTGCCGTCATTGCCTAGGTTACGATCGCAAACACGTCACATTCCCGCGCTATGCCTTTTTATTTTGAAAATTTGTACCGAAATCAAAACTTCCCGCGGAAAATCCATGTTTCTCGTACCAAATTTGTACGCGAAAAATCTTTCTGCACCCGATGACGCAAAATCTCCATACGAAACATGGTTCGTGTGAAAGCCAGTCCACACGGATTCTCCGTGCCGAAAAATCGTATGGAGCACGCCTGGAAAAAATCCGTAGCGCCCACACGGATTTTGGCACGGAAAATCGTACCCCGGAACCTCTCTAGTATAGCGTAACTTGTAGTTCCTTGGTCTTTCTCTTTGTATAAATTGAGTTAGGGTTCGGAAAAGTCCTAACAACCAACCGAACTGAACTCTCCCGCGCGAGGTCGAGTACAGTTGTCAACTGAACTGAACTCTGAAGTGGCCCCGCGCGCGCGGCACTGACCAGACTGGCCTAGCTTGGCCCGGCAAGGAGTGCACCTGTAGGGTAGATCTACGCGATTTACGACTGCCGGATTATGAAATCAAACTACGTACGGTTTCGTCAGAAAGGGCGCCGGTTGGCAAGGGTTCCGGATAAACAAGTGCCGGATTAGGCCGCGGGCACACCGAGCTCGATTCAGCCGTTCAGCCGAAACAAGCGCTTGTTTACGTCACTATTACCATGGAAATGGCTGAAAAATGTCCTACAAGCGACTTTCAGCCGTGGCTGACTCTCAGCCGTTTTTTTCCGGCTTGTTTCAGCCACAGCTTGTACAAGCGGCTGAAAGCCGAAATTCAAAAAATAATTTGAGTGCGCGCTTGGAGCTCCGGAGCACACCATGTAACTAGTTGACATGATGAACTGATATTGATGTTCTTTCTTGTGTCCGTGGAACCGTGCTATCCCTGTGCCTTTGGTTTTGACCGTGAGTCTGTCTACCCCAACTACACTGTATTCAGTTTGATTTGGATTTTGTCCGACGACCATGGATTTCTGCCGCTGTGCCTCTAGACTGCTGCGTAGATTGTTGGAGCTGTGGTTTGAGGCCAAGACAAGGCACCACACTCACGACCGAATTCATGAAGAAAGCCGGGTACGAAGAAGAGAGTGGATTGCAACTGAGTTCAATAATGGCAACCGGCGGGGCAGAAAGCTCGACATCAGGAAACACCACCCGAACCATCGCGTCCATGCACACCGAACAAATAAAAAGAGCACGACTTCGCAATTCAGAATCCGGGCTTCCTTTGCTTCTTCATCAAAACTGAACACTAGAACAAGTACAGTTTTAGATCGCGAACGTTCTGCTCTCCAGTTTCTTGCAAACATTGGTGTGTTTCGAGATATTCAAAATTTGGCGGGTAAGAAAAACAAGCCATTCAAGCTTTGCACTCAAGGTCTGGTGTGACCGCGTCACAGGGATCACGCAAGCCAGCTGAGCGCCAGCGATAACAAGCCCAAAGTGGCTTGTTTCGGTGTGACCGGGGCCTTAGAGAGGGACGACTGTATAGCTGTACGAGGTGATTTGACTGTTTTTTAGCATAGTTGTAAAATGACGTTTTTTCAGCCACTTCTAGGCAAGCTACGTCCAAATAAATTGTTCCAAATGGGAATGATCTCACTTTGAAAAGTGACTTGAATCATGTCCTACTTTCATTGTATTCTCAGTATTCAAATAATCGGTGTCATTTTTTAACAAAGTTGTAAAATGGCATCACAAACAGGGATATTCGGTCATCAATGTTCTGAAGTTGATAGATATCACTTTACGTAGTCAAGTGGTGTGCTTCACTGTCCGAAGAGTGCTCAATGCCCATGCAGGGCAGAGCCTTGTACACAAGAGAGAGTTTGGAAGCTTTGTTACAACTCTGAGGTTCACGCATTTCTACGATCATCAGGCAACTGATGAAAACGGGCAGCCAGAACATAAGGGGGAGCAAGGTGGGAAATTCTGAGGGGTGTCATAGGAAGAGAGTGCGTGTGGGTGATTGGATAAGTGCGGGTGCAAGTATGTGGGGTTTTTTTTTTTTTTTTTATCACATTGCACATACCTACGGAAGAAGGGGGAGACAAAACGAAGACGAAACAAAAAAGACAACAATGGGTGTGTAGGCGCTACATGAGCTGCGCTGGTGAGATGCAGTGGACTTCCCCGACCAAGGGTCTCGGGATCAGCGTACACAGCAAGCACCATGGGAGGGGGGGGGGCGAGAGGAATGGCGGAGAGAGAGAGAGAGAGAGAGAGAGAGAGAGAGAGAAAGAGAGAGAGAGGGAGAGAGAGAGAGAGAGTGAGAGAGAGAGAGAGAGAGAGAGAGAGAGAGAGTAAGAGAGAGTAAGAGAGAGAGAGAGAGAGAGAGAGAGAGAGAGAGAGAGAGAGAGAGAGAGAGAGAGAGAGAGAGAGAGAGAGAGAGAGAGAGAGAGAGAGAGAGAGAGAGAGAGAGAGAGAGAGAGAGAGAGAGAGAGAGAGAGAGACAGAGAGACAGAGAGACAGAGAGACAGAGAGACAGAGAGACAGAGAGACAGAGAGACAGAGAGAGACAGAGACAGAGACAGAGACAGAGAGATAGAGAGAGGGAGAGAGAGAGTGCACAAGAAAGAAGAGAGAGAGAGAGAAAGAGAGAGATGGGTAAGTGAGGGAAAGAGAGTGAAAGAGGTGGAGAGATATAAGTATAGAGAGAGAAAGAGTTCAGCGGCATATCGTCGCTATGACTATTATAGCAATAAAAACTGCTTTATGGCAGTTTTCTAAAAAAAGTTATTGTGTTCTAGTCCATGGACCCCGTCTAAAAAGTAAGAAATTAACGAAATGTGATAGCCGAAAATTAAAATTTCACACAAAACCTCACAATAATCACACACAGGATGAAAAGCGAGAAGACCTTTTCCCCTCGTGGTCCTCTTTCCTATTCATGCATGTTGGCGCAGCCCTCCTATTCATGCATGTTGGCGCAGTACAAGTGATCCGTAAACAAGTGTTGAGAGCAGTATTTTTTTAAAACTAAGATCCTCAAGTGTTGTGATTATTGTGAGGTTTTGTGTGAAATTTTAATTTTCGGCTATCACATTTCGTTAATTTCTTACTTTCTAGACGGGGTCCATGGACTAGAACACAATAACTTTTTTTAGAAAACTGCCATAAAGCAGTTTTTATTGCTATAATTTCTTTTGTTTTTTTGGCTAAGGATATTATCAAGAGACTCTTGATTATAATGGAATGCCCGACTGATGGCCTAAATGAATCGCCTCTACATGTGCATCATATCAAATTCAATACCGTATTATACGTATTGATGTTCAAGCCTTTTCTTGCAGAAAATGGCACTAGTCTTGCATATTCATGTTCTTCTGCAGGGGAATCATATGGGTAATGGCGGTGATACTTTTTTTTATATGCAGGTCATTCTGTGGATGTTGCTTTTGCAGAATTTCATGACTCTGTCATAAAAATTAATTGTCTTGTCTTTCAGAAAATTCAGATGTCCACACCCTAAATCACATTTACTTGAGAATTGTAGCCAGGTGCAGATGGTTTTGTTGATTCTGTGTTTAGAATTGCAGTCATGGGTTGTCGTGATAAGGTCGTCCGGCATCATAATTGTACTGAAATCGTAATCCTGTTGATGTCGATACAACTTTTGGATGTAGTTCAATGACTTCAAAGTGTTACAAGTCCACGATTGTCTAAAGCAACACAGCAAAGTAGGAACAATAGATTGTATTAAAATGTAAACAAATACATTGTTGCGTCCGACACCTCGTTCCAACAACTACACTGATCCTGAGGATATAAGGGGCAAGAATATATGGTTGGAGGTGCTGAGAGATAAACAAGGCACTCCATAATAATAAAATGTTACACGACTTTGGGGGAGTATGAATGATATCCAGTCAAACCTCTTTAGGACGAGCATCAAGGGCCGATGGAATTTGTTCTGTGAGTTTGTCTTAACCCTATTTTATAACGAGTGAATACAATTATTTCTCCAATAGAGACACGAATAGATTTCTCCTACAGCGAAAGATTCTAAGCCAGACCAAACCATTGACTCGTCTTGTATGAAACAAATGAGTCACCAAACCTTTCTTTAGCAACATGAGGGCAACTGAAACAACAACAGAGAAAATACGATACATGTACAGCACATTCTTGCCGGTACTACAAACAGATTGCAGATCGTAATTCTTGCTCTGCCGGCACGCAACTTTATTTGGGGCAGTGCAATCTCGGCGCTACTCACAAATCAAACAGCCCAGACTCGAGTAAACAAATCCAATCGTACGAGATTTTCACGAGACGAGACTGCACCCATTGGCTTGTTTCGTATGAAGCAAACAAGTCACTGAATGCATGAACCTCTCCATAATGGAGATTTTCCCTGATCTGCGAATTTATTTTGCATACTCGGCCAATGCGTCCTTGAACCTTTCCTATCAGATTAGGAACTGCCAACGATGCTATGCCACTGCAAAATTCAGATTCTACCCTATGATCGGAGCACGGAATGCCGGAAGCAATCATGACCAGTGCCTTACTTGTAACGTACCAATGTACAATGAACATGAGTATTTCGACAACACATCTAAGCCTCAGCAGCAACATAAGCCTTACCGTCAAGAAGGTGAACTCGCGTTCTTCGCACACTGTTGGCAAGGGCAAAGAGATACGAATGCCGGAATGGATCTAAATCCGAATAAAATCAGCACACGTCTCCGTAAATGAAAGGGTGAGCAAGCAAATGAATCGAAGGAAACTGGTCAACTCAGAGATCATCTTTCATTGAGTATTCCGTAAAAGGAGGCCTCGACAGCAGAAAAGATAAATTTAGAAAAGAGATCCCGTCAGCTTTTCCAATATTAAATTTTATTGTATTCCACCTAAAATCAGCACACTTTTCGTAAATGAAAGAGTCAACACAAGCAAATGAATCAAAGGGAACTGGTCAACTCACCTGTCATTGAGTAATATTCCGTGAAAGGAGGTCTCAGCAGAGCCGAAGAGAAACAAGCCAGGACACGAAATATCCGAAACAGCTCATGCAAGAAACAGTTCCAAAGAAGGAAGTTCCTCGCGCATGCACATCCGAAAACGGACTGCATGCACTGCATGCAACACAATGTCCGCCGTGCACGTGCAAAGCACGCGGCTAATACGCGTTGGTAGATCTAATACCGAGCACCTTACGTAGAAGCTTACGTAGCCTAAGTGAAATACCGAGCACCTTTCGTAGAAACTTACGTAGCATAGCGGTGTCGTTTTTTCTGCCATGTGAACACAATAATAGAAAAGCTGACAGGATCGCTTTTCTAAATAATGCTACTTTGAGAAGAGGACTGAGGGATCAAGCAAAGGCTATGACCACAAGCCATGGACGAAGCAACATACCGTCCATGATGGGTCGCAGTACCCATGATCGGTCGGGCTCTGTTCTCACCTTGGACGATTGTATATCCCAAGAAGTCGCTGGACTACTGCAGAATGGTCCAGGGTTTGTACCGTCCACAGGCAGTGTCAGCAGAAGGGACATGGAGGATGTGGAGGTCGGCATTGAGAGGATGGCATACTCCCTTCGCTGGTGGAATAACGCAATAACCTATCCGGATGGTTCTCCTAGTGATACCCCAGACACGTTCGACAGTAAGATCTGGCATATTAAGGCGCATGGCTTCGAGCAGGGACCTAAACTACCCAAAGAAGAAGAGTTTCAACTCGCTAAGTTCAAGCGGGACGTCATGAACGCTTATCGAGCAGCTCGGGCCCCGCCCTCCAATATGTCTCAGTCGGATCGCACACAGCTAAGGAAGATCCACGAGAATAAGTCGGTTATCATCAAGAAGTCGGATAAGAGTAACAAGTTCGTGGCAATGAAAATGTCTACGTATCTAGACAAAGCCGAGGCTCTTCTCTCCGACGATTCCAAATTTGAACTTGTCAACCTCACCATTGACGACTGGGAGAAGGAGACCCGCAATATCATTGAGCGGATCTGCAAAACCACGCTGGAGAAGGATCTTTACCAAGCTATCCTCCCAGGCGATAATAAGTTTCCGGAAATGTATGGTCTGCCCAAAGACCATAAAGCAGGAGTGCCATTGAGACCGGTAGTATCAGCCTGCGATAGTCCAGTCACCAATGTCTCCATCCTCCTAGAGCGAATACTCAACCAGTGTCTCAAGTTCATCCCAGCTCACCTCGAGAATACAGTGGAAGCATTGGACAGCATACGCCAGCATTACCCCGACCTTCAAGCTCCACCCGGAACCATTGCAGTGACCATGGATGTGGTTGCCCTCTATCCTAGTATCCCCATCGTGGACGGTATTGAGGCAGTTACCAGAGTTCTGCAGCAGCATGTCAGTGATATCGACACGTTTGGCCTGAGTATTCTCCAGATCAAGGAGCTGCTGTCATTCGTCCTGAGATCCAATTATTTCCGTTTCGGCTCCATGACCTACCATCAGAGAGAGGGCGTAGCCATGGGTAATAATCTGGCACCCCCCTTCGCCATTATTTATGCACGACCTCGAAAGGTCACTGTTGCAGTCTGCGCCCGGCGCTCCTGTATTGTTCAAGAGATACATCGACGACATCATCATGCTGTGGGTATTAGGATCGGCGCTCCTCTGTCGTTTTATTCAACACTTCAACGATGGTAACCCACTGATCAAATTTACCCACCAGTCCACAGAAGAAACGGGCTCCATTGACTTCATGGACACCACAATCCATGTGTCAACAACTGGAGCCATTTCATACGAGCTCTTCCGCAAACCATGTCACAGTGGCTTGGTGGCTGACTACAAATCCGCCGTTCCATATCAACAAAAGTTCTCAATTGCCTCTTCCGAATTCCTCCGTGCCTCTCGACTATCATCGGATAATGAGACGCGCCGGAGGAGTGAAAAGAAGGTCATCGACGTGCTGAAATTCAACAATTTCCCCCAATCAGTGATTGACAAGGCCCGGGAACGAGCTGGACGACCGACAGGACCCAAACAGAAAAAGGACTTTCGCACAACACTCAAGCTGCCATTCAAAACCGATCACATCCACAAGAAGGTGCAGTATCTCATTCGCAAATATCAGCTGAACACCCACATCATATACAAGAATGCTCGGCTCAGCTCGCGGGTTTGCAGGTCTGCTTTGGACAAGCCCCTATGCCGCAAATTCGTTGATCCACAGCAGCCAAGGAGAAGGGGAAGACCGAAATCAGCTTGCGTGGCATGTACAGCAGGGGCAGTGGACTGCACCCGCCGAAACGTGGTATACCACCTCGAGTGCCGTTGCGGTGATGACTATGTGGGTGAAACTGGCCGAAGCGTTGCGACAAGGTCAAGGGAGCACAACGATAATGCACGCAACGAGGTCCGAGGGAAGGCGCTGGGTGAGCATTACCGGATCTTCCATGCCGATGAGCCATTGTCGCTGGGGCAGACCGGATTCGCCAACGTCTGTGTGCTTGCGACAGAGCCAGACAGGGCAAGGAGAAGGATTCGGGAAGCGGTCAAGATCCGGGACATGGAGCCTAATATCAACACCAGCAGTGGTTGGGATCTCCTGTGAACTCTGGTTGCCTGGCTTTTTCATTGGAGTGATAGCTATTCATGTGAAACCTTAGCACCCACAAATTGTACGTATCACCACCCTAGACTTTAGCATTATGTTGGCACTGTCCACACTACTGTAGTCATGTGGCACAGGTTGTACATAATTATCACCGCCCTAGTCTTTCACACGGAGGACTAGCACCCCTATTGCGATCATGTGGCATGTGTCATTTTTTCGCTTGGGAGTTGTTGTTTTTTTTGTTTTGTTCTCCCCGCTGTATTCCGCACGCACCTAGCCAGCTTGTTGTTTTAAAGTCTGCCTTGCTTCCGTGTCTGCTTCATCCTGAAGATGGTCAGAGTGACCGAAACGTTGAGAAGAAAGAAGAATTGTTCAGCTGTGTGAAGAAGCAGTGCATCTGAGTGTTGGCCAGTGTTGCCACAATACAAGTTTGAGAAGAGGGTCAACATAATGATTTGCGTCCACTGATGGCAGGCCAGTGTGATAGATGTGCATAGCTAGCACCAGTCATGAGCAGAGCACCAGTCACTCTGTTGCAGGTGACGGTATGCAGCAATCTTGTATCTCTGCAGGTGTTTCCGGGCTGGCTGCTTGTCCAGAATTGCCTGTGGCAGTCAATTCCACACTTGCACGATGCAGTATGGGAAAGAGCGCAGAAGGTAATCAGGAGCTCGTGGCGAGAGATTCAGCTCAAGCTGGTGGGGATGGTGCTGTGCTTGGGCTGCTCGTGTGCGGCGATGATGTGGCGGTATAGCCAGCGGGGGACACATGGCTGCAACTTGAGGCAGACCATGGCCACACATCAGTTTGTACAGTAGGCAGAGAGCAGAGACCTTCCGCCGAACAAGGAGGCTGGGAAGAATGGTACGAGGGCCAATGGCATTTAGGGCGCGGAGCTGGACAGCATCCAGCATGGCCAGGTGTGAAGGAGCTGATCCCATCCACGCAAGGGGGGCATATTCCAGCATTGGCCGCACGAATCCTTTGTAAACAGTCACCCTGCCCGCGTGGCTGAGGAGGGGTGCTGCCTTCCGCAGGAGGCCCAGCCGCTGCTTAGCACGTGATGCCACTTGCCGAAGGTGGAGTCTGTAGCTCAGTTTAGAATCAAACGTCACTCCGAGCACCTTCACAGATTCATCTGGTGGGAGAGGAGTTCCGCCAAATGACAGCTGGGGAGGCACTGTATCCTTCCGCTGGTGCGACAGAGTGATAGTTTGCGATTTTGATGGCTCAAACGCAATCTTCCATCTCTTGCCCCAGGCATGAAGCTCATCTAGGCTGCGTTGTAGTGAGGCATTCGAGGCTTGGTCAAGGAGGGAGTACAAAGTTGTATCATCAGCAAAAGTGTTCAGGTTTGTGCCATGCGACAAGCAGCTTGAAATGTCGTTTACGTACACGAGGAACAATGTAGGTCCAAGGATACTACCTTGTGGGACGCCAGACTGGACAGGGTGCACCGATGAGCTCTGGCCATGAACAACAGCTTTAATGGTGCGACATTGCAGGTAGTGGGTAAGCCATGCGAGCAGTGAACCCCCTATCCCCAGCTGGCGGGCCTTGTAAAGTACGCCAGCATGAGACACTTTGTCAAAAGCCCCCGCTATGTCCTCGGCAACTGCTTGCATAGCTCCACCTTCTGCCATGGCATTGGCCCACACATACTGTAGGACAGTCAGGAGGTCTGCAGCTCCGGTGCCACGACGAAAACCGTATTGACGAGTATTCAGCAGACGGTGGTGTTCCAAGAAGTTGACAAGCTGGGAGTTGGCTATACTCTCCATTACTTTCGATAGGATGCTGAGGAGAGACACAGGTCGATAATTCGAGACAATTGACTTGGAGGACTTCTTGTGTATGGGGGACACATGGGCTAGTTTCCAGGAAGCTGGCTGGACCCCTGCTCTGAAGCAGCCAGAGAACAAGTGAGCAGCAGGCTCTGCCAGCTCCCTGTGGCATTGCTTGAGGACTCTAGCTGATATGCCATCGGGGCCAGTGGCCTTGTGCGGATTTAGCGCCGCTAGTTGACGACGGACATTGGCTGGACGAAAGTGGATGGCTGTGATCTGAGGTGCCGCGGCATCAAGTTGCATAGCAGGGAGCTGATCAGAGGCAGATAAATCGTTGGAGCCGAGGCTGCACTTCATGGCAAAGTATTGGGCAAAGCACTCGGCTTTCTCCCTAGCAGTGGTGTGCTTGTGTCCAGATCTGTCGACCAGGACAGGTATATCGCTTTGGCGGCTAACACCAGCAGCTCGCTTATTAGCTGTCCACCATTGCTTGTCTTGCAAGGAGCCAGATGGCAGCTTTCTAGAAGCTCGCTCTTTGCATTGCTGTTGGGCATGTTGCAGAACATGCACACAATGTGTAACGGATGCCAGGAAGGTTTCTTTCTGTTGCAAGCTATCGGGGTCTTGCCTCCAGACTCTCCAGGCTTGTTGCTTTAGGTGCACCGCTTGTTGGCAGGCAGGTGTCCACCAGACCGGGTCAGTGGCCATTACTTTAATGGTCTTGGAGGGAATAAACTGAGACATGGCATCACGCACAATTCCTGTGAGGGCTTCACAAGCAGCGTCAGGGTCATTTGATAGGACAGTTGGCCAGTTAATGCGGCTAAGATGTGCGCGCATCCTTCCCCAGTCTGCTCTAGCATACTGCCAGACGATTCTTAGGGCCGGTTGCTCCTTGCGGGGACGTACGGTCTTGAACTCCGTTAAGATAGTGACATGGTCTGAGCGTCCAAGCGGCGGACCAGTGGTGACAGATAGTGCACCTGGGAGGTCGGATATAATTAAGTCCAGTGTGTTGTTCTTGCGGGTAGGTTCGGAGACATGTTGGGTGAGGTAGTGCGAGGCGCACAAGTCCTCTAAGGCTTCCCCAGCAACAGTGGTCTTGGTGCTGCCCAGCCAAGCGGTGATGTGAACATTGAAGTCACCCGTGATCAGAACATAGTCACCGAGGTGCCGGACAGCGAGCAAGGTCTCCTCAAGATACTCAATAAGACTGATATCTGACTCACTGGAGCTCCCAGACCGGTAGAGTGTGCGGTAGGTGTGAGAATGAAAGGATGAGTATTGTGGCTGTGTGTGTGTGTGTGTGTGTGTGTGTGTGTGTGTGTGTGTGTGTGTGTGTGAGAGAGAGAGAGAGAGAGAATGTTTGTGTGAGATTTGGAGAATGTGTGTGTGTGTGTGTGTGTGTGTGTGTGTGTGTATGTGTGTGTGAGATATAGAGAATGAATGTGTGTGTGCGTGTTTGTGCATGTGTGAGATATAGAGAATGAATGTGTGTGTGCGTGTGTGTGTGAGAGAGAGAGAGATTTAGAGAATGTGTGTGCGGACGCGCGTGTGAGTGTATGTGTATGTGAGAAAAGGGAGAGTGTGTGGGTGTATGTTTGTGTAGTGGTGTGGGCATGTGTGGATTTGGCATTTGTCCCCAGCTCTATTCTATATCATCCATGCCGGAACTACTGCTGCATAGCCCCAAGTCTGAAGACTTGGCAACTTCACGCCTGCACCTGACTCTTGCTCTATGATACGCATCGCCTATGACACCCCTCAGAATTTCCCACCTTGCTCCCCCTTATGTTCTGGCTGCCCGTTTGGGATCCATCAGTTGCCTGATGATCGTAGAAACACGTGAAACTCAGAGTTGTAACAAAGCTTATTATTATTATTATTTATTACAACATCTCAAGACTCGGCGGAAACACCGGCCAATGTTACGAGAGTGGGTGATTGCCAACCACGGCGATAAATAAAGGTAAGGGGAGGGAAAAAGAAAGAGTAGCAAAACGAACAGCAACAACAACTCCGTAAAGAAAGATAATGTCAAATAAAAACAGTGAAAAACACAGAGACGCAAAGGACATGTGGATAATGAGCTATGTATGTCGTAGTAAATAAGGGGCGGCACGGATCGTAAACAGGCGGAGTGAGGTCAGGTCCTTAACTTCTCTGGGTAGAGTGAGCCAAACAGAATAAGCAATAAAGAGAGGGGAGCGCAAAAGAGTGGATGAGTTACACTTAGGGAGTAAGAGCGAGTTTCTAGTTCTTAGAGAAGAGAACCAATTGAAACACATGAGATGAGGTGGGCACAACTCAAGCTTAATAGAATGGACAAGAGAAGCCAGGTGTGCACTGCGTCCATGTGATAACGGGGTTGTGTGAGTGATTTTATAAAGGGCGGATGATGAGAGCATGCGAGGTTGACGGAGGAGAATTTTAAGGATTTTCTTGCGATGTATTTCAAGCTTTGCAGCAGCGGAAGAGGATAACCCAACCCATGACGTATCTGCATAATCAAATATTGGGCGAAGGTAGGCTAAATAAAAAAGAAGCTTGCAAGAAAGTGGGAGGTAGGAGCAGTGGGGGGAGAGAACTCCTAAGGATTTACTTGATTTTTTACAGATACAGTCAACTTCGCCAATAACGACATTCGGCGGGGCATCAGAAAAGTGTCCTTATTCGCGAAGTGTCCTTATAACCGAAGTCCCATTTGAATGTATGGGAACCCATATTTTGTATAGTATGATATGCATATCAAAATCAAGCTCTTTTCTTGCTCTATGTCAATGTGTACTTTATTTTCATATTGCAGTTGAAAGGAACTAAAAATTCAATATGCAAGGGAAATCAATTGAAAAATATGCCTTTTTGAGCCATCTACAGGGCTAGAGATATGTACATGTATGATGATTACTGTACAATCATGTACAACTACATGTACATTGTATACATATAGGTGTGCTGGTAAATCCAACAATTTTGAAGCCAACATAAAAAAAGGAAGAAAAGCCCCCCCCCCCTTGGCTGCATTTTCTGGCATGTGTGCAATAATATCCATCACCAGTGCAGTGCACCATAGGTTCTGGTACTTCTGCATGACAGGTACATGTACTTGACTGACAGGTACTTGAAATAGCTGTCAAAAGCCCAGAAAGTCGTTATTCAAGCAGTGAATATGACCACGGGGCACTAAAAGCATGTCGCTATACGCGAATTGTCGTTATTCAGATAGTCGTTATATCCGAAGTTAAATGTATACAGTTAGATGGGACTTTGCTCTGGGCATGGAAATTCGGTCGTTATTCGCGAATTGTCGTTATATCCGCAGTCGTTATTAGCGAAGTTGACTGTATATTCGATGTGAGGTACCCAAGAGAGTGCAGAGTCAATCACAATGCCAAGGTGTTTGTGAGAAGACACTATGTCAATTGGATTTGGAAAGTTGGCATGGATGAGGGTTGTGAACTCCGGCTGGGGCGGGAAGAGCATGATCTTTGTTTTTGATAGATTTGGGGACAACCTCCAGGACGACATCCAGGAAAGAACTTCCTGAATGCCAGCACGCAAGTTGTTTTTCAGGCCAGTGAGGGAAGCTGATGAGGTGAGAAGGGTCGTGTCGTCAGCAAACAGAGACGTTCCAGGGAAGACTGCAGGTAAGTCGTTTACGTAAATTATAAATAGTAGGGGACCAAGAATTGATCCTTGAGGAACGCCTGACAATACTGGCTCTGCAGCCGAGGATGTGCCAAGCACAGTTACGTACTGATAACGCCCAGAGAGATAAGATTTCAGCCAGGAGAGTGGTTGTTTGCGTACCCTGAATGCATGCTCGAGCTTTGCCAAACGTCCTCGATGCCAGCCGGTATCAAAAGCCTTGGCCAAGTCAAAGAAGCAAATGCCAGCAAGCGCTCTGTTATCCCTATGCTGGCACACCTGCTGCACGATGCGGGTCAGTTGAAGGGAGGTGGAGTCGCCTTTACGAAACCCAGATTGTGCGGGACTCAGAAACGGCGAAACATGTCTGTATAAGTTTGTTTGTTTGTATTCTTTATTTAGAGTGGGAAGTCCAAAACAGACCCTAGCCTAAAAACAATGGTCCCACTAGTGAGGGAATGCTGTATATCTGTGCATAAGCCTAGCGGATCAGTGAGTGTAACAGCAACTAGTAGGGAAAGAAAAAGAGAGAAGAAAAACAACTCAAAACAGGAGTTGCGACTTGCATAGGGAGAAAATAACGTAAAGAGCAGTGCATACAGTATTTGTAAAAAGGCTTATTAATCTGGTAAGCAAAAAGGCAAGAGCCATTGACTTAAAGCGATTGCGTTTTCTTTCTTGCCTGACCGCAGCGGGGAGCTGGTTCCATAAGATGGTCCCAGCATAGGTAACACGTTTGGCAAGATATGTAGTTGGGCTGGCTGGGACAATCAGTAAATTGCTGTGCCCACCACGAGTTTGAGTGGAATTACTGCGGCTGAAAAAGTTAGCGAACAACATGCTGATGTTAGAGGAGTCATGGAGACAACGCCAGATAAAAAACCAGAAGGTGCATGTTGGTGTATGTGGTCAATGTTTGGATGTTCATGCGTGTAAGAATATTGCTTGTGGGTGTCCCGGGAGGTACCCGACAGACTGTGCGTACAGCACGCTTGAAGAGCCCATTAAGCCGTCGACTTTGATACGCCGTGAGAAATGGTAAGTAAGCAGAAGCGGCATACATAAAGTGTGATAAAATGAAAGAACGAAAATAGGCTATGCGACATTGAAAGGGCAGGAACGTAGCGTATCGCCTGAGCACGCCAACTTTCGACGCGACGCCCCGTGCGACGTGGTCGACCATGGTGTTCCAGCTCATGTCTGCATCAAAGTGGAGACTTAAATATTTCGCAGAGCGAACAGTTGGCAGAGGCAGTCCATTACATTGCACTTGCAAGTCAAATGTTTGAGATCGTACTGGCGATATCGACATGATCTGTGTCTTTTTTTTCTGGAAGGCCTCTTTTACGGGCAAAGCAAAGCACAATCATCACCATGTATCAGTACAGTGAGTAGTTAAACTCAACACGAATGAAAAATGTGAAATGGAATAAAACAATATTTGTAAAAAAAAAATTAAAATTAAAATTAAATATCGAACACGAATAAAATAAAATAAAAATATGTAAAAAATAAACAATATCGAACACGGAATTAATTCCGGAACTATCTACTCAACCAATTCATAATGCAATACCCAACATGATCTGTGTCTTCCTTTCATTCAAGATGAGACCGCGGTTCCTAAGCCAATCGGCGAGGTGCTGGACAGCACTTGAGAGATTTTGGGACACCTCATCCGTGCTCATGCTGCTGGATCTAATTGAGATATCGTCCGCAAATTGCAGGGTCGCAACGTTGTAAGGGGACAGCTCTTTCGCAATGTCACGGACGTAGAGAACAAACAACAGGGGCCCGAGAACTGACCCCTGTGGTACTCCGGAGAAGCTGGTGTATGGTGAGCTCTGTACCTGACCGACTTTGACATACTGTGTCCGATCTGAGAGGTAGTCTGCAAGCCATTGCAGCACCGTTCCACCAATTCCGACCTCGAATAGGTCCTGAATAAGGGTTTGGTGCTTCACCTTATCAAATGCTTTTGACATATCTACGAAAGCAATCCCCGTGAAGTACTTTTTTGTCTGGGCTTGGCATATGCCCTCAACGGCTAATACAAGGGCATCACATGTGGAATGATGTGAACGATAGCCGAACTGAGTTGGTGGAAATAGATCATGTCGGCACAAGTACTGAGTGAGCTGATCATGGATGACTCGTTCCAAAAGCTTTGAAACTATCGACATTAGAGACACGGGTCTGTGATTCTTTGCTATGCTGGGATCACCACCTTTAAACAGAGGTGAAATGCTGGCCACCTTCATAGGAGCTGGGAAATGTCCCTCCCTCATGGATTTGTTGAACAGTAAGGCCAATGACGGCGCAAGAACACCTGCATGAGCTCGAAGAAGGGCTGCAGGGATGCCGTCACTGCCAGTTGCCTTCGTCGGATTCTGTTGCTCTAGAAGCTTCCGGACTTTTGCAATAGATACAGGAACAAATTCCACAAAACTAGTTGCCGTTCGTGGCCCTTGGGGTAGGTGAAGATGAACTGGGCGGCTGGGATCTTCCACGATCTTGGCGAAAGCACTTCGAATTGCCTCAGCTGAGCACTGAAGCGGTGCCGATTTTCTTTGTTTCCCCGTCAACTGGTTGATGATTCGCCAGGTTTGTTTTACATCACAAGTCGCAAGCTGAAATTTTGTACTGTAGTACGCTTCTTAAGTGGTCATAAAAGATGCGTTCACTTACTTTGGACACGCAGGGAAGAAGAGAGATAGGGCGGTAGTTTGCAGGTTCGTGGCGGGAACCTTTCTTGAATACAGGTATGACTTTCGCTGTTTTCCATGCGGAAGGGAATATGCCCGTGGTAAATGACATGTTGAAAATATGGCACAAAATTCCAAACTCTTTCTTGTGTAGATATCACTTTAAGGATTGCTAGTGGATGAAAATTAATTGGTCAACAGCGTTGTATGCTGCGAAAGCTGTGTTTTTGAATTTGTAACTAGTGGCTGGGTCATACGGTGGAATTGGATAGGTACCATAGCATCGCAGGTATATGTTTTTTCGTTCTCACAGATTGTATTCCATGACCTTTTGTTCTTCATTATTGTCCTTAGTGATGGCAAGACAGTCTGACCTAGGCCAATGCGGAAGCAATTCACTGCCCTCCTTGTTAGGGGTCAGCGGATAATGCTGGCATTACAGTGTATATGGGATTTTATATTTCTTAAAGGGCTTTTCGCTTATGCGACAGTTCACAGAATCCAATTTCACCGTGTGACGTTTCACAGATTCCCAACTCACAGAATGACACTTCACAGAGTGCCAGTCTCACAGAATGCACTATTCACCGACACCCAATTCAACGAAAACCCAGTTCACAGACTGACTTATTCACAGACAGCCCATTTCGCCGAGAGTGGACAAAAATGGGAAAATGCGGCTCGATCCTCGGCAGGACGGGTAAGTTTCAGCGTGACCAACAATAATATCCACGCCAGAGGTGACAACGCACACGCGCCAGGTCATACATAAGCCCTTGATTTACGACTATTCGATTGCAGTGGCCCTGCGAATGCTGCCAGCGTTGGCTTTCGTACCAACTGGGGACGTGGGCACTTACTTCGAAGCGGTGGAGGACAATTTCCCCGACGACGCCGAGGCGATCCTCACCTACTTCGAGCATTCGTAGCTGAGGGCTCTGCTACAGTCCGTGGAGCAGCGACCACCAAGAGAGTTCCTCCGTGGAGTAGCACATAATCTGGCGTTCAATGTTGTCGAATAGGCGGAACGGCTGAGGGCTCTGCTACAGTCCGTCGAGCAGCGACATCCAAGAGAGTTCCTCCGGGGAGTAGCGCATAATTTTGCGTTCAATGTGGTGTATAGTAAAATGACTATGTATTTTCAAAGTGTTAGGAAATTTGAGGCCACATGCCACGTACTGCTCTTTTCTCTCCGAAACTCAACACTTGCAAGCCAGATATGAAAGAAAGAAAAAATCATCAGTCACATGTCACACGTGCATAGTCTCATATTATTTTGCTTTCTTTCGAAACAATGCATTTTTGAGTGCATGCCTGTTCAAATTCGGTGAAATGGGCTGTCGATGAAAACAGGGCTCTGTGAACTGTCTTTCGGTGAGTTGGGTATCCTGTGAAATGGGCTGTCTCCCAAAAAGGTAGTCTGTGAACTGTCAGGACACCTCCCGGATACGCGAAATAGTTGAGCTCAGGGAGTCGTAAAATACCATTTTACGACTCCCTGGTTGAGCTCAGATCAACTTTTCGCGACTGCTAGCTACAGACGCCATGAACAGGAAAAGTGCCGGATGTACGAAGAGCGAATAGAATCTACGCGAAGCCGGGCATGCCTCCTTCGTTGTGCTTTCTGCCTCTGGTGGCTATGGCAAGCATGCCAATGCTCTTTTACGCGGATTGCTTCTCTCCTGGCGGATAAGAGCAAGGAGCCATACGCGCAGATTATCTCCTTGCTGCGCTGCCGCCTTGGATTTGCCCTTTTGCGTTGTGGTGCAATGTGCCTGCCCGCCTCAAGGTGCATGTTTGCTCCTGCCGTGCCTGAATCCCCTGCTGTGCTAGTGGTGGCACTGGTGGCGGAGGCACTCATCCAGTGAACCTGCAGTGATCCTACTGAGTGACCGAGTCTGTATTCATTACTGTATCTGTATGTACGTATGCTTTTATTTGAATTCGCAAGTACACACGGGCTCCAAGCCCAATTATGGAAGCGAATGTGATAATGAGGTTAATTAAGAAAATGGGTGGAGGAAGGAGAAGGACGGTAGCAAAGCAAAAGGGAGGACAATTCAGGAGCAAAATTAACAATTGCACAAATATTATTGTAAAAGAGAAAAGGACATAATTATGGATACGAGTTAAGAGTAACTCTCCATCACTGTAACATGATACTATATACAGTCAGAAAGTGCAATAACTAGGCACAAAACTGACAGAGTACTGAGATATTCGACGTCCTGACACCTAACTTCAACACATCTCCTTTTTTCTGACTGTATATAGTATCATGTTACAGTGATGGAGAGTTACTCTTAACTCGTATCCATATGTCCTTTTCTCTTTTACATTTATTTATGGCTCAACATCCGAGTTACAAATATTATTATTATTATTATTAGACACAATCTCATAGCATGTGACAAGCATAGCTAATGCAGGGACAGAATCCCCTGAGACAAGGGCGTTGAGCCAGCCACGGCAATAGTAAGCTAGGAAAACAAAGCAAATATGAATTAAAGCAAAAAATGAATGGAAAATTACAAAGAAAAACGATTAACGGAAGTGAGCACAATCAAAATTCGTGCATCACCCAGGTATTCGAGAATGTTCTTCGATAATAATTATTTGCATCTAGTTCAGTTGTGATAGTAGATCTTTAAACTGACCAATAGAAGAACAAGTTTTCAGACCGTATGGTAATGATACGTAGGCTGTTGGCGTGGAAATGACAAATGGATCACTTACAAATGTCAACGATTTTTGTTTTTTTCATTTCCACATCCTGAAATGTATCTGTTGGTCTGTGTAACTACCGTCTGCATTTCTCTCAATTCTCTCTGCCCTGGCTTCTGTACAGAGTGCAGTCCTCGCCTTGTGCAACTGCTATATTTTCACAACACCCTCCCTGTCACTAACGACCAGCAGCTACAGATATTGGAAAGATGTTTGGTGTGGTTGCAGAAGGATTTGACAAGTCGGCAATCAGGTCGAATGTATGACATGCTGTCATACTTCATTGGCCCAAAGTACACCACTGGCATATCTCTTGTTGATGGTGTGAACGTCCATGCATTCTGCGTATTCAACCAAGACCATGAACCAGTGGAGACTGGTGCGTATCCAGCTGATGTGTACAATGGTGTATCAGTAGATATGACTGCAGCTAGACGTCATGGTTTCAGTGTTGTGGCATGTCTGGGTGTGAGTGACACTCAGTTACTACGTCATCCTGTACGTACACCTAACGGATATAACACTCTTGAGGCATCGGCGCTGAAATCTCAAGGATGTTATATTATTCCGGTGAGTTCTCGTGCTAGTGTTTTGCCTTTGATGATGCCTGTCTTGATTCTACAGTGCAGGTTGGAAAAACGAGCTTGTGCGTGATGATAGTTTTGAGTGTTTTGACTACATGCTGCTGCCGAAGTCTAGTTGTGAGACATAAACATGTTTTATAGTTTCACACTGTTCACCCATCTGAAGATTGTGTTCAGTGTTAAAAGAGAGTTTTTTTTATCCTGGATGAGCTTAAATTTTGCATTACTTCACTCTTTCTGTCTACTTTGATAGATGGTACTCAAATATGGCGCTCGGGACTCGCAGAAAAGCAGCCACACTATCCCGGATTTGCTGATCAATTATCCGTATCACATCACCGTGTTCAAAGACCTGTTACCCGCCAAGCAGTGATGGACATACACACTGATGTCATAGTTTACATGATGGTAAGTTTACAGAATGGTGGATAGTGTATTAGTCTAGATTTAGTCTTGTAGCATCATTGGTTGCAATATGTATAACTGATTGCAGAAATATAACACTAATATAGTGTAGTGCGCTCGGCTCCTTTGATAGGGCTGAAGTATGCAAGTTTGTGGGCGCAATTATTCGATCTGACCGAACTAGAAAAGGACATCGGCAAGGAATCGATCTGGCTATATCGTGGTGGTGACCTAGCTATGCTGATGAATACAACGGGTAGTGAGACTGATGGCCTGTGGAAGACTATAATCCAGGAATTCCAGTGTCATTGGTTGAAGATTACGATCAATGTTAACCTAGAAGTAGTGAACTTCCTCGTTATCACACAAGCAAACCTGTAAACCGGTCAATACAAATCATACCGAAACCGGGCGCCACAACGCTATTGTCGTCGGGAAATGGTTAGACAGTGCATGCATACATGCGCACAGTGGTGCAACCTGCACAGTCTGCGTGCGGTCCGCTTTCAGGGGAGAACCCCGTGCGCAGGGTAACGCCAAATCCAACTATCCACCGGTGATAAGACAAGATCTCCTCAAGTCTATCAGTAGAAGAATATCCGATATCTTTGCTGACCATGATGTGTTCCAGGAGGCTGTACCACCATAAAGGAGTGTGCTGATTAGCAGTAGGTATTGTGAACCCCTAGAGTTGTGTAGTGGACTATCTATTGAGAATATTGACAAATTCCTTTCTGATAGGTTCCTAGTGACTGGTGTGGGGGGGGGGGGGCACAGTAAAAACTGTGATTGGTTCAGCCATGTTTGTTTGGTATTGCGACTAGTCACAGAGCATTAGTTTTCTTGTTGACGATATGACTTGTTACAGGACCAGTGACTGTTCCCAGGGCATGTACTACTCACAGGGCCTGGACTGGTCACAGGGCCTGGACTGGTCACAGGGCCTGGACTGGTCACAGGGCCTGGACTGGTCACAGGGCCTGGACTGGTCACAGGGCCTGGACTGGTCACAGGGCCTGGACTGGTCACAGGGCCTGGACTGTTCACAGGGCCTGGACTGGTCACAGGGCCTGGACCGGTCACATGGCCTGGACTGGTCACAGGGCCTGGACTGGTCACAGGGCCTGGACTGGTCACAGGGCCTGGACTGGTCACATGGCCTGGACTGGTCACATGGCCTGGACTGGTCACAGGGCCTGGACTAGTCACAGGGCCTGGACTGGTCACATGGCCTGGACTGGTCACATGGCCTGGACTGGTCACAGGGTCTGGACTGGTCACATGGCCTGGACTGGTCACATGGCCTGGACTGGTCACAGGGCCTGGACTGGTCACAGGGCCTGGACTGGTCACAGGGCCTAGACTGGTCCCGGAGTCCTACACAGTAAACTAGACTGAGGGCATGTTCGATTGGTAGGATCGGGATCCCGACCCACCGGATCCACTGGATTCGCACCCTTTCGATTGGTCGAATCCGGATATGGATCCTTCGGATTTAGATCCGGTCAACCCACCTCGGGGAGCAGGGTTGGCCGGATCTAACGGATCCGAATGTGACCTTTGTGCGTATATGGCGGGTGAAGATCATTTTTGTACACATTGTGGTACGCATACGTGGATTGAGATAGAGTTTGCTGACTTTTTGTAGGATGTGTGTTTTTTTTGTTTTTTTACAATGATCACAGCTCACAGGCAAAGACAAAAAATTGCATAGTGGGAGCATAGTGATGGTGAGGCTTTTTGCCCTCAGCCGACCTGAGGTCTCGACGTCATGGGGACATAAAACGCACCAAAAAAAGAAGAAAATGAAAGGAGTGACAGGTACATGATACGAAATGTTAGGAGGAGAGACAGTACATTAGAAGGAGGGAATGATAAGACAGACAGTGCTAGGAGGAGAAGGAGAGAAAAGAAGAACAGACGTTATTGGGAATAGTATGTGGAGCGGAATTTGGAAGTCATGGGGTGAGGCAGATATGATGCTGATGATCAGAGATGGTCATGTGCCCACGACCAGTCGTTGGTCTTCAAATAGCGGTTGGCTGCAACTTTGAAGTGTTGCAAGTTCTTGGTGCAGAAAGGACCAGAGAAGACTCCGGCGGGCAGCTGGTTCCAGACGGGGACAACTGCGTGAGGGTAGGCTCAACACAGGTTGTTTCGGGAACAGACTGGAAGTTCATTGGCCAGTTGGTGTGCGTGAGCATTACATCTCTGGAATGTACTACGGGTGGAGTGGACTGTTCGGTGTTGGGGCTGCTGGGGTGGCAGCATCCTCTGTAGAAGGGGATGCGCATCCGGACAATGCATCTTGTACAGGAGGCAAAGTGCTGCAACCATCCGACGAAGAGCAAGACTCGGCAGCCAACACATTGGGGCGATGGCACGGATGGCCCGGGCTTGCACACGGTCGAGTCTTGCAAGATGGGATGGGGCCGCTCCCATCCAGACAATAGGGCAGTACTCCATCACTGGGCGCACAAAAGCATTGTAGGCTTGGATGCGACCGGGCACGTCTAGGCGGTGGAAAGCCTTACGCAAAGCACCAAGTCGCTGTGTTGCCCGGAGGGCTACGGTACGAAGGTGGCGCCGGAAGGTAAGCTGACCATCGAAACTGATGCCCAAGATTTTGAGCTCCTCCTGTTCCGTCACATTTGATCCGTTGAAGTCAATCGGTGGCATGTCCCATTGAGTGCGGTGGAAACTGACGGTCAGTGCCTGGGATTTGGCTGGTTCAAATTTTATTTTCCATTCTTGACCCCAGCGGGAGATGTTGTTGACTGCTAGCTGGAGGGCTTGGGTGGTATCTTCTTGGGTGGTGGGGGTGATGTTGGCATACAGCGTAGTGTTGTCTGCGAACGAGGCTAGGTCAGCACCGGCTGGTACGTGGTCCTCGCAGTCGTTCACGTACATGAGGAAGAGAGTCGGACCCAGAATACTGCCCTGGGGGACTCCAGCCTGAATTGGGAGCCTTGAGGATGTCTGGCCACAAATGACCACTTGAAGGTAGCGTTCACTGAGGTAGCTGCTGAGCCACTGGTGCAGTTGCCCACGCAGGCCGTATACGTCGGACTTGTGTAGCACACCGGGGTGTGATACGCGATCAAACGCACCGGCGATGTCAATGGCGAGTATGCGTGCTGCGCCTTTCTCTCCGGCTGTATGCAGCCACTGGTGGTGGAGGCTGGTAAGGAGGTCGGCTGCACTATGACCATGGCGAAATCCAAACTGTCTGGTGGAGAAGACGTTGTTCGACTCGAGGAAATTTGTGATTCAGTGTTCTGTTGATGATTGTCTCCATCACCTTGGACAGAATACACAAGAGCGAAACTGGACGGTAATTGGAGGGTAGAGACTTTGATTTCCGTTTGAATATAGGGACTGTGTTGGCAATCTTCCACGTCTTGGGTTGTATCCCAGTTTGGAAGCATTGGGTAAACAGTATGGAAAGCGGTTGCGCCAGTTCAGCAGAGCAGGCTTTCAACACTCGTGCCGGTGCGATGAGTACGACTTTCACCCTTTTAGTTGACTTGTGAGTGCCATTCTATTACTTCGTCAACATGGCAACAGTCAAGGTCCAAAATAAAGTGTTCAGTTGACTCTGAAGGATCCGACGGATCTGAGATCGGGATCCCGATCCCGATCCTTACCAATCGAACATGCCTTTAGATATGCAGAAGTGAACCATATCGCTTCCGTAATCTTTGCCGTCTGATACCACAGGTCTGATTGACATAGAGCAAGAGTATAGAAGTGGATCATCCATGACCAATCAAAACGTATATAAACGGAGAATTCTACTGTCCAGAACCCATCTACAGAGTCACACATTCTGCTTTATGTACTCTTGCCATCGTAACAGTATGGAACAGATATACATGTACAAGTAGCCGGCCAGCCAGGTCGGGAAAGAAACTTGACAACCACCATGGAGATTGGAGTGAGCTGTGTAATACTTTCCCGATCACAAACAATTGTATTTGCTGTTTGTGTGATTCTTCTGTGTTCTCTCAGATATCTCTGAACAGCAGGATACTATGCCGAGTTGTGCCGTGAGGAAGTGTGTGATATCATGTGAGACTGGAATATGAGGTCCGTTTTGTGATTACTAAGAAATTTCTCGACATCTCTTTTTTCTTGTGATTGAAGTTTTCATTTCTCCGAATCCTCGCCACTTTTTCTGCTGAGCTGAACAATGAGGAAGCTGCCTCTTCTTTAATTCCACTCCCGGCTGAGTAACTGAATAACTGAGTACATCGGATGTGAGAGGGTAGTGCTGCTAGTGCTAGTGCAGTATGCATGTTAATTGTGTTTTTGAAATCAAGGCATTGTTGAGTGTGTGCGCGAGTGTTTGTGTCTCAGTGAGTTTTATTCTCAATTATTTGTTCTCAGTTTGTGCATGCATATACAGTACGTTGATATTGTAAATCCTCCGCATGTGTGTTTTCAGCTTCCATTGTACACGTAGTACATGTAGCATCTGGAGTAGCCAGGATCCTGATTTTTGACTGAGCTACATGTTTAAAAGGTAGTAGCGTCTGCCGTGATCTGTGTGTGTGTGTGGGCGGGGGGGGGGGGGGGGGGGGGGTCTGTAAGGCGGCACGGCACGACCATGTGAGATCGGATTATGACCAACCATGTGTGTTGTAGCCCGGTGATGTAGCTTGTTCGTATGAGGATATAGAACTAACATAGACCGATCCTAGCAATGGTCCTGACCAGGCTCTCTTGTTTCGCATCAACAAAATTCACTATTCTACATGTGCATGTCATGTAGTGTACGGATGTCCAGGATATCACTGCTGCTCGGTTCTGAATAATTTTTCTTTCTTTGATCTCGTATTGAATAATAAGTGGATCTACGGGGGGTGGTCTATCCCAATGAATACATTTTAGCGTTATGTCCGGAGTGCGGCTTGTGTTATCTGTTTGGGCTACTAGTGGTAGCGCCAACTCAGCAGTCAGATAAAATCATGCATGCACCGACTAGTTTGTGTGTTTCTGAACATTCAACTAATACTAACTTCAACAGTTCAAGCGATGCCGACGCGGATCCCGCGAATATTATTATGCACCGACTGATTATGATTGTACGTGCGCTACACTACGGCTACAGACTAGATCTACGGTCCGTGTCCAGGTAATACTAGTACAGTAGTACTAGTACTAGTACACCGTGAGGTTTGACACGTGAGTGATGATCGATGACGCGTGTGTTATCAAAAACCTTTTTGAAATTTTTGGCCATTTGCGCTAAAAAAACAAGGACAAAAAAACAAAACAAGAAACAAGAGCACCTCGATCTCGCCTTCATAATGTTAGATCTACCAGCTAGCGTTAGCGTGTTGTTATGCTAAGGTCAGAAAGGACTTAGTGGCACTCGCTGGTTTATATCATCAGTTGAAGAATATTCCTTATCCTGGCGTCGATCGCTGAGAAGGTGCACTATTGGCTACTGACGTGCATAATAGTTTGTTACATTCACAACAGTGTTGCTGTGGTAATCCGCGCAGTGCTGAACATCTCTGCTATTCACTGTGCAACTGTATCATACCGCTATCAAAACTTACTGGGGTAAGAGAATTATGTATGTACAAAAAGGAAGATGAATGTTGAAGAAACAATAGTTGACTGCCGGGCTGAGACCGCTGAGTGCGTTCGAGTTTTCCGGATTTCAATTCGCGCTTTCGATTACACGTTTGCACAATTCTGGAACTGGGTTTTGTACTTCTCGAATGACCAGAATGTGCGAATTCCGGCTATGTAAACGAACGACCAGAATTCACAACGCATTTTATTCATGGCATATGATATCACAAACAAAATTGATCGTAAAAAGAGATCACGCACACCCTCGTGCGCACGTGGACCCAGCTTCGCGTACCTGACTACCGGTCCATCCCGGTGATCGTGAAGGCTCCATGTCGGCAACAATATTGGGCTTCGATAAAGCTGAACCTGTGTGCGAAAGGACCACCCAAAATGATCTGTTCTAACAATCAGCCCCAGCGGAAACTCAACTGCGGCAAATAGCTTTTCGGGAAGACATAAGACAGTAGCAACTACTGTAAAAGCCATTATTCTAACGAGGCGCATATATAACGATTTCCCAAAATCGACTGGTTTACGTGTACCAAAGGTAACGATTCTCACCTATTCCCAACGCTCAATAGGACAGTATATGTATCGATAACTGTATAACGATTTCTATTTTAACGACAGATTTCTCCTCGTTAACTCGTTAGAGTTAGCACTTCGTTATAATTATGGCTTTTACAGTGTGTAATCGAACGCGCACAATGTGGCAATGTCATACTGTGTTGTGTATCGGATATGCATAATCTTACCACCCTATCCGACCTTTCGGCCGACGAAAAAATCGAGAGGTTTAACAACTCCTAAAAATACATGTAGTAGACAACGAGTATGCCGGGGTACATGTTGGTGACTCGTTTACCCATCCTTAGTTAGGCCAAATAATAATTTCCAGGGAATTTCGATGTGGTTGACTGGAGTTTGTTTTCAAGTCACACAACACGTGTACGTGTAGTTATAAACTGACTGAAGTGATCTTTTGCATTTTACTGAAAACCCCCAAAAGCAGTTTTACGAATCATGTCCTTCGTGACTGATCTGGTTGAGGCAGTAAGTGTTGGTCACTGAAATCTGGTCCATGTAAGTCAGCTAGTACTGGACACTGTGCAGCCGTAGACTTTCCAACATTGGGTTGTGCACCACTGTATGGCCGGAAATGTCTTATTCATGATCCCGGATTTCATCTAGCATGGCTGTAGATATTGTGAACAGTTGCATGTATACTAGTATCTGATCTGTTGTATGTTGTGTGTATGTGGTGTGTGTGTGTGTATATGTGTGTGGGTGTGTGTGTGTGTGTATTTTGTCGCACTGTGTGTTATTGTCTACAGACCGGCAGTACGTAATCTTCTGAGAAATTCTCAGTAATCCACACCATACACTGTACGCTATACACCCGTGTACTACTGAATATACAACATCACCAGGAGAACATGTTTGCTTCAAAGTTACATGGCAATCTCAAGACTGTCAGTAAGTTTGTTCAGCGTGGTTATGCTGTGAGTGTACAGAGCCGGTTAGTCCAGTCAACCAGCGGGTCAAGGTTATGTGTTACTAGTAAGGTGACTCAGACATCAGCACAGTCCAGGCAGTCAGTTAGGTGGAGATCAGATCAGTCTGGTCGTCAAGTCACTACGGTACATGATGCTGTTGATGCCATTGATTCAATCTGTGATAGCATCGTGAAGTCACGCACTTTTCAACCCAGCTATCTACTATCACAATGTTCTCTCATTCAACGACATGTTACTGAACTACGGCGTCCAAGCAAGGTTGGGGATATCCTGCAGGCATGTTCTCATATCAGTGAGGAGAACACTGACGTGACCAAGTTGGCAGTATCTGCTCTGAACCAACTGGCCAGTCTACCCACGTATGTCTGGCAAGACAACAGGAATCAAGAGCACCTGAGATGGGCAGTGTACTGGGCTGGAAAGTGTAGATGTTCAGCTCCAGGAATCACGAAGTTACTACAACAGCAGCTTGATGTCATGTGCATTGAGGAATGTAGAGATGTTGATCAGTGTGCATATGCATTGTTTTTGTTGAATATGCCTGATCGTCACCTGGCCCAACACTTGACGAATCGCTACCTTACCATCCAGAGTACAGGTGATCCCAAGTATCGTCATACTGTAGTACTCAGACTACTTCTCTACTGTACACTGTGTGGTGTAGAGTGCAGTACCTTGCTGAAGCTGATCAGTGTTGATCATCTGATACAGAGTAAGTCTATTCTGGAATAAGACCCATTGAATAGAGACGTGTGTCTGTTGGTTGCGGAATTTCTGCTCACGCCGAGTTGCAAGTGACATTCATACAACAAACCTCTGTAGTAATCGTCCTTGGTGTCTCAGAGTTGAAACCAAGTGTTGTTTTAGACGGAAAGAGAAACGATCTCAGTTTATGGTTTTTGCTACACAATATTCTGCAAGTGCAGATTTGCTTTCACATACATATTATGATCATGTATGTTGTAAACTGATCATAATTCAACTTGGGGTTTTAAAATATAATCATGATGGCAGGATTATAGGTATGATTTTGAATCATGCAGTTGGACAGTCCGGCTGAAGCCATTCCAAACTTGTGTTAGTATTTTAGCAATCAACTACATTCTAGTGATACGGGTGAGGCATCCTGCAACTATACAGTACAATTGGATGATGATGACTATGAGTCATGCAGATGGAAAGTCTGCAGCCATTTCGAGCTTGGTTTAGTATTTTCGCAATCTAGTACATTTTAGTAATTTGGATGGGGCAACCTGCAGCCATATAATACTATGGGAAGTTTTGAGTACACCTGCTCTATTCCTCGGCACTGCAAAATCACACCTCAGTCCACTGTATCAGTTTCGACATTTACACAAATTGCTATCACCAGAATGCAGTACAATGTGCACTGTGCGATATGCATTCTGATGATGTTTGTAAATTGGACAGACAGTATGGACTTGTGTGTACTTGTGAAGTATGTGCACAAAATTCGTATTCGTAACTCACACACCAACAAAAATTCATCCAGTGTTGTTCCCCTGACTGTGTCTGTTTTATAGGAAGTAGTCTGTTGGCATGGAAATGACAAATGGATCACTTTCAGATGTCAACGATTTTTGTTTTTTCTTTTCCACATCCTGAAATGTATCTGTTGGTCTGTGTAACTACCGTCTGCATTTCTCTCAATTCTCTCTGCCCTGGCTTCTGTACAGAGTGCAGTCCTCGCCTTGTGCAACTGCTATATTTGCACAACGCCCTCCCTGTCACTAACGACCAGCAGCTACAGATATTGGAAAGATGTTTGGTGTGGTTCCAGAACGATTTGACAAGTCAGAAGTCTGGCCGGATGTATGATATGCTGTCATACTTCATTGGCCCAAAGTACACCACTGGCATATCTCTGGTTGATGGTGTGCAAGTTCAGGCATTCTGCATATTCAACCAAGACCATGAACCAATGGAGACTGATGCGTATCCAGCTGATGTATACAATGGTGGATCAGTAAATATGACTGCAGCTAGATGTCATGGTTTCAGTGTTGTAGCATGTCAGGGTGTGAGTGACACTCAGTTACTACGTCATCCTGTTCGTACACCTCACGGGTATGATACTCTTGAGGCATCAGCGCTCAAATCTCGAGGATGTTACATTATTCCGGTCAGTTCTCGTGCTAGTGTGTTTGCCTTTGATGATGCCTGTCTTGATTCTACAGTGCAGGTTGGAAAAACGAGCTTGTGCGTAATGATAGTTTTGAGTGTTTTGACTACATGCTGCTGCCCAAGTCTAGTTGTGAGACATAAAAATGTTTTAGAGTCTCAGACTGTTCACCCATCTGAAGATTGTGTTCAGTGTTAAAAGATAGTTTTTTTATTTATCCTGGATGAGCTTAAATTTTGCATTACTTCACTCTTTCTGTCTACTTTGATAGATGGTACTCGAATATGGCGCTCGGCACTCGCAAAAAAGCAGCCACACTATCCCGGATTTGCTGATCAATTATCCGTATCACATCACCGTGTTCAAAGACCTGTTACCCGCCAAGCAGTGATGGACATACACACTGATGTCATAGTCTACAAGATGGTAAGTTACAGAGTGTTAGATGTTGTACATGTATCTGCCATGGTGTAGTTTAGTGTTTTATTCTTTCAACCTCATTGGTTGCAATGGCTATAACTGATAGCAGAACACTAATTATAGTGTGGTAGATTTGGCTTCTTTGATGGGAGTGAGGTATGCGATTTGTTGGGCGGATTGCTTCGATCTGACCGAACTAGAAAAGCACATCAGCAAGGAGTCGATCTGGCTATATCGTGGTGGTGGCCTACCTATGTTGATGAATACAACGGGTAGTGAGACTGGTTAGATGACCTGTGGAAAACTATAATCCAGGAATTACAGCATCATGGGTTTAAGATTACGATCAATGTTAACCTAGAAGTAGTGAACTTCCTCGTTATCACACAACCAAACCTGTAAACCAGTCAATACAAATCATACCGAAACCGGGCGCCACGACGCTATTGTAGTCGGGAAATGGTTAGACAGTGCATGCATACATGCGCACAGTGGTGCAACCTGCACAGTCTGCGCGCGGTCCGCTTTCAGGGGAGAACCCCGTGCGCAGGGTAACCCCAAATCTAACTATCCACCGGTGATAATACAAGATCTCCTCAAGTCTATCAGTAGAAGAATACCCGATATCTTGGCTGACCATGATGTATTCCAGGAGGCTGTACCACCATAAAGGAGTGTGCTGATTAGCAGTAGGTATTGTGAACCCCTAGAGTTGTGTAGTGGACTATCTATTGAGAATATTGACAGATTTCTTTCTGATAGTTTCCTTGTGACTGGTGTGTGTGTGGGGGGGGGGGGGGGGGCACAGTAAAAACTGTGATTGGTTCAGCCATGTTTGTTTGGCGACTAGTCACAGAGCATTAGTTTTTTTGTTGACGATATGACTGGTTATATGACCAGTGACTGTTCCCAGGCCCTGTACTACTCACAGGGCCTGGACTGGTCACAGGGCCTGGACTGGTCACAGGGCCTGGACTGGTCGCATGGCCTGGACTGGTCACAGGGCCTGGACTGGTCACAGGGCCTGGACTGGTCACAGGGCCTGGACTGGTCACAGGGCCTGGACTGGTCACAGGGCCTGTACTGGTCACAAGGCCTGTACTACTCACAAGGCCTGGACTGGTCACGGGGCCTGGACTGGTCACAGGGCCTGGACTGGTCGCATGGCCTGGACTGGTCACAGGGCCTGGACTGGTCACAGGGCCTGGACTGGTCACAGGGCCTGGACTGGTCAGATGGCCTGGACTGGTCACATGGCCTGGACTGGTCACAGGGCCTGGACTGGTCACAGGGCCTAGACTGGTCCCGGAGTCCTACACAGTAAACTAGACTGAGGGCATGTTCGATTGGTAGGATCGGGATCCCGACCCACCGGATCCACTGGATTCGCACCCTTTCGATTGGTCGAATCCGGATATGGATCCTTCGGATTTAGATCCGGTCAACCCACCTCGGGGAGCAGGGTTGGCCGGATCCAACGGATCCGAATGTGACCTTTGTGCGTATATGGCGGGTGAAAATCATTTTTGTACACATGGTGGTACGCATACGTGGATTGAGATAGAGTTTGCTGACTTTTTGTAGGATGTGTGCGATGAGTACGACTTTCACCCTTTTAGGTGACTTGTGAGCGCCATTCTATTACTTCGTCAATATGGCAACAGTCAAGGTCCAAAATAAAGTGTTCAGTTGACTCTGAAGGATCCGACGGATCTGAGATCGGGATCCCGATCCCGATCCTTACCAATCGAACATGCCCTTAGATATGCAGAAGTGCACCATATCGTTAACGTAATCTTTGCCGTCTGATATCACAGGTCTGATTGATACAGAGCAAGAGTATAGAAGTGGATCATCCATGACCAATCAAAACGTATATAAACGGAGAATTCTACTGTCCAGAACCCATCTACAGAGTCGCACATTCTGCTTTATGTACTCTTGCCATCATAGCAGTCTGGAACAGAGATGCATGTACAAGTAGCTAGCCAGGTCGGGAAAGAAACTGGACAACCACCATGGAGAGTGGAGTGAGCTGTGTAATACTTTCCCGATCACAAACAATTGTATTTGCTGTTTGTGTGATTCTTCTGTGTTCTCTCAGATATTTCTGGACAGCAGGATACTATGTCGAGTTGTGCCGTTATGAAGTGTGTGATATCATGTGAGACTGGAATATGAGGTCCGTTTTGTGATTACTAAGAAAGTTGTGGACATCTCTTTTGGTCTTGTGATTGAAGTTTTCATTTCTTCGATTTCTTGCCACTTTTTCTGCTGAGCTGATCACTGAGGAAATTGGTGCTGCCTCTTGTTGAATTCCACTCCATTGGCTGAGTAACTGAGTACATCGTATGTGAGAGGGTAGTGCTGCTAGTGCTAGTGTAGTATGCGTGTTGATTGTGTTTTTGAAATCCAGGCATTGTTGAGTTTGTGCGTGAATGTTTGCGTGTCTGTGCATTCAGTTCCCAATTCTTTTTTCTTTGTGCGTGCATATACAGTACAGTGTACTTTGATATTGTGAATCCTCCACATGACATTGTGTGTTTTCAGCTTCCATTGTCCATACTATGCATAGTACAAGTAGCATCTGGAGTAGCCAGGATCCATATCTTTGACTGAGCTACATATTTAAAACTTAAAAAGGTAGTAGCGTCTGCCGTGATCTGTGTTTGTGTGTGTGTTTGGGGGGGGGGGGGGGGGGTTCTGTAAGGCGGCACGGCATGACCATGTGAGATCGGATTATGACCAACCATGTGTGTTGTAGCCTGGAAATGTGGCTTGTTCGTACAAGTATGAGGATATAGAACTAACATAGACCAGTCCTAGCAATGGTCCTGACCAGGCTCTCTTGTTTCGCATCAACAAAATTCACTATAATCTACATGTGCATGTGATGTAGTGTACGGATGTCCAGGATATCACTGCTGCTCGGTTCTGAATAATTTTTCTTTCTTTGATCTCGTATAGAATAATAAGTGGATCTACGGGGGGTGGTCTATCCCGATGAATACATGTTTAGCGTTATGTCCGGAGTGCGGCTTGTGTTATTTGTTTGGGGTACTAGTCAGTAGTAGTGGTAGAGCCAACTCAGCAGTCAGATAAAAATAATCATGCATGCATCGACTGATATAATAATGTACGTGCGCTACACTACGGCTACAGATCTACGGACCGTGTCCAGGTACTATTAGTACTAGGTCACCGTGAGGTTTGACACGTGAGTGATGACGCGTGTGTTATCAAAAGCCTTTTTGAAAATTTTGGCCATTTGCGCTAAAAAAAACAAGGACAAAATAACAAAACAAGAAACAACAAGAGCACCTCGATCTCGCCTTCATAATGTTAGATCTACCAGCTAGCGTTAGCGTGTTGTTATGCTAAGGTCAGAAAGGACTTAGTGGCACTCGCTGGTTTATATCATCAGTTGAAGAATATTCCTTATCCTGGCGTCGATCGCTGAGAAGGTGCACTATTGGCTACTGACGTGCATAATAGTTTGTTACATCCACAACAGTGTTGCTGTGGTAATCCGTGCAGTGCTGAACATCTCTATTCACTGTGCAACTGTATCATACCGCTATCAAAACTTACTGGGGTAAGAGAATTATGTATGTACAAAAAGGAAGATGAATGTTGAAGAAACAATAGTTGACTGCCGGGCTGAGACCGCTGAGTGCATTCGAGTTTTCCGGATTTCAATGGGCGCTTTCCATTACACGTTTACACAATTCTGGAACTGGGTTTTGTACTTCTCGAATGACCAGAATGTGCGAATTCCGGCCATGTAAAGGAACGACTGGAATTCACAACGCATTTTATTCATGGCATATGATATCACAAACAAAATTGATCGTAAAAAGAGATCACGCACACCCTCGCGCGCACGTGGACCCAGCTTCGCGTACCGTACTACCGGTCCATCCCGGTGATCGTGAAGGCTCCATGTCGGCAACAATATTGGGCTTCGATAAAGCAGAACTTGTTTGCGAAAGGACCACCCAAAATGATCTGCTCTAACAATCAGCCCCCAGCGGAAACTCAACTGCGGCAAATAGGTTTTCGGGAAGACATAAGACAGTAGCAACTACTGTAAAAGCCATTATTCTAACGAGGCGCATATATAACGATTTCCCAAAATCGACTTGTTTACGTGTACCAAAGGTAACGATTCTCACCTATTCTCAACGCTCAATAGGACAGTATATGTATCGATTACTGTATAACGATTTCGATTTTAACGACAGATTTCTCCTCGTTAACTCGTTAGAGCTAGGACTTCGTTATATATATGGCTTTTACAGTGTGTAATCGAACGCGCCCAATGTGGCAATGTCATACTGTGTTGTGTATCGGATATCCATAATCTTACCACCCTATCCGACCTTTCGGCCGACGAAAAAATCGAGAGGTTTAACAACTCCTAAAAATACATGTAGTAGAGAACGAGTACGCCGGGGTACATGTTGGTGACTCGTTTACCCATCCTTAGTGAGGCCAAATAATAATTGCCAGGGAATTTCGATGTGGTTGACTGAAGTTTGTTTTCAAGTCAAACAACACGTGTACGTGTAGTTATAAACTTACTGAAGTGATCTTTTGCATTCAAGTTACTGAAAACCCAAAATCAGTTTTACGAATCATGTCCTTCGTGACTGATCTGGTTGAGGCAGTAAGTGTTGGTCACTGAAATCTGGTCCATGTAAGTCAGCTAGTACTGGACACTGTGCAGCCGTAGACCTTCCAACATTGGGTTGTGCACCGCTGTATGGCCGGAAATGTATTATTCATGATCCCGGATTTCATCTAGCATGGCTGTAGATATTGTGTACAGTTGCATGTATACTAGTATCTGATCTGTTGTATGTTGTGTGTATGTGTGTGTGTGTGTGTGTGTGTGTGTGTGTGTGTGTATTTTGCCGCACTGTGTGTTATTCTCTACAGACCGGCAGTACGTAATCTTCTGAGAAATTCTCAGTAATCCACACCATACACTGTACGCTATACACCCGTGTACTACTGAATATACAACATCACCAGGAGAACATGTTTGCTTCAAAGTTACATGGCAATCTCAAGACTGTCAGTAAGTTTGTTCAGCGTGGTTATGCTGTGAGTGTACAGAGCCGGTTAGTCCAGTCAACCAGCGGGTCAAGGTTATGTGTTACTAGTAAGGTGACTCAGACATCAGCACAGTCCAGGCAGTCAGTTAGGTGGAGATCAGATCAGTCTGGTCGTCAAGTCACTACGGTACATGATGCTGTTGATGCCATTGATTCAATCTTTGATAGCATCGTGAAGTCACACACTTTTCAACCCAGCTATCCACTATCACAATATTCTCTCATTCAACGACATGTTACTGAACTACACTATCCAAACAAGGTTAGGTTTATCCTGCAGGCATGTGCTCTTGTCAATGAGGAGAACACTGACGTGACCACACTGGCAGTATCTGCACCGAAGCAACTAGCCAGTCTACCTACGTATGTCTGGCAAGAAAGCAAGAACCAACACAACCTGATATGGGCAGTGTACTGGGCCGCAACGTGTCGATGTTCAACTGCAGAATTCACGAAGTTACTAAAACAACAGCTTGATGTCATGTGCATTGAGGAATGTAGAGCTGTTGATCGGTGTGCATATGCATTGTTTATGTTAAATATGCCTGATCGTCACCTGGCCCAGCACTTGATGAATCGCTACCTTACCATCCAGAGTAGAGGTGATCCCAAGTATCGTCATACTGTAGTACTCAGACTACTTCTCTACTGTACACTGTGTGGTGTAGAGTGCAGTGCCTTGCTGAAGCTGATCAGTGTTGATCATCTGATACAGGGTAAGTCTATTCCGAAATAAGACCTATAGAATAGAGACTTGTGGTCTGCTGGTGGTGGTACGAGTATTTCTTTGCAGCACGGACTTTCAATACACATCCACACCAATATCCTGTATGTTGTCTTTATGTGGATAATGAATCACTGTGTATTTTTCACGCAATCTGAAGATTCCAGATTGCCTGCGTAATCTGCAGATTGCGCACGCATCCTGGGGTGACACGGAAATATTTGTGGCGCCAGACCAGGTAAATCCTCGTCCCTAACCTTCCGGGATACTTCCGGGAATACGCCCAAGTATGTGTGGTGCAAAATTCACATGTGTGGTTCATGTAATCTGTGGGTTTTGCTGCGAACCTAAAGAGCACAACAAATTCATGTGGGGCGCAATCTGTGGACTTTGTTGAAAACATGAAGAGAACAGGAAATCCGTGGAGGGCGCTATCTGTGAATTTCGCTGAATAACATGAACAGCACAGAGAATCCATGTGGGGTGCAGTCTGTGGGCGCAATCTGTGGTTTTTGTCACAGTGTGTACTGCTAAGGAAGGTATGCTTTCACATACAAAATGGTGTTGGATGTTTTAGAGTGTATGTTGAATGATTCAAACTTGAATTTCCAATGAAGTTGCCATGGCAGGCTTAGGTTTGATATTGAATCATGTACAGTGAAACCTGTCTAAGGCGACCCCTCAGGGGAAGAGAAAAAGTGGTCGCCATGCTGGGCCAGGTGGTCTTCTTATCCAGGTTCAGTGGGTCACGTGACCATATCCACATGTGAGTGGTCGCCTTATCCGAGCTGTTTTGAATGTGAATACGTCCGTGAAAAGGAAAAGTGGTCGCCATGGTCGAGTGGTGGCCATATCCGAGCTGTTTTGAATGTGAATACGTCCGTGAAAAGGAAAAGTGGTCGCCATGGTCGAGTGGTGGCCATTACAGGTTTTACTGTATGTCATCAGTACGGTCGTTCAGTTTTGTGCAATGTTATCACATGAGCTGATTGTCAAGTAACTGGTGGTGTTAGTGGACATTATAGCAGAACTTGTAGTTCCTTGGTCCTTTTCTTTACTATAAATATATACCCAAGAGTGTATAATTTTAAGTCTCGAGTACTCGCATTGAAGGACATGTCCATGTATCCGGAACATTTGTTTCCTGGCAAATATTTTTATGTCTTAAGAGAATGTCCCTGCATGCGCGTGAATTCGATATCTACTTATGCACTGGATTGAAGAATGCGACCGATTAAAATATACTCACGACAACTTGAGTAACATACTCGTGCAAAGCCATGTATGTTTGTAAACAGGACTGACATGATGTACTTACGTATGTATACAGTATTATTAAGTCACACACCGACGATGACTCATGTAGTGTTCTGACTTTTAAGTGTGAGGAGTAACACAAGTAGAGTTGGTGTGAATATGACCAATGATCACATCCAAATGTCAATTACCGCTTGAAATTTTCATTTTCACATTCTGAGATATTGCTGGTCTGTGTCCATACCACTGTGTGTTCCTCACAATTCTGTCTGTCCTGACTTCTGTGCAGAATGCGATCCGCGCCTTGTGCAACTGCTATTTTTGCACAACACCCTTCCTGGTACTAACGACCAGCGGCTACAGATATTGGAAACATGTTTGTTGCGGTTCCGAAAGGCTGTGGCAAGTCGGTATTCAGGTCGAATGCATGATATGCTGTTATACTTCATTGGCTCAAAGTACACCACTGGCATTTCTCTGGTTGATGGTGTGAAAGTTCAAGCATTCTGCGTATTCACCCGAGACTATGAACCAGTGGAGACTGACGCGTATCCAGCTGATGTGTACAATGGTGTATCAGTAGATATGACAGCAGCTAGACGTCATGGTTTCAGTGTTGTGGCATGTCTGGGTATGAGTGACACTCTGTTACTACGTCATCCTGTACATACACCTAATGGGTGTAACACTCTTGAGGCATCGGCACTCAAATCTGAAGGATGCTATATTATTCCGGTGAGTCTCAGTGCTAGTGATTTGATTTTGATGATGTCCGTCTTGATTCTTCAGTGACGGTGGGAAGAAAAGAGCTTGTGTGTCACGGCCGTGCTGCGGGTTAGTGACCTGGCTTAGATCAGTCTAGTGGCTACCCAGCCTCCCAGGTAAACGACCAATATAGTCGCCATCCAAGTTAGCTAGCTCACACAGAACGGCAGGTTTCTAATTCCACTTGAACCGTGTTTATTGAACTATTGCAATGCTAGATCGAACGATCAGCGTGAAGAGTCAAAGACCCAGACAGAGCAGGGGAGAGTCGGAGTGACTCTCCCAGGATTGAGAGTGAATCGAGGGAGTAGTGAGCTCCCCAAGAGTCGAGGATGAATGTCAGTAAAACAGCTCCTTATATATGCTACATTATGTGATCAAAACTATACAGCGGCAAGAATGCGTAAGGATTATTTCTGTACTTCAAACAGTGGTGCAATCAGCCAAACTAGAATGTAGTACAATGATCAATACGGGGAGCCCGCTCACCCGAATGTGAATATTAATCATCTCCATATGCTGGCATTACCTTGGTCCGCGATCCGGTGGTTGGGATGCATTGCAGCTGGCGAGAAGCGTAGCTGTGTCATTCTTGTGGCTTCACCCAAGGCGGGCTCTTCCCCCATACATAGCAGCAGACGGCAGAGCCGCTTTCCCACCAAAAGGGTACGGAGTCCACAGGACACGAAGCACTGCAGACCCTTTATGTCGTACGGCGCGAGAAGAGGCGCCACTCTTGCTCAACTAACAAGGGTATCAGCTCCCTTGCAGGAACAAGTGTAATAACTGGCCCCGGAGGCAATCGCACTCACTAACTCAAACACTCACTTCGTAGTTTACCAACATTATCAGGAAAGAAATAGTATACACACTTAGAATGCAAAGAGGGTAGAAAGGCAACAAGAAAGAAGAAAGCAAGGGAACAAAAGTCCCGCAACCGGCAGCCATGTTTTAGGTTATTATTACCAATAAGCCATCTACGAAAACCGGTTGCCGACGAAATTCTGGAAACTTCTGGAACATTAGTATAATCAGCCAATCACAGGTCACAGCTCTGGAACATTAATACTAGCAGCCAATCACAGTTCGCAACAGACAGTCATACGGGTAAAGTGGAGAAATACGGGTTTAGCCATACACGCCTCATACATTGCTCGCAAGCGACTCACGGCAAGGGTAATAACATGCAGATACAAAATACGCAAGGAGAGAAAAATGTAACTAACTGCCCATCTTGGGGTTTGAACCTAGGAATCTGTATCCACACAAGCTCTACAAATATATACTCTTAACTATGAAAATATACTTGCTATCAAAATGCAACTCCTACACTAGCGTGGTCCCTAAAGCTCAACAGTGTAGCGAGTACAACGCTGACGACTTGTACTGAAGGTGTCGTCGACGTACGGCAACACTTGGTGGCTCTCTGCCATGAGTTGTAAGCCATGATTGCTCAACTATCAAAAGTGCCAAATCCTTCGCAGGGCGAATCATGGTTCTTACAGAACTCTAGAATATTTCGGAGGCCAGCATTTGGCTTTCTGAACTCAATCTATGGTCGCTTTCACGACGAGTCTGACCCTGGTCATGGCATGTACATCATGAGAGTTTGGAGTGTTTTTACTGCCTCCTGTTGTGCAAGTCTCGTAGTACGACTTAGCCTCAACCTTCTGAAGAAGGTATTCAATGACGGATTGACTATAGAGACATTTATCCCCTGGATGAGCTACACTTTTGAATTACACCACTATTTCTTGCTCTCTTGATAGGTGGTACTCAAACATGGCGCTCGGTACTCGCAGAGAAGCAGACACTTCATCCCGGATTTGCTGATCAATTATCCGCATCACATTGGCGTGTTCAAAGACCTGTTGCCAGCTAAGCAGTGATGAATATACACACTGATGTCATACTTAACACTATGGTAAGTTTACAGAATGTTGGATGATGTATTTGTCTAGTTTCGTTCTTGCAGCATCGTTGGCTGCATTGTCTAGTTTGAAAAGAGAAATAAAACTGATTGCAGAAGTATAACATAAGTACATGACACAAACAAGGCAGGCGGGGCAGCTCGAAGTAGCTGTGAACGCCGTTGTCTGATGTTTGCTGAAATGTGTTAAACTTGTACAGCTTCACAGCCCTTCGCCTCTAGTGTTTGTCTACATAACAGGACATGTATATGGTAATGGAGTCTGTAATGAACATCATGTTAGATTCTCCCTTCGGATGCATTTCTTGTACTTGGTAATGGACCACACTCGAAACCGTGACTGGTTGTTGGTTTTTGTGGCTGGATGAAACTTGAAATGGCATATTAGACTGTATGACTGGTTGCAAGACCTGTAACTGTTCACAGGGGCCGGACTGTTCTCCGACGACCACATTTACTTACTTGACTTTGCAACTAAGTGAATGGGCTGAAGTGTTATGTTACGGAATCACAGCCATTCCGTTCCCCGGGACGCAGGACACAAAGGACAAGACTGGTTTGTATTACATTATTTATATTGACAAGACGGAAATGGAGACAACACTCAAAAGGACGAACAAGGAGACTGACAAAAGGACTCTCGACTACAAAATCGCGCATGCTCATATCACACATGCACGCGACTAGACGAGACAGTTTGGGGAATGCCATCACACAGGAAAACAACACATCATTTTACAACACCTGCCCCCTTGATGACATTCCACAAAATAATAAACCGACACCACGTTCCACATGCACAACAGCAAAAGGAACCACAGCAAAACAGCAAAACCAAAACCAACCAAAAGCTTACATTGTAGCACAACAAAACTGGGCCACGACACAGGGCCAAACCAAGACACAAGAGCCGACGCTCTAAACTCAGGCACACAAGGCCAACCGAAACACGAGAGCCAAAGCTCCAACAAATAACAACATGCGCGCAGCAGCGCAAAATAAATCTACAACGCAAATTAATGCAGAACAACAGAACGACGAGAAGAGCAACATACCGACAACCAAACTCAACAACACAGCAACCAACTGAACAGCGAGAGAAACACGATCAGACAACACAGCGAGCAAAACAACAACAAGACGAACAACAAAGGACGACACACAGTCGGTGATGCCAGACTCATCCACTGGCCTCTGGCGAGCCACGGCCACACGCTCCATGCGGTACCTGCCGTCCCAGGCTCCAGTCCCCAGCTTCTGCCGGTCCACCACCTTCTCTGCCTCCTCTCCGCGTCTTCTTCCGCTTCCACCAGCTCCTTGTCTCTCCTCCATCCCCACGCTTACTCTCTAGTTGTACTATTACTTGTATTAGTTGTTGACGACGACGAACAGACTCATGACAAACTTACTCATCCTCTGCGTCCCGGGTTTCGGCACCACGTTGTTACGGAATCTCAGCCATTCCGTTCCCTGGGACGCAGGACACAAAGGACAAGACTGGTTTGTATTACATTATTTATATTGACAAGACGGAAATGGAGACAACACTCAAAAGGACGAACAAGGAGACTGACAAAAGGACTCTCGACTACAAAATCGCGCATGCTCATATCACACATGCACGCGACTAGACGAGACAGTTTGGGGAATGCCATCACACAGGAAAACAACACATGAGCCCCGGCCAGCGAAAACCAGCACTTGTGTACTTGATATCAATCATCAAAAAGTGACGTAGAAGCGTGGGAAGCTCAGCGAGGTTGCTCTTCGCGATTCTTTTCGATCGAGTGATTGTTTGTCTTGTCCAACAAGCTTCAAGTGTCTTCAAGTGAGTTGTGTCAAAGAGTTACAGCGCGGCTAAGACCTTGTCACACGGAGAGCGAGTCTAGACTCAGCGATGGCGACACCTGTCGCGACAACGTCCCAGGGACGCCGGCGTGAAAGTATTGTCCCACGGGGAATTGATGAGGAGTGCGAAGCGGCACTCAAAGTTCACGATAGTACTTTCTTTGGTGACGATCTCGCGATGAGTTTGTCCAGCGACAGTGAGACTGAGAGCGATGAAGAGTCTTCACCAAAACGACTTGATCTTGGCGAGGTAAGTCAGAGCTCTAGCAGCAGTGACAGCGACGAGGAGCTGCATGTCGACCCGCTGAACGAGTCCTACGTAAATTTTGACGACATTGATATTGGCGACGCAGAAGAAGGGCTGCTCGCGGCGGAGATCAGGGACTGGCAGGAAGACGGCTGTGGATGCAAGCACAGTAACTGCTTCGCAAAATTGGACGCTGAAAAGCTGCTGCCCATGGTGAAGAGCTTCAAACGGATCCCTAAAAAGTCAAAGCGACTGTTCGTCTTGGGACAGCTGACAGCCGCTCTGCGTGAAACATCGTCACGCGCGAAGAAGCGTGAGTATTCGTTCACGCACACAGTACTAGGAGTAACTGTGTGTAAGCGAGTATTTATGGATCTGAATGGCATCGGTCAACACGTCTATGGCAAGCTGCAGGACATTGCTGAAGCCGCCAGTGCAGACCTCCCAAGCCACAAGTCCAAAGGCAATCAGCCTAGCAATGTAATGCATCCTAGTGTTGTGGAGAATGCAGTTGCATATGTGCGAAATATCGCAAACATTGTTGGTTTACCACAACCTGCAGCACCACGAGGGAGAGCCAAACTCGCACCAATTTATTTACCTGCTTCCCATCGCAAGCGGAACGTGTACGACTCGTACGTTGAGTCACTGGATACGGCAGAACAGCCGATTTCGTACCGGTCATTCTGCAGGTTATGGCAAGTGCATGCAAGTGATGTGGTGGTGATGAAGCCTCGAACGGATGTATGCGCTATTTGTGAAAGGCACCGGGAATCTATTAAGAGAGCACGGACAGAAGAGGAGTTTGCCGAGGCCAACCAGCGACTTGCAATGCACTTGGAAACTGCTCGAGACGAACGCGCGTACTACAACGACATGATTTCCACTGCGCGTGAAGACAATACCCTATGCCACCTGACATTTGATTTCGCGCAGCAGCTTGAGTTGCCAGCGCAAAGCAGGCAGGTAGGGCCACTGTATTTTAAAGTGCGGTTTAGAGTGCAACTTTTCGGCATCTGTGAAGAGGCAAAGAAACACCAAACAAATTTCGTGTTTGATGAGGCTCAGTCCATTGGCCCGGACGGCTCTAAGGCCCACGGCCCCAATGCTGTCATTTCAATGTTTGATCATCACCTAAAAACAGAATGCTCTGAACAGCGGAATCTATCACTGCATGCAGATAACTGCGTGGGCCAGAATAAAAATAAGTCTGTGCTTGGCTATCTGATGTGGCGTGTGCTGTGTGGCATGTCGGATACAATTGAACTCAACTTTATGCGTGTGGGCCACACACGTTGCTCTGTGGATGCCTACTTTGGATTACTGAAGCAAAAAATACGTAGCAGCGACATCAACACAGTGCAGCAAGCTTGTGAGGCCATTGATAAGTCATGCAAGGCCAACTCGTCTTCGAACTATGAATGGGAATGGAGGGAATGGGATGCCTTTTTAGCACAGTATTTCCAGCCGGTCAAGGGCATCCGGAGCTTCCAGCACTTCCGAATGTGCTCGGAATCTCCCGGCACATTGTTTGCCCGTGTTGAATGCTATGGAGAAGAGAAAGAGTTCCAGCTCCTGAAGCCAAATATTGAGCTTGCATCAATCCCGAAGGATCCGCCTCCGGTTGTGCCAGCAGCTGGGATTTCTGCGAAGCGTCTGCAGTATCTTGACAAGGAGATAGCACAATTTATCCCAGATGATTGTCAAGTGCCATGGAAGCCTGCAGAGGAGTAGACAAGGCCTGGACATGCCATGAGCATCATTCACTGTCAACTAGGCGTATTATGGTATTTTGCCAAATTTGCCATTTTTGACCAATACTACTTCGGACTCAATTTTTCCTATTTTCGCTTTTCAGATTGTCACCAAACTTTGTGATTCGATTGATTAGTAGTCTAAAATTGTTTTCGAGCAAAAAAAAATTTTTTGGAAAAATTACACACATGCTGATTTCTGCAGGCTGGGGCTCACATCATTTTACAACAGTTATTTTGTCATGAACTGAATTTTTGACATCAAGTTTCATGCACAAGTAAATGTACTTGAAAGTACCGTAAAGTCCGGAGCAAACGCCCACCCCATGTTTGCAAGATCTGCTGGCCTGTACACACTGACCCCATGCACTGTCACCCCTACTGTACGAAAGTGCATCTCACACCGTAGCGGGAAGAGCACTTTGCTACGGTAAACTATGTCCACTTTCCTGGTTTCAAAATCTCTTTGTGCACTAGCGCTATAGCCACGATCGAGCTAGCTAGCTCGAATTGATTTTTATAATGATGGTTGTTTTATTTCGCAAATCCGAACGGGTTTTCTTCCGAATAACAAGGTAGCGAAGACCAGAGTATTGAAGGAACCAAATACACTTCTGACGGTGTTTTAAGCCATCATTTCGAGATCACACGGCGCCAAAAGGCAAATGTTTTTCTTGGGCACTTCGGAGTTTTCAACAAGTTAGTTAGCAGCGACGTTGGAGGTGTAGCTTCTGTGACATACCCTGTTCGACTTGCAACTACAATATTGGGACCAGTCAAGCCGTTGACTGACGCTTCATCAGAACAATTATTGTTCCTGACAGCGCGACATCGTGGCACTGCACAAATTTCTGCGGCATTACTCGTACCATATGGAGAATGAACTACCACAAAGACGATACATTTATTGAATGAAAAGAAATCTCGACAGAAGTTATTTCTTTGCGGGAAGATAATGACAATCGCTTTTGCACAGCCTCCTGGTAGGACATAGGCAGTTTGTAGGCATTACAGTCGTTCTCGTACGCATTCGACCTTCATGCCAGTTGTTTACAACTATATTGACCTGAAAAAGACGAAAATAGTATGGACCCGCTGGGGTGGGCGTTTGCTGCGAAGTGGGCGTTTGCTCCGGACTTTACCGTACATGTATGTTGAAAAAACTGCTCTCGCAGGTCTTATTGATGCAGGGCAAGATTAGAAAAGAGGGTCACGGCTTCCATGACTAATCAAAATAAATGTGAACGAAGAATTCTGCTGTCCCCAAAGGTCCCAAGCCCATCCAGAGTTGCACACTCCACTGCATCATGTACTCTTGCTGACATTACAGTCAGTATTAACACAGCGATACACGTACATGTAGCCAGCCTCGTCAAGAAAGAAACTTGATAACCACCATAGAGAGTGGAGTGCGCTATGTAATACTTCCTGATCTTAAATAAATTAAAATAATTGTTATTGCTGTTTGCGTGGGTCTTTTGTGTTCTCTCAGGTATCTCTGAACAGCAGAATACTATGCCGAATTGTGCAGGAAGTGTGTGATAATATCATGGAAGACTGGAATATGGTGTCCATCTTGTGATTTTTTAAAGTTATTTTTTCTCCGATTCCTTTCTTTTTCTGCTGAGCAGAACACCGAGGAAGTTGGTGCTGCGTCTTGTTTCATTCCACTCTATTGGCTGAGTAACCGAGTAACTGAGTAACTGAGTACATTGGATGTGAGAGGGTAATGCTGCTAGTGCTAGTGCAGTATGCATGTTGATTGTGTTTTTGAAAGCAAGGCATTGTCGAATTTTGTGTGTGTGTGTGGTACATGGTGTATGTGTGTATGTATGTGTGTGTATGTATGTGTGTGTGTGTGTGTGTGTGTGTGTGTGTGTGTGTGTGTGTGTGTGTGTGTGTGTGTGTGTGTGTGTGTGATTACTTTACTTCCCATTTCTTTTTTTCTGTTCTGAGTGCGTATACAATGTACATGTACCGTTGATATTGTGAATCCTGCACATGTGTATTTAGCTTCCATTGTGCGTGAGTGTGTGTGCTTGTACATTTAATTCCCATGAAGTTCGTTTTTCTTTGTGTGGGCATATACGTTGATATTGTGAATCCTCCACATTTGTGTTGTTCCTTCCATTGTCCATACAACATGTAGTACATGTAGCATCTGGAGTAGCCAGGATCCTGATTCTTGACTGAGCTATGCAAAACACGTTAAAAAGGTGGTAGCGTCTGCCGTGATCTCTGTGTGTGTGTATGTATGTGTGTGTGTTTGTGTGTGTGTGTGTGTGTGTGTGTGTGTGTGTGTGTGTGTGTGTGTGTGTGTGTGTGTGTGTGTGTGTGTGTGTGTGTATGTGTTCGGTCAGGCCGGCACGTCATGTGTCGGTGACAGGAGGACAAAGACTAAAAGAGCTGGCATAGCACCAGGCGTGGGTCGATTCACTCGTCAAACGTGACACGTGCCAGCACATGCACAGCTAGCTCAGTAAATTTATGATGAATTTTGATTTTGATGAAGTACACCATGTAGCCGGTGAAAGAAAGAAACATGTGGCGGGAGTTCTGTGCTGAGCTCTCTTGTTTCTCTGGGTTGTTTTATGTGAAAAAGAGAAGAAACACAAGAGAGCATGTATTACTGGCTCAGTATGAGAGTTTATGTTTTATGTGTATGCTGATGTGTGACGGTGTGGGCGTTTTCTGTAAGGCGGCACAAACCATGTGAGATCGGACTGTGACTGATCACGTGCGTTGCAGCCTGGTGACGTGGCTTGTTCGTTTGAGGATATAGAACTAACATACATGTATGATGTAGACCGATCCTAGCGATGGTCCTGACCTGGCTCTTTTGTTAATCATCAACAAATCACCACAAATTCTACAATAGTCATGTAGATCTACATGTACATGTCACGTAGCGTACGGATGTCCAGGATATCACTGCTGCTCGGTCTGAATAATTTTTCTTTCTTTGATCTCAGAGTCGTATTGAAAATAAGTAGATCTACCCGGGGGGGGGGGGGGGGGGGGCTATCCGGATGAATACCTGGAGTGCGGCTTGTGTTTGTGTAGCGGCAACTCAGCAGTCAGAGAACACCATGCATGCACCGACTGTTATGACAAATAATTGTAATGTACATGTACATGTATGTACAGACCGTGTCCGTGAGGTTTAACCCTGTCCGGATTATGTGTTTTCTGAAGGGTCAAAATGGAAATGTTTATTTTTTTGGAAATTTACCCAAAATGGTAAAAAAATCTTTGAAAAAATTCAAAATTTCACCCAAAATGCGAAAAATAAACTGCCGTTACCATGGCAACCAAAATGGCGTAAAACTTGAATCCCTTGTCGTTCCAAGTGCACATGGAGGAAGCGCGTGCAAAAGGATGTGGTTGTTTTCGATAGCTAGCCGAAAGGAATCGATCATTTTGTTTGGTTGGGTGGCCTCTTCAGAGCCAAGTGCACTAGCTCGACGTTGCCGATTAGCATGCAAAATATGCTCAAAATATTGAAATATGCATAAATAACCCAAAATGCGAAAAAAAGCTGAAAAAACCCCAAAGTGCGAAAAATATGCAAAACATAATCCGGACAGGCCTAGTGAGGTTTGACACGTGAGTGATGACGCATGTGTTATCAAAAAGCCTTTTTGCCAATAATCAAGAGCGCCTACTGACTATAGTATAGTAGTACTACATTCATAATGTAGATCTACTGTTGTGGACATGGAAATCCGGTCGCACGTCTAGCGGCCCCAGGGCGCTGGCCATGCAGCCGCGGATAAGCGGTACACACATGCATTTACATGATTTAATTTTATGCGTTGCAACACGCTGGATCAATGCAACATGTGCATGCACTACACGCAGCGTTCTACGCGCTGAGAGCGCCGTACCCCGCCGGTCAATCGACTGGAATTTCAGGTGCGCTGCACTGCCAGTACATCAGGTACATGCAGTAGGTCTACCAGTTAGCGTGTTGTTATGCACTTGAGTGATGACGCTTGCGTGTGTTATCAAAAAGCCTTGTTGCAAATTTTGGCCATTTCCGCTAAAAAACAACGACAAAAAAAACAAGAACCAACATACATGTAACAAGACTCAAGAGCACCTCGATCTCGCCCTCATAGCTCATATTCATAATGTAGATCTACCAGCTAGCGCTAGCGTGTTATAAGGTCAGAAAGGACTTGGTGGCACTCGCTGGTTTATCTCATCAGTTGAAGAATATTTCTTATCCTGGCGTCGATCGCTGAGAAGGTGCACTATTGGCTACTGACGAGGATAATAGTTTGTTACATTCACAACAGTGTTGCTGTGGTAATCTGCGCAGTGCGGAACATCTCTATTCACTGTGCAACTGTATCATACCGCTATCAAAACTGACTGGGGTAAGAGAATTATGTGTGTACGAAAAATGAGATGAATGTTGAAGAAACAATAGTTGACTGGCGGGCCGAGTGCGTTCAAGCAATTGTTTTCCGGATTTCAGTGTGGCAATGTGTTGTGTATCGGACATGCATAATCTTACCACCCTATCCGACTTTTCGGCCGACGAAAAAATCGAGAAGTAGTTTGGCAACTCCTAAAACTACAGTGTAGTAGAGAACGAGTACGGGTATATGTAGGTGACTCGTTTACCCATCCTTAGTTAGGCCAAATAATAATTGTTTTAACTACGAAAATGTGTTCGAACATTGCAGTGTAAATAGAAGGGAGCGAGTCCGCTCCATCTGTAATTCTGTATGAAACTGCAGGAGGCCTCACTGCTTCTAATCAAATAATAATTGCCAGGGAATTTCGATGTGGTTGACTGAAGTTTGTTTTCAAGTCAAACAACACGTGTACATGTAGTTATAAACTGACTGAAGTGATCTTTTGTATTTCACTGAAAACCCCCAAAAGTAGTTTTACGAATAATGTCCTTCGTGACTGATCTGATTGAGGCAGTAAGTGTTGGTGACTGAAATCTGGTCCATGTAAGTCAGGTAGTACTGGACACTGTGCAGCCGTAGACTTTCCAACAATGGGTTGTGCACCGCTGTATGGAAATGTATTATTCATGATCCCGGATTTCATCATGTCTAGCGCTGCGGCTATAGATATTGTGCACAGTTGCATGTATATCTGATCTGTTGTATGTTGTGTGCGTGTGCGTGCGTGTGTGTGTGTGTGTGTGTGTGAAAAGCCAGGCCAGAAAAAGTCACTTCAAACAGCTGTGTGGTGGATACCAGGCTAAAAATAGTGGCGGTCAATTCATCAGCCTTGCAAGCTGTTGAATGGTGTAATCCCAGCACAAGTTGCTATGTCTAACATAGCTGTTCGCTATCATCGCTCCCGCGATGGGCATGTCTGAGGTCTGAGGTGTGTGTGTGTGTATTTTGCCGCACTGTGTGTTATTCTCTACAGATCGGCAGTACTTATCTTCTGACAAATTCTCAGCAATCAACACCATACACTGTACGCTATACACCCGTGTACTACTGAATATACAACATCACCAGGAGAACATGTTTGCTTCAAAGTTACATGGTAATCTCAAGACTGTCAGTAAGTTTGTTCAGCGTGGTTATGGTGTGAGTGTACAGAGCATGGTAGTCCAGTCAACCTGCGGGTCAAGGTCATGTGTTGCTAGCAAGTTGACTCAGACATCAGCACGGCCCAAGCAGTCAGTTAGGTGGAGATCAGATCAGTCTGGTCGTCAAGTCACTACGGTACGTGATGCCTATGATGCCATTGATTCAATCTTTGATAGCATTGTGAAGTCACGCACTTTTCAACCCAGCTATCTACTATCACAATGTTCTCTCATTCAACGACATGTTACTGAACTACGCTATCCAGGCATGATTAGGGTTACCCTGCAGGCATGTGCTCTTGTCAATAAGGAGAACACTGAAGTGATAAAGCTGACAGCGTCTTTACTTAATCAACTAGCCAGTCTACCTACTGATGTCTGGCAAGAAAGCAAGAACCAACAGAAACTGAGATGGTCACTGCACTGGGCTGCATGGTGTCGATGTTCAACTCCAGGATTCACGAAGTTGCTACAACAGCAGCTTGATGTCATGTGCATTGAGGAATGTAGAGATGTTGATAGTTGTGCACATGCATTGTTAATGTTGAATATGCCTGATCGTCACCTGGCCCAACACTTGATGAATCGCTACCTTACCATCCAGAGTAGAGGTGATCCCAAGTATCGTCATACTCAAGTACTCAGACTACTTCTCTACTGTACACTGTGTGGTGTAGAGTGCAGTGCCTTGCTGAAGCTGATCAGTGTTGATCATCTGATACAGAGTACCGGTAAGTTTATTTCAGAATAAGACCTATAGAATAGAGACTTGTGGTCTGCTGGTGGTGGTACGAGTATTTCCTTGCAGCACGGACTTTCAATGCACATCCACACCAATATCCTGTATGTTGTCTTTATGTGGATAATAAATCACTGTGTATTTTTTCACGCAATCTGAAGATTCCAGATTGCCTGCGTAATCTGCAGATTGCGCATGCATCCTGGGGTGACACGGAAATATTTGTGGCGCCAGACCAGGTAAATCCTCGTCCCTGACCTTCCGGGATACTTCTGGGAATACGCCCAAGTACATGAACGTGTGGTGCAAAATTCACGTGTGTGGTTCATGAAATCTGTGGGTTTTGCTGAGAACCTGAAGAGCACAACAAATTCATGTGGGGCGCAATCTGTGGACTTTGTTGAAAACATGAAGAGCACAGCGAATCCGTGTGGGGCGCTTCCGTGAATTTCACTGAAAACCATGATCAGCACAGAGAATCCATGTGGGGGTGCAGTCTGTGGGCGCAATCTGTGGTTTTTGTCACAGTGTGTACTGCTAAGGAATGTATGCTTTCATATACATAATGGTGTTGGATGTTTTAGAGTGTATGTTGAATGATTCAAACTTGAATTTCCAATGAAGTTGTCATGGCAGGCTTAGGTTTGATATTGAATCATACAAAAAGAATAGAATGGGATACGGAGCTTGGGTTGGCTGTGACTCAGAGTTTCACCCCTGTGGCGATCATCAGACAGCAATGATTACAAAAACTCAATGAATATTCTTGATACAGTGGTCCCTCTATAATCCGGCACCATTTGTGCCACGAAAATCTGCTGGATTAGGGAGGGTGCTGGATTAACAAATCTGATTTACTGCTGCAATGTGCATGAAGAGGACATTTGGCTACTGAAAATTGTGCTGGTTTATCGAAGGTGCTGGATTATAAAGTGCCGGATTAGAGAGGGACGACTGTATAGTGTGGTAAGGTGCTAGTGGAATCAGAGAATTTAAGGGCAAATAAGGTGAAGCGGTGATTCTATGCATGTACTTGCAAGATCAGCGCCAGACATCAGGTGTAATCCTGGTTTATGTAACTGTAGGTGTGAAGTTAGATAGGTAGAATTTGTATTCAATCATATACAGTGAAACCTGTCTAAGGCGACCCCTCAGGGGAAGAGAAAAAGTGGTCGCCGTGCCGGGCCAGGTGGTCTTCTTATCCAGGTTCAGTGGGTCACGTGACCATATCCACATGTGATACATCATTTTGATCAGTGTATCACAGTGCACACGCCTATGCTACTCTAGCACTACTCATGTGCCTGGGGTCCTCAGACCTGTCAAGTGTCGTGCATACACCATGTACGTCTACACTTCCTGCCTGCACTGATGTGTAGATCTACCATGCATGGTGCACTATGCAATGCGTACATTTACATGTACTAGCACTGTGCAACGCGGTCGCGGGTGGGTGGTCGTTGGTCGCGTTGAGCGAGTGGTCGCCTTATCCGAGCTGTTTTGAATGTGAATGCGTCCGTGAAAAGGAAAAGTGGTCGCCATGGTCGAGTGGTCGCCATATCCGAGTTGTCGCCATTACAGGTTTTACTGTATAACATCAGTACGGTCGTTCAGTTTTGTGCAATGTTATTGCATGAGCTGATTGTCAAGTAACTGGTGGTGTTAGTGGACATTATAGCAGAACTTGTAGTTCCTTGGTCCTTTTCTTTTCTATAAATATAACCAAGAGTGTATAATTTTAAGTCTCGAGTACTCGCATTGAAGAACATGTCCATGTATCCGGAACATTTGTTTCCGGGCAAATTTGTTTTGCGTCTAAGAGCATGTCCCTGCATGCGCGTGAATACGATATCTACGTATGCACTGGATTGAAGAATGCGACCGATTAAAATATACTCATGACAACTTGAGTAACGTACTCGTGCAAAGCCATGTATGTTTGTAAACAGGACAGACATTATGTACTTACGTATGTATACAGTATTATTAAGTCACACACCGACGATGACTCATGTAGTGTTCTGACTTTTAAGTGTGAGGAGTAACACAAGTAGAGTTGGTGTGAATATGACCAATGATCACATCCAAATATCAACTACCGCTTGACATTTTCATTTTCACATTCTGAGATATTGCTGGTCTGCGTCCATACCACTGTGTTCTCCCTGCCCTTTTGGAGGGTATGTGCCCCTTTTGGCACGTGTGTGCTGGGTACGCGTGGTCGGTGTGCGGACTGCGCAGGTTGCGCATGCCTGCATATTATTGTACGTATTCTTGTTGTTTGTGGCCTTCTTCCTGAGACTCTCTTCGGAGTAAGAACAAATATCTGCCCTCTGAGTGTAGTGTACGTGGGATGTACTGGTGATTGCGTGAGTATTCGGAAGGGCTATCGTCGAGGCATAAAAAACCCGAAGACAATTGGCGCCCAACGTGGGGCTCGAACCCACGACCCTGAGGTTAATAGTCACATGCTCTACCGACTGTGTGTTCCTCTCAATTCTGTCTGTCCTGACTTCTGTGCAGAATACGATCCTCGCAATGTCCAACTGCTATTTTTGCACAACACCCTCCCTGGTACTAACGACCAGCGGCTACAGATATTGGAAACATGTGTGGTGCAGTTCCGAAAGGCTGTGGCAAGTCGGTATTCAGGTCGAATGCATGATATGCTGTCATACTTCATTGGCTCAAAGTACACCACTGGCCTTTCACTGGTTGATGGTGTGCATGTTCAAGCATTCTGCATATTCAACCAAGACCATAAACCAGTGGAGACTGACACGTATCCAGCTGATGTATACAATGGTGTATCAGTAGATATGACAGCAGCTAGACGTCATGGTTTCAGTGTTGTGGCATGTCTGGGTGTGAGTGACACTCGGTTACTACATCATCCTGTGCGCACACCTAACGGATATACCACTCTTGAGGCATCGGCACTCAAATCTCAAGGATGCTATATTATTCCGGTGAGTTCCAGTGCTAGTGATTTGATTTTGATGATGTGTGTCTTGATTCTTTAGTGACAGGGGAAAGAAAAGAGCTTGTGTGTCATGGCCGTGTTGCGGGTTAGTGACCTGGCTTAGATCAGTCTAGTGGCTATCCAGCCTCCCAGGTAAACGACCAGTGTAGTCGCCACCCAAGTTATCTAGCTCACACAGAACGACAGGTTTCTAATTCCACTTGAACCGTGTTTATTGAACTATTGCTATGCTAGATCGGAAGATCAGCGTGAAGAGTCAAAGACCCAGACAGAGCAGGGGAGAGTCGGAGTGACTCTCCCAGGATCGAGAGTGAATCGAGGGAGTAGTGAGCTCCCCAAGAGTCGAGGATGAATGTCAGCAAAACCGCTCCTTATATATGCTACATTATGTGATCAAAACTATACAGCGGCAAGAATGTGTAAGGATTATTTCTATACTTCAAACAGTGGTGCAATCAGCCAAACCGGAATGTAGTACAACGATCAATATGGGGAGTCCGCTCACCCAAATGTGAATATTAACCATCTCCATATGCTGGCATTACCTTGGTCCGCGATCCGGTAGTTGGGATGCATTGCAGCTGGCGGGAATCGTAGCTGTGTCATTCTTGTGGCTTCACCCAAGGCGGGCTCTTCCCCCAAACATAGCAGCAGACGGCAGAGCCGCTTTCCCACCAAAAGGGTACGGAGTCCACAGTACGCGAAGCACTGCAGACCCTTTACATTGTGCGATGCGAGAAGAAGCGCTACTCTTGGCCAACTAACAAGGTTATCAGCTCCCTTGCAGGACGAAGCGTGGTCCCCTAAAGCACAACAGTGTAGTGAGTACAACCCTGACAACTTGTACTGAAGGTGTCGTCGACGTACAACAACACTTGGTGGCTCTCTGCCACGAGCTGTAAGGCATGATTGCTCAACTAACGAAAGTGCCGAATCGTTAGCAGGACGATTCATGATTCTTACAGAACTCTAGAATATTTCTAGAATATTACGGAGTTCAGATTTTGGTTTGTTGAACTTAATGTATGGTCGCTTTCACGACGAGTCTAATCCTGGTCATCACATGTACACAATGAGAGTTTGGAGTGTTTGTACTGCCTCCTGTTGCACTAGTCTCGTAGTACGACTTAGTCTCACCCTTCCGAAGATGATATTCAATGACGGATTGACTATAGCAACATTTATCCCCTGGATGAGCTACACTTTTGAATTACACCACTATTTCTTGCTCTCTTGATAGGTGGTACTCAAACATGGCGCTCGGTACTCGCAGAGAAGCAGACACTTTATCCCGGATTTGCTGATCAATTATCCCCATCACATTGGCGTGTTCAAAGACCTGTTGCCAGCCAAGCAGTGATGAATATACACACTGATGTCATACTTAACACTATGGTAAGTTTACAGAATGTTAGATGATGTATTTGTCTAGTTTTGGTCTTGCAGCGTCATTGGCTGCAATGTCTAGTTTGAAAAAAGAAATAAAACTGATTGCAGAAGTATAACATAAGTACATGACATAAACAAGGCAGGCGGGGTGCTCGAAGTGGCCGTGAACGCCGCTGTCTGATGTTTGCTGAAATGTGTTAAACTTGTACCGCTTCACAGCCCTTCGTCTCTGGTGTTTGTCTACATAACAGGACATGTGTTCAGGTTCGGCCTCATTTTCTCTGTGCTGCGCTGATGAGTTCAAAAAGAACGAAACAGCATGCTGTCCGCAGATTGAGTATTTCGCTCCTGCTCTTGTAGCAGTTGAGCACTCTTGCGTGGGGTAGTGCCTTTGCTGTTTGCGTTATGCAGAGCTCACTGACTTGTCAGTTTGAGCACTCTGGCAAGGTACGTTCGGGCCTGATTGGAAATTTTTATTTCCATTGCTTTCAGGTTCGGCCTCATTTTCTCTGTGCTGCGATGATGAGTTCAAAAAGAACGAAACAGCATGCTGTCCGCAGATTGAGTAACAGGACATGTATATGGTAATGGAGTCTGTAATGAACAGCATGTTAAATTCTCCCTTCGGATGGATTTCTTGTACTTGGTGATGGACCACACTCGAAACCGTGACTGGTTGTTGGTTTTTGTGGCTGGATGAAAGGGCATATTAGACTGTATGACTGGTTGCAAGACCTGTAACTGTTCACAGGGGCCGGACTGTTCACCGAGGACCACATTTACTTACTTGTCTTTGCAACTAAGTGAATGGGCTGAAGTGTAATTTTGTCGTGAATTGAATTTTTGACATCACGTTTCATGCACAAGTAAATGTACTTGCAAGTACATGTACGTTAAAAAAATGCTCTCGCAGGTCTTATTGATACAGGGCAAGATTAGAAAAGAGGGTCACGGCTTCCATGACTAATCAAAAAAATGTGAACGAAGAATTCTGCTGGCCCCAAACCCATCTTCAGAGTTGCACACTCCACTGCATCATGTACTCTTGCTGACGTTACAGTCAGTCAGAGAGATACATCGCGGTACATGTGGCTAGCCTCGTCAAGAAAGAAACTTGATAACCACCATAGAGAGTGGAGTGCGCTGTGTAATACTTCCTGATCTTAATTAAATAATTGTAATTGCTGTTGGCGTGGGTCTTCTCTGTTCTCTCAGGTATCTCTGAACAGCAGATTGCTATGCCGAATTGTGCAGAAAGTGGGTGATATCATGTGAGACTGGAATATGGTGTCCATCTTGTGATTTTTTAAAGTTATTATTTTTCCGATTACTTTCTTTTTCTGCTGAGCTGAGTAGCTGAGTAACGGAGTAACTGAGTAACGGAGTAACTGAGTAACCGATAACTCAGTAACTCAGTAACCGAGTAACTGAGTAACTGAGTAACTGAGTACATTGGATGTGAGAGGGTAATGCTGCTAGTGCTAGTGCAGTATGGATGTTGATTGTGTTTTTGAAATCAAGGCATTGTCGAATTTTGTGTGTGTGTGGTACATGGTGTATGTGTGTGTGTATGTGTGTGTGTGTGTGTGTGTGTGTGTGTGTGTGTGTGTGTGTGTGTGTGTGTGTGTGTGTGTGTGTGTGTGTGTGTGTGTGTGTGTGTGTCTATGTGTGTGTGCTTCTGTGTGTGTGTATGTGTGTGTATGTATGTGTGTGAGTGTGTGTGCTTGTGTGATTACTTTACTTCCAGTTTTCTTTTTTCTGTTCTGAGTGCGTATACAATGTACATGTACCGTTGATATTGTGAATCCTCCACATGTGTATTTAGCTTCCATTGTGCGTGAGTGTGTGTGCTTGTGCATCTATATCCCATGAAGTTCGTTTTTCTTTGTGCGTGCATATTATGTTGATATTGTGAATCCTGCACATTTGTGTTTTCAGCTTCCATTGTCCATACAACATGTAGTACATGTAGCGCCTGGAGTAGCCAGGATCCTGATTCTTGACTGAGCTATGCAAAACACGTTAAAAAAGGTGGTAGCGTCTGCCGTGATCTGTGTGTGTATGTGTATTTGTATGTGTGTGTGTGTGTGTGTGTGTGTGTGTGTGTGTGTGTGTTCCGTCAGGCCGGCACGTCATGTGTCGGTGACAGGAGGACAAAGACTAAAAGACTCTCTCTGAGCTGGCACTGCACCAGGAGTGGGTCGATTCACCCGTGAAACGTCACTAAGTACCAGCACATGCACAGCTAGCTCAGCAAATTTATGATGAATTTTGATGTTGATGAAATACACCATGTAGCCGGTGAACGAAACAAACATGTGGCGAGAGTTCTGTGCTGAGCTCTCTTGTCTCTCTGGGTTATTTTATGTGAAAAAGAGAACTGGAAACACATGATAACATCTATTACTGGCTCAGTATCCGAGTTTTTATGTGTATGCTGATGTGTGACGGTGTGGGTGTTTTCTGTAAGGCGGCACAAACCATGTGAGATCGGATTGTGACTGATCACGTGCGTTGCAGCCTGATGACGTGGCTTGTTCGTATGAGGATATAGAACTAACATACATGTATGATGTAGACCGATCCTAGCGATGGTCCTGACCTGGCTCTTTTGTTAATCATCAACAAATCACTACAAATTCTACAATAGTCATGTAGATGTACATATCACGTAGCGTACAGATGTCCAGGATATCACTGCTGCTCGGTCTGAATAATCAGTTTTCTTTCTTTGATCTCATGAGAGTCGTATTGAAAAATAAGTAGATCTACCCGGGGGGGGGGGGGGGGCTATCCGGATGAATACCCAGAGTGCGGCTTGGGTTTGTGTAGCGGCAACTCAGCACTAGTCAGCAGTCAGAGAAAACCATGCATGCACAGACTGTTATGACAAATAATTATTGTAATGTATGTACAGACCGTGTCCGTGAGGTTTGACACGTGAGTGATGACGCATGTGTTATCAAAAAGCCTTTTTGCAAATAATTTTGGCCATTTGCGCTAAAAAACAGCGACAAAAAAGAAACAACAAGAGCGCCTAGGCGCCTACTGGTACTTTAGAATCAACTCGTAAAAACTCCAAGTCAATCTCCCATCGACACAAACCTCGTTTATAGCCGTTTCACACTCGCGTCTTTCTGTGACGTCGTTTTCAGCCAAAACGTCGACTTGCTGCACAAGTCGATTCACACACACACCGATCCCGGCCGAACACATCGTTTTGCCAACAATCAGCAACATTTTTAGCAGTCCATGGGCAAAAGAAATAACGGCATGCGAGTAGATTCAAAATAAAAATATCTTGGGCAGTTCTGTAGTTTCCACACCATGTACCAGCCAGCCTCGAGGAAGACCAAACAGTTCTCAGTTTTAGTTTTGTGGTCATTATTTTGAAAATTTCGCTTTTGTAGGTGAAGAATATTACGCCCTGCGATGGAAGCACGCGTGCTTCGGCTCTTCCTTTTGTGGCGCGGCCTTGGGCAATTGCTTCCCGATCGACATTGGAAGCGTAAATCCGGCACCAAATCCGCAACAGGCAAGCCTTGGCCTCATTATCAAACGTTTTCGTCATGGTGAAGGTGAAGGTACGAACAAAGGCACCGGTATGAAAAGAAAAGAACGGAACCTCTATGTCAAAGTCGAAGAGAACGGAACGGAAGAAGAAAAATCTTTTGACAGATATCTAGATGCAGCTAGCAGGTTGCATGCTCACTTTAAATTTCCCCGCCAAGATCTCTGCGCATGCGGTTAGGCCAGACAAGAGTCCAAGACGACAAAAAAGACGAAGACGTACGTGGCCGAAGACTCTGCCCATAGGGCCGCGTCTGCATTTTGAAGTCTTCAGCTCACGTTTTGGGGATTCCCCGAGATCGCCTAGGCAACGAAGACGAAGACGCGAATAAAGACGTGAGTGTGAAACGCCTCAACATAATCATATCCTATCCAATAAAAACAGTTTATAAAAACAGTTCATAAAACAGCTTTTTAGGATCGGACCCAGTCCGCATAACCAAGAGAGCTAGCTAGATCCCTTGGCTGCTGTTGGAATATGCAAGAATGGGCCTTCCAGATAAGGTCTAACAAGGAGAAGTGGCTATAGTTATGAAATGAACACCGGTAACCATGGAGACAGACCACACTCTCATTATAGATACTGGTTATAAATAGACCGAATAAGGAAAATGATCTGATAGCCTATGAAGAGTAAAAGAAATAATAATTGAACCAATGACAACAAATACTCGTCCAGCACACGAGTTGTCATAGCAACACAAATAACAGCTGTCCACTAATTTTGTTGTTGGAGATTGAGTAGGAGTTTTTACTGGTTGATTCTAAACACAATAAATGCTCCGGCCTTGGGTTCATGACCAATAAAAACTAACTATAAAAACCTCGGGGGACCTCGGTTTTTATAATAGTACGCACTGACCTTCAGGGCGTGGAGCGGGTGAAGCGCACGGCTTTCTACCTTGGCAATGTAGACCTTGGATGCGATGCTGCCTCAATTGAACTGTGGTGTAAAAAGAAAGATGTCGAAGTTTTTCACTGCTCAATCTCAGAATCACGGTACTTTGGTACAGCTTATGCCCACCTGGTTGTGGGAGAGACCTGTGTAGACAAGATCCAAGGGCCTGGTTTCTGGCTTGACAAAATTAGTATCCGGAAATGGAGGTTCCACACTGACCAGGCTGAATCTGAACAATGAGTAAACCAACACCTCAACTTGACCCTAACGCAACACCCTTCTATCCTTCAACGCCCCTAGCCTCCTTTCCCGTAGCCTGTATCAATGCACGTTCCCTTAGGCCGCGGTCACACCAAGCGCGATTCAGCCATACAGCGGAAAAAAGCGCTTTTTGACGTCATCGTCGCTACGGAAACGGCTGAATTTTCGGCTTCAGCCTTTTTCAGCAGTCAGCCGTTTTCAAAGCGCTGAATGGGAGCGCTGAATGGATTCAGCCACTTTCAGCCATTCTGGCGCAGTACAGTGGCGGGAAAAATAAACTCGTTCAAAGCGCATCTTGGCATGATCTTGCAGCTTGCATCGTGTTCTGCCACCTTCCGGCTTTCGTTGTTGGTGAAACTTCTCTCCTTGCCTTTTTGTCGGTCATCATGGAATCCTGGACAGTAGCACTGGAGCGGCGACTACTGGAGCGGCGACTACTGGAGCGGCGACTACTGGAGCTTTGGTTTGAAACAAAAACCAAGTATGACACCACTATGAAAAAAATACCAGAAAGAGAGCGTGGATCTTGGACGAACTGAAGAAGTGTGCTGGAGAAGGCGGACGGGAAAACAAGAGAAAATCATATTCAAAAATGAGCGGGAAGAAAAAAAACTCTAGCACACAAAAAAGTCCAGCCGATTTCGCGAAGTGGTGTGACCAACCACCCCATTCAGCACAAGCCACTTTCAGCGCAAGCGGGAAACGGCTTGTTTGGTGTGACCGCGGCCTTAGAAACAAATCTGCTGAGCTATCCGACTTTCTCACGACCAGCTGTCCCCTTGTTGTTTGCATAACTGAAACCTGGTTGTGTCCACAAATTTCCCTCTCCTTCCCAGGCTATGAATGTTTTCGAAGGGATCGACCCACCTCCGAGAATAAAATTAACACCAACGACTTCCTGGCCTATGGCGGTGTTGCTATCTTAGTAAAATCAAGTGCATTTGGTCCTATTACCCACCGTACAGACCTACATCTTCCGCAATTCGAAGCTACCTGGGTAGAGATATCGCCATCCACTGGAACCTCTGCTTGCCCCACGCGCCAGCAGCCCATCCAAATTGCGGCTGTCTACCGCCCACCGTCCACCGACCCGTCGGTGATAGATAACTTTTACGCCTCATTTCAAAGCTGCTTGACTAAAATACGGACCCCTGGCTCGCCAGTCCTCATCATGGGAGATTTCAATGCTAAATGTTCCACCTGGTATGGAACAACAACAGACACTGCAGGCCACCACCTTTCATGTCTTCTTGACATGTTTTCCTTGCAGCAACACATCACATTCTCGACCCACCGCTCCCACAAAGGCAATGAGGCTGCTCTGGACCTGATGATCACTGACACTGCAGCCAGCATCTGCGATCCGCGCCCCTCAGCCCCTCTCGGTCAGTCGGACCACTCAATTGTTCTCGGCCGTTTGTGCATCCCGACATGTACCGCATCACCACCTGCACCCAACACTACACTGCCCTCCCATTCCTTCCAGATACCTGACTTCAGTCAGTTTGACATCTCCTCCATTCTTCCCACTCACCTAGTTGCTCTAAATGAATCCATTGCTAATTTGAACTGGCATGATGCTCTCCAGTTGAAGCTTGGAGATCCAAACCGTACTGCTCCAGCATTTTATGACATCCTTCATGGTCTATGTTCCGCTTTCCTACCCACCCGGTCGCGCTCTTCAGCCCCTAGACGACGTACACCAAGTCCCCCGTGGCTGACACGTGCTGTTAAAGCTCAGCTGAAGAGGAAGCGAGACTCGTACAGCTTGTATCGCAAGTATCCTACCCCTAGCAATCACGAGCATTACAAGTGCGAACGTAACAGAGCACGAATCCTATCTAGAGAGGCTCACCGCCAGTATGTGTCCTCCATTAGCACTAACCCCTCATCCATTATTGCATCCACCCCTAGTTTGTTCAAGTTTGTTAAGCAGCTTCGTTCGCCGACCCCTGTTGGAAACCCTATCATCACTGAACTCCATGAAAATAACACTGTACACAACGACCCTACCCAGATTGCCAATGCTCTGAATCGCCAATTCATCAGCTTTGGAACACCGGATGATCCTGCATGGTCTCTCCCTGGTATTCCACACCACGGGCTCCCAGCACTACCCTCTTTTAGCACTGCTCCCACCGCCATTGCCCAACACATCCGTCGCCTAAAGCCCAAGAAGGCGGCAGGTGCAGATGGCATATCCCATGAACTCCTAAAAGCCCTGTCTCCTAGTATAGCTATCCCTCTCAGCCTAGTTTTCAACCAGTCCTTCGCCACCGGAATCTTCCCTGATATCTGGAAGGCAGCTGTGGTTGTGCCTATTTACAAGAATAAAGGCAGTAAACTGTCTGCATCCAATTACCGGCCGATTTCACTCCTTTCCACCATTTCAAAGCTCTGTGAACGTGTGGCATTTGGCCACTTATACCAACATGTGAACCCGGTCCTTGACCCGTCACAGTCTGGATTTCGGCGAGGCGATTCGACCGCCTGGCAGTTGCTGAGGCTTGTGCAGAAGCTATATGAATGCAAGGATCAGAAGCAATTTAGCCTCCTATGTTTTTTCGACCTGAGCAAAGCATTTGACACTGTCTGGACAAGGGGTCTCCTCCATAAGTTAGCAGCGTTTGGCGTAGCCGGGACGTGTCTGCAGTGGCTCACCAGCTATCTCACTGAACGTCGACAGAGTGTCCGAATTGGACATGCCCTGTCCGCCCCTCTAACAGTCCACTCTGGAGTGCCCCAGGGCTCTATCTTGGGGCCTCTATTGTTCATCGTATACGTTAATGATTTGGCAGGTTTGGATCATACCTCACTCTACGCGGACGATACAGCGCTCCATATAACCGAGCCAGGCTTATTGCAAGCCTGCGACTCGCTACAGTATCACATTAATCAAGTTGTGCACTGGATGTCGAAGTGGAAACTCCGCCCCAATGTGTCGAAAACGGCAATCCTTTGTATCCCCCACGACCCTCCAGTGACCGCACCCTCTTTACGACTCGGCTTTTTACTTTCCCTGATGATCCCATTGCTATCAACATTGTTAAAAATCACAAACACCTTGGTATATTTCTTGATGAACACTTGTCCTGGGATTCGCACGTAACCTATATTGAAAAGCGAGTTTGCTCCGCGATAGGCTGCATTTCTCCTCACATCTCCCACCTACACCATGGTTGTCGAATACAAATTTATCACTCTTATGTTCTTCCTTTGTTTGATTACTGCTCTCTCGTTTGGTCCTCCGGTCTATCCTCCGCTCTTATGCATCGGTTAGAAGTCACCCACCGCAAATTACTTCGATTACTATTTCGCATGCCCCCTCTGACCTCCTCTCAGACGCTATACATTTTGGCTTCCTCTTCCCCTCTCTCAGAACGCTTTCCCCACTCGGCATGCAAATTCATTCACCGTATTAAGCTTCAACTTGCTCCTCCTCATGCACTTGCGCATTTAAGCTGGTTCAATAATAGCTCGCGTACTAGATGTTCTCTCCATTTCCCACTTGCCAGGTCATCGATCCTATTAAATTCCCCTCTGTTCAAGTCCTATTCTCATTGGTCTCGGCTTCCGCAGGAGGTAAAGTCTCGTGACACCTTCGCTGCATTTTGTTCCATTCTGCCCGCGCCTAAGTTGAATTGAATTGAATTCGTTGTTTTCCATTGCTAGCCTAATCTTCATACTGCTCTCTCCAGGTTCCTATAGTACTCCTTTTGTTTTGTTTTCTTTTCTCTTTTTCGTCTCCTTCTTTTTCTCAGTTGTCCCCACCATGGCTGGTTAAAATCGCCCGCATCACATGCTTATTGGCACTATGTCATCGTGATTGTGAAATAATAATAATTTTTATTGGTCATAAACCCTCGGCCTCCTCATTTATTGTATACATAGTAGTAATAGTAGTACTACATGTACCATGATGTACGCTGTACCTCGATCTCGCCTTCATAATGACTTATGTCAAGAGTTAGGCCTTGACGGATTATGCTAATATTTTCGTGAAATTATGCTTTTCGCATTGCTGAAATAATTGCAGAATTATGCTATTTTTATGCTAAAAGTTATCATATTATGCCGCATTATGCTCACATATGCTGCTAATGCATAATGGTTCTGTGCAAAATAACAGGGGAATTTTTTTGTAGAGGGCGTTGTACTGTAGTAGCAAAAGTTCAACGGGGTCAACGCACCGTCCGACCTAGCTACGACCATCACTGATTGTAGTGGACTGGACATGTTATCAAGGGAGTCGTAAACCTACAACTTCCTAGTGCATCTACTTGTACTCGTACTTGTAGAACATGTACAACTGTATGGAATTTGATGCGAACAGGCGGATTATTACAATTTTATGCGATTCGTATGCAATTTGCCTCGAATTATGCGATTATTCGATTTTGGTAGGAATTATGCGAAAAATTATGCTAGCATAATCCGTCAAGGCCTATCAAGAGTCCATAACCCCCCAGAGTGTGCAACTCGTGATCCTTCTCAGCACAAATCAGTGCCGCAACGAAATCCAAACTTCATACGTCATGTAGTGAGTAGCTATGACGAAATGGGAAGTTTGGCCCGGACCTACTTCGCCCGTTTGCCCAATTTGGGGTCTTTCTTTACGAATCCACGGCCAGGTATTGTACGTAACACGCCTGGAAAGGCTCAAGTTCACAAAGAATTATTTTAGAGTTGTCGAACAGTTTTCTCTTTTGAGTGTCTCTCCGATAAGAGAAGAACAATGGCCACTGTTGAACCTAAAGCAAAAGCACTCCCCATTGTCGCCGGAGTGCAGTGTGCAGTGCCAAAATGGGACTGAGGAGCAGGTTGAAGCACATCTACTTCGAAATCGATCGGGTCTTCATGCCGTGTGCCAAGAGCTATTTCCATCAAATCTTGTAAATCTATATCCATGCCTATTCTTGCTATCCCGGAGTCACGAACTCTCCCAATACAAGCTTTTCAGACAACGAGCAGAGAAACTCTCTTCAAATAAAAAAATTCTGTAACTGTGAAATCAAAGCCGTTCTGCTGACACTGCATAGCCCGTGAAGCAAACGTTTTACGTGACACTTCCGCGGCTTGCTTCAAAGCAACCTTCAACTTGGAACCCCCGCGGGATGTACCAGATAATTATGCACATGGCCCCATCCGCCCATGCTTGCCCGGGGACCGGATGACGCAATGTTTGGATTTCGTTGCGCCAGACCCCAACCTGGAGTTGCACACTCTGGGGGGGGGGGGGGGGTATGGACTCTTGCTTATGTAGATCTACTGTTGTGGACATGGAAATCCGGTCGCACGTCTAGCGGCCCCAGGGCGCTGGCCATGCAGCCGCGGATAAGCGGTACGAGGTGAATTTCTATTTCTGGACATTGTACATTTCTGGACATTTCGAGTAAAATAATTTTTCGTCGCGTGTAGAGTCATGTCAGTCAGGTTGATGAAGTTTTTTCTTGCCGTAGTTGACAGCTGGGCTGTTGTAGTTTCTCCTCGTGTCGGTGCCTTGTTGATAGCCTTTTCTTGTGAGGCATTTCAACGAGTTTTGTGGTACTATGTCGCATGATAATTTTGAATTTTGAGTAAAATAAGAAGTAATGGACGAATCGTTGGCTTCCCCATGTGCACTCCACTTCAGACGCTGTATAGTCTTGGACCTGTTGGCTGGAAGTGTGAAGAGGCCAACTGCAGTCCACCAATAGAAAAATAACAAAAATGGTGCAGTACAGGATACCTACTGACGCTATTTTACTTTCATGTCCAGAATTCCATACACTGAAATTTAGGCCAAAAAAATGGCCTGTCGAAAACATCCTGCTATAACGTCTCTGGGATCACAGCATGAGCAACTGTCACATATTTGGAAAGATGAAGGATTAGGCCATACAATAGATACAAAAAGATATGAAAAATGTATAACACACAGCCAGTGGGGCTCTATTTTATTTTCATGTCCAGAAATTGCTATTCACCTCGTACACACATGCATTTATGCGTTGCAACACGCTGGATCAATATGACTGTGCACTACACACGCAGCGTTCTGTACGCGCTGAGGGCGCCGACCCCGGTCAATCGACTGGATTTTCAGGTCCGCTGCAGTAGATCTACCAGCTACAGTCGACCTACCCTTATAACGATATTTGCGTCAGACCAAGAAATATTGTTATAAGGGGCCGTCCGTAAATATCGATGTTTTTTTAGAGACGATATTGGTGCGTCTGGGGGGGGGGGGGGGAGGGGGTTTGAGCCATGTGCGTCTTTTCGAGCATCAGAAAAATATCGATGTAAATATCTGAAGTTTCGCCGATCCCTGCACGCGGACGTCTAAATGGCTATACAAGAAATGTGTATGTATGTATGTATATTTTTATTTGAATTCGCAAGTACACACGGGCTACAAGCCCAATTACATGGAAGCGAATGCCATAATGAGGCCAATTAAGAAAAAAAGGTGGAGGAAGGAGGAGGACGGTAGCAAAGCAACAGGGAGGACAATTCAGGACCAAAATCAACAATTGCACAAATGTGAGAGCACCTGAGACCGAGGGTACCTGTGGAGCGATAAAATGCCAAGCAAACAGAAGAAAGGAAATCGCAAGCCAATACACGCTAAACTGCACTTGAGTTAGAATGAAGGGGAAAACCGGAGCTCAACAAAATTATAACGTACAAAGTCATAATAAGAAGTCAACTGGATGAGAAGTAGCACAAGCAAACATTTCCTGACAACGAGAGGGGCTGTAACTACAGCTACAGCAGTAGCTGCTGTAGCAGCAGCAGCAGCAGCAGCAGCAGCAGCAGCAGCAGCAGCAGCAGCAACAACAACAACAACAACAACAACAACAACAACAACAACAACAACAACAACAACAACAACAACAACAACAACAACAGCAACAGCAACAGCAACAGCAACAGCAACAGCAACAGCAACAGCAACAGCAACAACAACAACAACAACAACAACAACAACAACAACAACAACAACAACAACAACAACAACAACAACAACAACAGCAACAGCAGCAGCAGCAGCAGCAGCAGCGCCGTGCAGACTACTCCAAGGGGAGTATGGGACTGTGAACACAGAAGGCGGGAGAATTCACGGAGTTTGCAGATCTAGCCCGCCAGCGTGAAGGGCAGTGCAGCTACGGAGAATTCACTGGGACGATTGAGTAGGCGAACTTCGCTGGGGAGGGTGTTCCAGAGGATGGCACCACAGTGCGATGGACGGGATGTCCCTGCTGCTGACCGGGCTAGCGGCAGGCGCAAACCCTGTCCTTGCTGGAGGCGGGTGGTGTTTCCATGAGCACTTCGAAACTTGTCCTGGAGGGCTGGGCTGGCTCGATTGTGCTGGCAACGCCACACAAACCTCAGCATCTTCTGCTTGTGCAGCTCCTGAATGCTGTAGAGCTGCAAGCTGGTCAGGAGGGGTTGAGCATGAGAGCGGGGTGGCTGGCCAAACACTGCCCTGGCAGCTCGGTTCTGGAGAACTTGCAAGCGAGAGACTTGCTCCTGTCGCAGGCGGGCGAAAAATGCTGTCGACCCGTACAGCAGATCAGGCATGATGATGGACTTCATGAACTGTGTACGGGCCTTCAGACTTAATGCTCGCCTAGATCGCCAGAGCGCCCCGATCTTCTGCGATACTTTCTTGGCGATGCTGTCCACGTGTTTCTGCCAGTTGAGGGAGCTGTCCAGCAGAACTCCGAGGTACTTCGCAGTGCTTGCTGCTGGCAAACTAGTCCCATTGCAATTTACAGGAATGGCTTCACTGTGCATGCTCAGGACTTGGCTCTTCGTGGAGTTCAGGATGAGGTTGCGATCCTCTAGCCAGTCAGCCACTGCAAACACTGCCCGGGTAAGCGCCGCGGAGCATTCAGTAGGCAGCCGGTGGCTGAAGTACAAGCCAATATCATCCGCAAACTGTACTGAGGGCACGTCACCAGCAACCTCTGGTATGCCGCGCGTGTATACACTGAACAAGATTGGTCCTAAAACGGATCCCTGTGGAACACCGCATGTGCATGCATTACAGGGTCCGTCCTGGGTTCCAATGCGCACTTGCTGGGTTCGATGGCTGAGATAGTTGGCAAACCAACTTAATGCCGTTCCAGAAACGCCAATGTCGAACAGGTCCTGCAGCAGCGTAGGGTGACTGACTTTGTCAAACGCCTTTGACATGTCAAGTAGGCAGATGCAGCAAGGCAATGCAGAGTCCTTTGCAGTGAGAACACCATCCGTTAGTAGCACAAGTGCATCTTCAGTGGAGTGATCCTTCCTGAAGGCAAATTGGGTCGGTGGTAGAACATTGTGTTCATCGAGAAATGCCACAAGCTGCCGCTGCACGAGCTTCTCTAGCAGCTTTGAGGCAATCGGCAGCAGGGATACTGGACGATAGTTCCCAGGGGATGTTGGGTCTCCAGACTTGTACAGAGGCCGGACCAGGGCCTTCTTGAAGGCAGAAGGTACGAGGTGAATTGCTATTTCTGGACATTGGACATTTCTGGACATTTCGAGTAAAATAATTTTTCGTCGCGTGTAGAGTCAAGTCAATCAGGTTGATGAAGTGTTTTCTTGTTGTAGTTGAGAGCTGGGTTGTTGTAGTTTCTCCTCGTGTCGGTGCCTTGTTGATAGCCTTTTCTTGGGAGGCATTTCAACGAGTTTTGTGGTACTATGTCGCATGAGGATTTTGAATTTTGAGTAAAATAAGAAGTAATGGACGAATCGTTGGCTTCCCCATGTGCACTCCACTTCAGACGCTGTATAGTCTTGGACCTGTTGGCTGGAAGTGTGAAGAGGCCAACTGCAGTCCACCAATAGAAAAAATAACAAAAATGGTGCAGTATAGGATGCCTATTGACGCTATTTTACTTTCATGTCCAGAATTCCATACACTGAAATTTAGGCCAAAAAATTGGCCTGTCGAAAACAACCTGCTATAAAGTCTCTGGGATCACAGCATGAGCAATTGTCACATGTTTGGTAAGATGAAGGATTAGGCCATACAATAGATACAAAAAGATATGAAAAATGTAAAACACACAGCCAGTGGGCCTCTATTTTATTTTCATGTCCAGAAATTGCTATTCACCTCGTACAATGCCGGTTTCAAGAGACTCATTGAAGATCCGTGCGAGGGATGGCGTGAGGATATCACTGCAGGATTTGAGAAGCAGCCCAGGTATTCCATCACTGCCAGTTGCCTTCACCGGAATTATCGCTTGCAGAAGCTTATTCACAGCAGCATAAGATGCTGGTCCCAGACAGCTGAGTGAGTGTTCAGCTGGGGGGTCCATTCGGTAATGGCAAGTGGGCTGGCCGATCAGGGTCAGTTACAATGTTGCTAAATGCCACGCTGACCTTGTTCACATCACATGCAGGGTCTTGCTTGCTTCCTCCTCTGCCAGTGATGGAGTTTAACAGGGACCACATCTTCCTTGGATTGCGATTGTTGACAATACATTCATCACTGAAGTACTGGTTTTTCCTCCGTCTGACAAGGTTTGCTGCCGCCGTTCGAGCACGTTTGTACTGGTGGAATAATGCTATGTTAGCCCGGTCTCGCAGCCATCTTCGGTGCAGCCTGTTCTTTGCCATCATTAGCTGGTAAGTGTCTCTGTTAAGCCATGGCCTTCTTCTGGAACGCTTCTCAACTGGGGTCATCGGGGCATGATGGTCCAGTACACGCATTATGCTAGCGTGCCAAGTGGACCACATATCGTCGACGCTCGCATGTGGAGGAAAAATGTGAAGGTCTGCTGCAAGCAGGTCAGCGCGGAGAGCTGCTATATCCACTCTGTGCAGCTGCCTAGTGAGGAGGGAACTCGCTGGCTGGCTTACTTCAGTAGCACAGCTGAGTGAAGCACTCACAGCAAAGTGATCGCTGATGTCACATGGTACGATGTTCCAGGATGTTAAGCTGGCATGGTTGACCAAGACTAGATCTAGTATGGTTCCACGCACACATTGGGGCAGAACACGAGTTGGTGCTGTCACGACGTTCTGCAGTCCATAGCTTCCACACATGTCATGCATGTGGCGCAATTGTGGGCCAGGAGAAACTGGGTCAGCATTTACATTGAAGTCCCCCATCATAGTGACCGATCCGGTGTTGTTGGTGGCTGCCTGTAAGACAGTCTCTAGTCTGGGCCAGAACGCAACTGTTTCACTTGGCGGCCGGTACACACACCCTAAGAGATGAGGCGCCCGGGCACCTTTAAGCTCGATCCAGGTGCACTCTACATCATCTGCCGTCAAATCCGGGCGAGGCTTCACGGGGAGGGTCGACCTGAAGTAGATACATGTTCCACCTCCTCTTCCACCGGCACGGTCCTGACGGGCAATACTGAAGTTTGGGATCCGGATTTCTCCATCAGACACTGTGCCATCAAGCCATGTTTCAGCAACACCGACTATGTCCCAGCACTGGTCCGCGATCAGCTGCTCCAGGGCGTCGACTTTGTGCCGAAGGCTACAAATGTTGATAAAGCCAAAGCGTACCCAGGAATTTGCTGGGGCGCCTTGATGGGACCGTGGTGTAAATGGTATGGCATTAGGGTTGAGATGTCTAGTGAAAAGACCCGGAATAGATGGGGCGGCATTAGGATTAGGTTCGAGTCCTGTTGGAGAATTAGGGTCACGCAGTGCTGCCATCATTCTTTATCACTGGTCGGATCTGTGGTGGAATGTTTACCATTGCTGCTGCCAAGATTGTCTTGTGATGCTGCATTCTGATGTTGGTCACTGTCTTTAAACTGCCATGGTCTGGCGTACAGAGGTCTTGGCCAGAAGTTTGGGGATACAACAAGCAAGAGGGCACTTGCTTCAACCATTAGTCGTGCTGACACCTTTCCATTTTCTGCTCTGTGCATGCTGCAGTCATGCACAGTGGTCTCTGCTCCAGCCTTGGCTGACCTTTGTTTCACGAAAGCTGCTAGACTCTCCTCAGTGCAGGACTCGCTCAGATTCCCAACGTACAACATGGCTTTCTTTGGCCTGGGTGGCTCCGCTGACACTAACTGCCAACTGTCATCTGCAATGACATCCAGGATGGCTTTACTTCTTCCGTTATTGCGCTTGGCCTGCTGGAGCTTGGAGCCTTTACCTGCTGCAGGGTGTGTAGCTTCCTGATCACTGCTTTCAGTGTCGTCAGTGTCACTGACGCTGTCACAGACGCTACGGTGTGCAGTTGTAGTACTCATACAGTTACTGGGGTCATTGGTGCCCGTAGCTGCACGGACAGCTTTCCTGGCTGAGCGTCTACGGGATGTCTTGCTCGTACGCTGGCACTGGGCCTGGGGAGAGACACTCGCCGAAACAATGGCGGTTTCTTTCAGTGAAACAACATCCTCACTGAGTGCATTCACTTGCTTCGTCAACAGGTCGATCTTGTTCAGCAGGCGTGTCTCCCGGTCGGCCGACTGTGACACGAGGGAGGACAGTGTTGTGACTAGTTCTACGACAGAAGTCTCAATTCCTGGGAGGGAACTCAACAGTTTGATCTCCGACTCGGTCATCCCGCGAATGGCGGTTTTTCCAGATCGGGACATCTCGGCCCACTAAATGCTACTGCTAGGCTGCTACCTAATGAACTATCTATTACTAATTAACTATCCAGTACCTACCCTTCTCCAGACCGGCCTACTGCCGGCTGGCTACTGCAAAACCTGCGAAAACTGCGGAGCTCAAAAAAGATATGTGGCTTGATTATTGTAGTTGACGTTGATTTGAAACCAGCTTCCGTTCGCGGAGCTAAAACTCGCGACACAAGAACAAAATCAAAAATTGGAAGCTGTACGCCCATGGCGAATTTCAAGAGCAAAAGAATGAGCTATTGATTGTGGAAATCGGCCGAACGATGCCTGCAGGAGACTTTCTAATGCAGCACAAGAAGGCTGCTGGCCACAAGTGTTCTCGAGGGCGACCAAAAAAGTCATAATGCTCTTCTTCTCAATTAGACCATATAAATACTGCAAACTTGCCTGCTTGGGTTCATATTATTGACAAAAAAAGGAAAAAAATGAGCATCCAAAAATATTGATTCCATGATCTAGATGTGCATGTGCGTCGTCTGGGGGGAGGGGGGGGGGGTCAAGGGAGAGAAGCACCAATATCGTCTCTAAAAAAACATCGATATTTACGGACGGCCCCTAAGGGTAATATTGTTATAGGGGTACAGTAACTGGTTCATTTCATACACATACGTCATAATACATGGATTTTGTTCATTTTTTACGCTCTTCATAGCATCAAAAACTATCGTACATGCACATTATGTACATAGCAAGGTGCCCACTGGTGCCCCCATTGCATTTCGTCATGTCCAAGCGACTTATCAAGTGAAGCTTGCCCTACCTGGATAGTGAGCTCTATAATCCCTGCTAGATATTGTTATAAAATGGAAAATGTCGATTGGTCAGCCCATTTTATTATCGTTATAGGGGTAATATCGTTATAGCAATATTGTCACACACAAGCGGAAAAACCGTCAGAGATCAAATTCCATTACACAGTGTTTCACCGTTGAAGCAACGGATCATCAGATGGATGATCAAACAAAGTATGATACACTGGTTATATACTCAAAAGGTGTGAACTCCGTCACTATGGAGTGTGAAGATTTATCATTATGTAGCAATATTGTTATATAGAGGTAAGGCATTGTATACACAAGTCAATGGAGTGATTTGGTTTGGCAGAAAAATATCGTTATAGAGGTTATCGTTATAAGGGTAGGTCGACTGTAGCTTGTTGTTATGCACGTGAGTGATGACGGGTGTGTTATGACAAAAGCCTTTTTGCAAATTTTGGCCATTTGCGCTAAAAAAACAAGGACAAAAAAAAACAAAACAAGAAACAACAAGAGCACCTCGATCTCGCCTTCATAATGTAGATCTACCAGCTAGCGCTAGCGTGTTGTTATGCTAAGGTCAGAAAGGACTTAGTGGCACTCGCTGGTTTATATCATCAGTTGAAGAATATTCCTTATCCTGGCGTCGATCGCTGAGAAGGTGCACTATTGGCTACTGACGTAATAATAGTTTGTTACATTCACAACAGTGTTGCTGTGGTAATCTGCGCAGTGCTGAACATCTCTATTCACTGTGCAACTGTATCATACCGCTATCAAAACTTACTGGGGTAAGAGAATTATGTATGTACAAAAAGGAAGATGAATGTTGAAGAAACAATAGTTGACTGGCGGGCTGAGTGCGTTCGAGCAATTGTTTTCCGGATTTCAATGATTGTGGCAATGTGTTGTGTATCGGACATGCATAATCTGATCATCCTATCCGACTTTTCGGCCGAGGAAAAAATCGAGAAGTAGTTTGACAACTCCTAAAACTAGTAGAGAACGAGTACGTGTACATGTTGGTGACTCGTTTACCCATCCTTAGTTAGGCCAAATAATAATTGCCAGGGAATTTCGATGTGGTTGGCTGAAGTTTGTTTTCGAGTCAAACAACACGTGTACATGTAGTTATATACTGACTGAAGTGATCTTTTGCATTCAAGTTACTGAAAAACCCCGAAAGCGGTTTTACGAATCACGTCCTTCGTGACTGATATGGTTGAGGCAGTAAGTGTTGGTGACTGAAATCTGGTCCATGTAAGTCAGCTAGTACTGGACACTGTGCAGCTGTAGACTTTCCAACATTGGGTTGTGCACCGCTGTATGGCCGGAAATGTATTATTCTTGATCCCGGATTTCATCCGATGTCTAGCACTGCGGCTGTAGATATTGTGAACAGTTGCATGTAGTATCTGATCTGTTGTATGTGTGTGTGTGTGTGTGTATGTGTGTGTGTGTGTGTATGTGTGTGTGTGTGTGTGTGTGTGTGTGTGTATTTTGCCGCACTGTGTGTTATTCTCTACAGACCGGCAGTACGTAATCTTCTGACAAATTCTCAGTAATCCACACCATATACTGTACGCTACACACACAACAGAGGCGAAAGGCTGTGTTAGCTGTAACTTAAAGTTTCACGCATCGAGCGATCATCAGACAGCAGCATTCACTATCGAATTCTCTACGAGCAGGCCTAGATATTTGATGCTAGTGTGGAAGTTAGTGCATATGTGCGAAGTGAAGACGTGGCATTGGGACAATGGTATTGAGTTGTTTTGTGAGAGTTAACGGATAAAGGTGAGAATAGAGGCGATAACAGGGCAGTGTTACCGAGTCATTAAAGGCGATAGCTATACGCTATACAACCGTGTACTACTGAATATACAACATCACCAGGAGAACATGTTTTCTTCAAAGTTACATGGCAATCTCAAGACTGTCAGTAAGTTTGTTCAGCGTGGTTATGCTGTGAGTGTACAGAGCCGGTTAGTCCAGTCAACCAGCAGATCAAGGTTATGTGTTACTAGCAAGGTGACTCAGACATCAGCACAGTCCAGACAGTCAGTTAGGTGGAGATCAGATCAGTCTGGTCATCAAGTCACTACGGTACATGATGCTGTTAATGCTATTGAGTCCATCTTTCATAGCATAAGGAAGAAACGCACATTTCAACCCGCCAGTGAACTGATATCACAATGTTCTCTCATCCAACGTCATATCACTGCACTACGGAGTTCAAACAAGATCACGAACATCCTTGAGGCATGTGCTCTTGTAAATGAGGAGAACACTGATGTGAAAAAGCTTACAGAGTCTTTACTTAATCAGCTAGCCAGCCTACCTACTGAACTCTGGCAAGAAGGCAAGAACCAACACACGCTGTTATGGGCAGTGTACTGGGCCGCAAAGTGCCGATGTTCAACTCCAGGATTCACGAAGTTACTACAACAGCAGCTTGATGTCATATGCATTGAGGAATGTAGAGATGTTGCTAATTGTGCGCATGCATCGGTTATGTTGAATATGCCTGATCGTCACCTGGCCCAACACTTGATGAATCGCTACATTACCATCCAGAGTACAGGTGATCCAAAGCATCGTCATACTCAAGTACTCTCACTACTTCTCTACTGTACACTGTGTGGTGTAGAGTGCAGTGCCTTGCTGAAGCTGATCAGTGTTAATCATCTGACACAGAGTAAGTCTATTCTGGAATAAGACCTTTGGAATAGAGACGTGTGTCTGTTGGTTGTGGAATTTCTGCTCACACAGAGTTAAAAGTGACATTCATACCACAAACCTTTGTAGTAATTGTCCTTGGTATCTCAGAGTTGAAACCAATTGTTGTTTTAAACAAGAACAGAAACAATCTCAGTCTGTGGCGTTTACTACACAGTCTTCTGCTGATGCCGGCTCACTTTCACATACATGTACATATGATGATGATGTATGTTATAAACTGATGGGTTTCTGATAAAGTCATGATGGCAGGATTATAGGTATGATATTGAGTCATGCAGATGGATAGTCTGGAGCCATTCCAAACTTGTCTTACTATTTTCTCAATCAGTTACCTTCTAGTTACATTGGTTGGGCGTCCTGCAGCTTCATAATACTTGAAGTACTATGGGAAGTTTTGAGCACACATGCAAGTTTATTCCTTGGCCGAATCACACCTCAGTCCACTGTATCAGTTTCGACATTTCAACAAATTGCTATCACCAGAATGCAGTACAATGTGCAATATGCAATATGCATCCTGATGATGTTTGGAAATAGGACAGACAGTATGGACTTGTGTGTACTTCAAGAAGTATGTGCACCAAATTCGTAACTCACATACCAACAAAAATTCATCCAGTGTTGTTCCCCTGACTGTGTCTGTTTTATAGGAAGTAGGCTGTTGGCGTGGAAATGACAAATGGATCACTTTCAGATGTCAACGATTTTGATTTTTTCATTTTCACAATGTCATCCGAAAATGTATGTGTTGGTCTATGTCCATACCACTGTGTGTTTCTCTCAATTCTCTCTGCCCTGACTTCTGTGCAGAATGCAACCCTCGCCTTGTGCAACTACTATATTTGCACAGCACCCTCCCTGTCACTAACAACCAGCGGCTACAGATATTGGAAAGATGTTTAGTGCGGTTCCAGAAGGATGTGACAAGTCGGCATTCAGGTCGAATGTATGATATGCTGTCATACTTCATTGGCCCAAAGTACACCACTGGCATATCTCTGGTTGATGGTGTGGAAGTTCAGGCATTCTGCATATTCAACCAAGACCATGAACCAGTGAAGACTGAAGCGTATCCAGCTGATGTATACAACGGTGTATCAGTCGATATGACTGCAGCTAGGCGTCATGGTTTCAGTGTTGTGGCATGTCGGGGTGTGAGTGACACACGGTTACTACGTCATCCTATACGTACACCTAACGGATATAACACTCTTGAGGCATCGGTACTCAAATCTCAAGGATGTTACATTATTCCGGTGAGTTCTTGTGCTGGTGTTTTTGCCTTTGATGATGCCTGTCTTGATTCTACAGTGCAGGTTGGAAAAAGGAGCTTGCACTTAATGAGAGGTTTGAGTGGCTTGACTGCATTCTGTTGCCCAAGTCTCGTAGTACGACTCAATCTTACCCTGCTGACAAATCACAAGACTGTAGGCACGGAGATGACCAATCGCATTGCACCTAGCAGGGCCTAGATGCGGCGATCAAAGCATGCTACAAGAAGTAGAACTCCATATTTAGTGGAGCGGGCTTTGATTTTCCCATCAAAGCCTGCCCAGGCGGGCTTTGGTTTTACGATCAAAGCCCGCTCCACTAGAGCTTTGATCTACTGAACAAGCTCGCTTTTTTTACACGACTCGGTCTGGAGAAGGTTGAGTCGTGCTTTCAAGCGCCATCGGAAGATCAAAGTGCGTGTTCATGTCAGAAATCCAATCAAACCAGTCATGTTCATATTCTATGAGCCAATCACAGCCCTTCGCGAAGTATTTACAAGTTCGATATGAGTTTCAAGCGTGGGTGCATGTGAGAAATGTAATCAAAACACTCGTAGTCGTGTTCGATCAGCCTACATCACAGCCCCTCGCGCTTCGGGCGGCGGGCTGTGATTAGGCAATCTCACACTCGTACTCTTGCTTGATTCCATACTTCTGGAGACTGTGTTCAGTGACAGATTGACTATCGGGACTTTCATCTCCACTGGATGAGCGTACATTTTTGACGTGCTTCACTATTTCTTTCTGCATTGATAGATGGTACTCAAACATGGCGCTCGGCACTCTCAGAAAAGCAGCCACACTATCCCGGATTTGCTGATCAATTATCCGTACCACATCACCGTGTTCAAAGACCTGTTACCCGCCAAGCAGTGATGGACATACACACTGATGTCATAGTCTACAAGATGGTAAGTTACAGAGTGTTAGATGGTTTAACTTTTTTTATTTTTTTATTTTATTTTTATTTTTTACAAAATACACAACTCACCGGCAGGTACATGGGGCTAGCATGGGGTGAGATGGTGCTGGTGGTGCTTGCCATGCTCAACCGACCAGAGGTCTCGGCATCTTCACATGGCAGGCGCACCAAATTCGGGAGGGGAGCATAAGCACGAGGGGAAAAAGCACGGGAGAAAATGGAAGATTTAGAACGAAGGAGAGGATCTAACTTTGGAACACAGCAGAAAATAGCAAATAATCAAACAGATAATAGGAGTGAATGAAGAGTGTCAAATGAAGGGTGCAATGGGGTAGCAATGGAGATTGGCTACTCAGGATTGGCCCCCATTAGGCTTGGGGTGGGAGAAGCAGGGGCATAATCCTGGAGGACGCTAGAGGCGGTCGGTTGCCCAGTCCCAGTCAGACTGCCTCAGGTGGTCATAGACCTTCTTCTGGAAGGTCTGCATTGACTTCTGGGAGGGGCGAGCACTGAGGATAGAGGCTGGGAGGCAATTCCAGGTGTCAATCATACAGTGGGGGAAGGACATTGTTCCGAGACTGAGGTGGGACAGTCTTGGTCAGCTGGAACGGATGGTGGCTCGCAATTGTGCGCACGCTGGCTCAGGTGCGGGCCCGGGCTGGAGGGGGTAGGAGGGCTGTGATCATGGCAGGGCCAGTCAGATAGTGGAGCTTGAACAGGTAGCAGAGGGCAGCAACAGAGCGTCGGATGTCCAGGCTGGGCAATCTGCCACGGTGTAGTTTTATTCTTTCAACCTCATTGGTTGCAATGTCTATAACTGAAAGCAGAACACTAATATAGTGTAGTGGATTTTACTTCTTTGATGGGAGTGAGGTACCGTAGTGACGCGCATATAAGAGCATGTGCCTATACCCGGGCATAAGCGCACCCTCACAAATAAGCGCATGGGCTTATAAGTGAATCTAAATGCAGTCCATCCCGCGACAAACAGACACCACAAAAATACCATGTTCACATAGTTCAATGTGCATTGCGGTATTGCACTATGTGCATAATTATGCAAGGTACCGGTACACTAGCAACTCAAGCGCATGCGCCTATGTGTGAGACAAAATGACCCGCCAAAAATAGCAAATAACGCAACAACTCACTCATAAGCGCATGGGTCTTTATGTGCGTCACTACGGTATGCGAGTTGTTGGGGCGCATTCTCTCGATCTAACCGAACTAGAAAAACACATCAGCAAGGAGTCGATCTGGCTATATCTTGGTGGTGAATTAGCTATGCTGATGAATACAACGGGTAGTGAGACTGGTTAGATGGCCTGTGGAAGACTATAATCCAGGAATTCCAGTGTCATGGGTTTAAGATTTTGCGTACTACGCTCTACCCATTCCGGGCATTTGAGCATTAAGGCGCACTGCCTCTGTGTCATTGGTTGAAGATTACGATCAATGTTAACCTAGAAGTAGTGAACTTCCTCGTTATCACACAAGCAAACCTGTAAACGGTCAATACAAATCATACCGAAACCGGGCGCCACAACGCTATTGTCGTCCGGAAATGGTACTACAGTGCAGTGGCGCAACCTGCACAGTCTGAGCGCGGTCCGCTAGCAGGGGAGAACCCCGTGCGCAGGGTAACGCCAAATGGGACCTCAAAAAGATGACAAGGACAACACTATACCTGAATACCCAGTCTAACCATCCGCCGGTGATAATACAAGATCTCCTCAAGTCTATCAGTAGAGGAATATCCGATATCTTGGCTGACCATGATGTGTTCCAGGAGGCTGTACCACCATAAAGGAGTGTGCTGATTAGCAGTAGGTATTGTAAACCCCTAGAGTTGTGTAGTGGGCTATCTATTGAGAATATTGTTGACAAATTCCTTTCTGATAGGTTCCTCGTGACTGGTCTGGGGGCACAGTAGAAACTGTGATTGGTTCAGCCATGTTTGTTTGGTATTGCGACTTGTCACAGGGCATTAGTTTTTTTGTTGACGATCTGACTGGTTACAGGACCAGTGACTGTTCACAGTGCCTGTACTACTCAGAGGGCCTGGACTGGTCACAGGGCCTGGACTGGTCACAGGGCCTGGACTACTCACAGGGCCTGGACTACTCACAGGGTCTGGACTGGTCACATGGCCTGGACTGGCCACAGGGCCTGGAATGGTCACAGGGCCTGGACTGGTCATAGGGCATGGACTGTTCACAGGGCCTAGACTATTCACAGGCCTGGACTGGTCACAGGTCCTGGACTGGTCACGGAGTCCTACACAGAAAGTAGACTTAGATATGGAGAATAGGGCTTGAAAGTGCTACGTCACAGCATAGCAACAATTTCAAAAATTCAAAAACTGGATCCACTTGGATCCAGTTTTTGTATGGATCCAAGCACATTTCAAGCGGTCTTACCCACAGCACGGTGATGTAGCCAGTGAAACTGACTGATTTGGCTACTGGGGGCGGGGTTACAACTGGTGGCGAAATAAAAGTCACACCTGCATGCGACATGAGTGGGTTGCTATGCACCCACATACTTAGGCAATAGCAAAGTCACACCTTAGTGGATCCAAAATTAGAAATCTGATGTCAACTTACTACTCCCTGGCCGTTTTGACGTCATCACTTTCAAGCCCTATTGCACCATATCGCTTACGTAATCTTTGCCGTCTAGATTTTCTTTAAAACTGATATCACACTGACAGGTCTGATTGATACAGAGTAAGAGTATAGAAGTGAATCATCCATGACCAATCAAAACGTATATAAACGGAGAATTCTACTGTCCAGAACCCATCTACAGAGTCGCACATTCTGCTTTATGTACTCTTGCCATCGTAACAGTATGGAACTGATATACATGAACAAGTAGCCAGCCAGGTCGGGAAAGAAACTGGACAACCACCATGGAGAGTGGAGTGCGCTGTGTAATACTTTCCCGATCACAAAAATTGTATTTGCTGTTTGTGTGATTCTTCTGTGTTCTCTCAGATATCTCTGAACAGCAGTATACTCTGCAGAGTTGTGCCGTGAGGAAGTGTGTGATATCATGTGAGGCTGGAGTATGAGGTCCGATTTGTGATTACTAAGAAAGTTGTGGACATCTCTTTTTGTCTTGTGATTGAAGGTTTAATTTCTTTGATTCCTCGCCACTTTTTCTGCTGAGCTGATCACTGAGGAAGTTGGTGCTGCCCCTTGTTTAATTCCACTCCATTGGCTGAGTAACTGAGTACAGCCGATGTGAGAGGGTAGTGCTGCTAGTGCTAGTGAAGTATGCGTGTTGATTGTGTTTTTGAAATCCAGGCATTGTTGAGTTTGTGCGTGAATGTTTGCGTGTCTGTGCATTCAGTTCCCAATTCTTTTTTCCTTGTGCGTGCATATACAGTACAGTGTACTTTGATATTGTGAATCCTCCACATGACATTGTGTGTTTTCAGCTTCCATTGTCCATAGTATGCATAGTACAAGTAGCATCTGGAGTAGCCAGTGTTTGTTTTCTTTCTCTGGAAGACTGTATGCACTAAGAATATCAAACATAAGACACTGCTAAAACTGAGAAGAAACTTAGAATTGGATTCAACCACTGTTCACCATGAACTCTTTTCAAGACAAGGAGAAAGCAAAACAACAAAACCAAAGCTGCTAGAGCACTGCACGCGGAAAAACTCTGCACGTGAGATGCCGTGCAGCGGGAAAAAGGCCATACATCTGAAGCATACGTCTCGTGCACAGGAGCACAAGCCCGGGAAAAACAGGGTTGATGATCACATGATTTCACGCATGAGTGATACCATACATGACCTACAGAACTAGAGAATGATTGTGGTGAAAACAGACACATAAATCATACATTTCTCCCCTCTTTGCTCGAATAAGGCAGAACTATGGTTGACGGATGAGAGCAAGCTAACGTAAACAGAAGAGATCACACTACATGTATAGCATGGATTGAACGCTGCACCAAACTTGAGTGGAACGGCCAATGCCGGAGAATTGGACTGTCACCTAAGAACAATTTTGAATTTTAAGATGATGAGAAAAACAGCAGATAATGATCTCCAAGTCGGGTGCATGACCATATCAATGTTCCTTAAGAACATGTCACTTTGCTGTACAATACTGTTCGTTGCTGCTAGCAGTTCACACGGAGCGAAACTGTTCACTACTGCTAACAGTTCACTGCTCACTCTCGAGTGGAATCAGGACATTGATAGCACGTCGGTACACCCGCTTGCGGATCTTGACGTCCACTACGCGTACACAACCGTCCTCAGCCGGGTATACAGCAACCACTCGACCGAGTGGCCAGGTACTTCTAGGGGTGTGTGCGTCAACACAGATGACGACATCGCCCACCTTGATGTTGCGTTTCTTCTGCTGCCACTTCTGCCGGACGTTCAACGTTGGAACCACCTCCTTCACCAACCTTCGCCAGACGTCTTGAGTTAGGCGCTGTACAACTCTCCACCTGTCATGTGGATCAGGCTGTCCGTCAGGCTCCAGATGATCGATGGCGTGGTGGATATCGCGATGACCCACGAGGAAGTGCAGTGGCGTTAGCGGCTCTAGATCCTCGGCATCGTCACTGATACTCGTAAGAGGTCGGGCGTTCAGCATAGCCTCCGCATGAACGAATGCGGTCGCAAGCTCTTCATCACTGCACACTCCATTTTCGAGAACGGCGTACACTGCACGCTTCGCCAGCTTGATCATAGACTCGAACACACCTCCGTGATGTGGCGCGCTTGGTGGATTAAATCTCCAGTTGATCTTGTTTGACGCCATGTCTGCCGCAACATCTTCAGAGTGCTCCAGCTCTTCCACGGCGTCTCGCAGCTCTGCTTCAGTAGCGACGAAATTGGTGCCGTTGTCAGAGACGACATCCTTCGGTGTGCCTCGCCTCTTACAGAATCGGGAGAAACACATCAAGAACCCCTGCGCCGTCATGTCGTAAGCCATTTCCAAATGACACGCACGTGTCTCCAGACACGTAAATAGGCAGAGATAACGCTTGGCACGGCTTCGTCCACGGCCTTGCCTTGTCGAGAACGGCCCGGCGTAGTCCACGCCAACGCCAGAGAACACTCGTTCAGTGATAGCGACACGCTGCTCAGGAAGCTGTCCCATGAGTTGGGATGCTGGCCTGTTCCACCGTCGTCTGCAGCCGTTGCAACCGTGTCGATGCGACTTCACTGCCTGCTTCCCGCGGACGATCCAATAGCGTTGTCGGAGATTTGCGAGTAGATAGTTGACTCCGAATTCGTGATGACACTTCTCATCCTCCGATGCTATGACGAGTGAGGTGATCTGGTGCTTAGGTGGGAGAATCACGGGCCGGCGTGTGCATGCCGTAACCTTCGTGCTAGCATTATCGAGCCGTCCGCCGACTATCAGCACTGCAGGATGCTGACTTGTATCCAGTTCTGGATTCAGTGGCAGCAGCGGATCGCCATTCTCAAGTGGTTGGCCACGCTCAAGACGGCTGATGGTGCGCCCATAGGACTCGCGTTGAGAAACGGAGAGCCAGTACCTCGCTGAAAGTACCATCTCCTCAGCCGACAGCTCCGGTACTGGAACACAACTGCCGCTGCAGTCGCAACTCCCCTCTGTGCTGCTGGCTGGGAGAGGTTGCAGCAATCCATCTGATGTGGCAGGTGCACTGGTTTTGGTTGATCCAGCTGCCTGCTTGCAGTTGCGGAGGAAACGAAGGCACCAGCACGTCACGCGAAGAAGTCTCTTCCATGACGAGTACCTGGCTGGTGACAAGCGAGACTGTGCAGGCTCCGCTGCTGTTGTGACAAACGCAGATGCCAGGGCTCGCTTCGTCTCTCCACCGACGTATGATGGCACAGTGATCTCTCGAATTGGCCACTGATCGGGAGGCGACGACAGGAACTCCGGTCCGGACCACCAGACTTCATTGTCAGCTAGCTTCTCCGCTGTCAATCCACAACTTGGCAGGTCTGCGGGGTTGAGTCGGCCCGGGATATGACGCCATTGAGCTCCAGAGGTAGCGGCGTGAATCTCGGAGATTTTGTTCCCGATGTCGGTCTGAAACTTCCGGCTGTGAGATCTGACCCAATACAGCACGTTCATACTGTCCGTCCAGAATACATGGTCTCGGACTGGCAGGTTGAGTGCTTTCTCCACCTCGAGGCTCAGCTTCGTGCCGAGGACCGCTGCCTTCAGCTCCAACTTTGGGATGGAGAGCTTGCGGATTGGAGATGGTCTCGCCTTCGCCAGGGCTAGCGTCGTCTTCACCGTTCCGTCTGGATACTGGCACCGTATGTACGTAGCAGCAGCGTACGCTCCATCAGATGCGTCGGTGAACGTGTGCACTTGGATCTCAGCAGTGGAGGGGTCGAGAGTGGCCACCTTGAAACACCGGTCGACTTGGACTGCTGAGAGTGAGGGTAGCTCCGAGAACCATTGCGTCCAAGCCTTGGCATCATGCTCGTCCAGTTGATCGTCCCAGCCATACCCTTTGATGCATAGCTGCTGGAACATCATCCGCGAGCGAATCGTGAACGGGCAGATCTGTCCTCGCGGGTCGAATACTGTGGACATCTCCTTCAGGACTGTCCTCTTGGTCATCTGCTCAGCTGCGCAGCCGGAGAAGACGAAGAGGAACTTGTCGGACTCAGCATTCCAGGTGACACCTAGAGTCTTCGTGGATGGCAGCGTGCTGTGACTGTGATCACCCACCTCGGCAACAGCTCCTGGCGCACGATCCTCCTCTGGAACATCGGCCATTACTGCTGCAGAATTGGACAGCCACTTGCGGATGTTGAATCCACCATCATGGAGTAGTGACTTCACCTCGAGGCGCACACGCTTGGCTGTGTCATCATCAGCACACGAATGGAGTAGGTCATCTACGTAAGTGTCATCGTGGACCGCGGCCGATACGTCAGCTGAGTAGAGATGGCCAAACTTGTTGGAGGTCTCCTCGAGAGCTCTACCCGCCAGGTACGGTGACGCTTTTACACCAAAGACGATGCGGTTGAACTGGTACACCTTCGGCTCGTGCTGCGGGTCGTGCCGCCACAAGAAGCGGTGGTACTTGCGGTCTTGTTGACGTAGCTGGATCTGCAGAAACATCTCTGATATATCGCCGACCAGGGCCACCGGCTCCAGGCAGAAGCGAAGCAGGACGTGAACAATATTGTTCTGTGTCTTTCTGCCAGCATACATCTCCTCGTTCATAGACGTACCTCCCCAGTTGACGGACGCATCGAAGACGACTCTCACCTTGGTGGTCACGCGATCATTTCTCACGACTGGGAAGTGGGGAAGATACCATTGATCACTTCCGTCCTCTGCCGCTGTGGTGGGCTCAACTTCTTCGATGTAGTGCTTCGTCATGTAGGTTGACAGCACGTTCCGGTATGCCTCGTACACAGCCGGTCGTTTGGCGAGCGAGCGCTCCAACGACTGAAGCCGCTGCTCAGCCTGCTTTGCGTTGGACTCGAGGCTCGGAATCCCGCTCGTCGCACTCCACGGGATGCCCATCTCAAAACGCGATCCATCGTGTTGAATCGACTCGGTCACTAGCTGTTCTGCCCGTTGCTCATCAGGTGTTGAGTATGTCTCACCCATGCCGACCTTCTCCAACTCCCAGAAGCTGTTGACAAGTTCATCTAGTCTCAGGTCCTGCGTAGACCCGACGAGAGATGCACCAACACATGTCATCTCGGGCTGGTCATAGGAGTTGTCAGTTGCGCCGTAACACACCCACCCGAGTGGTGTCAACCGAGCTAGCGGGTCACCAGGCTTGCCATGCCGTTCCTCCAGGGACGTGTGAAGCTGTGCCGCATTGAGTCCAATGAGGATGTCCACCTGAGCATGCTGCTGGTGCCTTGGGAACCTGATGTCGCTCAGGTGCGTCCAGTTCTGTTTCTGCGCGTTCCAGTCGACAGGCTTGATGGCACCAGTCACTGTTGGAAGGACGAAGGCAGAGAATGCAGACTCTTCGTCGCCTCCCTGTCGGGTGATAGTAACCGCTACTCTCTCACGGTCACCTCGGATGGTCTTGCCACCTAGTACGGTAGTCGTCAGTGTTTCGACATCTCCGCTGTAACTCAGCTGCTTGGCCAGGTCTTCTCTGATGAAGCTGACGGATGATGCCGAATCTAGCAGTGCGGTAGCCTCGACGACGTGAGGACCATTCTTCACTGTCACCGGCACTGTCATGAACGATACGTGCTGAGACTGGGAGAGACTGTCACTCGCGAAGCAGCTGGCTCCGACATTGACGGCAGCAGACGAATGTGCACCCGCTTTGTCACCTTCGGCGGTTTGTGCCTTAACTACCGGCGCCTGTTCGCTGGGCTTTCTCTCCGAGTGTAACATTCTGTGGTGCTTCCGCCCACACATGTCGCAGGGCTTGTTGCGACACTCTGCCGATCGATGCTTAGCCGGTCTCAGGCAACAGATGCAGATGTTGAGGGGCTTCACGAAGCTCCAGCGTTCAGCAACTGACATCTTCGCGAACTCATGGCAGTCTGCAAGTTGATGCTGCTTACCGCACTTGATGCAGCTCTTCGGAGTACCGGCTGACTTCCGCTCGCTGCTCTCGGCGGCTGTTGTCAGGGTGTAGTGTTGACGGCGCTCTGACAATTTGGTCCTCTGACTGCCACAAGCGGATTGTCTTTCTGCAGCAGCCTGGCGCTTGTCCGAACTGCTGCTGGATGACACTGCTTGGCTCTTGTAGCTGTTGCGCTGGCGCTCGTCCACCTTCCGCATCATGTGCACGACGTGAAGCAGCCAGTCCGCGAATGATTGTACATCGCATTTCTGGTCATCATACTTCTCAAAGTACTTGAGCAGCATTGACGACGGGACTTTCTCCGTTGCAGCGAGATAGAGCTCTCGGCCAGGGGTTATACCACATGAGCTCATGTTCACCAGGACACTCCGCAGCTTCAATGCGAACTTCTTTATCTTCTCAGTGTCCTTCATGGTAGTGATCTTCGGCCACGTAATGATTTCCTGCTCGTGCCGCTCGATCTGACGATCCTCACCACCATACCAGGCCTCGATCTCCTGCATGGCTGCCTGATAGGCCCCCGGCCCGTCCATGACGTCTTCTATCAGCTCCTCAGCACAGCCACCCGCGAGAGCCTCCCTCAGGCGTGCCATCTTGTAGTATTCTGTGACATTCGGATCTGCGCCGACCAGTCCCATGAATTTCTGCCGCCATCTCACGTAATTGTCTTCATTGCCATCAAACATGGGCAGCTTCAGTGCCTTGAGGTGGCCACTCGGGCGGTAGGCCGGCGTCACTGTCGGGGCACCCTGATGCTGTCCGATTTGGTGGGCTGGCACTGCTTGTGCTTGGCTACTCGGGTACTGGGGTGCTGCTGTTGAAACCATGTACTGTGGTACAGGCATAGGCTGATATGGATACGCCGGTGTGCTGGTGTATGTCAGGCCGGGTCTGACCTCACGCGAGATTGTCGGCTGACTACTGGTAGCTGCTCCGTGCACCGTCACGCTGGGCTTCGGCACAAACGGAGGGGCGGCTGCTGTAAGTGCTGTCATTGGTGCGAACGCCTGGCTCACGAAGCCAGAGCGTTGAGTTGGCGCTGCACTGGATGCGGCTACGGCGCGCTGTGCGCTGAGACCGTCCACACCATGCGGCCTAGTTGCTGATGCTCCACTGGTGGTGCTACTGCCTACTGCACTGATAGTAGCAGGTGGTGACGGAACAGCAGCATCCACTGCTGGCACTGGTCTGCTGCTCACTGGGTGTGCTGGTGTCCTTACTGCCCTTGACAGGGTAGTTGTTGGCTGTAGTCTGCCTGGATTCCTGACAACAAACTGCTGTGTGGATCTGCTGACATGTTGTTGCTGCTGCTGCTGGTCCCCTGCCAGTTCTGAGTTCGACTTTCTGTTCCTTAGTTCTCTAACATACCACAGAGGCAGTTTTCTGCTGTAGTCGGAGCTGCAACTATCCACCTCTGTTTCGTCGTCATCAGCATCTGAACTTGCTGAACCAGTAACACTGGGTGGCACTATTGGCGATTGCCCAAGCACCATCTCCACCGGGTTTGCCTCAACATCACCCGACGCATACGCTGCGTCTGTAACTGTGGCTGTCGGTTCGACCAGTCCATCAGCTGACTGTGGTGTAGACCCACGTCCTGTGCCGACCACTGGTCGGTCCAAATCGGAAGGTGAGTAGACACTTCTATCTTCGCTGCTGTTCTCACTGTAAGCAGATGCGGAAGAGCGGCGACGAAACTCAGACTTCGCCCTCTCCACCGTGCTTGCCTTCTTCATTAGATCGAGTTGGATGGCGATCGACTCTTGTCGCAACTTCGCCACTTCTGCTTCCTTGTCCAACTCCGCCTGTAGTCTCTCGACTTCCTTGGCTATTCTTCTTTCGGATGCACTAGTCCTTACACCTCTCTCATCATGTCTTCGCTGTGTTAGGTTTCCGACGTCTGCGTCGGAGGAAATAAATCGCTTGGGCAGCTTGCCCTTCGTTGATCTTGAACTGACTCGCTGTCCAGGTATGGCACTCTGCTCGTCCATCCTGAAGATCCGGCTCGAAGGACCAGTATGTTTGTTTTCTTTCTCTGGAAGACTGTATGCACTAAGAATATCAAACATAAGACACTGCTAAAACTGAGAAGAAACTTAGAATTGGATTCAACCACTGTTCACCATGAACTCTTTTCAAGACAAGGAGAAAGCAAAACAACAAAACCAAAGCTGCTAGAGCACTGCACGCGGAAAAACTCTGCACGTGAGATGCCGTGCAGCGGGAAAAAGGCCATACATCTGAAGCATACGTCTCGTGCACAGGAGCACAAGCCCGGGAAAAACAGGGTTGATGATCACATGATTTCACGCATGAGTGATACCATACATGACCTACAGAACTAGAGAATGATTGTGGTGAAAACAGACACATAAATCATACAGCCAGGATCCATGTTTTTGACTGAGCTACATATTTAAACTTAAAAAGGTAGTAGCGTCTGCCGTGATCTGTGTTTGTGTGTGTGTTTGGGGGGGGGGGGGGTTCTGTAAGGCGGCACGGCACGACCATGTGAGATCGGATTATGACCAACCATGTGTGTTGTAGCCCGGAAATGTGGCTTGTTCGTATGAGGATATGGAACTAACATAGACCGATCCTAGCAATGGTCCTGACCTGGCTCTCTTGTTTCGCATCAACAAGTCACTACAATCTACATGTGCATGTCATGTAGTGTACGGATGTCCAGGATATCACTGCTGCTCGGTTCTGAATAATTTTTCTTTCTTTGATCTCGTATAGAATAATAAGTGGATCTACGGGGGGTGGTCTATCCGGATGAATACATGTTTAGCGTTATGTCCGGAGTGCGGCTTGTGTTATCTGTTTGGGGTACTAGTGGTACTGGTAGAGCCAACTCAGCAGTCAGATAAAATCATGCATGCACCGACTGATATGATTGTACGTGCGCTACACTACGGCTACAGATCTACGGACCGTGTCCAGGTACTATAGGGCTTGAAAGTGCTACGTCACAGCATACCAACAATTTCAAAAATTCAAAAATTGGATCCACTTGGATCCAGTTTTTGTATGGATCCAAGCACATTTCAAGCCGTCTTACTCTCAGCATTGTGATGTAACCAGTGAAACTGACTGATTTGGCTACTGGGGGCGGGGTTACAACTGGTGGCGAAGTAAAAGTCACCCCTGCATACGACATGAGTGGGTTGCTATGCACCCACATACTGAGGCAATAGCAAAGTCACACCTTAGTGGATCCAACATAGAAATCTGATGTCAACTTAGTACTCCCTGGCCGTTTTTGACGTCATCACTTTCAAGCCATAGTACTAGTACTAGGTCACCGTGCATGAGGTTTGACACGTGAGTGATGACGCGTGTGTTATCAAAAGCCTTTTTGAAAATTTTGCCCATTTGCGCTAAAAAAACAAGGACAAAAAAAACAAAACAAGAAACAACAAGAGCACCTCGATCTCGCCTTCATAATGTTAGATCTACCAGCTAGCGTTAGTGTTTTGTTATGCTAAGGTCAGAAAGGACTTAGTGGCACTCGCTGGTTTATCTCATCAGTTGAAGAATATTCCTTATCCTGGCGTCGATCGCTGAGAAGGTGCACTATTGGCTACTGACGTGGATAATAGTTTGTTACATTCACAACAGTGTTGCTGTGGTAATCTGCGCAGTGCTGAACATCTCTATTCACTGTGCAACTGTGTCATACCGCTATCAAAACTAATTACTTACTGGGGTGAGAGAATTATGTATGTACGAAAAATGAGATGAATGTTGAAGAAACAATAGTTGACTGGCGGGCTGAGACCGCTGAGTGCGTTCGAGTTTTCCGGATTTCAATGGGCGCTTTCCATTACACGTTTGCACAATTCTGGAACTGGGTTTTGTACTTCTCGAATGACCAAAATGTGCGAATTCCGGCTATGTAAACGAACGACCAGAATTCACAACGCATTTTATTCATGGCATATGATATCACAAACAAAATTGGTCGAAAAAAGAGATCACGCACACCCTCGCGCGCACGTGGACCCAACTTTGCGTACCGGACTACCGGTCCATCCCGGTGATCGTGAAGCCTCCATGTCGACAACAATATTGGGCTTCGATCAAGCTGAACCTGTGTGCGAAAGGACCACCCAAAATGATCTGCTCTAACAATCAGCCCCCAGCGGTAACTCAACTGCGGCAAATAGCTTTTCGGGAAGACATAAGACAGTAGCAACTACTGTAAAAGCCATTATTCTAACGAGGCGCATATATAACGATTTCCCAAAATCGACTGGCTTACGTGTACCAAAGGTAACGATTCTCACCTATTCCCAACGCTCAATAGAACAGTATATGTATCGATTTCTATTTTAACGACAGATTTCTCCTCGTTAACTCGTTAGAGTTACTTCGTTATATATATATATATGGCTTTTACAGTACATGCAGTTGTAGCCCTGCTTTCGCGCCACACCGACCAGGGAGGCTCTTCCTTGACCTGAGTCATGCATGACCAGACCGGTAACACACCGAGTGTGCAATTCTGGCGCCAGAATTAGAGAAATTCCGCCTTCTCTTCAGAATTGACGGAATTGGATAAATTCAATTCTAACGACAGAGTTTGTGTAATCGAACAGTGCATCAACAATAGCTAATTCTAGAATTGACTGATTTGAGTGTAATCGAACGCGCACAATGTGGCAATGTCATACTGTGTTGTGTATCGGATATGCATAATCTTACCACCCTATCTGACCTTTCGGCCGACGAAAAAATCGAGTGGTTAAACCGTTTAACAACTCCTAAAAATACATGTAGTAGAGAACGAGTACGCCAGGGTACATGTTGGTGACTCGTTTACCCATCCTTAGTTAGGCCAAATTGCCAGGGAATTTCGATGTGGTTGACTGAAGTTTGTTTTCGAGTCAAACAACACGTGTACATGTAGTTATAAACTGACTGAAGTGATCTTTTGCATTCAAGTTACTGAAAACCCAAAAAAGCAGTTTTACGAATCACGTCCTTCGTGATTGATCTGATTGAGGCAATAAGTGTTGGTCACTGAAATCTGGTCCATGTAAGTCAGCTAATACTGGACACTGTGCAGCCGTAGTTTTTCAACATTGGGTTGTGCACCGCTGTATGGCCGGAAATGTATTATTCATGATCCCGGATTTCATCTAGCATGGCTGTAGATATTGTGTACAGTTGCATGTATATCTGATCTGTAGTATGTTGTTTATGTGTATGTGTGTGTATGTGTGTGTATGTGTGTGTGTGTGTGTGTGTGTGTGTGTATTTTGCCGCACTGTGTGTTATTCTCTACAGACCGGCAGTACGTAATCTTCTGAGAAATTCTCAGTAATCCACACCATACACTGTACGCTATACACCCGTGTACTACTGAATATACAACATCACCAGGAGAACATGTTTTCTTCAAAGTTACATGGCAATCTCAAGACTGTCAGTAAGTTTGTTCAGCGTGGTTATGCTGTGAGTGTACAGAGCCGGTTAGTCCAGTCAACCAGCGGGTCAAGGTTATGTGTTACTAGTAAGGTGACTCAGACATCAGCACAGTCCAGGCAGTCAGTTAGGTGGAGATCAGATCAGTCTGGTCGTCAAGTCACTACGGTACATGATGCTGTTGATGCCATTTATTCAATCTTTGATAGCATTGTGAAGTCACGCACTTTTCAACCCAGCTATCTACTGTCACAATGTTCTCTCATCCAACGACATGTTACTGAACTACGGAGTTCAGGCATGATTAAGGTTACCCTTCGGGCATGCGCTCTTGTCAATGAGGAGAACACTGATGTCACAAAGCTTACAGAGTTTTTACTTAATCAGCTAGCCAGCCTACCTACTGAAATCTGGCAAGAAGGCAGGAACCGACACAACCTGAGATGGGCAGTGTACTGGGCCGCAAAGTGCCGATGTGCAACTCCAGAATTCACGAAATTACTACAACAGCAGCTTGATGTCATGTGCATTGAGGAATGTAGAGCTGTTGATCAGTGTGCATATGCATTGTTTATGTTGAGTATGCCTGATCGTCACCTGGCCCAACACTTGATGAATCGCTACATTACCATCCAGAGTACAGGTGATCCAAAGTATCGTCATACTCAAGTACTCTCACTACTTCTCTACTGTACACTGTGTGGTGTAGAGTGCAGTGCCTTACTGGAGCTGATCAGTGTTGATCATCTGATACAGAGTAAGTCTATTCCAGAATAAGACATATTGAATAGAGAACTGTGGTCGGCTGGTGGTGGTACGAGTATTTCCTTGCAGCACGGACTTTCAATGCACATCCACACCAATATCCTGTATGTTGTCTTTTTGTGGATAATAAATCACTGTGTATTTTTTCACGCAATCTGAAGATTCCAGATTGCCTGCGTAATCTGCAGATTGCGCACGCATCCTGGTGTGACACGGAAATATTTGTGTTGCCAGACCAGGTAAATCCTTGTCCCTGCTCTTCCGGGATACTTCTGGGAATACGCCCAAGTACATGTACGTGTGGTGCAAAATTCACGTGTGTGGTTCATGAAATCTGTGGGTTTTGCTGAGAACCTGAAGAGCACAACAAATTCATGTGGGGCGCAATCTGTGGACTTTGTTGAAAACATGAAGAGCACAGCGAATCCGTGTGGGGCGCTATCTGTGAATTTCACTGAAAAACATGAACAGCACAGAGAATCCATGTGGGGTGCAGTCTGTGGGCGCAATCTGTGGTTTTTGTCACAGTGTGTACTGCTAAGGAAGGTATGCATTCACATACATAATGGTGTTGCATGTTTTTGAGTGTATGTTGAGTGATTCAAACTTAAATTTCCAATGAAGTTGCCATGACAGGCTTATGTTTGATATTGAATCATGTACAGTGAAACGTGTCTAAGGCGACCCCTCAGGGGAAGAGAAAAAGTGGTCGCCATGCTGGGCCAGGTGGTCTTCTTATCCAGGTTCAGTGGGTCACGTGACCATATCCACATGTGAGTGGTCGCCATTACAGGTTTTACTGTATGTGATCAGTACGGTCGTTCAGTTTTGTGCAATGTTATCGCATGAGCTGATTGTCAAGTAACTGGTGGTGTTAGTGGACATTATAGCATAACTTGTAGTTCCTTGCTCCTTTTCTTTACTATAAATATAACCAAGAGTGTATAATTTTAAGTCTCGAGTACTCGAATTGAAGGACATGTCCATGTATCCGGAACATTTGTTTCCTGGCGAAATATTTTTTTGTCTAAGAGCATGTCCCTGCATGCGAGTGAATACGATATCTAGTTATGCACTGGATTGAAGAATGCGACCGATTATCGGTCGCATTCTTCAATCCAGTGCATATTATACTCATGACAAGTTGAGTAACATACTCGTGCAAAGCCATGTATGTTTGTAAACAGGACAGACATTATGTACTGACGTATGTATACAGTATTATTAAGTCACACACCGACTATGACTCATGTAGTGTTCTGACTTTTAAGTGTGAGGAGTAACACAAGTAGAGCTGGTGTGAATATGACCAATGATCACATCCAAATGTCAACTACTGCTTGAAATTTTCATTTTCACATTCTGAGATATTGCTGGTCTGTGTCCATACCACTGTGTGTTCCTCTCAATTCTGTCTGTCCTGACTTCTGTGCAGAATGCGATCCTGGCCATGTCCAACTGCTTTTTTTGCACAACACCCTCCTTGGTACTAACGACCAGCGGCTACAGATATTGGAAACATGTTTGGTGCGGTTCCGAAAGGCTGTGGCAAGTCGGTATTCAGGTCGAATGCATGATATGCTGTCATACTTCATTGGCTCAAAGTACACCACTGGCATTTCTCTGGTTGATGGTTTGCAAGTTCAAGCATTCTGCATATTCAACCGAGACTATGAACCAGTGGAGACTGACGCGTATCCAGCTGATGTGTACAATGGTGTATCAGTAGATATGTCAGCAGCTAGACGTCATGGTTTCAGTGTTGTGGCATGTCGGGGTGTGAGTGACACACAGTTACTACGTCATCCGGCTTGTGCACCTATCGGGTATACCACTCTTGAGGCATTGGCACTCAAATCTCAAGGATGCTATATTATTCCGGTGAGTTCCAGTGCTAGTGATTTGATTTTGATGATGTCTGCCTTAATTCTTTAGTGACAGTGGGAAGAAAAGAGCTTGTGTGTCATGGCCGTGTTGCGGGTTAGTGACCTGGCTTAGATCAGTCTAGTGGCTACCCAGCCTCCCAGGTAAACGACCAATATAGTCGCCATCCAAGTTAGCTAGCTCACACAGAACGACAGGTTTCTAATTCCACTTGAACCGTGTTTATTGAACTATTGCAATGCTTGATCGAAAGATCAGCGTGAAGAGTCAAAGACCCAGACAGAGCAGGGGAGAGTCGGAGTGACTCTCCCAGGATCGAGAGTGAATTGAGGGAGTAGTGAGCTCCCCAAGAGTCGAGGATGAATGTCAGCAAAACAGCTCCTTATATATGCTACATTATGTGATCAAAACTATACAGCGGCAAGAATGCGTAAGGATTATTTCTATATTTCAAACAGTGGTGTAATCAGCCAAACTAGAATGTAGTACAATGATCAATTCGGGTAGCCCGCTCACCCAAATGTGAATATTAATCATCTCCATATGCTGGCATTACCTTGGTCCGCGATCCGGTGGTTGGGATGCATTGCAGCTGGCGAGAAGCGTAGCTGTGTCATTCTTGTGGCTTCACCAAAGGCGGGCTCTTCCCCCAAACATAGCAGCAGACGGCAGAGCAAAAGCAAAAGGGTACGGAGTCCACAGTACACGAAGCACTGCAGACCCTTTACGTCGTACGGCGCGAGAAGAGGCGCCACTCTTGCTCAACTAACAAGGGTATCAGCTCCCTTGCAGGACCAAGTGTAATAACTGGCCCCAGAGGCAATCGCACTCACTAACTCAAACACTCACTTCGTAGTTTACCAATATTATCAGGAAAGAAATAGTCTACACACTTGGAATGCAAAGAGGGTAGAAAAGCAACAAGAAAGAAGAAAGCAAGGGAGCAAAAGTCCGGCAACCGGCAGCCATGTTTTAGGTTATTAACCAATAAGCAATCTACGAGAACCGGTTGCCGTCGAAATTCTGGAAACTTCTGGAACATTAGTGTAATCAGCCAATCACAGGTCACAGCTCTGGAACATTCTGCAACATTAATACTAGCAGCCAATCACAGTTCGCAACAGACAGTCATACGGGTAAAGTGGAGAAATACGGGTTTAGCCATACACGCCTCATACATTGCTCGCAAGCGACTCACGGCAAGGGTAATATCATGCAGATACAAAATACGCAAGGAGAGAAAAATGTAACTAACTGCCCATCTTAGGGTTCGAACCTAGGAATCTGTATCCACACAACCTCTACAAATTAATACTCTTAACTGTGAAAATATACTTGCTATCAAAATGCAACTCCTACACTAGCGTGGTCCCCTAAAGCTCAACAATGTAGCGAGTACAACGCTGACGACTTGTTGTGCACGCATGGTCATGTGTACAGGTTTCCTGCATTCATGTCTGGAGTAGTCTGACTGTCATGTTCATTGTCGTGCTGTGTTACGGTCACGCGAGTCGGCATCTTAGTGCACGACAATGCAGTCTGCTTACGCTCTCTTTGTATGCATTCATGTCAGGCGATAGAGCGGCCCTCATTTGCATGCTTCGACGGGTCCGGGTCTCTGGTTTCACATGTGCCGTGCTCGGCCTTCTGTGCCTTTATGTTGCCCTGCTGTATATTATACCATGGTGCTTTTCCTTTCGGCTAGTCTTCAGTAGTCTTCTTCTTTAGCAAGTTAGTTGGAAACACAATAACAAGGAAGTTTGCAATGCGAGTTGAGCCTGAAGTGAGCCTGAAGAATACAGTCTAGAAATAGTAGAATCCAGTAAAGCGAGCCAGACAGAGAGCTGGCCACTTGTACTGAAGGTGTCGTCGACGTACGACAACACTTGGTGGCTCTCTGCCATGAGTTGTAAGCCATGATTGCTCAACTATCAAAAGTACCAAATCCTTCGCAGGGCGAATCATGGTTCTTACAGAACTCTAGAATATTTCGGAGTCCAGCTTTTGGCTTTCTGAACTCAATCTATGGTTGCTTTCACGACGAGTCTAATCCTGGTCATGACATGTACACAATGAGAGTTTGGAGTGTTTTTACTGCCTCCTGTTGCACTAGTCTCGTAGTACGACTTAGCCTCACCCTTCTGAAGATGATATTCAATGACGGATTGACTATAGAGACATTTATCCCATGGATGAGCTACACTTTTGAATTACACCACTATTTCTTGCTCTCTTGATAGATGGTACTCAAACATGGCGCTCGGTACTCGCAGAGAAGCAGACACTTTATTCCGGATTTGCTGATCAATTATCCGCATCACATTGGCGTGTTCAAAGACCTGTTGCCGGCCAAGCAGTGATGAATATACACACTGATGTCATACTTAACACTATGGTAAGTTTACAGAATGTTAGATGATGTATTTGTCTAGTTTTGGTCTTGCAGTATCGTTGGCTGCAATGTCTAGTTTGAAAAGAGAAATAAAACTGATTGCAGAAGTATAACATAAGTACATGACACAAACAGGGCAGGCAGGGCAGCTCGAAGTAGCCGTGAACGCCGCTGTCTGATGTTTGCTGAAATGTGTTAAACTTGTACAGCTTCACAGCCCTCCGCCTCTAGTGTTTGTCTACATAACAGGACATGTATACAGTGTCTGCTCTAGGATTGTAGGACACGTGTACCTGGCGCAACCATTTCAACCGGGTTGGAGCCGGGTACACATGTACCTGGCGCTGTCTCACTAGCCGAGTCACATGCTTTAACTGGTTGGTTGGTTTATTTTAATTCGGACAATAAACGGGAACTAGGCCCAATGATATAAAGGCGAATGGCTAAGCCGCATTGAGAAAAAGAGAGGACAGGAATTAGAAAATTACGAAAGAAGAAGAAGTATCTGACACATACAAGCCATGTAGTTAGTCCTTTCAAAGTTCGAAAGTGTAAAGTACCAACCGGGTCACAGGTTACCCGGTACTATCTTATCAACCGGGTGCAAGCGCCGCCCAACCGGGTGGATTACCCGGCTCACCCGGCGCTGGAGCAGACACTGGTATATGGTAATGGAGACTGTAATTAACAGCATGTTAGATTCTCGCTTCGGATGGATTTCTTGTACTTGGTAATGGACCACACTCGAAACCGTGATTGGTTGTTGGTTTTTGTGGCTGGATGAAAGGGCATATTAGACTGTATGACTGGTTGCAAGACCTGTAACTGTTCACAGGGGCCGGACTGTTCACCGACGACCGTATTTACTGACTTGACTTTGCAACTAAGTGAATGGGCTGAAGTGTTATTTTGTCGTGAACTGAATTTTTGACATCATGTTTCATGCACAAGTAAATGTACTTGCAAGTACATGTACGTTAAAAAAACTGCTCTCGCAGGTCTTATTGATACAGGGCAAGTTTAGAAAAGAGGGTCACGGCTTCCATGACTAATCAAAATAAAATGTAAACGAGGAATTCTGCTGGCCCCAACGGTTCCAAACCCATCTCCAGAGTTGCACACTCCACTGCATCATGTACTCTTGCTGACGTTACAGTCAGTATTAAACAGAGATACATCGTAGTACATGTGGCTAGCCTCGTCAAGAAAGAAACTTGATAACCACCATAGAGAGTGGAGTGCGCTGTGTACTACTTCCTGATCTTAAAAAATTGTAATTGCTGTTTGCGTGGGTCTTCTGTGTTCTCTCAGGTACCTCGGAACAGCAGAATACTATGCCGAATTGTGCAGGAAGTGTGTGATAATATCATGGGAGACTGGAATATGGTGTCCATCTTTTGATTTTTTTAAAGTTAATATTTCTCCGATTCCTTCCTTTTGCTGCTGAGCTGAGTAGCTGAGTAGCAAGAGTAACCGAGAAACTGAGCAACCGAGTAACTGAGTACATCGAATGTGAGAGGGTAGTGCTGCTAGTGCTAGTGTAGTATGCATTGATTTGTGTTTTTCAAATCAAGGCATTGTTGAGTTTGTGTGTGTGATTACTTTACTTCCAATTTTCTTTTTTTCTGTTCTGAGTGCGTATACAATGTACATGTACGTTGATATTGTGAATCCTCCACATGTGTATTCAGCTTCCATTGTGCGTGAGTGTGTGTGCTTGTACATCTATTTCCCATGAAGTTCGTTTTTCTTTGTGTGGGTATATACGTTGATATTGTGAATCCTCCACATTTGTGTTGTTCCTTCCATTGTCCATACAACACGTAGTACATGTAGCGTCTGGAGTAGCCAGGATCCTGATTCTTGACTGAGCTATGCAAAACACGTTATAAAGGTGGTAGCGTCTGCCGTGATCTGTGTGTGTGTGTGTGTGTGTGTGGGTGTGGGTGTGTGTGTGTGGTGTGTGTGTGTGTGTGTGTGTGTGTGTGTGTGTGTGTGTGTGTGTGTGTGTGTGTGTATGTGTTCCGTCAGGCCGGCAAGTCATGTGTCGGTGACAGGAGGACAAAGACTAAAAGACTCTCTCTGAGCTGGCACTGCACCAGGCGTGGGTCGATTCACCCGTGACACGTGACTAAGTACCAGCACATGCACAGCTAGCTCAGCAAATTTATGATGAATTTTGATGTTGATGAAGTACACCATGTAGCCAGTGAAAGAAACAAACATGTGGCGAGAGTTCTGTGCTGAGCTCTCTTGTCTCTCTGGGTTGTTTTTATGTGAAAAAGAGAAGAAACACATGAGAACATTAATTTTATTACTGGCTCAGTATCCGAGTTTATATTTTATGTGTATGCTGATGTGTGACGGTGTGGGTGTTTTCTGTAAGGCGGCACGAACCATGTGAGATCGGATTGTGACTGATCACGTGCGTTGCAGCCTGATGACGTGGCTTGTTCGTATGAGGATATAGAACTAACATACATGTATGATGTAGACCGATCCTAGCGATGGTCCTGACCTGACTCTTTTGTTAATCATCAACAAATCACTACAAATTCTACAATAGTCATGTAGATGTACATGTCACGTAGCGTACGGATGTCCAGGATATCACTGCTGCTGGGTCTGAATAATCAGTTTTCTTTCTTTGATCTCAGAGTCGTATTGAAAAATAAGTAGATCTACCGGGGGGGGGGGGGGGGGGGGGGGGAAGAAACAACAATAGCGCCTACTACATACAAATGACGTAGTAGTACTACAGAGCTGGCAACTGAAATCCGACCCCCTTGGCGGCGCGGTGCGCCGCCAAGGGGGTCGGATTTCAGTTGCCAGCACTGTACATGTACGCTGTACCTCGATCTCGCCTTCATTATTATTTTTAGATCTACCAGCTAGCGTTAGCGTGTTGTTATGCTAAGGTCAGAAAGGACTTGGCGGCACTCGCTGGTTTATCTCATCAGTTGAAGAATATTCCTTACCCTGGCGTCGATCGCTGAGAAGGTGCACTATTGGCTACTGACGTGCATAATACTTTGTTACATTCACAACAGTGTTGCTGTGGTAATCCGCGCAGTGCTGAACCTCTCTATTCACTGTGCAACTGTATCATACAGCTATCAAAACTGACTGGGGTAAGAGAATTATGTATGTACGAAAAATGAGATGAATGTTGAAGAAACAATAGTTGACTACGAGGGCTGAGTGCGTCAGTTCGAGCAATTGTTTTCCGGATTTCAATCTGGCGATGTGTTGTGTATCGGACATGCATAATCTTACCACCCTATCCGACTTTTCGGCCGACGAAAAAATCGAGAAGTAGTTTAACAACTCCTAAAACTAGTAGAGAACGAGTACGTGTACATGTTGGTGACTGGTTTACCCATCCTTAGTTAGGCCAAATAATAATTGCCAGGGAATTTCGATGTGGTTGACTGAAGTTTGTTTTCAAGTCAAACAACACGTGTACATGTAGTTATAAACTGATTGAAGTCACACTGTGATTTTTGCATTTTCTTGTAAACCCCCAAAAGCAGTTTTACGAATCACGTCCTTCGTGACTGATCTGATTGAGGCAGTAAGTGTTGGTCACTGAAATCTGGTCCATGTAAGTCAGCTAGTACTGGACACTGCAGCCGTAGACCTTCCAACATTGGGTTGTGCATTGCAGTACGGAAATGTATTATTCATGATCCCGGATTTCATCTAGCACGGCTGTAGATATTCTGTACAGTGATCATATAGTTCCATGTAGTATCTGATCTGTTGCATGTGTGTGTGTGTGTGTGTATGTATGTATGTGTGTGTGTGTGTGTGTGTGTGTATGTATGTATGTGTGTGTATGTGTGTGTGTGTATGTGTGTGTGTGTGTGTGTGTGTGTGTGTGTGTGTGTGTGTGTATTTTGCCGCACTGTGTGTTATTCTCTACAGACCGGCAGTACGTAATCTTCAGAGAAATTCTCAGTAATCCACACCATACACTGTATGCTATACACCCGTGTACTACTGAATATACAACATCACCAGGAGAACATGTTTGCTTCAAAGTTACATGTCAATCTCAAGACTGTCAGTAAGTTTGTTCAGCGTGGTTATGCTGTGAGTGTACAGAGCCGGTTAGTCCAGTCAACCAGCGGATCAAGGTTATGTGTTGCTAGCAAGGTGACTCAGACATCAGCACAGTCCAGACAGTCAGTTAGGTGGAGATCAGATCAGTCTGGTCGTCAAGTCACTACGGTACATGATGCTGTTAATGCTATTGAGTCCATCTTTCATAGCATAAGGAAGAAACGCACATTTCAACCCGCCAGTGAACTGATATCACAATGTTCTCTCATCCAACGTCATATCACTGCACTACGGAGTTCAAACAAGATCACGAACATCCTTGAGGCATGTGCTCTTGTAAATGAGGAGAACGCTGATGTGAAAAAGCTTACAGAGTCTTTACTTAATCAGCTAGCCAGCCTACCTACTGAACTCTGGCAAGAAGGCAAGAACCAACACACGCTGTTATGGGCAGTGTACTGGGCCGCAAAGTGCCGATGTGCAACTCCAGGATTCACGAAGTTGCTGCAGCAGCAGCTTGATGTCATGTGCATTGAGGAATGTAGAGATGTTGGTCAGTGTGCACATGCATTGGTTATGTTGAATATGCCTGATCGTCACCTGGCCCAACACTTTATGAATCGCTACCTGTCCATACACAGTACAGGTGATTCCAAGCATCGTCATACTGAAGTACTCTCACTACTTCTCTACTGTACACTGTGTGGTGTAGAGTGCAGTGCCTTGCTGAAGCTGATCAGTGTTAATCATCTGACACAGAGTAAGTCTATTCTGGAATAAGACCTTTGGAATAGAGACGTGTGTCTGTTGGTTGTGGAATTTCTGCTCACACAGAGTTAAAAGTGACATTCATACCACAAACCTTTGTAGTAATTGTCCTTGGTGTCTCAGAGTTGAAACCAAGTGTTGTTTTAAACAAGAACAGAAACGATCTCAGTCTGTGGCGTTTACTACACAGTTTTCTGCAGTGATGCAGGCTCACTTTCACATACACATAATGATGATGATGATGTATGTTGTAAACTGATGGGTTTCTGATAAAGTCATGATGGCAGGATTATATGTATGATCTTGAGTCATGCAGATGGACAGTCTGGAGCCATTCCAAACTTGTCTTACTATTTTCTCAATCAATTACCTTCTAGTTACATTGGTTGGGCGTCCTGCAGCTTCATAATACTTTAAGTACTATGAGAAGTTTTGAGCACACATGCAAGTTTATACCTCAGCACTACAAAATCACACCTCAGTCCACTGTATCAGCTTCGACATTTCAACAAATTGCGATCACCAGAATGCAGTACACTCAATATGCAATATGCATCCTGATGATGTTTGGAAACAGGTCAGACAGTATAAACTTGTGTGTACTTCAAGAAGTATGTGCACCAAATTCGTAACTCACACACCAACAAAAATTCATCCAGTGTTGTTCCCCTGACTGTGTCTGTTTTATAGGAAGTAGTCTGTTGGCGTGGAAATGACAAATGGATCACTTTCTGATGTCAACGATTTTTGTTTTTTCATTTTCACATCCTGAAATGTATCTGTTGGTCTGTGTCACTTCCGTCTGCATTTCTCTCAATTCTCTCTGCCCTGGCTTCTGTACAGAGTGCAGTCCTCGCCTTGTGCAACTGCTATATTTGCACAACACCCTCCCTGTGACTAACGACCAGCAGCTACAGATATTGGAAAGATGTTTGGTGTGGTTCCAGAAGGATGTGACAAGTCGGCAGTCAGGTCGAATGTATGACATGCTGTCATACTTCATTGGCCCAAAGTACACCACTGGCATATCTCTGGTTGATGGTGTGAAAGTTCAGGCATTCTGCATATTCAACCAAGACCATGAACCAGTGGAGACTTATGCGTATCCAGCTGATGTATACAATGGTGTATCAGTAGATATGACTGCAGCTAGACGTCATGGTTTCAGTGTTGTGGCATGTAAGGGTGTGAGTGACACTCAGTTGCTACGTCATCCTGTACGTACACCTAACGGATATGATACTCTTCGGGCATCGGCGCTGAAATCTCAAGGATGTTATATTATTCCGGTGAGTTCCAGTGCTAGTGTTTTGCCTTTGATGATTCCTGTCTTGATTCTACAGTGCAGGTTGGAAAAACGAGCTTGTGCGTAATGATAGTTTTGAGTGTTTTGACTACATGCTGCTGCCCAAGTCTAGTTGTGAGACATTAAAAATCTTTTATAGTCTCAAACTGTTCACCCATCTGAAGATTGTGTTCAGTGTTAAAGAGAGTTTTTTTTATTCTGGATGAGCTTAAATTTTGCATTACTTCACTCTTTCTGTCTACTTTGATAGATGGTACTCAAATATGGAGCTCGGCACTCACAGAAAAGCAGCCACACTATCCCGGATTTGCTGATCAATTATCCGTATCACATCACCGTGTTCAAAGACCTGTTACCCGCCAAGCAGTGATGAACATACACATTGATGTCGTAGTTTACATGATGGTAAGTTTACAGAATGGTGGATAGTGTATTAGTCTAGGTTTAGTCTTGTAGCATCATTGGTTGCAATATGTATAACTGATTGCAGAAGTATGTATAAAACTAATATAGTGTAGTGCGCTCGGCTCCTTTGCTAGGGCTGAAGTATGCGAGTTGTTGGGCGCAATTATTCGATCTGACCGAACTAGAAAAGCACATCGGCAAGGAATCGATCTGGCTATATCGTGGTGGTGATCTAGCTATGTTGATGAATACAACGGGTAGTGAGACTGATGGCCTGTGGAAGACTATAATCCAGGAATTCCAGTGTCATTGGTTGAAGATTACGATCAATGTTAACCTAGAAGTAGTGAACTTCCTCGTTATCACACAAGCAAACCTGTAAACCGGTCAATACCAATCATACCGAAACCGGGTGCCGCAGCGCTATTGTCATCGGGAAATGGTTAGGCAGTGCATGCATACATGCGCAAAGTGGTGCAACCTGCACAGTCCGCGCACGGTCCACTTGCAGGGGAGAACCCCGTGCGCAGGGTAACGCCAAATCTAACTATCTACAAGTGATAATACAAGATCTCCTCAAGTCTATGAGTAGAAAAATATCCGATATCTTGGCTGACCATGATGTGTTCCAGGAGGCTGTACCACCATAAAGGAGTGTGCTGATTAGCAGTAGGTATTGTGAACCCCTAGAGTTGTGTAGTGGACTATGTATTGAGAATATTGACAAATTCCTTTCTGATAGGTTCCTCGTGACTGGTCTGGGGGCACAGTAGAAACTGTGATTGGTTCAGCCATGTTTGTTTGGTATTGCGACTAGTCACAGGGCATTCGTTTTTTTGTTGACGATATGACTGGTTACAGGACCAGTGACTGTTCGCAGGGCCTGTACTACTCACAGGGTCTAGACTGGTCACATGGCCTGGACTGGTCACAGGGCCTGGACTGGTCACAGGGCCTGGACTGGTCACAGGGCCTGGACTGTTCACAGGGACTGGTTACAGGGCATGGACTGGTCATAAAGAATGGACTGGTCACAGGGCCTGGACTGGTCACGGAGTTCTACACAAAAAAACTAGACTTAGATACGCAGAAGTGCACCATATCGCTTACATACTAGAGAGGTTTTGCAGAGCGAACGTTCGCAATGATTTTCGCGTTCCGGGTTGCCAAAACCTACTCCACTTTTATGTTTATGTATCTATGTCATTCGGATCTTCCCAAGTTGTACAATGTACTGTTGAGATACCGAATTCAAATAAATCAATACCATACCAAAACTATTGCGAACGTTCGCGCAAAATTTGTGTTTTGCATGTTTTTCGCTCCAAGAAATTTTCGCGTGCACTCGCTTGTTTGAGAAATGGTCTTCATCCGATTACTTGTTTGTTGCAAGCGGCGGCACCCTGAGTCACGGCCTGAGACGAGAGCTCTTTGACTACGTTGTCCATGGCCGGAGACCCACAGACAAACGGGTTGGCTTGTGGCGTAATCTGGCGCATCAACACTTGAAATTCAAAAAGGCATCATTGATGTAACCGACTCTGAGCAGTGAGAAGACGAGCAGGCAGGAGATCGGAGATGGTTCGTGAGATGAAGCAACACGGGCCACCTCAAGTATGGGAAAGCTAGCACTCGCGGACCAAGCCAAGAATCGCAAGAGTAGAGATCAAGCACAAACATGAGGATTGAGGGTGGCTCACCGTGCACCAACGGGCCTCAAAGCTCGAAAATTACTGCGAAAGTTTGTTTCGCGTTTCCTGCAACTTTCGCGTTCAAAGCTGCGGACGTTCGCGCAAAGTTTCGCTATTCGTGACGTCAAACGAAAATTCGCGCGAACGTTCGCTCTGCAAAACCTCTCTAATCTTTGCCGTCTAGTTTTTCTTTAAAACTGATATCACAGGTCTTATTGATACAGAGCAAGAGTATAAAAGTGGATCACGGCATCCATGACTAATCAAAACGTATATAAACGGAGAATTCTACTGTCCAGAACTCATCTACAGAGTCGCACACTCTGCTTTATGTATTCTTGCCATCGCAACAGTATGGTACAGAGATACAGTCAACTTCGCCAATAACGACTACGGATATAACGACATTTCGCGAATAGCGACAGAATTTCCATGCCCAGAGCAAATTTCCATCTACAGTCAACTTCGCTAATAACGACTGCGGATATAACGACAATTCGCGAATAACGACAGAATTCCCATGCCCAGAGCAAAGTCAATTCTACCTGTATGCATATAATGAGACTTCGGGTACAATGACACTTCGCGAACAAGGACACTTTTCTGATGCCCCGCCGAGTGTCGTTATACGCAAAGTTGACTGTACATGCATGTACATGTAGCTAGCCACGTCAGGAAAGAAACTTGACCACCACCATAGAGAGTGGGGTGAGCTGTGTAATACTAATACTTTCCTGATCATAGTATTTGCTGTTTGTGTTATTCTACTGTTTTCTCGCAGATATCTCTGAACAGCAGAATACAAAGCCGAATTGTGCAGGGAGTGTGTTATATTATTTGAGACTGGAATATTTTTCTCTAGTGATTGAAGTTTTAATTTCTCCGATTCCTTGCTGTTTTTTCTGCTGAGCTGAACACTGAGGAAGTTGGTGCTGCGTCTTGTTTAATTCCACTCCATTGGCTGAGTAGCTGAGTAACCGAGTAACGGAGTAACTGAGTACAGCCGATGTGAGAGGGTAGTGCTGCTAGTGCTAGTGTAGTATGCGTGTTGATTGTGTTTTTGAAATCAAGGCATTGTTGAGTTTGTGCGTGAATGTTTGCGTGTCTGTGCATTCAATTCCCATATTTTTCTTTGTGCGTGCTTATACAATCATGTACCTTGATATTATTATTGTGAATCCTCCACATGTGTGTTTTCAGCGTCCATTGTCCTTAGTACACGTAGTACATGTAGCATCTGGAGTAGCCAGGATCCTGATTCTTGACTGAGCTACATGTTTAAAAGGTAGTAGCGTCTGCCGTGATCTGTGTGTGTGTGGGGGGGGGGGGGTTTCTGTAAGGCGGCACGGCACGACCATGTGAGATCGGATTATGATCAACTTAACTAAACCATGTGTGTTGTAGCCCGGTGATGTGGCTTGCTCGTATGAGGATATAGAACTAACATAGACCGATCCTAGCAATGGTCCTGACCAGGCTCTCTTGTTTCGCATCAACAAATCACTATTCTTCATGTGCATGTCGTGTAGTAGTGTACGGATGTTGTTATGAACTACTATATTAGGTGCCTTATGACTCTTGTGTCACAATGTATGTTGCTTTGCATGCTCATGCTGTGTCCACGCGCACTGGCTCCTTGCAAGACAAGCAATGGTGGACAGCTATTAAGCGAGCTGCTGGTGTTAGCCGCCAAAGCGATATACCTGTCCTGGTCGACAGATCTGGACACGAGCACACCACTGCCAGGGAGAAAGCCGAGTGCTTTGCCCAATACTTTGCCATGAAGTGCAGCCTTGGCTCCAACGATTTCTCTGCCTCTGATCAGCTCCCTGCTATGCAACTTGATGCCACGGCACCTCAGATCACAGCCATCCACTTTCGCCCAGGCAATGTCCGTCGTCAACTAGCGGCGCTAAATCCGCACAAGGCCACTGGCCCCGATGGCATATCAGCTAGAGTCCTCAAGGAATGCCACAGGGAGCTGGCAGAGCCTGCTGCTCGCTTGTTCTCTTGCTGCTTCAGAGCAGGGGTCCAGCCAGCTTCCTGGAAACCAGCCCATGTGTCCCCCATACACAAGAAGTCCTCCAAGTCAATTGTTTCGAATTATCGACCTGTGTCTCTCCTCAGCATCCTGTCGAAAGTAATGGAGAGTATAGCCAACTCCCAGCTTGTCAACTTCTTGGAACGCCACCGTCTGCTGAATACTCGTCAATACGGTTTTCGTCGTGGCACCGGAGCTGCAGACCTCCTGACTGTCCTACAGTATGAGTGGGCCAATGCCATGGCAGAAGGTGGAGCTATGCAAGCAGTTGCCGTGGACATAGCGGGGGCTTTTGACAAAGTGTTGTTGTTGTTGTAGAAGTTTATTTAACGTCGCACCACAAACAGGCGATTTCGCCTCCTTTGATACATGTGGACGACAGAAGGAATGAGGGAGGGGGGGGGGACAGAAGTATGGAGAGAGGAAGGGTAGAAATAAATAAGCAATCAACCTCAGGGCTACACCAAAGCAAAAACGGAATGGGAACATACTATATACAAAATAGTTTCATACATATATTGCAAAACACGTTTACTATTCTTCAGTCCGCTATACCACAGAAACACACTAGCCGAAAAGCATTTAAACGGAGCCATGATGCGCTTTTAGCAGGGCACAGAACTGAAGGTGGCTGGGCTCGGAACGGAGATCAGGCGGGAGCTGGTTCCACAGGACTGCGCCGATGAACTGCATGGTCGCTCGACCCGCAGGACCGGGCCAAAATGGTACTCGAACGAGGTGATGTGCTGCTCCCCGAGTGCGGTCACCAGTAACTCTCACGAAGAAGCTGGTGAAGAGGGAGCTAGCTCGGGAGAACAGACAACGACGGACAAAGATGAGGAGCTTAATGTTAAACATGTCCTCCAGGGTGGTGAGGCGGAGCTGTTCAAAGATCGGGCTCGTGCGCGACCACGGTGGCAGACCGAAGAAGCCGCGGATAGCGCACTTCGTTAGACGTGTGAGGGGCTCCATGTTGCCAATTTGAAGTGACGGATAAAAGGCGTTGGAAGCGTACGACAACCTACCCTGGATCATCGACCTGTAAAACAGGATCTTTGACGCCAGGGTGAGGCTTCGGCGGCTCCGCCACAGCGCACCTACTGACTTCCGCACCTGCTGGATTGTGTGATTGACGTGAGGCTCCCAGGAGAGCTGCCCATCTACCATTACGCCCAGGTACCGCGCTTGTTCCACAACTGCAAGGGCTGCATTCCCACAGCGAATTCGAATGTTATCTGTGTCAGGGGCTGGGCCTCTTGGGGTAATCAACAGAGCTTGCGTTTTCTTTTGGTTCAGCATTAGCCCGCGGTCCTCCAACCACTGCGACAGGCCAGTGATGGCTGTGCTTAGAGAAGAGCACACTTGTTCGCAACTGCCCGAGGCTTCAATTGCAATGTCGTCTGCAAATTCCTGGTTTGTGACCTGCTGGGGCAAGCAGCATCGAAGGTTACGGATGTATAGTGTGAACAGGAGGGGGCCGAGGACGGATCCTTGCGGCACCCCTCGACTGCATGCGACGTATTCCGAGCAATTTCCGCCCACGACTACGCGTTGAAGCCGCTCACTCAGGTAACTAGTGAACCATATCTGGACAGTACCGCCGACCCCAATGTCGGATAGCTCCTGTGCCAAGATGGTGTGTTTGACACAGTCGAAAGCCTTCGACATATCCACGAATATCACACCTGTGAGTTTGCGCTCATACTTCGCTTTCAGCCAGCGATTGACAGCTAGCACAAGAGCGTCCTCCGTACTGTGGTTCTTCCTGTACGCGAACTGCGAGTCAGGGAGAATACTGTGATCGGTCAGAAAGGATGTAAGCTGAGCTGAAAGTGTCTCATGCTGGCGTACTTTACAAGGCCCGCCAGCTGGGGATAGGGGGTTCACTGCTCGCATGGCTTACCCACTACCTGCAATGTCGCACCATCAAAGCTGTTGTTCATGGCCAGAGCTCATCGGTGCACCCTGTCCAGTCTGGCGTCCCACAAGGTAGTATCCTTGGACCTACATTGTTCCTCGTGTATGTAAACGACATTTCAAGCTGCTTGTCACATGGCACAAACCTGAACACTTTTGCAGATGATACAACTTTGTACTCCCTCCTTGACCAAGCCTCGAATGCCTCACTACAACGCAGCCTAGATGAGCTTCATGCCTGGGGCAAGAGATGGAAGATTGCGTTTGAGCCATCAAAATCGCAAACTATCACTCTGTCGCACCAGCGGAAGGATACAGTGCCTCCCCAGCTGTCATTTGGCGGAACTCCTCTCCCACCAGATGAATCTGTGAAGGTGCTCGGAGTGACGTTTGATTCTAAACTGAGCTACAGACTCCACCTTCGGCAAGTGGCATCACGTGCTAAGCAGCGGCTGGGCCTCCTGCGGAAGGCAGCACCCCTTCTCAGCCACGCGGGCAGGGTGACTGTTTACAAAGGATTCGTCCGGCCAATGCTGGAATATGCCCCCCTTGCGTGGATGGGATCAGCTCCCTCACACCTGGCCATGCTGGATGCTGTCCAGCTCCGCGCCCTAAATGTCATTGGCCCTGGTACCATTCTTCCCAGCCTCCTTGTTCGGCGAAAGGTCTCTGCTCTCTGCCTACTGTACAAACTGATGTGTGGCCATGGTCCGCCTCAAGTTGCAGCCATGTGTCCCCCGCCGGCTATACCGCCACGTCATCGCCGCACACGAGCAGCCCAAGCACAGCACCATCCCCACCAGCTTGAGCTGAATCTCTCGCCACGAGCTCCTGATTAGCTTCTGCGCTCTTTCCCATAGTGCATCGTGCCAGTGTGGAATAGACTGCCACAGGCAATTCTGGACAAGCAGCCAGCCCGGAAACACCTGCAGAGATTCAAGATTGCTGCATACCGTCACCTGCAACAGAGTGACTGGTGCTCTGCTCATGACTGGTGCTAGCCATGCACATCTATCACACTGGCCTGCCATCAGTGGACGCAAATCATTATGTTGACCCTCTTCTCAAAGTAGCATTATAGTCATAGCGACGATATGCCGCTGAACTCTTTCTCTCTATACTTATACCTCTCCACCTCTTTCACTCTCTTTCCCTCACTTACCCATCTCTCTCTTTCTCTCTCTCTCTCTCCTCTCTTCTTTCTTGTGCACTCTCTCTGTCTGTCTCTCTCTCTCTCTCTCTCCTCTCTCTCTCTCTCTCTCTCTCCTCTCTCTCTCTCTCTCTCTCTCTCTCTCTCTCTCTCTCTCTCTCTCTCTCTCTCTCTCTCTCTCTCTCTCTCTCTCTCTCTCTCTCTCTCTCTCTGTCTCTCTGTCTCTCTCTCTCTGTCTCTCTCTCTCTCTCTCTCTCTCTCTCTCTCTCTCTCTCTCTCTCTCTCTCTCTCTCTCTCTCTCTCTCTCTCTCTCTCTCTCTCTCTCTCTCTCTCTCTCTCTCTCTCTCTCTCTCTCTCTCACTCTCTCTCTCTCTCTCTCTCTCTCTCTCTCTCTCTCTCTCTCTCTCTCTCTCTCTCTCTCTCTCTCTCTCTCTCTCTCTCTCTCTCTCTCTCTCTCTCTCTCTCTCTCTCTCTCTCTCTCTCTCTCTCTCTCTCTCTCTCTCTCTCTCTCTCTCTCTCTCTCTCTCTCTCTCTCTCTCTCTCTCTCTCTCTCTCTCTCTCTCTCTCTCTCTCTCTCTCTCTCTCCGCCATTCCTCTCGCCCCCCCTCTCCCATGGTGCTTGCTGTGTACGCCGATCCCGAGACCCTTGGTCGGGGGAGTCCACTGCATCTCACCAGCGCAGCTCATGTAGCGCCTACACACCCATTGTTGTCTTTTTTGTTTCGTCTTCGTTTTGTCTCCCCTTCTTCCGTAGGTATGGTACGCTTTCCAACGGCCAAAGAGAGTTGGAAAGCTTGTGTCTTTGTGGGTAACCTGAACATTTGGGCTCATGCAAAATCGCACCGATTTTGGGATTTCCCCACAACTTTTTGCGTCCGCAAAAATGTTGTGCTGGACCGCATTCCTGTCACTTCGCAGTGGCTTTTCGTTGGTGCAGTTTGTATCCCACCCTCCCACCCCTGACTTCTGGGTGTGTATTTATCGATATATTATCGTATTGGTTTTTCTTATTGGCCATGTGGCTGTTGCAGTTACGACTGCTTTTCTTTTTTAGTTAAAAAAAAAAAACGTAGGGGTGGTGTGTGCGTCGTGGGCCATTGTATGGACTATGGTTACATACAGCTTCAGATTGTATGGCTAGTGACAGGGGGGTTGAGTCTGCAGGGGAAGAATACAGTGATTGAACTGAAGCTGGATGATGACCGTGTGGTGAGTGTGTGGGGGGTTCGAGATGCCGTCCTGGGGCAGGGATGTCGGTCCTTTAGCTTGGACGGGTGTTGTTACATTCATTGTAACATTTTGTCGTTTTCTGTGTGTTTTGCTGTGCGACTATAGTAGCAGCAGTGTCTTGTGCTAATTTTTCTTATGATATCAGGCCCTATGCGTACAATTATTCAAAAAAGAAAAGAAAAAAAAAAAAGAAAAGAAAAAATATCAGGAAGGAGATATAATAATATCAATAATAAAGCCATTGCCGAGCCACCGAGTCTCCCCTTCTTCCGTACCGTAGGTATGTGCAATGTGATAAAAAAAATAAAAAAAATAAAAAACTTTATGTGTACACGCTCACCCATGCGCGCGCCTCTGCTTTATGTGTACACCTCTCATTCTGTGCATGTGTCTAGCCACGTGCGTCATGTCGCCGGAAAGGCGCGACTGGTCCGCGATCTGCAGTAGTGATGCGTACCTTCCATTGTTTTTTGTCGCCTTTCAGTTTTTCTTAGTTTTTGTAGCTGCACTTATTTCTCAGATTGCATGCTCGTCTTTCTGTACTTCAGTAGTTGAGTCGATCCTTTAGTTCAGAGTGCTTCAGTCTGGTTCTATGTCTCTTCCAATTCTCTTGTAAATAATTCATTCCCTAATCCGAAGTGTTGCGTTAGTGCTGGCTGGTCGAACGTGGGTTCCACTACAACTGGTGCCGCCGAACCCGGGACGTGTGTGTTGTATTCAGTGACGAGTGCAAACCCTGCCACGCCAGCGAGATGTCGCTCAAGTAAGTTTGACAACTTCCTCCAGCCGTTCCGTGGGAACGGGGACGATTTCGGACGGTTCTGGGATAAGTTTCTGGTGCTTGCAAACATACAAGGTTGGGACACGGACGACAAGAAGGTGAAGAATTTTCCGTTGTTCTTGTATTTTCACGGATGCCGGCAAGCGCGCGATCAGAAAGACAAAGATAAAGTCTTGGCGAAAATGGGACTGTCGTTCACTCTGACGAAGGCGCAGGCGTACGCCAGATTCACCTCACGGACGATGCGCGTGGATGAGTCCCCCGACGCCTACGTTGCCGATTTGCAGCGACTGAGTACTATGGCGGGGCACAAGGCTGATGACGACAAGGACCCGATGATCATAGAGCAGCTGATCAAGGGACTGCCGGTAGAGTTTGCCCGAGAGCTAAGACTTACAATGGCGGTCAAAGAGTTGAGTGTGACGGGTTGCCTGGACGTGGTACGTGCGTTGAAGGCTGCGACCTCGGACCACTTGACACGAGTACGTGGCGATGTTGTTGTGGCGGCTGCCACCACGGATGAGCAGGCTTGTTTCAACTGTGGCGGAGTTGGCCACATGGCGCGGCAGTGCCCGAAAGCGAAGAAACCTGGTCGCAAGAGTGGTGCTGGTAAAGGAACGCGTGGCGAGCGTACTGGCCCTCGAACCTGTTACTTCTGTGACAAGCCAGGTCACATGAAGAGTGACTGTCCGGAGCGTAAAGCCTGGCAAGAGCGGAAATCGTCTGGAGCAGCAACGGCTGCAGACAGTGGCTCCCTGGCGAGGGGTGCGTGTTTGTGCACTGTAGCCGAGGCTACTAGAGCTTCACTGCCCAGAATCTACGTTGACGTGCGAGGCGTGGTAGGCAGCGAATGGGCACGTGCTAGAGCAGCAGTGGACACTTGTGCAAGTTACACAATGGTTATGGTCGAGTTCCTCAAACTTCACAAGATTCCGTTCACTGCTCAGCCACGTGTGTCTGTTGTATCCGTGGATAGCAGCAAGGTGAAGATCAGAGGAGCAGTTGATCTGGAACTGCAGCGCCAAGGAGATGGTGAACCGGTTAGTCTGCCAAGAGTGCATGTGAATGCCTGCGTTGTCGACTCATTGACGGCTGTGGCAGCAGACCTCCTCCTCGGTGCTGACGTTATAGCTGGTGTTGGTGGCGTTCGACTCAGTTATGGCCAGGACGGCGAGGTCAATGGCGTGTGCTTTGGTCCTCAGCCTAGAGATACCGGTGCAGCCGATACTGCTGCAGCTGACGTTGAGAGCACACTCCGTCATGTGGACGTCACAGAGGACGATCGTGGTGTGACCCTGAAGGCCGAAGACGGAGAGCTCCGGTGGGACAACGACAAGCAGCATTGGACGTTGCACTGGCAGTGGCGTGATGGGCAAGCTCCCACATCTCCGATCGGCTCAGGGATCGGACAGTACGCGAGGCACAACCTGTCAGACAAGCAAGAGTCGCAGTTCTGTGACGAGATGGACGCCTGGGTCGAGAATGGCTACCTGATCGAGTACGACGAGGCTACGCACGGTCCTCCGGCGGCCATCATTCCGCTGCTCGTCAGGGACCAAGCCCACAAGGAGTCGACCCCAGTTCGCCCTTGTCTCGATTACCGTGGCTTGAATGCGGTGATTAAGTCGAACCCAGGCACTGATGCCCCAGCATGCGGTGAGAAGATCCGCAAGTGGCGACAGGTTGCAGACAGCCAGTTTGAACTTGTCGACATACGTAAGGCGTACTTGCAGGTACGAGTCGACCCATCCCTCTTGCGCTACCAAGTCGTGGTGTGGCGTGGGAAGCTGTACGCCATGTCACGGATGGGTTTTGGTCTATCGATTGCACCAAAATTCATGGACATCATTGTTCGGTGGGTGACGCGACGATGGCCTGATGTGGACAACTATGTTGATGACGTCCTCACGCCAGCGGAGAAGCGCAAGGCCGTCGCTGCAGAGCTAGCACGGTATGGCTTGCCGACAAAGCCACCAGAGCATCTACCCGAGGCGCGAGTGCTTGGCCTGAAGCTATCGACGACTGCTGATGGTACCATCATGTGGGCTCGCCGCGATGGAGTCGACCTCAGCTTCCACCAACCGCTGACGAAGCGTAGTGTATTCCAATGGACAGGTCGGCTCACAAGCCACTATCCAGTGTGCGCATGGCTTCGCCCAGCCTGCTCAATGTTAAAGCGGCTGTCAAGTGCAGTGGACAGATGGGACACGCCGGTTCCACCTAGCGTTCTTCAGTGTGCTGACGAAGTTGCTGAGCAGCTGTCCGAGCAAGACCCCGTCCGTGGTGTGTGGCATGCATCAGCCGAGTCTGATGGAGATTGGGCTGTGTTCTGCGATGCCTCGGATCTGGCAGTCGGTGTGGTCCTCCAGCTGAACGGCCAAGTGATCGAAGACGGTACATGGCTGCGGGACACAGCTGATAGGAAGCACATCAATGTGGCGGAGCTAGATGCTGCGATGCGTGGACTGTCGCTTGCAGTGCAATGGCACCTGCAGACGGTACGACTCGTCACCGACTCAAAGACAGTGTACGGCTGGCTGAAGCAGGTCCTCGGCAATGTGCGCCGAGTGAAAGTCGGTGGGCTGCACAAGATACTGGTTGAGCGGCGACTGGAAGTGATTGCTGACCTCGTCCAAACGGTCGGCCTCAAGGTCCGAGTGGAGTGGGTGCCGACTGACCAGAACCCGGCCGATGAGCTCACCCGTGTCCCGAGGCGGTGGCCCAAGGGTACAGATGAGCCGAGTGATGTTTGTTCTGTTTCTGTGGCAACGGACAAGCATGCTATCGGGCCTGTTACTCTCAGTGAGATAAAGGATGCGCAGCAAGCTGATACCGAGATATCACAGCTGCTGGATGAGCTGAAGTCGGGAAACCCCTGTCGTCGAAGCTGTACAGACCGGTCCGTGATCAACTGTTGGACCATGACGGTGTGCTGATGCGTTCAGTAAAGCTGCCACTCGACGGCGTCGTGCAAGTGCCAGTCATACCGCCTGACCTTGAAGACCAAGTACTGAAAGCGTCTCACAAGACCTCTGGCCATGCCACCTGGACGACAATGCATGACTCACTGCGCAAGCGCTGCTATATGCCGCTGATGGCCGAGAAATGCCAGAGTGTTGTCCAAGCGTGTGTGCCTTGCTCTGCAGCTAACACGGCACGGGGACCGACTGTTGAGCCAACGCGTCCAGACGTACCAGGACGACCATGGGAGGTCATACAGATCGACACGTTGGAGCTTGGCCAGAGTGGAGCGCACCACTGCTGCCTGGTTTGCGTCGACATGTTCACCAAGTGGGCGGAGGTACAGCCACTACGTCGACACGATGCAGCGAGCGTAGCAGCTGCACTGACCAAGATCTGCTGCCGGTGGGGCCCGCCGTCAGTCATTCGCATGGACAACGGCACTGAGTTCCGGAACGCGGTCGTAGCAGCCCTCCTGGAACAGTTTGGTGTGGTGGTGAAAACGGGTGCAGTTCGACATCCTCAATCACAAGGAGGGGTTGAACGGCTCAACCGTACGATCATCGGTCTCCTGCGTAAGGCGCTCGAGGAAACCAGTGACTGGACGTCTGAGCTTGAGTTGGTTCTGTTCTACTACAATAGACGTCGCCATGCTCCAACCGGAATACATGTATCGCCAAGGCTGGCCATCACGGGCTGGGAAGGGCGCGACCTAGTAATTGATCACGACCCGACAGCATACAGCGCCAGTGAATGGGTGGACCGACTCGCCGGGCGCGCTGCTCGGATTCGAGACCTTGTTGAGTCGCTACTGTCCTCGAATGACTCTGTGTCAGGCGGTCCAACAGAGTCACCATACAGTGTCGATGATCCGGTGATGCTACGTCGCCCAGAGCGGAGTCAGAAGCTCATGACGCCATATGAGAGTGGCTGGACGGTGCTGAAGATAGTCTCGCCATCGACCCTGGTGATCCAGCATGCTGACGGCAGAGAGAAGGTCGTGAACGTTGATATCGTCAAGCCTGGACACGCCCAGCAGGTAGATGGAACACTAGATGATGGTAACCATGATGCTGCCGAAGATCGCCCAGAGCCAGCTGCCTGTGATAATGTGGTGAGCATCGAGTTTGCGGCTGACATGCCGACTCAGCGCTACGATCTCCGAGGCCCTGGTAATCGACGACAGCCAGCTAGATACAGTGGATGATCAATGGCACCTAGGGGAGTGGTGTTATGAACTGCTATATTAGGTGCCTTATGACTCTTGTGTCACAATGTATGTTGCTATGCATGCTGTGTCCACGCTCATCCATGCGCGCGCCTCTGCTTTATGTGTACACGCTCACCCATGCGCGCGCCTCTGCTTTATGTGTGCACCTCTCATTCTGTGCATGCGTCTAGCCACGTGCTTAGCTGCGCTGCATATATGTCATGTCGCCGGAAAGGCGCGACTGGTCCGCGATCTGCAGTGATGCGTACCTTCCATTGTTTTTGTCGGCTTTCAGTTTTTCTTAGTTTTTGTCAGCTGTGTAGTTGCACTTCTTTCTCAGATTGCATGCTCGTCTTTCTGTACTTCAGTAGTTGAGTCGATCCTTTAGTTCAGAGTGCTTCAGTCTGGTTCTATGTCTCTTCCAATTCTCTTGTAAATAATTCATTCCCTAATCCGAAGTGTTGCGTTAGTGCTATCTGGTCGAACGTGGGTTCCACTACAATGTCCAGGATATCACTGGGCTCGGTTCTAAATAATTTTTCTTTCTTCGATCTCGTAATGAATAATAAGTGGATCTACGGGGGGGGGGGGGGGGGGGGGGGGGAGGGGGTCTATCCGGATGAATACATGTTTAGCGTAATGTCCGGAGTGCGGCTTGTGAAGTTGTGTTATCTGTTTGGGGTGCTAGTGGCAGCAGTCAGATAAAATCATGCATGCACCGACTGATATGATTGTACGCGCGCTACACTATGGACAATAAAATACACTTACTACTCCCTGCTACAGACCGTGTCCAGGTACTACCATGACTACTACTGGTACTAGTACTAGTAGTAGTAGTACAAACAAAGTAGTACTGCTGAGTGCTGTAGGTGGCCGTGAGGTTTGTCACGTGAGTGATGACGCGTGTGTTATCAAAAGCCTTTTTGCAAATTTTGGCCATTTGCGCTGAAAAAAAACAAGGACTAAAAAAACAAGAGCACCTCGATCTCGCCAGATCTACCAGCTAGCGCTAGCGTGTTGTTATGCCAAGGTTAATTAAAGGGGAAGTTAAGGCAAAAATTAAAATTTCACCAGTTGTAGTCTTCGGGGTGCTGAGTCGAATGGTCGTGGTCCGAGGAAGCTGAGACGCTCCCTTCCTACTTGAATCCCAATCGAACTCGCGCACTTCCACCGAAACTGGGTGACTGCGCCCTACTAGATGGGGATTTGTATGCAAAATGTCACTAAAAGCGCCATTTCGTTCTTATCAAAGCACGGATGACCGCGATTGGCCCATATGTTGTAGTCTTTTGGACGCTGAGTCGACTGGTTTTGGTCCGAAAAGGCTGCGATGCGGCGTTCCTCCTTTATTCCCAATCGAACATGGTTGAAGAAGTGGTCACGTGCTCCTGCGTACACCAGTCACCTGGTCACCGTGCCTGCAGGGTACAACTTACTAGCCTGTTTGACCTTTTTTGGGTGCAGTCCTGCCACTCGAGTTGAACTCGAGTTGAACCTTGGTGTGAAAGTTGTCACCTGCTGGCGTGGTGACCAGGTGATTTGGGCACCCAGGAGCACGTGACCGCTTGTTCAACCATGTTCGATTGGGAATAAAGGAGGAACGCTGCATCGCAGCCTTTTCGGACCAAAACCAGTCGATTCGGCGTCCAAAAGACTACAACATATGGGCCAATCGCGGTCATCCTTGCTTTTATAAGAACGAAATGGCGCTTTTAGTGACATTTTGCATACAAATCCCTATCTAGTAGGGCGCAGTCACCCCGTTTCGGTGGAAGTGCGCGAGTTCGATTGGGATTCAAGTAGGAAGGGAGCGTCTCAGCTTCCTCGGACCAAGACCATTCGACTCAGCACCCCGAAGACTACAACTGGTGAAATTTTAATTTTTGCCTTAACTTCCCCTTTAAAAAGGACTTAGTGGCACTCGCTGGTTTATATCATCAGTTGAAGAATATTCCTTATCCTGGCGTCGATCGCTGAGAAGGTGCACTAGTATTGGCTACTGACGTGCATAATAGTTTGTTACATTCACAACAGTGTTGCTGTGGTAATCTGCGCAGTGCTGAACACCTCTATTCACTGTGCAACTGTATCATACCGCTACCAAAACTTACTGGGGTAAGAGAATTATGTATGTACAAAAAGGAAGATGAATGTTGAAGAAACAATAGTTGCCTGCCGGGCTGAGACCGCTGAGTGCGTTCGAGTTTTCCGGATTTCAATGGGCGCTTTCCATTACACGTTTGCACAATTCTGGAACTGGGTTTTGTACTTCTCGAATGACAAGAATGTGCGTATTCCGGCCATGTAAACGAACGACCAGAATTCACAACGCATTTTATTCATGGCATATGATATCACAAACAAAATTGATCGTAAAAAGAGATCAGGTACACCCTGGCGCGCACGTAGACCCAGCTTCGCGTACCGGACTACCGGTCCATCCCGGTGATCGTGAAGGCTCCATGTCGGCAACAATATTGGGCTTCGGTAAAGCTGAACCTGTGTGCGAAAGGACCACCCAAAATGATCTGTTCTAACAATCAGCCCCCAGCGGAAACTCAACTGTTGCAAATAGGTTTTCGGGAAGACATAAGACAGTAGCAACTACTGTAAAAGCCATTATTCTAACGAGGCGCATATATAACGATTTCCCAAAATCGACTGGTTTACGTGTACCAAAGGTAACGATTCTCACCTATTCCCAACGCTCATTAGGACAGTATATGTATCGATTTCTATTTTAACGACAGATTTCTCCTCGTTAACTCGTTAGAGTTAGGACTTCGTTATATATATGGCTTTTACAGTACATGCAGTTGTAGCCCTGCTTTCGCGCCACACCGACCAGGGAGGCTCTTCCTTGACCTGAGTCATGCATGACCAGACCGATAACACACCCAGCGTGCAATTCTGGCGCCAGAACTAGAGAAATCCCGCCTTCTCTTCAGAATTGATGGAATTGGATAAATTCAATTCTAACGACGGAATTTGTGTAATCGAACTGTGCGTCAACAATGAACTAATTCTAGAATTGACTGATTTGAGTGTAATCGAACGCGCACAATGTGGCAATGTCATACTGTGTTGTGTATCGGATATGCATAATCTTACCACCCTATCCGACCTTTCGGCCGACGAAAAAATCGAGAGGTTTAACAACTCCTAAAACTACATGTAGTAGAGAACGAGTACGCCGGGGTACATGTTGGTAACTCGTTTACCCATCCTTAGTTAGGCCAAATTGCCAGGGAATTTCGATGTGGTTGACTGAAGTTTGTTTTCGAGTCAAACAACACGTGTACATGTAGTTATAAACTGATTGAAGTGATCTTTTGCATTTTACTGAAAAAACCCAAAAGCAGTTTTACGAATCATGTCCTTCGTGACTGATCTGATTGAGGCAGTAAGTGTTGGTGACTGAAATCTGGTCCATGTAAGTCAGCTAGTACTGGACACTGTGCAGCTGTAGACCTTCCAACATTGGGTTGTGGACTGCAGTATGGAAATGTATTATTCATGATCCCGGATTTCATCATGTCTAGCACTGCGGCTGTAGATATTGTGTACAGTTGCATGTAGTATCTGATCTGTTGTATGTTGTGTGTATGTGTGTATGTGTGTATGTGTGTGTGTGTGTGTGTGTGTGTGTGTGTGTGTGTGTGTGCGTATTTTGCCGCACTGTGTGTTATTCTCTACAGACCGTCAGTACGTAGTCTTCTGACAAATTCTCAGTAATCCACACAATACACTGTTCGCTATACACCCGTGTACTACTGAATATACAACATCACCAGGAGAACATGTTTGCTTCAAAGTTACATGGCAATCTCAAGACTGTCAGTAAGTTTGTTCAGCGTGGTTATGCTGTGAGTGTACAGAGCCGGTTAGTCCAGTCAACCAGCGGATCAAGGTTATGTGTTGCTAGTAAGGTGACTCAGACATCAGCACAGTCCAGGCAGTCAGTTAGGTGGAGATCAGATCAGTCTGGTCGTCAAGTCACTACAGTACATGATGCTGTTAATGCCATTGATTCAATCTTTCATAGCATTTTCAAGACACGCAGATTTATACCCAATGATCTGATATCACAATGTTCTCTCATCCAACGTCATGTTACTGAACTTAGGAGTCCGAACAAGGTTAGAACTATCCTCCATGCATGCGCTCTCATCAGTGAGGAGAACACTAACTTGACCACGCTGGCAGTGTCTGGACTTAATCAACTAGCCAGTCTACCCACTGATGTCTGGCAAGACAACAGGAATCAAGAGCACCTGAGATGGGCAGTTTACTGGGCCGCGAAGTGTCGATGTTCAACTCCAGGATTCACAAAGTTACTACAACAGCAGCTTGATGTCATGTGCATTGAGGAATGTAGAGATGTTGTTCAGTGTGCATATGCATTGTTTAAGTTGAATATGCCTGATCGTCACCTGGCCCAACACTTGACGAATCGCTACATTACCATACAGAGTACAGGTGATCCAAAGTATCGTCATACTGAAGTACTCTCACTACTTCTCTACTGCACACTGTGTGGTGTAGAGTGCAGTGCCTTGCTGAAGCTGATCAGTGTTGATCATCTGATACAGAGTAAGTCTATTCTGGAATAAGACCTATTGAATAGAGACTTGTGTCTGTTGGTTGTGGAATTTCTGCTCACGCGGAGTTACAAGTGACATTCATACCACAAACCTCTGTAGTAATCGTCCTTGGTGTCTCAGAGTTGAAACCAAGTGTTGTTTTAGACGGAAAGAGAAACGATCTCAGTTTATGGTTTTTGCTACACAATATTCTGCAAGTGCAGATTTGCTTTCACATACATACTATGATGATGTATGTTGTAAATTGATCATAATTCAACTTGGGTTTTTAAAATAAAATCATGATGGCAGGATTATAGGTATGATTTTGAATCATGCAGTTGGACAGTCTGGAGCCATTCCAAACTTGTGTTAGTATTTCAGCAATCAACTACATTCTAGTGAAATGGGTGGGGCATCCTGCAACTAAACAGTACAATTGGAAGTTTTGAGCACACCTGCCTTATTCCTCAGCACTGCGAAATCGCACTTCAGTCCACTGTATCAGTTTCGACATTTCGACAAATTGCTATCACCAGAATGCAGTGCAATATGCGATATGCATCCTGATGATGTTTGGAAACAGGTCAGACAGTATAAACTTGTGTGTACTTCAAGAAGTATGTGCACCAAATTTGTAACTCACACACCAACAAAAATTCATCCAGTGTTGTTCCCCTGATTGTGTGTGTTTTACAGGAAGTAGGCTGTTGGCATGGAAATGACAAATGGATCACTTTCTGATGTCATCGATCTTTGATTTTTCATTTACACATCCTAAAGTATATCTGTTGGTACGTGTCCATATCGCTGTGTGTCTCTCTCGATTCTCTCTGGCCTGACTTCTGTGCAGAATGCGATCCTCGCCGTGTGCAACTGCTATATTTGCACAACACCCTCCCTGTCACTAACGACCAGCGGCTACAGATAATGAACAGGTGTGCAGTGTGGTTCCAGAAGGCTGTGCCAAGTCAGCAGTCAGGTCGAATGTATGACATGCTGTCATACTTCATTGGTCCAAAGCACACCACTGGCATATCTCTGGTTGATGGTGTGGACGTTCAGGCATTCTGCATCTTCAACCAAGACCATGAACCAGTGAAGACTGATGCGTATCCAGCTGATGTATACAACGGTGTATCAGTAGATATGACTGCAGCTAGACGTCATGGTTTCAGTGTTGTGGCATGTCTGGGTGTGAGTGACACTCAGTTACAACGTCATCCTGTACATACACCTAACGGGTATAACACTCTTGAGGCATCGGCACTCAAATCTCTAGGATGTTATATTATTCCGGTGAGTTGTAGTGCTAGTGTTTTGCCTTTGATCATGATGTCTGTCTTGATACTTCAGTGCAGGTTGGAAAACAAGCTTGTGCGTAATGATAGTTTTGAGTGTATTTACTACATGCTGCTGCCCAAGTCTAGTTGTGAGACATAAAAAATGTTTTATAGTCTCAGACTGTTCACCCATCTGAAGATTGTGTTCAGTGTTAAAAGAGAGTTTTTTTTATCCTGGATGAGCTTAAATTTTGCATTACTTCACTCTTTCTGTCTACTTTGATAGATGGTACTCAAATATGGCGCTCGGCACTCGCAGAAAAGCAGCCACACTATCCCGGATTTGCTGATCAATTATCCGTATCACATCACCGTGTTCAAAGACCTGTTACCCGCCAAGCAGTGATGGATCTACACACTGATGTCATAGTCTACATGATGGTAAGTTACAGAATGTTAGATGTTGTACATATATCTGCCATGGTGTAGTTTAGTGTTTTATTCTTTCAACCTCATTGGGTGCAATGTCTATAACTGATAGCAGAACACTAGTACAGTGTGGTGGATTTGACTTCTTTGATGGGAGTGAGGTGTGCGAGTAGTTGGGCGCATTCTTTCAATCTGACCGAACTAGAAAAGGACATCATCAAGGAATCGATCTGGCTATATCGTGGTGGTGGCCTACCTATGTTGATGAATACAACGGGTAGTGAGACTGATTAGATGACCTGTGGAAGACTATTCCAGGAATTCCAGTGTCATGGGTTGAAGATTACGATCAATGTTAACCTAGAAGTAGTGAACTTCCTCGTTATCACACAAGCAAACCTGTAAACCGGTCAATACGAATCATACCGAAACTGGGCTCCACAACACTATTGTCGTCGGGAAATGGTAATACAGTGCATGCATGCATGCGCACAGTGGTACAACCTGCACAGTCTGGGCGCGGTCCGCTAGCAGGGGAGAACTCCGTGTGCAGCGCAACGCCAAAAGGGACCTGATAAAGATCACAAGGACCACACTACACCTGCATGCCCGGTCTAACTCTCTGCCGGTGATAATAAAAGACCTCCTCAACTAAGGCTCAAGTCTTTTTATCGGAAGAAGAATATCCGATATCTTGGCTGACCATGATGCAGCGGCGTAGCGTAGCCCTTTTCAGTTTGGATGGTCATGTGATGCGACATAGTATACAATTCACACTATTTTCATTTTGCGCCAAGGATACTGGCTCAGCCAACTCCTTTTATTTGGAAGCTTTGCGGTAAACTGCACTCAGAAACGAGTCTGATTCAGCAGACTATACATGCAAGAAAACATGCTTCTTGAATGGCAGGGAGCAGCAAGTTGGGACGAAAGCAGCACAGTGTAGTCACTTCACACCAGGGAGCAGTAAAACACTGGTATTTACTACCCCTTGTTTCACACTCAGCTCCCCTCGCTCCGATCATGCTGGTGTTTTACGGTTTGCAAAGGACGAGGTACTGACAATGGCTGCATGTACAATCATGTTCAAGACTGACATACAGTGTGCCACATACAAACCATTTGAAGTATGAAGGAACTACCCTCCACGTATACAGGTCCAGTCCACGCATCGACACGTGGATGAACGTTGAACGCGGGCACTTCTCGATACTTTTTATCCTGTTTGGGCGTTTTGCGGACATGGTACGACAAACTCTAGCTGCTTGGTTTGCGAGTTTTGCGATACGGTGCTATGCGCATGATGATGTGTTCTAGGAGACAGTATCACCATAAAGGAGTGTGCTGATTAGCAGTGGGTGTTTTGAACCCCTAGAGTTGTGTAGTGGACTATCTATTGAGAATAGAGAGGTTCCGTATAACGTAACAACGTTAATGAAAAACGTAGTCGATCTACGAAAGTCTTACTTCAGTACGTAAACTGCACGCGCATCTGAGTTCCGCCATACGGAGTTTTCAAATCACGAAGCTCCCCTTGGCTACTCCGAACGCGGCAGTGTACGAGCAGATCGACCTGGGGAGAGAGTCATAAATTTGTACCCAAATCCACTTACGAACCAGCTACATTATCAGAACCCTATCTACGTACTCTCCGTAGACAACTTTCCGTAAGTGGAGTGCAAACTCGCGAATTCACGGCTTTTTCCCGCCCACTAACGTAAAGTTGCTCAACTTTACGTAGTGCGGAACCTCTATAATATTGACAAATTCCTTTCTGATAGGTTCCTCGTGACTGGTCTGGGGGCACAGTGGAAACTGTGATTGGTTCACCCACGTTTGTTTGGTATTGCGACTAGTCACAGGGCATTAGTTTTTTTGCTGACGATATGACTGGTTACAGGACCAGTGACTGTTCACAGGGCCTGTACTACTCACAGGGTCTGGACTGGTCACAGGGTCTGGACTGTTCACCGGGCATGCACTGGTCACATGGCCGGGACTGTTCACAGGGCCTGGACTGGTCACAGGGCCTGGACTGGTCACAGGGCCTGGACTGGTCACAGGGCCTGGACTGGTCACAGGGCCTGGACTGGTCACAGGGCCTGGACTGGTCACAGGGCATGGACTGGTCACAGGGCCTGGACTGGTCACGGAGTTCTACACAGAAAACCAGACTTAGATATGCAGAAGTGCACCATATCGCTTACGTAATCTTTGCCGTCTAGAATTTCTTTAAAACTGATATCACAGGTCTGATTGACACAGAGCAAGAGTATAGAAGTGGATCATCCATGACCAATTAAACCGGGAGAATTCTACTGTCCAGAACCCATCCACAGAGTCGCACATTCTGCTTTATGTACTCTTGCCATCGTAACAGTATGGAACAGAGATACATTGTACATGTAGCTAGCCAGGTCGGAAAAAAAACTTGGCAACCACCATGGAGAGTGGAGTGAACTGTGTAATACTTTCCTGATCACAAACAATTGTATTTGCTCTTTGTGTGATTCTTCTGTGTTCTCTCAGATATCTTTGAACAGCAGTATACTATGCCGAGTTGTGCCGTGATATCATGTGAGACTGGAATATGAAGTCCGTTTTGTGATTACTAAGAAAGTTGTGGACATCTCTTTTGGTCTTGTGATTGAAGTTTTCATTTCTCCGATTCTTTGCCACTTTTTCCGCTTAGCTGAACAATGAGGAAGCTGCCTCTTCTTTAATTCCACTCCCGGCTGAGTAACTGAATAACTGAGTAACTGAGTACACCGGATGTGAGAGGGTAGTGCTGCTAGTGCTAGTGTAGTATGCCTGTTGATTGTGTTTTTGAAATCCAGGCATTGTTGAGTTTGTGCGTGAATGTTTGCGTGTCTGTGCATTCAGTTCCCAATTCTTTTTTCTTTGTGCGTGCATATACAGTACAGTGTACCTTGATATTGTGAATCCTCCACATGTGTGTTTTCCGCTTCCATTGTCCATAGTACACGTAGTACATGTAGCATCTGGAGTAGCCAGGATCCTGATTTTTGACTGAGCTACATGTTTAAAACTTAAAAATGGTAGTAGCGTCTGCCGTGATCTGTGTTTGTGTGTGTGTGTTGGGGGGGTTCTGTAAGGCGGCACGGCACGACCATGTGAGATCGGATTATGATCAACCATGTGTGTTGTAGCCCGGAAATGTGGCTTGTTCGTATGAGGATATAGAACTAACATAGACCAATCCTAGCAATGGTCCTGACCAGGCTCTCTTGTTTCGCATCAACAAAATTCACTATAATCTACATGTGCATGTGATGTAGTGTCCAGGATATCACTGCTGCTCGGTTCTGAATAATTTTTCTTTCTTTGATCTCGTATAGAATAATAAGTGGATCTACGGGGGGGGGGGGGGGGTGGTCTATCCGGATGAATACATGTTTAGCGTTATGTCCGGAGTGCGGCTTGTGTTATCTGTTTGGGGTGCTAGGGGTAGCGCCAACTCAGCAGTCAGATAAAATCATGCATGCACCGACTGATATTATGATTGTACGTGCGCTACACTACGGCTACAGACTAGATCTACGGACCGTGTCCAGGTACATACTACTTACTAGTACTACTACTAGGTCACCGTGAGGTTTGACACGTGAGTGATGACGCGTGTGTTATCAAAAGCCTTTTTGAAAAGTTTGGCCATTTGCGCTTAAAAAAAACAAGGACAAAAAAACAAAACAAGATCTTTTAAGATCTTGTTTTGTTTTTTTGTCCTTGTTCTTAAAGGGGAAGTATACCCTAAAATCAAATTTTCACCAGTTGTAGTCTTCTGGGTGCTGAGTCGAATGGTCTTGGTCCGAGGAAGCTGCGACGCTCCCTTCCTACTTGAATCCCAATCGAACTCGCGCACTTCCACCGAAACTGGGTGACTGCGCCCTACTAGATGGGGATTTGTATGCAAAATGTCACTAAAAGCGCCATTTCGTTCTTATAAAAGCACGGATGACCGCGATTGGCCCATATGTTGTAGTCTTTTGGACGCTGAGTCGACTGGTTTTGGTCCGAAAAGGCTGCGATGCAGCGTTCCTCCTTTATTCCCAATCGAACATGGTTGAACAAGCGGTCACGTGCTCCTGGGTGCCCAAATCACCTGGTCACCGCGCCAGCAGGTGACAACTTTCACACCAAGGTTCAACTCGAGTTCAACTCGAGTGACAGGACTGCACCCAAAAAAGGTCAAACAGGCTAGTAAGTTGTACCCTGCAGGCACGGTGACCAGGTGACTGGCGTACGCAGGAGCACGTGACCGCTTGTTCAACCATGTTCGATTGGGAATAAAGGAGGAACGCTGCATCACAGCCTTTTCGGACCAAAACCAGTCGACTCAGCGTCCAAAAGACTACAACATATGGGCCAATCGCGGTCATCCGTGCTTTTATAAGAACGAAATGGCGCTTTTAGTGACATTTTGCATACAAATCCCCATCTAGTAGGGCGCAGTCACCCAGTTTCGGTGGAAGTGCGCGAGTTCGATTGGGATTCAAGTAGGAAGGGAGCGTCGCAGCTTCCTCGGACCAAGACCATTCGACTCAGCACCCAGAAGACTACAACTGGTGAAAATTTGATTTTAGGGTATACTTCCCCTTTAAAAGAAACAACAAGAGCACCTCGATCTCGCCTTCATAATGTTAGATCTACCAGCTAGCGTTAGCGTGTTGTTATGCTAAGGTCAGAAAGGACTTAGTGGCACTCGCTGGTTTATATCATCAGTTGAAGAATATTCCTTATCCTGGTGTCGATCGCTGAGAAGGTGCACTATTGGCTACTGACGTGCATAATAGTTTGTTACATTCACAACAGTGTTGCTGTGGTAATCCGCGCAGTGATCAACATCTCTATTCACTGTGCAACTGTATCATAACGCTATCGAAACTTACTGGGGTAAGAGAATTATGTATGTACGAAAAGGAAGATGAATGTTGAAGAAACAATAGTTGACTGCCGGGCTGAGACCGCTGAGTGCGTTCGAGTTTTCCGGATTTCAATGGGCGCTTTCCATTACACGTTTGCACAATTCTGAAACTGGGTTTTGTACTTCTCGAATGACCAAAATGTGCGAATTCCGGCCATGTAAACGAACGACCAGAATTCACAACGCATTTTATTCATGCCATATGATATCACTAACAAAATTGATCGTAAAAAGAGATCACGTACACCCTCGCGCGCACGTGGACCCAGATTCGCGTACCGGACTACCGGTCCATCCCGGTGATCGTGAAGGTTCCATGTTGGCAACAATATTGGGCTTCGATAAAGCTGAACGCGTGTGCGAAAGGACCACCCAAAATGATCTGCTCTAACAATCAGCCCCCAGTGGAAACTCAACTGCGGCAAATAGCTTTTCGGGAAGACATAAGACAGTAGCAACTACATGCAGTTGTAGCCCTGCTTTCGCGCCACACCGACCAGGGAGGCTCTTCCTTGACCTGAGTCATGCATGACCAGACCGGTAACACACCGAGCGTGCAATTATGGCGCCAGAATTAGAGAAATCCCGCCTTCTCTTCAGAATTGACGGAATTGGATAAATTCAATTCTAACGACGGAATTTGTGGAATCGAACTGTGCGTCAACAATAAACTAATTCTAGAATTGACTGATTTGAGTGTAATTGAACGCGCTCAATGTGGCAATGTCATACTGTGTTGTGTATCGCATATGCATAATCTTACCACCCTATCCGACTTTTCGGCCGAGGAAAAAATCGAGAAGAAGTTTGACAACTCCTAAAACTAGTAGAGAACGAGTACGTGTACATGTTGGTGACTCGTTTACCCATCCTTAGTTAGGCCAAATTGCCAGGGAATTTCGATGTGGTTGACTGAAGTTTGTTTTCAAGTCAAACAACACGTGTACATGTAGTTATAAACTGATTGAAGTGATCTTTTGCATTTTACTGAAAAACCCCAAAAGCAGTTTTACGAATCATGTCTTTCGTGACTGGTCTGATTGAGGCAGTAAGTGTAGGTGACTGAAATCTGGTCAATGTAAGTGAGCTAGTACTGGGCACTGTGCAGCTGTAGACCTTCCAACATTGGGTTGTACACTGCTGTATGGCTGGAAATGTATTGTTCATGATCCCGGAATTCATCATGTCTAGCACTGCGGCTGTAGATATTGTGAACAGTTGCATGTAGTATCTGATCTGTTGTGTATGTGTGTGTGTGTGTGTGTGTGTGTGTATGTGTGTGTGTGTGTGTGTGTGTGTGTGTGTGTATGGGTATGTGTATGTGTGTGTATGTGTATGTGTGTGTGTGTGTATGTGTGTGTGTGTGTGTGTGTGTGTGTTTGTTTGTGGGTGGGTGTGTGTGTGTGTGTGTGTATTTTGCCGCACTGTGTGTTATTCTCTACAGACCGGCAGTACGTAATCTTCTGACAAATTCTCAGTAATCCACACCGTACACTGTACGCTATACACCCGTGTACTACTGAATATACAACATCACCAGGAGAACATGTTTGCTTCAAAGTTACATGGCAATCTCAAGACTGTCAGTAAGTTTGTTCAGCGTGGTTATGCTGTGAGTGTACAGAGCCGGTTAGTCCAGTCAACCAGCGGATCAAGGTTATGTGTTGCTAGTAAGGTGACTCAGACATCAGCACAGTCCAGACAGTCAGTTAGGTGGAGATCAGATCAGTCTGGTCGTCAAGCCACTACGGTACGTGATGCCTATGATGCCATTGAGTCAATTTTTGATAGCATCGTTAAGTCACGCACTTTTCAACCCAGCTATCTACTGTCACAATGTTCTCTCATCCAACGACATGTTACTGAACTACGGAGTTCAGGCATGATTAAGGTTACCCTTCGGGCATGCGCTCTTGTCAATGAGGAGAACACTGATGTCACAAAGCTGACAGCGTCTTTACTTAATCAACTAGCCAGTCTACCTACTGATGTCTGGCAAGACTACAAGAATCAAGGGCACCTGAGATGGGTACTGGACTCCGCTGGAAAGTGTCGATGTTCAACTCCAGGATTCACAAAGTTACTACAACAGCAGCTTGATGTCATGTGCATTGAGGAATGTAGAGCTGTTGATCAGTGTGCATATGCATTGTTTATGTTAAATATGCCTGATCGTCACCTGGCCCAACACTTGATGAATCGCTACATTACCATCCAGAGTACAGGTGATCCAAAGTATCTTCATACTGAAGTACTCTCACTACTTCTCTACTGTACACTGTGTGGTGTAGAGTGCAGTGTCTTGCTGAAGCTGATCAGTGTTGATCATCTGATACAGAGTAAGTCTATTCTGGAATAAGACCTGTTGAATAGAGACGTGTGTCTGTTGGTTGTGGAATTTCTGCTCACACAGAGGTACAAGTGACATTCATACCACAAACCTCTGTAGTAATCGTCCTTGGTGTCTCAGAGTTGAAACCAAGTGTTGTTTTAGACGGAAAGAGAAACGATCTCAGTTTATGGTTTTTGCTACACAATATTCTGCAAGTGCAGATTTGCTTTCACATACATATTATGATGATGTATGTTGTAAACTGATCATAATTCAACTTGGGGTTTTAAAATAAAATCATGATGGCAGGATTATAGGTACTTCGAAGTATGATTTTGAATCATGCAGTTGGACAGTCCGGCTGAAGCCGTTCCAAACTTGTGTTAGTATTTTAGCAATCAACTACATTCTAGTGATATGGGTGAGGCATCCTTCAACTATACAGTACAATTGGAAGTTTTGAGCACACCTGCTCTATTCCTCGGCACTGCAAAATGACACCTCAGTCCACTGTATCAGTTTCGACATTTACACAAATTGCTATCACCAGAAAGCAGTACAATGTGCACTGTGGGATATGCATCCTGATGATGTTTGGAAACAGGACAGACAGTATGTACATGTGTGTACTTCAAGAAGTATGTGCACCAAATTTGTAACTCACATACCAACAAAAATTCATCCAGTATTGTTCCCCTAACTGTGTCTGTTTTATAGGAAGTAGGCTGTTGGCGTGGAAATGACAAATGGATCACTTTCAGATGTCAACGATTTTTCATTTTTCATTTCCACAATGTCATCCTAAAATGTATCTGTTGGTCTATGTCCATACCACTGTGTGCTTCTCTCAATTCTCTCTGCCCTGACTTCTGTGCAGAATGCGATCCTGAACGTGTCCAACTTCTATTTTTGCACAACACCCTCCCTGTCACTAACAACCAGCGGCTACAGATGATGAACAGGTGTTCAGTGCGGTTCCAGAAGGCTGTGACAAGTCGGCAGTCAGGTCGAATGTATGACATGCTGTCATACTTCATTGGCCCAAAGTACACCACTGGCATATCTCTGGTTGATGGTGTGAACGTCCAGGCATTCTGCATATTCAACCAAGACCATGAACCAGTGGAGACTGAAGCGTATCCAGCTGATGTATACAATGGTGTATCAGTAGATATGACTGCAGCTAGACGTCATGGTTTCAGTGTTGTGGCATGTCTGGGTGTGAGTGACACTCGGTTACTACGTCATCCTGTTCGTACACCTAACGGGTATGATACTCTTGAGGCATCGGCACTCAAATCTCAAGGATGTTATATTATTCCGGTGAGTTGTAGTGCTAGTGTTTTGCCTTTGATCATGATGTCTGTCTTGATACTTCAGTGCAGGTTGGATAAATAAGTTTGCACATAGGGAGAGTTGTGACGGGTATGACTACGTTCTGTTGCCCAAGTCTCGTAGTACTACTGAATCTTACCCTTCTGGAGACTGTCTTCAGTGACAGATTGACTATCAAGACTTTCATCTCCTGGATGTGCCTAAATGTTGATGTACTGCACCATTTCTTTCTGCACTTGATAGACGGTACTTGAATACGGCGCCCGGTACTCTCAGAAAAGCAGCCACACTATCCCGGATTTGCTGATCAATTATCCGTATCACATCACCGTGTTCAAAGATCTGTTACCCGCCAAGCAGTGATGGACATACACACTGATGTCATAGTCTACATGATGGTAAGTTACAGAGTGTTAGATGTTGTACATGTATCTGCCATGGTGTAGTTTAGTGTTTTATTCTTTCAACTTCATTGGGTGCAATGTCTATAACTGATAGCAGAGCTCTGATATAGTATAGTGGATTTGGCTTCTTTGATGGGAGTGTCATAATCAGTGAGGTATGCGAGTTGTTGGGCGCATTCCTTCGATCTGACCGAACTAGAAAAGCACATCAGCAAGGAGTCGATCTGGCTATATCGTGGTGGTGACCTACCTATGTTGATGAATACAACGGGTAGTGAGACTGGTTAGATGCCCTGTGGAAGACTATAATCCAGGAATTACAGCGTCATGGGTTGAAGATTACGATCAATGTTAACCTAGAAGTAGTGTTACTTCCTCGTTATCACACAAGCAAACCTGTAAACGATCAATACAAATCATACCGAAACCGGGCGCCACGACGCTGTTGTCGTCGGGAAATGGTTAGACAGTGCATGCATACATGCGCACAGTGGTGCAACCTGCACAGTCTGCGTGCGGTCCGCTTTCAGGGGAGAACCCCGTGCGCAGGGTAACGCCAAATCCAACTATCCACCGGTGATAATACAAGATCTCCTCAAGTCTATCAGTAGAAGAATATCCGATATCTTGGCTGACCATGATGTGTTCCAGGAGGCTGTACTACCATAACGGAGTGTGCTGATTAGCAGTAGGTATTGTGAACCCCTAGAGTTGTGTAGTGGACTATCTATTGAGAATATTGACAAATTCCTTTCTGATAGGTTCCTCGTGACTGGTCTGGGGGGGGGGGGGGGGGGGGGGCACAGTAAAAACTGTGATTGGTTCAGCCATGTTTGTTTGGTATTGCGGCTAGTCACAGAGCATTAGTTTTCTTGTTGACGATATGACTTGTTACAGGACCAGTTACTGTTCCCAGGGCCTGTACTACTTATAGGGCCTGGACTGGTCACGGGGCCTGGACTGGTCACAGGGCCTGGACTGGTCACAGGGCCTGGACTGGTCACATGGCCTGGACTGGTCACAGGGCCTGGACTGGTCCCGGAGTCCTACACAGTAAACTAGACTGAGGGCATGTTCGATTGGTAGGATCGGGATCCCGACCCACCGGATCCACTGGATTCGCACCCTTTCGATTGGTCGAATCCGGATATGGATCCTTCGGATTTAGATCCGGTCAACCCACCTCGGGGAGCAGGGTTGGCCGGATCCAACGGATCCGAATGTGACCTTTGTGCGTATATGGCGGGTGAAGATCATTTTTGTACACATTGTGGTACGCATACGTGGATTGAGATAGAGTTTGCTGACTTCTTGTAGGATGTGTGCGATGAGTACGACTTTCACCCTTTTAGGTGACTTGCGAGCGCCATTCTATTACTTCGTCAACATGGCAACAGTCAAGGTCCAAAATAAAGTGTTCAGTTGACTCTGAAGGATCCGACGGATCTGAGATCGGGATCCCGATCCTTACCAATCGAACATGCCCTTAGATATGCAGAAGTCCACAATATCGCTTACTTAATCTTTGCCGCCTGATATCACAGGTCTGATTGACACAGAGCAAGAGTATAGAAGTGGATCATACATGACCAATCAAAAATCAAAACGTATATAAACGGAGAATTCTACTGTCCAGAACCCATCTACAGAGTCACACATTCTGCTTTATGTACTCTTGCCATCGTAACAGTATGGAACAGAGATGCATGAACATGTAGCTAGACAGGTCGAGAAAGAAACTTGACAACCACCATGGAGAGTGGAGTGCGCTGTGTAATACTTTCCCGATCACAAACAATTGTATTTGCTGTTTGTGTGATTCTTCTGTGTTCTCTCAGATATCTCTGAACAGCAGGATACTATGCCGAGTTGTGCCGTGAGGAAGTGTGTGATATCATGTGAGACTGGAATATGAGGTCCGTTTTGTGATTACTAAGAAAGTTCTGGACATCTCTTTTTGTCTTGTGATTGAAGTTTTCATTTCTTCGATTCCTTGCCACTTTTCTGCTGAGCTGATCACTGAGGAAGTAGTTGGTGCTGCCTCTTGTTGAATTCCACTCCATTCGCTGAGTAACCGAGTAACTGAGTAACTGAGTAACTGAGTAACTGGGTAACTGAGTAACCGAGTAACTGAGTACATCCGATGTGAGAGTGTAGTGTTGCTAGTGCTAGTGTAGTATGCATGTTAATTGTGTTTTTGAAATCAAGGCATTGTTGGGTTTGTGCGTAAGTGTTTGCGTGTCTGTGCATTCAATTCTTTCCCTATTTTTATCTTTGTGCGTGCTTGTACAATCATGTACCTTGATTTTATTATTGTGAATCCTCCACATGTGTGTTTTCCGCTTCCATTGTCCATAGTACACGTAGTACATGTAGCATCTGGAGTAGCCAGGATCCTGATTTTTGACTGAGCTACATGTTTAAAAGGTAGTAGCGTCTGCCGTGATCTGTGTGTGTGTGTGTGTGGGGGGGGTTCTGTAAGGCGGCACGAACCATGTGAGATCGGATTTTGACCAATCACGTGTATTGCAGCCTGGTGACGTGGCTTGTCCGTATGAGGATTAACATAGAACTAACATAGACCGATCCTAGCAAGGGTCCTGACCTGCCTCTCTTGTTTCTCATCAACAAATCACTTCAAATTCAATCTACATGACATACTGTCGTGGGCATGGAAATCCAGTCGATTGACCGGGGCTGGCGCCCTCAGCGCGTACAGAACGCTGCGTGCAGTGCACATGTTCATCCGATGCGACCAGCACGCTGAAGCGCATAAATGCATGTGTGTATCCCTTATCCACGGCTGCATAGCCAGAGCCCTGGGGCCGGTAGACGCGCGACCAGATTTCCATGTCCACGGCAGTACATGTCATGTCATGTAGTACGGATGTCCAGATATCACTGCTGCTCGGTTCTGAATACTGTTTCTGTCTTTGATCTCGTATTGAAAAATAAGTAGATCTACCGGGGGGGGGGGGGGGCAGGGGAGCTATCCGGATGAATACATGATAACCGTAATGTCCGGAGTGCGGCTTGTGTTTGGGGCAGCGCGCTAGCGGCAACTCAGCAGTCAGAGAAAATCATGCATGCAGTTGCACCGGACTGTTATTAGTACTGTGTTAGTGTTATGTGCAGACCGTGTCCGTGGGGTTTGACACGTGAGTGATGACGCGTATGTTATCAAAAGTCTTTTTGCAAATTTTGGCCATTTGCGCTAAAAAAAAACGATATAAAAAACAAGAAACAACAAGAGCACCTCGATCTCGCCTTCATCGTATCAATACGTATTGAGTGTAGAATGTAGATCTACCAGCTAGCGTGTTGCAACACGCTTTTGACTGTTGTTATGCTAAGGTCAGAAAGGACTTAGTGCACTCGCTGGTTTATATCATCAGTTGAAGAATATTCCTTATCCTGGCGTCGATCGCAAAGAAGGTGCACTATTGGCTACTGACGTGGATAATAGTTTGTTACATTCACAACAGTGTTGCTGTGGTAATCCGCGCAGTGCTGAACCTCTCTAGTAACTGTGCAACTGTATCATACGGCTATCAAAACTTACTGGGGTAAGAGAATTCTGTATGTACAAAAAAGAAGATGCATGACTGACTAGTACATGAATGTTGAAGAAACAATACTAGTAGTTGACTGCGGGGCTGAGTGCGTTCGAGCAATTGTTTTCCTGATTTCAATGAGGCAATATGTTGTGTATCGGACATGCATAATGTTACCACCCTATCCGACTTTTCAGCCGACGAAAATATCGAGAGGTTTTAACAACTCCTAAAACTACTGTAGTAGAGAACGAGTTCGTGTACATGTAGGTGACTCGTTTACCCATCCTTAGTTAGGCCAAATAATAATTGCCAGGGAATTTCGATGTGGTTGACTGAAGTTTGTTTTCGAGTCAAACAACACGTGTACATGTAGTTATAAACTGACTGAAGACAAGACAGGTGCAGGATGTGCTCCCGCGAGAAGTCGGGCTTTCCGCAATATATTGGTGACTTTTCAAAACCTCGGTCGAAATATTTTGGGGGGGGGGGGTGCACTTGCCCCCTGTGCCCCTCGCCAAGCACGCCCCTGGGGCCCTGTCAGGTTTCAGGTGTGATGTAAAATTAGGTGACCAGCCCACCCTTCATATACAGCGAATACGCTATTGCCTTTTAGGTGCCTGGTTTCTCTACCGAAATGACGGAAATTTAGGGCTCACAGTACGTATGCTGATAGCCAGTGGACATCAGCGCCATTTTGATTTGGGGCACTCAAGTTCACGTGATCCTTTCGCGTGCGGAGCTGTATGCAGTTCTGTGCTGGCGTGTAGTCTCTGATCTATGTGCAGGCTGCAGCATGATGGAGCTGCTGTTTTCTTGCTCTGTCGACAAACAAAATTTCCGACAAGTAGCTAGAAGATGGCATATGGAGAAGCTTGGGAGGCCTTGATCTTTTCTGTAGTTCGGGAGATGGACATCGAACATTACAATGGTAGTTCTCCGTGACTTACCCTTGGTACTGAGCTGTGGCTAAGGTGAAGTGAGGGACGAACTACCCAAAAATATCGCAAGCCTACAAGCGCTTCGGGTCACTAATGCCCGGGAAGAAATTGATGAAGAGTACTAGTCTGCCACGACGATACTCCACAATAACCAGCTCACACTCGGCTCTACCCACACCTGACCATGGATTTGGAAGGCCCTAAGGAAAGGAGTTCGTTCCACTGCGCAGTGAACGAAACGGCAGGTGAGCGAAGAGTTGTGCACGCCGTCGCGTAATCTTTGTAGTTTGAGCAAAGATCTGCGGCGGTTCGCACGACCCTAGGCAAACAGGCCACGAACAAGCCGTCCATCCACGATCAGAAAGTAGTTGCAAGGTCCTTTCCGGGAACGTTTGCAGAGCTGATTCCATGAAGAACAACATGAGCGCACAAAACAAATCACTCGAACACGGCGCTGATCGCCTTGCGAGGTGACCAACACGTATTTTAGGTAAGTGAGCTTTTCTGGAATGCAAAGCGATGTTTTCCGCACGCAAGGTACAGGAAATCTGTGGTGGTATGCGTGACAAGGTTGCGCATCATCATTATTTTTTTCTTGAGTTGCCGTTTTCTGTCATGTCAGCTTGCGCACGGTCTTCTTCTTGACCTTGCGCGCTTCAAAATGTAAGAACTGCACAATGGTTGCTCCGATTTTGACGATCTATGGCTCAAAATTTTCTTGAGGGACCTGGCCAGAGGATTACCGAGCCATATTTTTGGTTTTCACCGAGCTTGTGTCATCGATTCCCACAGATGTTTGTCCCATCGAGGGACGAAAATCCACAAAATCCCGTTCGTGGGTCTCAGAGCACGGATTTGAAAAAATCGTTCGGTAATCCTGTAGTCCTTCAGCCAAGGAATCCTCCCTGAAAATTTCATGGCTCTCCGGCAAGTCGATCTTTAGAACGAATCGATAGAAGATTCAAAAATTATTCAAAATTCCAAGCCCGGTGATTGGCTGAAACACGGTTTTCACTGATCACGCCAGCACCTCGTGGAACAAAATGGCGCTGATGTTGAATGTACGCAACTGTGAGCCCTAAAATTAAGGTTACACCGAAATAAACGTGTTATACAGCATCTGATCTGTTGTATGTGGTGTGTATGTGGTGTGTATGTGTCTGTGTGTGTCTGTGTGTGTGTGTGTGTGTGTATTTTGCGCTGTGTGTTATTCTCTGCTGACTGGCAGTACTTATCTTCTGACATATTCTCAGGAATCCACACCACACACTGTACGCTATACACCCGTGTACTACTGAATATACAACATCACCAGGAGAACATGTTTGCTTCAAAGTTACATGGCAATCTCAAGACTGTCAGTAAGTTTGTTCAGCGTGGTTATGCTGTGAGTGTACAGAGCCGGTTAGTCCAGTCAACCAGCGGATCAAGGTTATGTGTTACTAGTAAGGTGACTCAGACATCAGCACAGTCCAGGCAGTCAGTTAGGTGGAGATCAGATCAGTCTGGTCGTCAAGTCACTACGGTACATGATGCTGTTGATGCCATTAGATCAATCTTTGATAGCATTGTGAAGTCACGCACTTTTCAACCAAGCTATCTACTATCACAATGTTCTCTCATTCAACGACATGTTACTGAACTACGCTATCCAAGCAGGATTAAGGATATCCTGCAGGCATGTGCTCTTGTCAATGAGGAGAACACTGACGTGACCACACTGGCAGTATCTGCACTGAACCAACTAGCCAGTCTACCTACTGAAATCTGGCAAGAAAGCAAGAACCAACACAACCTGATATGGGCAGTGTACTGGGCTGCAAAGTGCCGATGTTCAACTCCAGGATTCACAAAGTTACTACAACAGCAGCTTGATGTCATGTGCATTGAGGAATGTAGAGCTGTTGATCAGTGTGCACATGCATTGTTTATGTTAAATATGCCTGATCGTCACCTGGCCCAACACTTGATGAATCGCTACCTTACCATCCAGAGTACAGGTGATCCCAAGCATCGTCATACTGAAGTACTGAGACTACTTCTCTACTGTACACTGTGTGGTTTAGAGTGCAGTGCCTTGCTGGAGCTGATCAGTGTTGATCAACTGATACAGAGTACCGGTAAGTCTATTCCAGAATAAGACCTCTACTAAAATAGAGACTTGTGGTCTGCTGGTGGTGGTACGAGTATTTCCTTGCAGCACGAACTTTCAATGCACATCCACACCAATATCCTGTATGTTGTCTTTATGTGGATAATAAATCACTATGTGTTATTTTCACGCAATCTGAAGATTCCACATTGCCTGCGTAATCTGCAGATTGCGCACGCATCCTGGGGTGACACGGAAATATTTGTGGCGCCAGACCAGGTAAATCCTCGTCACTGACCTTATGGGATACTTCTGGGAATACGCCCAAGTACATGAACGTGTGGTGCAAAATTCACGTGTGTGGTTCATGAAATCTGTGGGTTTTGCTGAGAACCTGAAGAGCACAACAAATTCATGTGGGGCGCAATCTGTGGACTTTGTTGAAAACATGACGAGCACAGCGAATCCGTGTGGGGCGCTATCCGTGAATTTCACTGAAAACCATGATCAGCACAGAGAATCCATGTGGGGTGCAGTCTGTGGGCACATTCTGTGGTTTTTGTCACAGTGTGTACTGCTAAGGAAGGTATGCTTTCACATACATAATGGTGTTGGGTGTTTTAGAGTGTATGTTGAATGATTCAAACTTGAATTTCCAATGAAGTTGTCATGGCAGGCTTAGGTTTGATATTGAATCATACAAAAAGAATAGAATGGGATACGGAGCTTGGGTTGGCTGTGACTCAGAGTTTCACGCCTGTGGCGATCATCAGACAGCAATGATTACAAAAACTCAATGAATGTTCTTGATATAGTGTGGTAAGGTGCTAGTGGAATCAGAGAATTTAAGGGCAAATAAGGTGAAGCGGTGATTCTATGCATGTACTTGCAAGATCAGCGCCAGACATCAGGTGTAATGCTGGTTTATGTAACTGGAGGTGTGAAGTTAGATAGGTAGAATTTGTATTCAATCATATACAGTGAAACCTGTCTAAGGCGACCCCTCAGGGGAAGAGAAAAAGTGGTCGCCATGCCGGGCCAGGTGGTCTTCTTATCCAAGGTCAGTGGGTCACGTGACCATATCCACATGTGATACATCATTTTGATCAGTGTATCACAGTGCACACGCCTATGCTACTCTAGCACTACTCATGTGCCTGGGGTCCTCAGACCTGTCAAGTGTCGTGCATGCACCATGTACTTGAAGTACGTCTACACTTCCTGCCTGCACTGATGCGTAGATCTACCATGCATGGTGCACTATGCAATGCGTACATTTACATGTACTAGCACTGTGCACAGCGGTCGCGGGTGGGTGGTCGTTGAGCGAGTGGTCGCCTTATCCGAGCTGTTTTGAATGTGAATGCGTCCCGTGAAAACGAAAAGTGGTCGCCATATCCGAGCTGTTTTGAATGTGAATGTGCCCGTGAAAAGGAAAAGTGGTCGCCATGGTCGAGTGGTCGCCTTATCCGAGCTGTTTTGAATGTGAATGCGTCTGTGAAAAGGAAAAGTGGTCGCCATGGTCGAGTGGTCGCCATATCCGGACTGTTTTGAATGTGAATGTATCCGTGAAAAGGAAAAGTGGTCGCCATGGTCGAGTGGTCGCCTTATCCGAGCTGTTTTGAATGTGAATGCGTCCGTGAAAAGGAAAAGTGGTCGCCATGGTCGAGTGGTTGCCTTATCCGAGCTGTGTTGAATGTGAATGCGTCCGTGAAAAGGAAAAGTGGTCGCCATGGTCGAGTGGTCGCCATTACAGGTTTTACTGTAGGACATCAGTACGGTCGTTCAGTTTTGTGCAATGTTATCGCATGAGCTGATTGTCAAGTAACTGGTGGTGTTAGTGGACAATATAGCATAACTTGTAGTTCCTTGGTCATTTTCTTTACTATAAATATAACCAAGAGTGTATAATTTTAAGTCTCGAGTACTCGAATTGAAGGACATGTCCATGTATCCGGAACATTTGTTTCCGGGCAAAACATTTTTGTGTCTAAGAGCATGTCCCTGCATGCGCGTGAATACGATATCTATGTATGCACTGGATTGAAAAATGCGACCGATTAAACATATACTCATGGCAACTTGAGTAGCATACTCGTGCAAAGCCATGTATGTTTGTAAACAGGACAGACATTATGTACTTACGTATGTATACAGTATTATTAAGTCAGACACCGACGATGACTCATGTAGTGTTCTGACTTTTGAGTGTGAGGAGTAACACAAGTAGATTTGGTGTGAATATGACCAATGATCACATCCAATTGTCAACTACCGCTTGAAATCTTCATTTTCACATTCTGAGATATTGCTGGTCTCTGTCCATACCACTGTGTGTTCCTCTCAATTCTGTCTGTCCTGACTTCTGTGCAGGATGCGGTCCTCGCCATGTCCAACTGCTATTATTGCACAACACCCTCCCTGGTACTAACGACCTGCGGCTACAGATATTGGAAACATGTTTGGTGCGGTTCCGAAAGGCTGTGGCAAGTCGGTATTCAGGTCGAATGCATGATATGCTGTCATACTTCATTGGCTCAAAGTACACCACTGGCATTTCTCTGGTTGATGGTCTGAGAGTTCAAGCATTCTGCATATTCGACCGAGACTATGAACCAGTGGAGACTGACGCGTATCCAGCTGATGTATACAACGGTGTTTCAGTAGATATGACAGCAGCTAGACGTCATGGTTTCAGTGTTGTGGCATGTAAGGGTGTGAGTGATATACAGTTACTACGTCATCCTGTTCGTGCACCTGACGGGTATGATACTCTTGAGGCATTGGCACTCAAATCTCAAGGATGTTATTCCGGTGAGTTCCAGTGCTAGTGATTTGATTTTGATGATGTCCGTCTTGATTCTTTAGTGACAGTGGGAACAAAAGAGCTTGTGTGTCACGGCTGTGTTGCGGGTTAGTGACCTGGCTTAGATCAGTCTACTGGGTACCCAGACTCCCAGGTAGACGACCAATATATTCGCCATCCAAGTTAGCTAGCTCACACAGAACAACAGGTTTCTAATTCCACTGTCTTGAACCGCGCTTATTGAACTATTGCTATGCTAGATCGAAAGATCAGCGTGAAGAGTCAAAGACCCAGACAGAGCAGGGGAGAGTCGGAGTGACTCTCCCAGGATCAAGAGTGAATCGAGGGAGTAGTGAGCTCCCCAAGAGTCGAGGATGAATGTCAGCAAAACAGCTCCTTATATATGGTACAGGGGTCGTCCGCAATTATCGAAAAATTAAAAAATCCGTCCTCGTGCAAAATTGTCTCTGACCCACCCACCCACCTCCCATTTTTTTCCATTTTTACCGATGCCCAGCTCGAAAATCATGTGAGGGCCATCGCTCTGGACAAGCCTACATGGAGAAATCTGGCCGACAATCCATGATCTGGCGTCACAGGTCATCAGTGCGCCGTGTTAAAGGGGAAGTGCATCGATTTTTCAAGTAGGGCTCAGATGAAAAACAATTGGATATCGGTTCCGATGGTATATCTCTCGCTTGCATACGGCAAGGGAAACTTGCCATATTGCCGATTTCCTGATCCCGTTTCCATGGCGACTACAGGTGATGACGCACATTCTGCTTAGCTCCGTGAGAGAGAAGGTCGATCACCGCAGAATTGTGTCATTTTCAGTTGTCTTCTTGTATTCACGAAGTGAAAGAAGTACTGTGTTCAATGCAGTTAGTGCCGTGAACTGTTTATTAGTAGTCCTATCCGTTGTGTACTGGGACGTGACACCGACAGGGGAAAGCTGCAGTGCGGAGACGTAAGCTGGCAAGCGAAAATCGTGACGAACCAAGTGCTGAAATCTTGGTTGGGACAAATCAAACGTTCAGCATTTACCTCAACCAAGGACCATGCCGTTTGCTCTTTCCACTTCCTGAAGATGGATGCGCTGCCTGCTGGAGACTCTCCGATCTCCCGTAACATCTTCTGAAGCCAGGTGAGACGACGAATAGCGGAGATTAGCGAACGAAATAATGTCGTATGTTTTGAAATTTTGCTGCTCAGGAGAGATTGCGTTATATGAACTTAGTCCATGTGAACTCAATCAGCCCATGAACTAACCCATGAACAAATGCTTTCCTTGCAGACGTGCATGTGTCTATCCAATCTACACGTAGAGATCATTCCATGCCCTCAGTGAATGGCCTATTTATATATTATTTGTCCATACACTTCATCTGCATGTTGTCTCTATGGAGAAGGGTATTGTTCATTTCATATGAAGAATTTCGGCCAATAGATGCTTTCCTCTGGTACAATTCTGACCTGATGTTCTTTCTAGCTTCATGGGTAGCTTAGGTGAGGTACCATCACCATCATGTTTCCATGAGGGTCAAACACTGCACCGTTCTTTGTTGTGACATGACGTAAGTTATTGTAAGTGCTCGCAGACTCCATACATTCCAGCAACACCTAGCATGGTTTTCCGTCAACGTTGTGGGTGAACAAATTCCTGTCCAACATATTTATACAGACATGCCAGCACACACCATGCGCCATACACACACTTGCCCTGCCCTGTCGAGTCACAGCCACGTGGGCCCGGATGGGCAGGGGAGAGAGAATGGGAGAACGCCGCCCCATGGCGCCCGGGACACAAAAACAAGAGTTTGTCCGGCTACGTAGGGAACAACACACATACATACACCACACACACACACACACACACACACACACACACACACACACACACACACACACACACACACACACACACACACACACACACACAAATGAGAGTTAGGGTCATCTGCCACGAGACTGACGTACGGCCGGGGAGAGCTTCAGCAGCGGTGTCTATTTCTGCCCTGGACTGAACGGAAGCAGCGGTCGCGGGACACACAGTATTCACCACAACACGGCTCCACTGTTGTTGGGGGCTGAGCCACACACTTGTGACGGGCAAGAACGCCACAGCAATCACACTGGCATGCTCCACACTGCTCCGGCACACACTCTCTCCCTCTCTCTCTCGCTCTCTCTCCCCCTCTCTCTCTCTCTCTCTCTCACACACACACACACACTCTCACACACACACACACGTGCGCACATACTGCAAGAAAGAAAGAGAGCATGAGTGTCATATTCTTGCATAGGAAGTGTTTATCAGCACACACTTATACATGCACATGCAGGCACTCAACGACCAACTATGCACCATGCCGTATGTTCGTCAAACATAAGATTGCAATACCAAAGAACAACATAAACAAGATCACTTACTTCGTTCTCCTCCAAGTGTGTCCTCCCCAGCCATTTCCCTTGGCGGAATGTAGCCTACGAAATGGTTTCTCTAGACTAGGAGAAGATGCTTGGTATTCGCCATCTCTCCTGAGAAATGTTCAGCGAAAATTTCAAAACAGACGACATTATTTCGTTCGCTAATCTCCACTACTCGTCTCACCTGGCTTCAGAAGATGTTACGAGAGATAGGAGAGTCTCCAGCAGGCAGCGCATCCATCTTCAGGAAGTGGAAAGAGCAAACGGCATGGTCCTTGGTTGAGGTAAATGCTGAACGTTTGATTCGTCCCAACCAAGATTTCAGCACTTGGTTCGTCACGATTTTCGCTTGCCAGCTAACGTCTCCGCACTCCAGCTTTCCCCTGTCGGTGTCACGTCCCAGTACACAACGGATAGGACTACTAATAAACAGTTCACGGCACTAACAGCATTGAACACAGTACTTCTTTCACTTCGTGAATACAAGAAGACAACTGAAAATGACACAATTCTGCAGTGATCGACCTTCTCTCTCACGGAGCTAAGCAGAATGTGCGTCATCACCTGTATTCGCCATGGAAACGGGATCAGGAAATCGGCAATATGGCAAGTTTCCCTTGCCGTACGCAAGCGAGAGATATACCATCGGAACCGATATCCAATTGTCTTTCATCTGAGCCCTACTTGAAAAATCGATGCACTTCCCCTTTAATAATTATCTTGATAATGCAATTTGATCATAGGAGATAGGACAGAAGCGGAACGTATAATTATACCCACATAATTATATTATTACGCGTGCTGTGGTATTATTGTTATTATCCAGCTCGAAAATAAGAACTCCTGACCCCATGTTCGCTGATTGCACCTACACACGTACATGTACATGTATGTCAAGTACTAGTAGCTAAGTAAAGTGAGTAGGAGATCTACCGACAGCCATGCTCGTCCTACAACTACAAATGAGTCATGTACCGGTATATCATACTGGTGTTTGCGATCCTACACTACGTCTACAGTGCACTACATGTCAGTGCAGCAAGTGTATGAAAGTCACTGAAGAAAAAAAAACGTACGAAAAATCAAAACAATTAAATTCCGCCAGCGCTCTTGACCACCCACCCCCTTTCTGCCTGAGGACGGATTTTTTAATTTTTCGAAAAATACGGACGACCTCTTATGTGATCAAAACTATACAGTGGCAATAATGCGTAAGGATTTTTTCTATACTTCAAACAGTGGTGCAATCAGCCAAACTAGAATGTAGTACAATGATCAATGTGAATATTAATCAGCTCCATATGGTAGAATTACATTGGTCCGCGATCCGGTGGTTGGGATGCGAGAAGCGTAGCTGTGTCATTCTTGTGGCTTCACCCAAGGCGGGCTCTTCCCCCAAACATAGCAGCAGACGGCAGAGCCGCTTTCCCACCAAAAGGGTACGGAGTCCACAGCACACGAAGCACTGCAGACCCTTTACGTCGTACGGCGCGAGAAGAGGCGCCACTCTTGCTCAACTAACAAGGGTATCAGCTCCCTTGCAGGACCAAGTGTAATAACTGGCCCTGGAGGCAATCGCACTCACTAACTCAAACACTCACTTCGTAGTTTACCAATATTATCAGGAAAGAAATAGTATACACACTTGGAATGCAAAGAGGGTAGAAAGGCAACAAGAAAGAAGAAAGCAAGGGAACAAAGGTCCGGGAACCGGCAGCCATGTTTTAGGTTATTAACCAATAAGCAATCTACGAAAACCGGTTGCCGACGAAATTCTGGAAACTTCTGGAACATTAGTATAATCAGCCAATCACAGGTCACAGCTCTGGAACATTCTGCAACATTAATACTAGCAGCCAATCACAGTTCGCAACAGACAGTCATACGGGTAAAGTGGAGAAATACGGGTTTAGCCATACACGCCTCATACATTGCTCGCAAGCGACTCACGGCAAGGGTAATAACATGCAGATACAAAATACGCAAGGAGAGAAAAATGTAACTAACTGCCCATCTTAGGGTTCGAACCTAGGAATCTGTATCCACACAACCTCTACAAATTAATACTCTTAACTGTGAAAATATACTTGCTATCAAAATGCAACTCCTACACTAGCGTGGTCCCCTAAAGCTCAACAATGTAGCGAGTACAACGCTGACGACTTGTTGTGCACGCATGGTCATGTGTACAGGTTTCCTGCATTCATGTCTGGAGTAGTCTGACTGTCATGTTCATTGTCGTGCTGTGTTACGGTCACGCGAGTCGGCATCTTAGTGCACGACAATGCTGTCTGCTTACGCTCTCTTTGTATTCATTCATGTCAGGCGATAGAGCGGCCCTCATTTGCATGCTTCGACGGGTCCGGGTCTCTGGTTTCACATGTGCCGTGCTCGGCCTTCTGTGCCTTTATGTTGCCCTGCTGTATATTATACCATGGTGCTTTTCCTTTCGGCTAGTCTTCAGTAGTCTTCTTCTTTAGCAAGTTAGTTGGAAACACAATAACAAGGAAGTTTGCAATGCGAGTTGAGCCTGAAGTGAGCCTGAAGAATACAGTCTAGAAATAGTAGAATCCAGTAAAGCGAGCCAGACAGAGAGCTGGCCACTTGTACTGAAGGTGTCGTCGACGTACGACAACACTTGGTGGCTCTCTGCCATGAGTTGTAAGCCATGATTGCTCAACTATCAAAAGTACCAAATCCTTCGCAGGGCGAATCATGGTTCTAACAGAACTCTAGAATATTTCGGAGTCCAGCTTTTGGCTTTCTGAACTCAATCTATGGTTGCTTTCACGACGAGTCTAATCCTGGTCATGACATGTACACAATGAGAGTTTGGAGTGTTTTTACTGCCTCCTGTTGCACTAGTCTCGTAGTACGACTTAGCCTCACCCTTCTGAAGATGATATTCAATGACGGATTGACTATAGAGACATTTATCCCATGGATGAGCTACACTTTTGAATTACACCACTATTTCTTGCTCTCTTGATAGATGGTACTCAAACATGGCGCTCGGTACTCGCAGAGAAGCAGACACTTTATTCCGGATTTGCTGATCAATTATCCGCATCACATTGGCGTGTTCAAAGACCTGTTGCCGGCCAAGCAGTGATGAATATACACACTGATGTCATACTTAACACTATGGTAAGTTTACAGAATGTTAGATGATGTATTTGTCTAGTTTTGGTCTTGCAGTATCGTTGGCTGCAATGTCTAGTTTGAAAAGAGAAATAAAACTGATTGCAGAAGTATAACATAAGTACATGACACAAACAGGGCAGGCAGGGCAGCTCGAAGTAGCCGTGAACGCCGCTGTCTGATGTTTGCTGAAATGTGTTAAACTTGTACAGCTTCACAGCCCTCCGCCTCTAGTGTTTGTCTACATAACAGGACATGTATACAGTGTCTGCTCTAGGATTGTAGGACACGTGTACCTGGCGCAACCATTTCAACCGGGTTGGAGCCGGGTACACATGTACCTGGCGCTGTCTCACTAGCCGAGTCACATGCTTTAACTGGTTGGTTGGTTTATTTTAATTCGGACAATAAACGGGAACTAGGCCCAATGATATAAAGGCGAATGGCTAAGCCGCATTGAGAAAAAGAGAGGACAGGAATTAGAAAATTACGAAAGAAGAAGAAGTATCTGACACATACAAGCCATGTAGTTAGTCCTTTCAAAGTTCGAAAGTGTAAAGTACCAACCGGGTCACAGGTTACCCGGTACTATCTTATCAACCGGGTGCAAGCGCCGCCCAACCGGGTGGATTACCCGGCTCACCCGGCGCTGGAGCAGACACTGGTATATGGTAATGGAGACTGTAATTAACAGCATGTTAGATTCTCGCTTCGGATGGATTTCTTGTACTTGGTAATGGACCACACTCGAAACCGTGATTGGTTGTTGGTTTTTGTGGCTGGATGAAAGGGCATATTAGACTGTATGACTGGTTGCAAGACCTGTAACTGTTCACAGGGGCCGGACTGTTCACCGACGACCGTATTTACTGACTTGACTTTGCAACTAAGTGAATGGGCTGAAGTGTTATTTTGTCGTGAACTGAATTTTTGACATCATGTTTCATGCACAAGTAAATGTACTTGCAAGTACATGTACGTTAAAAAAACTGCTCTCGCAGGTCTTATTGATACAGGGCAAGTTTAGAAAAGAGGGTCACGGCTTCCATGACTAATCAAAATAAAATGTAAACGAGGAATTCTGCTGGCCCCAACGGTTCCAAACCCATCTCCAGAGTTGCACACTCCACTGCATCATGTACTCTTGCTGACGTTACAGTCAGTATTAAACAGAGATACATCGTAGTACATGTGGCTAGCCTCGTCAAGAAAGAAACTTGATAACCACCATAGAGAGTGGAGTGCGCTGTGTACTACTTCCTGATCTTAAAAAATTGTAATTGCTGTTTGCGTGGGTCTTCTGTGTTCTCTCAGGTACCTCGGAACAGCAGAATACTATGCCGAATTGTGCAGGAAGTGTGTGATAATATCATGGGAGACTGGAATATGGTGTCCATCTTTTGATTTTTTTAAAGTTAATATTTCTCCGATTCCTTCCTTTTGCTGCTGAGCTGAGTAGCTGAGTAGCAAGAGTAACCGAGAAACTGAGCAACCGAGTAACTGAGTACATCGAATGTGAGAGGGTAGTGCTGCTAGTGCTAGTGTAGTATGCATTGATTTGTGTTTTTCAAATCAAGGCATTGTTGAGTTTGTGTGTGTGATTACTTTACTTCCAATTTTCTTTTTTTCTGTTCTGAGTGCGTATACAATGTACATGTACGTTGATATTGTGAATCCTCCACATGTGTATTCAGCTTCCATTGTGCGTGAGTGTGTGTGCTTGTACATCTATTTCCCATGAAGTTCGTTTTTCTTTGTGTGGGTATATACGTTGATATTGTGAATCCTCCACATTTGTGTTGTTCCTTCCATTGTCCATACAACACGTAGTACATGTAGCGTCTGGAGTAGCCAGGATCCTGATTCTTGACTGAGCTATGCAAAACACGTTATAAAGGTGGTAGCGTCTGCCGTGATCTGTGTGTGTGTGTGTGTGTGTGTGGGTGTGGGTGTGTGTGTGTGGTGTGTGTGTGTGTGTGTGTGTGTGTGTGTGTGTGTGTGTGTGTGTGTGTGTATGTGTTCCGTCAGGCCGGCAAGTCATGTGTCGGTGACAGGAGGACAAAGACTAAAAGACTCTCTCTGAGCTGGCACTGCACCAGGCGTGGGTCGATTCACCCGTGACACGTGACTAAGTACCAGCACATGCACAGCTAGCTCAGCAAATTTATGATGAATTTTGATGTTGATGAAGTACACCATGTAGCCAGTGAAAGAAACAAACATGTGGCGAGAGTTCTGTGCTGAGCTCTCTTGTCTCTCTGGGTTGTTTTTATGTGAAAAAGAGAAGAAACACATGAGAACATTAATTTTATTACTGGCTCAGTATCCGAGTTTATATTTTATGTGTATGCTGATGTGTGACGGTGTGGGTGTTTTCTGTAAGGCGGCACGAACCATGTGAGATCGGATTGTGACTGATCACGTGCGTTGCAGCCTGATGACGTGGCTTGTTCGTATGAGGATATAGAACTAACATACATGTATGATGTAGACCGATCCTAGCGATGGTCCTGACCTGACTCTTTTGTTAATCATCAACAAATCACTACAAATTCTACAATAGTCATGTAGATGTACATGTCACGTAGCGTACGGATGTCCAGGATATCACTGCTGCTGGGTCTGAATAATCAGTTTTCTTTCTTTGATCTCAGAGTCGTATTGAAAAATAAGTAGATCTACCGGGGGGGGGGGGGGGGGGGGGGGGGGAAGAAACAACAATAGCGCCTACTACATACAAATGACGTAGTAGTACTACAGAGCTGGCAACTGAAATCCGACCCCCTTGGCGGCGCGGTGCGCCGCCAAGGGGGTCGGATTTCAGTTGCCAGCACTGTACATGTACGCTGTACCTCGATCTCGCCTTCATTATTATTTTTAGATCTACCAGCTAGCGTTAGCGTGTTGTTATGCTAAGGTCAGAAAGGACTTGGCGGCACTCGCTGGTTTATCTCATCAGTTGAAGAATATTCCTTACCCTGGCGTCGATCGCTGAGAAGGTGCACTATTGGCTACTGACGTGCATAATACTTTGTTACATTCACAACAGTGTTGCTGTGGTAATCCGCGCAGTGCTGAACCTCTCTATTCACTGTGCAACTGTATCATACAGCTATCAAAACTGACTGGGGTAAGAGAATTATGTATGTACGAAAAATGAGATGAATGTTGAAGAAACAATAGTTGACTACGAGGGCTGAGTGCGTCAGTTCGAGCAATTGTTTTCCGGATTTCAATCTGGCGATGTGTTGTGTATCGGACATGCATAATCTTACCACCCTATCCGACTTTTCGGCCGACGAAAAAATCGAGAAGTAGTTTAACAACTCCTAAAACTAGTAGAGAACGAGTACGTGTACATGTTGGTGACTGGTTTACCCATCCTTAGTTAGGCCAAATAATAATTGCCAGGGAATTTCGATGTGGTTGACTGAAGTTTGTTTTCAAGTCAAACAACACGTGTACATGTAGTTATAAACTGATTGAAGTCACACTGTGATTTTTGCATTTTCTTGTAAACCCCCAAAAGCAGTTTTACGAATCACGTCCTTCGTGACTGATCTGATTGAGGCAGTAAGTGTTGGTCACTGAAATCTGGTCCATGTAAGTCAGCTAGTACTGGACACTGCAGCCGTAGACCTTCCAACATTGGGTTGTGCATTGCAGTACGGAAATGTATTATTCATGATCCCGGATTTCATCTAGCACGGCTGTAGATATTCTGTACAGTGATCATATAGTTCCATGTAGTATCTGATCTGTTGCATGTGTGTGTGTGTGTGTGTATGTATGTATGTGTGTGTGTGTGTGTGTGTGTGTATGTATGTATGTGTGTGTATGTGTGTGTGTGTATGTGTGTGTGTGTGTGTGTGTGTGTGTGTGTGTGTATTTTGCCGCACTGTGTGTTATTCTCTACAGACCGGCAGTACGTAATCTTCAGAGAAATTCTCAGTAATCCACACCATACACTGTATGCTATACACCCGTGTACTACTGAATATACAACATCACCAGGAGAACATGTTTGCTTCAAAGTTACATGTCAATCTCAAGACTGTCAGTAAGTTTGTTCAGCGTGGTTATGCTGTGAGTGTACAGAGCCGGTTAGTCCAGTCAACCAGCGGATCAAGGTTATGTGTTGCTAGCAAGGTGACTCAGACATCAGCACAGTCCAGACAGTCAGTTAGGTGGAGATCAGATCAGTCTGGTCGTCAAGTCACTACGGTACATGATGCTGTTAATGCTATTGAGTCCATCTTTCATAGCATAAGGAAGAAACGCACATTTCAACCCGCCAGTGAACTGATATCACAATGTTCTCTCATCCAACGTCATATCACTGCACTACGGAGTTCAAACAAGATCACGAACATCCTTGAGGCATGTGCTCTTGTAAATGAGGAGAACGCTGATGTGAAAAAGCTTACAGAGTCTTTACTTAATCAGCTAGCCAGCCTACCTACTGAACTCTGGCAAGAAGGCAAGAACCAACACACGCTGTTATGGGCAGTGTACTGGGCCGCAAAGTGCCGATGTGCAACTCCAGGATTCACGAAGTTGCTGCAGCAGCAGCTTGATGTCATGTGCATTGAGGAATGTAGAGATGTTGGTCAGTGTGCACATGCATTGGTTATGTTGAATATGCCTGATCGTCACCTGGCCCAACACTTTATGAATCGCTACCTGTCCATACACAGTACAGGTGATTCCAAGCATCGTCATACTGAAGTACTCTCACTACTTCTCTACTGTACACTGTGTGGTGTAGAGTGCAGTGCCTTGCTGAAGCTGATCAGTGTTAATCATCTGACACAGAGTAAGTCTATTCTGGAATAAGACCTTTGGAATAGAGACGTGTGTCTGTTGGTTGTGGAATTTCTGCTCACACAGAGTTAAAAGTGACATTCATACCACAAACCTTTGTAGTAATTGTCCTTGGTGTCTCAGAGTTGAAACCAAGTGTTGTTTTAAACAAGAACAGAAACGATCTCAGTCTGTGGCGTTTACTACACAGTTTTCTGCAGTGATGCAGGCTCACTTTCACATACACATAATGATGATGATGATGTATGTTGTAAACTGATGGGTTTCTGATAAAGTCATGATGGCAGGATTATATGTATGATCTTGAGTCATGCAGATGGACAGTCTGGAGCCATTCCAAACTTGTCTTACTATTTTCTCAATCAATTACCTTCTAGTTACATTGGTTGGGCGTCCTGCAGCTTCATAATACTTTAAGTACTATGAGAAGTTTTGAGCACACATGCAAGTTTATACCTCAGCACTACAAAATCACACCTCAGTCCACTGTATCAGCTTCGACATTTCAACAAATTGCGATCACCAGAATGCAGTACACTCAATATGCAATATGCATCCTGATGATGTTTGGAAACAGGTCAGACAGTATAAACTTGTGTGTACTTCAAGAAGTATGTGCACCAAATTCGTAACTCACACACCAACAAAAATTCATCCAGTGTTGTTCCCCTGACTGTGTCTGTTTTATAGGAAGTAGTCTGTTGGCGTGGAAATGACAAATGGATCACTTTCTGATGTCAACGATTTTTGTTTTTTCATTTTCACATCCTGAAATGTATCTGTTGGTCTGTGTCACTTCCGTCTGCATTTCTCTCAATTCTCTCTGCCCTGGCTTCTGTACAGAGTGCAGTCCTCGCCTTGTGCAACTGCTATATTTGCACAACACCCTCCCTGTGACTAACGACCAGCAGCTACAGATATTGGAAAGATGTTTGGTGTGGTTCCAGAAGGATGTGACAAGTCGGCAGTCAGGTCGAATGTATGACATGCTGTCATACTTCATTGGCCCAAAGTACACCACTGGCATATCTCTGGTTGATGGTGTGAAAGTTCAGGCATTCTGCATATTCAACCAAGACCCTGAACCAGTGGAGACTTATGCGTATCCAGCTGATGTATACAATGGTGTATCAGTAGATATGACTGCAGCTAGACGTCATGGTTTCAGTGTTGTGGCATGTAAGGGTGTGAGTGACACTCAGTTGCTACGTCATCCTGTACGTACACCTAACGGATATGATACTCTTCGGGCATCGGCGCTGAAATCTCAAGGATGTTATATTATTCCGGTGAGTTCCAGTGCTAGTGTTTTGCCTTTGATGATTCCTGTCTTGATTCTACAGTGCAGGTTGGAAAAACGAGCTTGTGCGTAATGATAGTTTTGAGTGTTTTGACTACATGCTGCTGCCCAAGTCTAGTTGTGAGACATTAAAAATCTTTTATAGTCTCAAACTGTTCACCCATCTGAAGATTGTGTTCAGTGTTAAAGAGAGTTTTTTTTATTCTGGATGAGCTTAAATTTTGCATTACTTCACTCTTTCTGTCTACTTTGATAGATGGTACTCAAATATGGAGCTCGGCACTCACAGAAAAGCAGCCACACTATCCCGGATTTGCTGATCAATTATCCGTATCACATCACCGTGTTCAAAGACCTGTTACCCGCCAAGCAGTGATGAACATACACATTGATGTCGTAGTTTACATGATGGTAAGTTTACAGAATGGTGGATAGTGTATTAGTCTAGGTTTAGTCTTGTAGCATCATTGGTTGCAATATGTATAACTGATTGCAGAAGTATGTATAAAACTAATATAGTGTAGTGCGCTCGGCTCCTTTGCTAGGGCTGAAGTATGCGAGTTGTTGGGCGCAATTATTCGATCTGACCGAACTAGAAAAGCACATCGGCAAGGAATCGATCTGGCTATATCGTGGTGGTGATCTAGCTATGTTGATGAATACAACGGGTAGTGAGACTGATGGCCTGTGGAAGACTATAATCCAGGAATTCCAGTGTCATTGGTTGAAGATTACGATCAATGTTAACCTAGAAGTAGTGAACTTCCTCGTTATCACACAAGCAAACCTGTAAACCGGTCAATACCAATCATACCGAAACCGGGTGCCGCAGCGCTATTGTCATCGGGAAATGGTTAGGCAGTGCATGCATACATGCGCAAAGTGGTGCAACCTGCACAGTCCGCGCACGGTCCACTTGCAGGGGAGAACCCCGTGCGCAGGGTAACGCCAAATCTAACTATCTACAAGTGATAATACAAGATCTCCTCAAGTCTATGAGTAGAAAAATATCCGATATCTTGGCTGACCATGATGTGTTCCAGGAGGCTGTACCACCATAAAGGAGTGTGCTGATTAGCAGTAGGTATTGTGAACCCCTAGAGTTGTGTAGTGGACTATGTATTGAGAATATTGACAAATTCCTTTCTGATAGGTTCCTCGTGACTGGTCTGGGGGCACAGTAGAAACTGTGATTGGTTCAGCCATGTTTGTTTGGTATTGCGACTAGTCACAGGGCATTCGTTTTTTTGTTGACGATATGACTGGTTACAGGACCAGTGACTGTTCGCAGGGCCTGTACTACTCACAGGGTCTAGACTGGTCACATGGCCTGGACTGGTCACAGGGCCTGGACTGGTCACAGGGCCTGGACTGGTCACAGGGCCTGGACTGTTCACAGGGACTGGTTACAGGGCATGGACTGGTCATAAAGAATGGACTGGTCACAGGGCCTGGACTGGTCACGGAGTTCTACACAAAAAAACTAGACTTAGATACGCAGAAGTGCACCATATCGCTTACATACTAGAGAGGTTTTGCAGAGCGAACGTTCGCAATGATTTTCGCGTTCCGGGTTGCCAAAACCTACTCCACTTTTATGTTTATGTATCTATGTCATTCGGATCTTCCCAAGTTGTACAATGTACTGTTGAGATACCGAATTCAAATAAATCAATACCATACCAAAACTATTGCGAACGTTCGCGCAAAATTTGTGTTTTGCATGTTTTTCGCTCCAAGAAATTTTCGCGTGCACTCGCTTGTTTGAGAAATGGTCTTCATCCGATTACTTGTTTGTTGCAAGCGGCGGCACCCTGAGTCACGGCCTGAGACGAGAGCTCTTTGACTACGTTGTCCATGGCCGGAGACCCACAGACAAACGGGTTGGCTTGTGGCGTAATCTGGCGCATCAACACTTGAAATTCAAAAAGGCATCATTGATGTAACCGACTCTGAGCAGTGAGAAGACGAGCAGGCAGGAGATCGGAGATGGTTCGTGAGATGAAGCAACACGGGCCACCTCAAGTATGGGAAAGCTAGCACTCGCGGACCAAGCCAAGAATCGCAAGAGTAGAGATCAAGCACAAACATGAGGATTGAGGGTGGCTCACCGTGCACCAACGGGCCTCAAAGCTCGAAAATTACTGCGAAAGTTTGTTTCGCGTTTCCTGCAACTTTCGCGTTCAAAGCTGCGGACGTTCGCGCAAAGTTTCGCTATTCGTGACGTCAAACGAAAATTCGCGCGAACGTTCGCTCTGCAAAACCTCTCTAATCTTTGCCGTCTAGTTTTTCTTTAAAACTGATATCACAGGTCTTATTGATACAGAGCAAGAGTATAAAAGTGGATCACGGCATCCATGACTAATCAAAACGTATATAAACGGAGAATTCTACTGTCCAGAACTCATCTACAGAGTCGCACACTCTGCTTTATGTATTCTTGCCATCGCAACAGTATGGTACAGAGATACAGTCAACTTCGCCAATAACGACTACGGATATAACGACATTTCGCGAATAGCGACAGAATTTCCATGCCCAGAGCAAATTTCCATCTACAGTCAACTTCGCTAATAACGACTGCGGATATAACGACAATTCGCGAATAACGACAGAATTCCCATGCCCAGAGCAAAGTCAATTCTACCTGTATGCATATAATGAGACTTCGGGTACAATGACACTTCGCGAACAAGGACACTTTTCTGATGCCCCGCCGAGTGTCGTTATACGCAAAGTTGACTGTACATGCATGTACATGTAGCTAGCCACGTCAGGAAAGAAACTTGACCACCACCATAGAGAGTGGGGTGAGCTGTGTAATACTAATACTTTCCTGATCATAGTATTTGCTGTTTGTGTTATTCTACTGTTTTCTCGCAGATATCTCTGAACAGCAGAATACAAAGCCGAATTGTGCAGGGAGTGTGTTATATTATTTGAGACTGGAATATTTTTCTCTAGTGATTGAAGTTTTAATTTCTCCGATTCCTTGCTGTTTTTTCTGCTGAGCTGAACACTGAGGAAGTTGGTGCTGCGTCTTGTTTAATTCCACTCCATTGGCTGAGTAGCTGAGTAACCGAGTAACGGAGTAACTGAGTACAGCCGATGTGAGAGGGTAGTGCTGCTAGTGCTAGTGTAGTATGCGTGTTGATTGTGTTTTTGAAATCAAGGCATTGTTGAGTTTGTGCGTGAATGTTTGCGTGTCTGTGCATTCAATTCCCATATTTTTCTTTGTGCGTGCTTATACAATCATGTACCTTGATATTATTATTGTGAATCCTCCACATGTGTGTTTTCAGCGTCCATTGTCCTTAGTACACGTAGTACATGTAGCATCTGGAGTAGCCAGGATCCTGATTCTTGACTGAGCTACATGTTTAAAAGGTAGTAGCGTCTGCCGTGATCTGTGTGTGTGTGGGGGGGGGGGGGTTTCTGTAAGGCGGCACGGCACGACCATGTGAGATCGGATTATGATCAACTTAACTAAACCATGTGTGTTGTAGCCCGGTGATGTGGCTTGCTCGTATGAGGATATAGAACTAACATAGACCGATCCTAGCAATGGTCCTGACCAGGCTCTCTTGTTTCGCATCAACAAATCACTATTCTTCATGTGCATGTCGTGTAGTAGTGTACGGATGTTGTTATGAACTACTATATTAGGTGCCTTATGACTCTTGTGTCACAATGTATGTTGCTTTGCATGCTCATGCTGTGTCCACGCGCACTGGCTCCTTGCAAGACAAGCAATGGTGGACAGCTATTAAGCGAGCTGCTGGTGTTAGCCGCCAAAGCGATATACCTGTCCTGGTCGACAGATCTGGACACGAGCACACCACTGCCAGGGAGAAAGCCGAGTGCTTTGCCCAATACTTTGCCATGAAGTGCAGCCTTGGCTCCAACGATTTCTCTGCCTCTGATCAGCTCCCTGCTATGCAACTTGATGCCACGGCACCTCAGATCACAGCCATCCACTTTCGCCCAGGCAATGTCCGTCGTCAACTAGCGGCGCTAAATCCGCACAAGGCCACTGGCCCCGATGGCATATCAGCTAGAGTCCTCAAGGAATGCCACAGGGAGCTGGCAGAGCCTGCTGCTCGCTTGTTCTCTTGCTGCTTCAGAGCAGGGGTCCAGCCAGCTTCCTGGAAACCAGCCCATGTGTCCCCCATACACAAGAAGTCCTCCAAGTCAATTGTTTCGAATTATCGACCTGTGTCTCTCCTCAGCATCCTGTCGAAAGTAATGGAGAGTATAGCCAACTCCCAGCTTGTCAACTTCTTGGAACGCCACCGTCTGCTGAATACTCGTCAATACGGTTTTCGTCGTGGCACCGGAGCTGCAGACCTCCTGACTGTCCTACAGTATGAGTGGGCCAATGCCATGGCAGAAGGTGGAGCTATGCAAGCAGTTGCCGTGGACATAGCGGGGGCTTTTGACAAAGTGTTGTTGTTGTTGTAGAAGTTTATTTAACGTCGCACCACAAACAGGCGATTTCGCCTCCTTTGATACATGTGGACGACAGAAGGAATGAGGGAGGGGGGGGGGACAGAAGTATGGAGAGAGGAAGGGTAGAAATAAATAAGCAATCAACCTCAGGGCTACACCAAAGCAAAAACGGAATGGGAACATACTATATACAAAATAGTTTCATACATATATTGCAAAACACGTTTACTATTCTTCAGTCCGCTATACCACAGAAACACACTAGCCGAAAAGCATTTAAACGGAGCCATGATGCGCTTTTAGCAGGGCACAGAACTGAAGGTGGCTGGGCTCGGAACGGAGATCAGGCGGGAGCTGGTTCCACAGGACTGCGCCGATGAACTGCATGGTCGCTCGACCCGCAGGACCGGGCCAAAATGGTACTCGAACGAGGTGATGTGCTGCTCCCCGAGTGCGGTCACCAGTAACTCTCACGAAGAAGCTGGTGAAGAGGGAGCTAGCTCGGGAGAACAGACAACGACGGACAAAGATGAGGAGCTTAATGTTAAACATGTCCTCCAGGGTGGTGAGGCGGAGCTGTTCAAAGATCGGGCTCGTGCGCGACCACGGTGGCAGACCGAAGAAGCCGCGGATAGCGCACTTCGTTAGACGTGTGAGGGGCTCCATGTTGCCAATTTGAAGTGACGGATAAAAGGCGTTGGAAGCGTACGACAACCTACCCTGGATCATCGACCTGTAAAACAGGATCTTTGACGCCAGGGTGAGGCTTCGGCGGCTCCGCCACAGCGCACCTACTGACTTCCGCACCTGCTGGATTGTGTGATTGACGTGAGGCTCCCAGGAGAGCTGCCCATCTACCATTACGCCCAGGTACCGCGCTTGTTCCACAACTGCAAGGGCTGCATTCCCACAGCGAATTCGAATGTTATCTGTGTCAGGGGCTGGGCCTCTTGGGGTAATCAACAGAGCTTGCGTTTTCTTTTGGTTCAGCATTAGCCCGCGGTCCTCCAACCACTGCGACAGGCCAGTGATGGCTGTGCTTAGAGAAGAGCACACTTGTTCGCAACTGCCCGAGGCTTCAATTGCAATGTCGTCTGCAAATTCCTGGTTTGTGACCTGCTGGGGCAAGCAGCATCGAAGGTTACGGATGTATAGTGTGAACAGGAGGGGGCCGAGGACGGATCCTTGCGGCACCCCTCGACTGCATGCGACGTATTCCGAGCAATTTCCGCCCACGACTACGCGTTGAAGCCGCTCACTCAGGTAACTAGTGAACCATATCTGGACAGTACCGCCGACCCCAATGTCGGATAGCTCCTGTGCCAAGATGGTGTGTTTGACACAGTCGAAAGCCTTCGACATATCCACGAATATCACACCTGTGAGTTTGCGCTCATACTTCGCTTTCAGCCAGCGATTGACAGCTAGCACAAGAGCGTCCTCCGTACTGTGGTTCTTCCTGTACGCGAACTGCGAGTCAGGGAGAATACTGTGATCGGTCAGAAAGGATGTAAGCTGAGCTGAAAGTGTCTCATGCTGGCGTACTTTACAAGGCCCGCCAGCTGGGGATAGGGGGTTCACTGCTCGCATGGCTTACCCACTACCTGCAATGTCGCACCATCAAAGCTGTTGTTCATGGCCAGAGCTCATCGGTGCACCCTGTCCAGTCTGGCGTCCCACAAGGTAGTATCCTTGGACCTACATTGTTCCTCGTGTATGTAAACGACATTTCAAGCTGCTTGTCACATGGCACAAACCTGAACACTTTTGCAGATGATACAACTTTGTACTCCCTCCTTGACCAAGCCTCGAATGCCTCACTACAACGCAGCCTAGATGAGCTTCATGCCTGGGGCAAGAGATGGAAGATTGCGTTTGAGCCATCAAAATCGCAAACTATCACTCTGTCGCACCAGCGGAAGGATACAGTGCCTCCCCAGCTGTCATTTGGCGGAACTCCTCTCCCACCAGATGAATCTGTGAAGGTGCTCGGAGTGACGTTTGATTCTAAACTGAGCTACAGACTCCACCTTCGGCAAGTGGCATCACGTGCTAAGCAGCGGCTGGGCCTCCTGCGGAAGGCAGCACCCCTTCTCAGCCACGCGGGCAGGGTGACTGTTTACAAAGGATTCGTCCGGCCAATGCTGGAATATGCCCCCCTTGCGTGGATGGGATCAGCTCCCTCACACCTGGCCATGCTGGATGCTGTCCAGCTCCGCGCCCTAAATGTCATTGGCCCTGGTACCATTCTTCCCAGCCTCCTTGTTCGGCGAAAGGTCTCTGCTCTCTGCCTACTGTACAAACTGATGTGTGGCCATGGTCCGCCTCAAGTTGCAGCCATGTGTCCCCCGCCGGCTATACCGCCACGTCATCGCCGCACACGAGCAGCCCAAGCACAGCACCATCCCCACCAGCTTGAGCTGAATCTCTCGCCACGAGCTCCTGATTAGCTTCTGCGCTCTTTCCCATAGTGCATCGTGCCAGTGTGGAATAGACTGCCACAGGCAATTCTGGACAAGCAGCCAGCCCGGAAACACCTGCAGAGATTCAAGATTGCTGCATACCGTCACCTGCAACAGAGTGACTGGTGCTCTGCTCATGACTGGTGCTAGCCATGCACATCTATCACACTGGCCTGCCATCAGTGGACGCAAATCATTATGTTGACCCTCTTCTCAAAGTAGCATTATAGTCATAGCGACGATATGCCGCTGAACTCTTTCTCTCTATACTTATACCTCTCCACCTCTTTCACTCTCTTTCCCTCACTTACCCATCTCTCTCTTTCTCTCTCTCTCTCTCCTCTCTTCTTTCTTGTGCACTCTCTCTGTCTGTCTCTCTCTCTCTCTCTCTCCTCTCTCTCTCTCTCTCTCTCTCCTCTCTCTCTCTCTCTCTCTCTCTCTCTCTCTCTCTCTCTCTCTCTCTCTCTCTCTCTCTCTCTCTCTCTCTCTCTCTCTCTCTCTCTCTCTCTCTGTCTCTCTGTCTCTCTCTCTCTGTCTCTCTCTCTCTCTCTCTCTCTCTCTCTCTCTCTCTCTCTCTCTCTCTCTCTCTCTCTCTCTCTCTCTCTCTCTCTCTCTCTCTCTCTCTCTCTCTCTCTCTCTCTCTCTCTCTCTCTCTCTCACTCTCTCTCTCTCTCTCTCTCTCTCTCTCTCTCTCTCTCTCTCTCTCTCTCTCTCTCTCTCTCTCTCTCTCTCTCTCTCTCTCTCTCTCTCTCTCTCTCTCTCTCTCTCTCTCTCTCTCTCTCTCTCTCTCTCTCTCTCTCTCTCTCTCTCTCTCTCTCTCTCTCTCTCTCTCTCTCTCTCTCTCTCTCTCTCTCTCTCTCTCTCTCTCTCTCTCTCTCTCTCTCCGCCATTCCTCTCGCCCCCCCTCTCCCATGGTGCTTGCTGTGTACGCCGATCCCGAGACCCTTGGTCGGGGGAGTCCACTGCATCTCACCAGCGCAGCTCATGTAGCGCCTACACACCCATTGTTGTCTTTTTTGTTTCGTCTTCGTTTTGTCTCCCCTTCTTCCGTAGGTATGGTACGCTTTCCAACGGCCAAAGAGAGTTGGAAAGCTTGTGTCTTTGTGGGTAACCTGAACATTTGGGCTCATGCAAAATCGCACCGATTTTGGGATTTCCCCACAACTTTTTGCGTCCGCAAAAATGTTGTGCTGGACCGCATTCCTGTCACTTCGCAGTGGCTTTTCGTTGGTGCAGTTTGTATCCCACCCTCCCACCCCTGACTTCTGGGTGTGTATTTATCGATATATTATCGTATTGGTTTTTCTTATTGGCCATGTGGCTGTTGCAGTTACGACTGCTTTTCTTTTTTAGTTAAAAAAAAAAAACGTAGGGGTGGTGTGTGCGTCGTGGGCCATTGTATGGACTATGGTTACATACAGCTTCAGATTGTATGGCTAGTGACAGGGGGGTTGAGTCTGCAGGGGAAGAATACAGTGATTGAACTGAAGCTGGATGATGACCGTGTGGTGAGTGTGTGGGGGGTTCGAGATGCCGTCCTGGGGCAGGGATGTCGGTCCTTTAGCTTGGACGGGTGTTGTTACATTCATTGTAACATTTTGTCGTTTTCTGTGTGTTTTGCTGTGCGACTATAGTAGCAGCAGTGTCTTGTGCTAATTTTTCTTATGATATCAGGCCCTATGCGTACAATTATTCAAAAAAGAAAAGAAAAAAAAAAAAGAAAAGAAAAAATATCAGGAAGGAGATATAATAATATCAATAATAAAGCCATTGCCGAGCCACCGAGTCTCCCCTTCTTCCGTACCGTAGGTATGTGCAATGTGATAAAAAAAATAAAAAAAATAAAAAACTTTATGTGTACACGCTCACCCATGCGCGCGCCTCTGCTTTATGTGTACACCTCTCATTCTGTGCATGTGTCTAGCCACGTGCGTCATGTCGCCGGAAAGGCGCGACTGGTCCGCGATCTGCAGTAGTGATGCGTACCTTCCATTGTTTTTTGTCGCCTTTCAGTTTTTCTTAGTTTTTGTAGCTGCACTTATTTCTCAGATTGCATGCTCGTCTTTCTGTACTTCAGTAGTTGAGTCGATCCTTTAGTTCAGAGTGCTTCAGTCTGGTTCTATGTCTCTTCCAATTCTCTTGTAAATAATTCATTCCCTAATCCGAAGTGTTGCGTTAGTGCTGGCTGGTCGAACGTGGGTTCCACTACAACTGGTGCCGCCGAACCCGGGACGTGTGTGTTGTATTCAGTGACGAGTGCAAACCCTGCCACGCCAGCGAGATGTCGCTCAAGTAAGTTTGACAACTTCCTCCAGCCGTTCCGTGGGAACGGGGACGATTTCGGACGGTTCTGGGATAAGTTTCTGGTGCTTGCAAACATACAAGGTTGGGACACGGACGACAAGAAGGTGAAGAATTTTCCGTTGTTCTTGTATTTTCACGGATGCCGGCAAGCGCGCGATCAGAAAGACAAAGATAAAGTCTTGGCGAAAATGGGACTGTCGTTCACTCTGACGAAGGCGCAGGCGTACGCCAGATTCACCTCACGGACGATGCGCGTGGATGAGTCCCCCGACGCCTACGTTGCCGATTTGCAGCGACTGAGTACTATGGCGGGGCACAAGGCTGATGACGACAAGGACCCGATGATCATAGAGCAGCTGATCAAGGGACTGCCGGTAGAGTTTGCCCGAGAGCTAAGACTTACAATGGCGGTCAAAGAGTTGAGTGTGACGGGTTGCCTGGACGTGGTACGTGCGTTGAAGGCTGCGACCTCGGACCACTTGACACGAGTACGTGGCGATGTTGTTGTGGCGGCTGCCACCACGGATGAGCAGGCTTGTTTCAACTGTGGCGGAGTTGGCCACATGGCGCGGCAGTGCCCGAAAGCGAAGAAACCTGGTCGCAAGAGTGGTGCTGGTAAAGGAACGCGTGGCGAGCGTACTGGCCCTCGAACCTGTTACTTCTGTGACAAGCCAGGTCACATGAAGAGTGACTGTCCGGAGCGTAAAGCCTGGCAAGAGCGGAAATCGTCTGGAGCAGCAACGGCTGCAGACAGTGGCTCCCTGGCGAGGGGTGCGTGTTTGTGCACTGTAGCCGAGGCTACTAGAGCTTCACTGCCCAGAATCTACGTTGACGTGCGAGGCGTGGTAGGCAGCGAATGGGCACGTGCTAGAGCAGCAGTGGACACTTGTGCAAGTTACACAATGGTTATGGTCGAGTTCCTCAAACTTCACAAGATTCCGTTCACTGCTCAGCCACGTGTGTCTGTTGTATCCGTGGATAGCAGCAAGGTGAAGATCAGAGGAGCAGTTGATCTGGAACTGCAGCGCCAAGGAGATGGTGAACCGGTTAGTCTGCCAAGAGTGCATGTGAATGCCTGCGTTGTCGACTCATTGACGGCTGTGGCAGCAGACCTCCTCCTCGGTGCTGACGTTATAGCTGGTGTTGGTGGCGTTCGACTCAGTTATGGCCAGGACGGCGAGGTCAATGGCGTGTGCTTTGGTCCTCAGCCTAGAGATACCGGTGCAGCCGATACTGCTGCAGCTGACGTTGAGAGCACACTCCGTCATGTGGACGTCACAGAGGACGATCGTGGTGTGACCCTGAAGGCCGAAGACGGAGAGCTCCGGTGGGACAACGACAAGCAGCATTGGACGTTGCACTGGCAGTGGCGTGATGGGCAAGCTCCCACATCTCCGATCGGCTCAGGGATCGGACAGTACGCGAGGCACAACCTGTCAGACAAGCAAGAGTCGCAGTTCTGTGACGAGATGGACGCCTGGGTCGAGAATGGCTACCTGATCGAGTACGACGAGGCTACGCACGGTCCTCCGGCGGCCATCATTCCGCTGCTCGTCAGGGACCAAGCCCACAAGGAGTCGACCCCAGTTCGCCCTTGTCTCGATTACCGTGGCTTGAATGCGGTGATTAAGTCGAACCCAGGCACTGATGCCCCAGCATGCGGTGAGAAGATCCGCAAGTGGCGACAGGTTGCAGACAGCCAGTTTGAACTTGTCGACATACGTAAGGCGTACTTGCAGGTACGAGTCGACCCATCCCTCTTGCGCTACCAAGTCGTGGTGTGGCGTGGGAAGCTGTACGCCATGTCACGGATGGGTTTTGGTCTATCGATTGCACCAAAATTCATGGACATCATTGTTCGGTGGGTGACGCGACGATGGCCTGATGTGGACAACTATGTTGATGACGTCCTCACGCCAGCGGAGAAGCGCAAGGCCGTCGCTGCAGAGCTAGCACGGTATGGCTTGCCGACAAAGCCACCAGAGCATCTACCCGAGGCGCGAGTGCTTGGCCTGAAGCTATCGACGACTGCTGATGGTACCATCATGTGGGCTCGCCGCGATGGAGTCGACCTCAGCTTCCACCAACCGCTGACGAAGCGTAGTGTATTCCAATGGACAGGTCGGCTCACAAGCCACTATCCAGTGTGCGCATGGCTTCGCCCAGCCTGCTCAATGTTAAAGCGGCTGTCAAGTGCAGTGGACAGATGGGACACGCCGGTTCCACCTAGCGTTCTTCAGTGTGCTGACGAAGTTGCTGAGCAGCTGTCCGAGCAAGACCCCGTCCGTGGTGTGTGGCATGCATCAGCCGAGTCTGATGGAGATTGGGCTGTGTTCTGCGATGCCTCGGATCTGGCAGTCGGTGTGGTCCTCCAGCTGAACGGCCAAGTGATCGAAGACGGTACATGGCTGCGGGACACAGCTGATAGGAAGCACATCAATGTGGCGGAGCTAGATGCTGCGATGCGTGGACTGTCGCTTGCAGTGCAATGGCACCTGCAGACGGTACGACTCGTCACCGACTCAAAGACAGTGTACGGCTGGCTGAAGCAGGTCCTCGGCAATGTGCGCCGAGTGAAAGTCGGTGGGCTGCACAAGATACTGGTTGAGCGGCGACTGGAAGTGATTGCTGACCTCGTCCAAACGGTCGGCCTCAAGGTCCGAGTGGAGTGGGTGCCGACTGACCAGAACCCGGCCGATGAGCTCACCCGTGTCCCGAGGCGGTGGCCCAAGGGTACAGATGAGCCGAGTGATGTTTGTTCTGTTTCTGTGGCAACGGACAAGCATGCTATCGGGCCTGTTACTCTCAGTGAGATAAAGGATGCGCAGCAAGCTGATACCGAGATATCACAGCTGCTGGATGAGCTGAAGTCGGGAAACCCCTGTCGTCGAAGCTGTACAGACCGGTCCGTGATCAACTGTTGGACCATGACGGTGTGCTGATGCGTTCAGTAAAGCTGCCACTCGACGGCGTCGTGCAAGTGCCAGTCATACCGCCTGACCTTGAAGACCAAGTACTGAAAGCGTCTCACAAGACCTCTGGCCATGCCACCTGGACGACAATGCATGACTCACTGCGCAAGCGCTGCTATATGCCGCTGATGGCCGAGAAATGCCAGAGTGTTGTCCAAGCGTGTGTGCCTTGCTCTGCAGCTAACACGGCACGGGGACCGACTGTTGAGCCAACGCGTCCAGACGTACCAGGACGACCATGGGAGGTCATACAGATCGACACGTTGGAGCTTGGCCAGAGTGGAGCGCACCACTGCTGCCTGGTTTGCGTCGACATGTTCACCAAGTGGGCGGAGGTACAGCCACTACGTCGACACGATGCAGCGAGCGTAGCAGCTGCACTGACCAAGATCTGCTGCCGGTGGGGCCCGCCGTCAGTCATTCGCATGGACAACGGCACTGAGTTCCGGAACGCGGTCGTAGCAGCCCTCCTGGAACAGTTTGGTGTGGTGGTGAAAACGGGTGCAGTTCGACATCCTCAATCACAAGGAGGGGTTGAACGGCTCAACCGTACGATCATCGGTCTCCTGCGTAAGGCGCTCGAGGAAACCAGTGACTGGACGTCTGAGCTTGAGTTGGTTCTGTTCTACTACAATAGACGTCGCCATGCTCCAACCGGAATACATGTATCGCCAAGGCTGGCCATCACGGGCTGGGAAGGGCGCGACCTAGTAATTGATCACGACCCGACAGCATACAGCGCCAGTGAATGGGTGGACCGACTCGCCGGGCGCGCTGCTCGGATTCGAGACCTTGTTGAGTCGCTACTGTCCTCGAATGACTCTGTGTCAGGCGGTCCAACAGAGTCACCATACAGTGTCGATGATCCGGTGATGCTACGTCGCCCAGAGCGGAGTCAGAAGCTCATGACGCCATATGAGAGTGGCTGGACGGTGCTGAAGATAGTCTCGCCATCGACCCTGGTGATCCAGCATGCTGACGGCAGAGAGAAGGTCGTGAACGTTGATATCGTCAAGCCTGGACACGCCCAGCAGGTAGATGGAACACTAGATGATGGTAACCATGATGCTGCCGAAGATCGCCCAGAGCCAGCTGCCTGTGATAATGTGGTGAGCATCGAGTTTGCGGCTGACATGCCGACTCAGCGCTACGATCTCCGAGGCCCTGGTAATCGACGACAGCCAGCTAGATACAGTGGATGATCAATGGCACCTAGGGGAGTGGTGTTATGAACTGCTATATTAGGTGCCTTATGACTCTTGTGTCACAATGTATGTTGCTATGCATGCTGTGTCCACGCTCATCCATGCGCGCGCCTCTGCTTTATGTGTACACGCTCACCCATGCGCGCGCCTCTGCTTTATGTGTGCACCTCTCATTCTGTGCATGCGTCTAGCCACGTGCTTAGCTGCGCTGCATATATGTCATGTCGCCGGAAAGGCGCGACTGGTCCGCGATCTGCAGTGATGCGTACCTTCCATTGTTTTTGTCGGCTTTCAGTTTTTCTTAGTTTTTGTCAGCTGTGTAGTTGCACTTCTTTCTCAGATTGCATGCTCGTCTTTCTGTACTTCAGTAGTTGAGTCGATCCTTTAGTTCAGAGTGCTTCAGTCTGGTTCTATGTCTCTTCCAATTCTCTTGTAAATAATTCATTCCCTAATCCGAAGTGTTGCGTTAGTGCTATCTGGTCGAACGTGGGTTCCACTACAATGTCCAGGATATCACTGGGCTCGGTTCTAAATAATTTTTCTTTCTTCGATCTCGTAATGAATAATAAGTGGATCTACGGGGGGGGGGGGGGGGGGGGGGGGGAGGGGGTCTATCCGGATGAATACATGTTTAGCGTAATGTCCGGAGTGCGGCTTGTGAAGTTGTGTTATCTGTTTGGGGTGCTAGTGGCAGCAGTCAGATAAAATCATGCATGCACCGACTGATATGATTGTACGCGCGCTACACTATGGACAATAAAATACACTTACTACTCCCTGCTACAGACCGTGTCCAGGTACTACCATGACTACTACTGGTACTAGTACTAGTAGTAGTAGTACAAACAAAGTAGTACTGCTGAGTGCTGTAGGTGGCCGTGAGGTTTGTCACGTGAGTGATGACGCGTGTGTTATCAAAAGCCTTTTTGCAAATTTTGGCCATTTGCGCTGAAAAAAAACAAGGACTAAAAAAACAAGAGCACCTCGATCTCGCCAGATCTACCAGCTAGCGCTAGCGTGTTGTTATGCCAAGGTTAATTAAAGGGGAAGTTAAGGCAAAAATTAAAATTTCACCAGTTGTAGTCTTCGGGGTGCTGAGTCGAATGGTCGTGGTCCGAGGAAGCTGAGACGCTCCCTTCCTACTTGAATCCCAATCGAACTCGCGCACTTCCACCGAAACTGGGTGACTGCGCCCTACTAGATGGGGATTTGTATGCAAAATGTCACTAAAAGCGCCATTTCGTTCTTATCAAAGCACGGATGACCGCGATTGGCCCATATGTTGTAGTCTTTTGGACGCTGAGTCGACTGGTTTTGGTCCGAAAAGGCTGCGATGCGGCGTTCCTCCTTTATTCCCAATCGAACATGGTTGAAGAAGTGGTCACGTGCTCCTGCGTACACCAGTCACCTGGTCACCGTGCCTGCAGGGTACAACTTACTAGCCTGTTTGACCTTTTTTGGGTGCAGTCCTGCCACTCGAGTTGAACTCGAGTTGAACCTTGGTGTGAAAGTTGTCACCTGCTGGCGTGGTGACCAGGTGATTTGGGCACCCAGGAGCACGTGACCGCTTGTTCAACCATGTTCGATTGGGAATAAAGGAGGAACGCTGCATCGCAGCCTTTTCGGACCAAAACCAGTCGATTCGGCGTCCAAAAGACTACAACATATGGGCCAATCGCGGTCATCCTTGCTTTTATAAGAACGAAATGGCGCTTTTAGTGACATTTTGCATACAAATCCCTATCTAGTAGGGCGCAGTCACCCCGTTTCGGTGGAAGTGCGCGAGTTCGATTGGGATTCAAGTAGGAAGGGAGCGTCTCAGCTTCCTCGGACCAAGACCATTCGACTCAGCACCCCGAAGACTACAACTGGTGAAATTTTAATTTTTGCCTTAACTTCCCCTTTAAAAAGGACTTAGTGGCACTCGCTGGTTTATATCATCAGTTGAAGAATATTCCTTATCCTGGCGTCGATCGCTGAGAAGGTGCACTAGTATTGGCTACTGACGTGCATAATAGTTTGTTACATTCACAACAGTGTTGCTGTGGTAATCTGCGCAGTGCTGAACACCTCTATTCACTGTGCAACTGTATCATACCGCTACCAAAACTTACTGGGGTAAGAGAATTATGTATGTACAAAAAGGAAGATGAATGTTGAAGAAACAATAGTTGCCTGCCGGGCTGAGACCGCTGAGTGCGTTCGAGTTTTCCGGATTTCAATGGGCGCTTTCCATTACACGTTTGCACAATTCTGGAACTGGGTTTTGTACTTCTCGAATGACAAGAATGTGCGTATTCCGGCCATGTAAACGAACGACCAGAATTCACAACGCATTTTATTCATGGCATATGATATCACAAACAAAATTGATCGTAAAAAGAGATCAGGTACACCCTGGCGCGCACGTAGACCCAGCTTCGCGTACCGGACTACCGGTCCATCCCGGTGATCGTGAAGGCTCCATGTCGGCAACAATATTGGGCTTCGGTAAAGCTGAACCTGTGTGCGAAAGGACCACCCAAAATGATCTGTTCTAACAATCAGCCCCCAGCGGAAACTCAACTGTTGCAAATAGGTTTTCGGGAAGACATAAGACAGTAGCAACTACTGTAAAAGCCATTATTCTAACGAGGCGCATATATAACGATTTCCCAAAATCGACTGGTTTACGTGTACCAAAGGTAACGATTCTCACCTATTCCCAACGCTCATTAGGACAGTATATGTATCGATTTCTATTTTAACGACAGATTTCTCCTCGTTAACTCGTTAGAGTTAGGACTTCGTTATATATATGGCTTTTACAGTACATGCAGTTGTAGCCCTGCTTTCGCGCCACACCGACCAGGGAGGCTCTTCCTTGACCTGAGTCATGCATGACCAGACCGATAACACACCCAGCGTGCAATTCTGGCGCCAGAACTAGAGAAATCCCGCCTTCTCTTCAGAATTGATGGAATTGGATAAATTCAATTCTAACGACGGAATTTGTGTAATCGAACTGTGCGTCAACAATGAACTAATTCTAGAATTGACTGATTTGAGTGTAATCGAACGCGCACAATGTGGCAATGTCATACTGTGTTGTGTATCGGATATGCATAATCTTACCACCCTATCCGACCTTTCGGCCGACGAAAAAATCGAGAGGTTTAACAACTCCTAAAACTACATGTAGTAGAGAACGAGTACGCCGGGGTACATGTTGGTAACTCGTTTACCCATCCTTAGTTAGGCCAAATTGCCAGGGAATTTCGATGTGGTTGACTGAAGTTTGTTTTCGAGTCAAACAACACGTGTACATGTAGTTATAAACTGATTGAAGTGATCTTTTGCATTTTACTGAAAAAACCCAAAAGCAGTTTTACGAATCATGTCCTTCGTGACTGATCTGATTGAGGCAGTAAGTGTTGGTGACTGAAATCTGGTCCATGTAAGTCAGCTAGTACTGGACACTGTGCAGCTGTAGACCTTCCAACATTGGGTTGTGGACTGCAGTATGGAAATGTATTATTCATGATCCCGGATTTCATCATGTCTAGCACTGCGGCTGTAGATATTGTGTACAGTTGCATGTAGTATCTGATCTGTTGTATGTTGTGTGTATGTGTGTATGTGTGTATGTGTGTGTGTGTGTGTGTGTGTGTGTGTGTGTGTGTGTGTGCGTATTTTGCCGCACTGTGTGTTATTCTCTACAGACCGTCAGTACGTAGTCTTCTGACAAATTCTCAGTAATCCACACAATACACTGTTCGCTATACACCCGTGTACTACTGAATATACAACATCACCAGGAGAACATGTTTGCTTCAAAGTTACATGGCAATCTCAAGACTGTCAGTAAGTTTGTTCAGCGTGGTTATGCTGTGAGTGTACAGAGCCGGTTAGTCCAGTCAACCAGCGGATCAAGGTTATGTGTTGCTAGTAAGGTGACTCAGACATCAGCACAGTCCAGGCAGTCAGTTAGGTGGAGATCAGATCAGTCTGGTCGTCAAGTCACTACAGTACATGATGCTGTTAATGCCATTGATTCAATCTTTCATAGCATTTTCAAGACACGCAGATTTATACCCAATGATCTGATATCACAATGTTCTCTCATCCAACGTCATGTTACTGAACTTAGGAGTCCGAACAAGGTTAGAACTATCCTCCATGCATGCGCTCTCATCAGTGAGGAGAACACTAACTTGACCACGCTGGCAGTGTCTGGACTTAATCAACTAGCCAGTCTACCCACTGATGTCTGGCAAGACAACAGGAATCAAGAGCACCTGAGATGGGCAGTTTACTGGGCCGCGAAGTGTCGATGTTCAACTCCAGGATTCACAAAGTTACTACAACAGCAGCTTGATGTCATGTGCATTGAGGAATGTAGAGATGTTGTTCAGTGTGCATATGCATTGTTTAAGTTGAATATGCCTGATCGTCACCTGGCCCAACACTTGACGAATCGCTACATTACCATACAGAGTACAGGTGATCCAAAGTATCGTCATACTGAAGTACTCTCACTACTTCTCTACTGCACACTGTGTGGTGTAGAGTGCAGTGCCTTGCTGAAGCTGATCAGTGTTGATCATCTGATACAGAGTAAGTCTATTCTGGAATAAGACCTATTGAATAGAGACTTGTGTCTGTTGGTTGTGGAATTTCTGCTCACGCGGAGTTACAAGTGACATTCATACCACAAACCTCTGTAGTAATCGTCCTTGGTGTCTCAGAGTTGAAACCAAGTGTTGTTTTAGACGGAAAGAGAAACGATCTCAGTTTATGGTTTTTGCTACACAATATTCTGCAAGTGCAGATTTGCTTTCACATACATACTATGATGATGTATGTTGTAAATTGATCATAATTCAACTTGGGTTTTTAAAATAAAATCATGATGGCAGGATTATAGGTATGATTTTGAATCATGCAGTTGGACAGTCTGGAGCCATTCCAAACTTGTGTTAGTATTTCAGCAATCAACTACATTCTAGTGAAATGGGTGGGGCATCCTGCAACTAAACAGTACAATTGGAAGTTTTGAGCACACCTGCCTTATTCCTCAGCACTGCGAAATCGCACTTCAGTCCACTGTATCAGTTTCGACATTTCGACAAATTGCTATCACCAGAATGCAGTGCAATATGCGATATGCATCCTGATGATGTTTGGAAACAGGTCAGACAGTATAAACTTGTGTGTACTTCAAGAAGTATGTGCACCAAATTTGTAACTCACACACCAACAAAAATTCATCCAGTGTTGTTCCCCTGATTGTGTGTGTTTTACAGGAAGTAGGCTGTTGGCATGGAAATGACAAATGGATCACTTTCTGATGTCATCGATCTTTGATTTTTCATTTACACATCCTAAAGTATATCTGTTGGTACGTGTCCATATCGCTGTGTGTCTCTCTCGATTCTCTCTGGCCTGACTTCTGTGCAGAATGCGATCCTCGCCGTGTGCAACTGCTATATTTGCACAACACCCTCCCTGTCACTAACGACCAGCGGCTACAGATAATGAACAGGTGTGCAGTGTGGTTCCAGAAGGCTGTGCCAAGTCAGCAGTCAGGTCGAATGTATGACATGCTGTCATACTTCATTGGTCCAAAGCACACCACTGGCATATCTCTGGTTGATGGTGTGGACGTTCAGGCATTCTGCATCTTCAACCAAGACCATGAACCAGTGAAGACTGATGCGTATCCAGCTGATGTATACAACGGTGTATCAGTAGATATGACTGCAGCTAGACGTCATGGTTTCAGTGTTGTGGCATGTCTGGGTGTGAGTGACACTCAGTTACAACGTCATCCTGTACATACACCTAACGGGTATAACACTCTTGAGGCATCGGCACTCAAATCTCTAGGATGTTATATTATTCCGGTGAGTTGTAGTGCTAGTGTTTTGCCTTTGATCATGATGTCTGTCTTGATACTTCAGTGCAGGTTGGAAAACAAGCTTGTGCGTAATGATAGTTTTGAGTGTATTTACTACATGCTGCTGCCCAAGTCTAGTTGTGAGACATAAAAAATGTTTTATAGTCTCAGACTGTTCACCCATCTGAAGATTGTGTTCAGTGTTAAAAGAGAGTTTTTTTTATCCTGGATGAGCTTAAATTTTGCATTACTTCACTCTTTCTGTCTACTTTGATAGATGGTACTCAAATATGGCGCTCGGCACTCGCAGAAAAGCAGCCACACTATCCCGGATTTGCTGATCAATTATCCGTATCACATCACCGTGTTCAAAGACCTGTTACCCGCCAAGCAGTGATGGATCTACACACTGATGTCATAGTCTACATGATGGTAAGTTACAGAATGTTAGATGTTGTACATATATCTGCCATGGTGTAGTTTAGTGTTTTATTCTTTCAACCTCATTGGGTGCAATGTCTATAACTGATAGCAGAACACTAGTACAGTGTGGTGGATTTGACTTCTTTGATGGGAGTGAGGTGTGCGAGTAGTTGGGCGCATTCTTTCAATCTGACCGAACTAGAAAAGGACATCATCAAGGAATCGATCTGGCTATATCGTGGTGGTGGCCTACCTATGTTGATGAATACAACGGGTAGTGAGACTGATTAGATGACCTGTGGAAGACTATTCCAGGAATTCCAGTGTCATGGGTTGAAGATTACGATCAATGTTAACCTAGAAGTAGTGAACTTCCTCGTTATCACACAAGCAAACCTGTAAACCGGTCAATACGAATCATACCGAAACTGGGCTCCACAACACTATTGTCGTCGGGAAATGGTAATACAGTGCATGCATGCATGCGCACAGTGGTACAACCTGCACAGTCTGGGCGCGGTCCGCTAGCAGGGGAGAACTCCGTGTGCAGCGCAACGCCAAAAGGGACCTGATAAAGATCACAAGGACCACACTACACCTGCATGCCCGGTCTAACTCTCTGCCGGTGATAATAAAAGACCTCCTCAACTAAGGCTCAAGTCTTTTTATCGGAAGAAGAATATCCGATATCTTGGCTGACCATGATGCAGCGGCGTAGCGTAGCCCTTTTCAGTTTGGATGGTCATGTGATGCGACATAGTATACAATTCACACTATTTTCATTTTGCGCCAAGGATACTGGCTCAGCCAACTCCTTTTATTTGGAAGCTTTGCGGTAAACTGCACTCAGAAACGAGTCTGATTCAGCAGACTATACATGCAAGAAAACATGCTTCTTGAATGGCAGGGAGCAGCAAGTTGGGACGAAAGCAGCACAGTGTAGTCACTTCACACCAGGGAGCAGTAAAACACTGGTATTTACTACCCCTTGTTTCACACTCAGCTCCCCTCGCTCCGATCATGCTGGTGTTTTACGGTTTGCAAAGGACGAGGTACTGACAATGGCTGCATGTACAATCATGTTCAAGACTGACATACAGTGTGCCACATACAAACCATTTGAAGTATGAAGGAACTACCCTCCACGTATACAGGTCCAGTCCACGCATCGACACGTGGATGAACGTTGAACGCGGGCACTTCTCGATACTTTTTATCCTGTTTGGGCGTTTTGCGGACATGGTACGACAAACTCTAGCTGCTTGGTTTGCGAGTTTTGCGATACGGTGCTATGCGCATGATGATGTGTTCTAGGAGACAGTATCACCATAAAGGAGTGTGCTGATTAGCAGTGGGTGTTTTGAACCCCTAGAGTTGTGTAGTGGACTATCTATTGAGAATAGAGAGGTTCCGTATAACGTAACAACGTTAATGAAAAACGTAGTCGATCTACGAAAGTCTTACTTCAGTACGTAAACTGCACGCGCATCTGAGTTCCGCCATACGGAGTTTTCAAATCACGAAGCTCCCCTTGGCTACTCCGAACGCGGCAGTGTACGAGCAGATCGACCTGGGGAGAGAGTCATAAATTTGTACCCAAATCCACTTACGAACCAGCTACATTATCAGAACCCTATCTACGTACTCTCCGTAGACAACTTTCCGTAAGTGGAGTGCAAACTCGCGAATTCACGGCTTTTTCCCGCCCACTAACGTAAAGTTGCTCAACTTTACGTAGTGCGGAACCTCTATAATATTGACAAATTCCTTTCTGATAGGTTCCTCGTGACTGGTCTGGGGGCACAGTGGAAACTGTGATTGGTTCACCCACGTTTGTTTGGTATTGCGACTAGTCACAGGGCATTAGTTTTTTTGCTGACGATATGACTGGTTACAGGACCAGTGACTGTTCACAGGGCCTGTACTACTCACAGGGTCTGGACTGGTCACAGGGTCTGGACTGTTCACCGGGCATGCACTGGTCACATGGCCGGGACTGTTCACAGGGCCTGGACTGGTCACAGGGCCTGGACTGGTCACAGGGCCTGGACTGGTCACAGGGCCTGGACTGGTCACAGGGCCTGGACTGGTCACAGGGCCTGGACTGGTCACAGGGCATGGACTGGTCACAGGGCCTGGACTGGTCACGGAGTTCTACACAGAAAACCAGACTTAGATATGCAGAAGTGCACCATATCGCTTACGTAATCTTTGCCGTCTAGAATTTCTTTAAAACTGATATCACAGGTCTGATTGACACAGAGCAAGAGTATAGAAGTGGATCATCCATGACCAATTAAACCGGGAGAATTCTACTGTCCAGAACCCATCCACAGAGTCGCACATTCTGCTTTATGTACTCTTGCCATCGTAACAGTATGGAACAGAGATACATTGTACATGTAGCTAGCCAGGTCGGAAAAAAAACTTGGCAACCACCATGGAGAGTGGAGTGAACTGTGTAATACTTTCCTGATCACAAACAATTGTATTTGCTCTTTGTGTGATTCTTCTGTGTTCTCTCAGATATCTTTGAACAGCAGTATACTATGCCGAGTTGTGCCGTGATATCATGTGAGACTGGAATATGAAGTCCGTTTTGTGATTACTAAGAAAGTTGTGGACATCTCTTTTGGTCTTGTGATTGAAGTTTTCATTTCTCCGATTCTTTGCCACTTTTTCCGCTTAGCTGAACAATGAGGAAGCTGCCTCTTCTTTAATTCCACTCCCGGCTGAGTAACTGAATAACTGAGTAACTGAGTACACCGGATGTGAGAGGGTAGTGCTGCTAGTGCTAGTGTAGTATGCCTGTTGATTGTGTTTTTGAAATCCAGGCATTGTTGAGTTTGTGCGTGAATGTTTGCGTGTCTGTGCATTCAGTTCCCAATTCTTTTTTCTTTGTGCGTGCATATACAGTACAGTGTACCTTGATATTGTGAATCCTCCACATGTGTGTTTTCCGCTTCCATTGTCCATAGTACACGTAGTACATGTAGCATCTGGAGTAGCCAGGATCCTGATTTTTGACTGAGCTACATGTTTAAAACTTAAAAATGGTAGTAGCGTCTGCCGTGATCTGTGTTTGTGTGTGTGTGTTGGGGGGGTTCTGTAAGGCGGCACGGCACGACCATGTGAGATCGGATTATGATCAACCATGTGTGTTGTAGCCCGGAAATGTGGCTTGTTCGTATGAGGATATAGAACTAACATAGACCAATCCTAGCAATGGTCCTGACCAGGCTCTCTTGTTTCGCATCAACAAAATTCACTATAATCTACATGTGCATGTGATGTAGTGTCCAGGATATCACTGCTGCTCGGTTCTGAATAATTTTTCTTTCTTTGATCTCGTATAGAATAATAAGTGGATCTACGGGGGGGGGGGGGGGGGGGGGGGTGGTCTATCCGGATGAATACATGTTTAGCGTTATGTCCGGAGTGCGGCTTGTGTTATCTGTTTGGGGTGCTAGGGGTAGCGCCAACTCAGCAGTCAGATAAAATCATGCATGCACCGACTGATATTATGATTGTACGTGCGCTACACTACGGCTACAGACTAGATCTACGGACCGTGTCCAGGTACATACTACTTACTAGTACTACTACTAGGTCACCGTGAGGTTTGACACGTGAGTGATGACGCGTGTGTTATCAAAAGCCTTTTTGAAAAGTTTGGCCATTTGCGCTTAAAAAAAACAAGGACAAAAAAACAAAACAAGATCTTTTAAGATCTTGTTTTGTTTTTTTGTCCTTGTTCTTAAAAGAAACAACAAGAGCACCTCGATCTCGCCTTCATAATGTTAGATCTACCAGCTAGCGTTAGCGTGTTGTTATGCTAAGGTCAGAAAGGACTTAGTGGCACTCGCTGGTTTATATCATCAGTTGAAGAATATTCCTTATCCTGGTGTCGATCGCTGAGAAGGTGCACTATTGGCTACTGACGTGCATAATAGTTTGTTACATTCACAACAGTGTTGCTGTGGTAATCCGCGCAGTGATCAACATCTCTATTCACTGTGCAACTGTATCATAACGCTATCGAAACTTACTGGGGTAAGAGAATTATGTATGTACGAAAAGGAAGATGAATGTTGAAGAAACAATAGTTGACTGCCGGGCTGAGACCGCTGAGTGCGTTCGAGTTTTCCGGATTTCAATGGGCGCTTTCCATTACACGTTTGCACAATTCTGAAACTGGGTTTTGTACTTCTCGAATGACCAAAATGTGCGAATTCCGGCCATGTAAACGAACGACCAGAATTCACAACGCATTTTATTCATGCCATATGATATCACTAACAAAATTGATCGTAAAAAGAGATCACGTACACCCTCGCGCGCACGTGGACCCAGATTCGCGTACCGGACTACCGGTCCATCCCGGTGATCGTGAAGGTTCCATGTTGGCAACAATATTGGGCTTCGATAAAGCTGAACGCGTGTGCGAAAGGACCACCCAAAATGATCTGCTCTAACAATCAGCCCCCAGTGGAAACTCAACTGCGGCAAATAGCTTTTCGGGAAGACATAAGACAGTAGCAACTACATGCAGTTGTAGCCCTGCTTTCGCGCCACACCGACCAGGGAGGCTCTTCCTTGACCTGAGTCATGCATGACCAGACCGGTAACACACCGAGCGTGCAATTATGGCGCCAGAATTAGAGAAATCCCGCCTTCTCTTCAGAATTGACGGAATTGGATAAATTCAATTCTAACGACGGAATTTGTGGAATCGAACTGTGCGTCAACAATAAACTAATTCTAGAATTGACTGATTTGAGTGTAATTGAACGCGCTCAATGTGGCAATGTCATACTGTGTTGTGTATCGCATATGCATAATCTTACCACCCTATCCGACTTTTCGGCCGAGGAAAAAATCGAGAAGAAGTTTGACAACTCCTAAAACTAGTAGAGAACGAGTACGTGTACATGTTGGTGACTCGTTTACCCATCCTTAGTTAGGCCAAATTGCCAGGGAATTTCGATGTGGTTGACTGAAGTTTGTTTTCAAGTCAAACAACACGTGTACATGTAGTTATAAACTGATTGAAGTGATCTTTTGCATTTTACTGAAAAACCCCAAAAGCAGTTTTACGAATCATGTCTTTCGTGACTGGTCTGATTGAGGCAGTAAGTGTAGGTGACTGAAATCTGGTCAATGTAAGTGAGCTAGTACTGGGCACTGTGCAGCTGTAGACCTTCCAACATTGGGTTGTACACTGCTGTATGGCTGGAAATGTATTGTTCATGATCCCGGAATTCATCATGTCTAGCACTGCGGCTGTAGATATTGTGAACAGTTGCATGTAGTATCTGATCTGTTGTGTATGTGTGTGTGTGTGTGTGTGTGTGTGTATGTGTGTGTGTGTGTGTGTGTGTGTGTGTGTATGTGTATGTGTATGTGTGTGTATGTGTATGTGTGTGTGTGTGTATGTGTGTGTGTGTGTGTGTGTGTGTGTTTGTTTGTGGGTGGGTGTGTGTGTGTGTGTGTGTATTTTGCCGCACTGTGTGTTATTCTCTACAGACCGGCAGTACGTAATCTTCTGACAAATTCTCAGTAATCCACACCGTACACTGTACGCTATACACCCGTGTACTACTGAATATACAACATCACCAGGAGAACATGTTTGCTTCAAAGTTACATGGCAATCTCAAGACTGTCAGTAAGTTTGTTCAGCGTGGTTATGCTGTGAGTGTACAGAGCCGGTTAGTCCAGTCAACCAGCGGATCAAGGTTATGTGTTGCTAGTAAGGTGACTCAGACATCAGCACAGTCCAGACAGTCAGTTAGGTGGAGATCAGATCAGTCTGGTCGTCAAGCCACTACGGTACGTGATGCCTATGATGCCATTGAGTCAATTTTTGATAGCATCGTTAAGTCACGCACTTTTCAACCCAGCTATCTACTGTCACAATGTTCTCTCATCCAACGACATGTTACTGAACTACGGAGTTCAGGCATGATTAAGGTTACCCTTCGGGCATGCGCTCTTGTCAATGAGGAGAACACTGATGTCACAAAGCTGACAGCGTCTTTACTTAATCAACTAGCCAGTCTACCTACTGATGTCTGGCAAGACTACAAGAATCAAGGGCACCTGAGATGGGTACTGGACTCCGCTGGAAAGTGTCGATGTTCAACTCCAGGATTCACAAAGTTACTACAACAGCAGCTTGATGTCATGTGCATTGAGGAATGTAGAGCTGTTGATCAGTGTGCATATGCATTGTTTATGTTAAATATGCCTGATCGTCACCTGGCCCAACACTTGATGAATCGCTACATTACCATCCAGAGTACAGGTGATCCAAAGTATCTTCATACTGAAGTACTCTCACTACTTCTCTACTGTACACTGTGTGGTGTAGAGTGCAGTGTCTTGCTGAAGCTGATCAGTGTTGATCATCTGATACAGAGTAAGTCTATTCTGGAATAAGACCTGTTGAATAGAGACGTGTGTCTGTTGGTTGTGGAATTTCTGCTCACACAGAGGTACAAGTGACATTCATACCACAAACCTCTGTAGTAATCGTCCTTGGTGTCTCAGAGTTGAAACCAAGTGTTGTTTTAGACGGAAAGAGAAACGATCTCAGTTTATGGTTTTTGCTACACAATATTCTGCAAGTGCAGATTTGCTTTCACATACATATTATGATGATGTATGTTGTAAACTGATCATAATTCAACTTGGGGTTTTAAAATAAAATCATGATGGCAGGATTATAGGTACTTCGAAGTATGATTTTGAATCATGCAGTTGGACAGTCCGGCTGAAGCCGTTCCAAACTTGTGTTAGTATTTTAGCAATCAACTACATTCTAGTGATATGGGTGAGGCATCCTTCAACTATACAGTACAATTGGAAGTTTTGAGCACACCTGCTCTATTCCTCGGCACTGCAAAATGACACCTCAGTCCACTGTATCAGTTTCGACATTTACACAAATTGCTATCACCAGAAAGCAGTACAATGTGCACTGTGGGATATGCATCCTGATGATGTTTGGAAACAGGACAGACAGTATGTACATGTGTGTACTTCAAGAAGTATGTGCACCAAATTTGTAACTCACATACCAACAAAAATTCATCCAGTATTGTTCCCCTAACTGTGTCTGTTTTATAGGAAGTAGGCTGTTGGCGTGGAAATGACAAATGGATCACTTTCAGATGTCAACGATTTTTCATTTTTCATTTCCACAATGTCATCCTAAAATGTATCTGTTGGTCTATGTCCATACCACTGTGTGCTTCTCTCAATTCTCTCTGCCCTGACTTCTGTGCAGAATGCGATCCTGAACGTGTCCAACTTCTATTTTTGCACAACACCCTCCCTGTCACTAACAACCAGCGGCTACAGATGATGAACAGGTGTTCAGTGCGGTTCCAGAAGGCTGTGACAAGTCGGCAGTCAGGTCGAATGTATGACATGCTGTCATACTTCATTGGCCCAAAGTACACCACTGGCATATCTCTGGTTGATGGTGTGAACGTCCAGGCATTCTGCATATTCAACCAAGACCATGAACCAGTGGAGACTGAAGCGTATCCAGCTGATGTATACAATGGTGTATCAGTAGATATGACTGCAGCTAGACGTCATGGTTTCAGTGTTGTGGCATGTCTGGGTGTGAGTGACACTCGGTTACTACGTCATCCTGTTCGTACACCTAACGGGTATGATACTCTTGAGGCATCGGCACTCAAATCTCAAGGATGTTATATTATTCCGGTGAGTTGTAGTGCTAGTGTTTTGCCTTTGATCATGATGTCTGTCTTGATACTTCAGTGCAGGTTGGATAAATAAGTTTGCACATAGGGAGAGTTGTGACGGGTATGACTACGTTCTGTTGCCCAAGTCTCGTAGTACTACTGAATCTTACCCTTCTGGAGACTGTCTTCAGTGACAGATTGACTATCAAGACTTTCATCTCCTGGATGTGCCTAAATGTTGATGTACTGCACCATTTCTTTCTGCACTTGATAGACGGTACTTGAATACGGCGCCCGGTACTCTCAGAAAAGCAGCCACACTATCCCGGATTTGCTGATCAATTATCCGTATCACATCACCGTGTTCAAAGATCTGTTACCCGCCAAGCAGTGATGGACATACACACTGATGTCATAGTCTACATGATGGTAAGTTACAGAGTGTTAGATGTTGTACATGTATCTGCCATGGTGTAGTTTAGTGTTTTATTCTTTCAACTTCATTGGGTGCAATGTCTATAACTGATAGCAGAGCTCTGATATAGTATAGTGGATTTGGCTTCTTTGATGGGAGTGTCATAATCAGTGAGGTATGCGAGTTGTTGGGCGCATTCCTTCGATCTGACCGAACTAGAAAAGCACATCAGCAAGGAGTCGATCTGGCTATATCGTGGTGGTGACCTACCTATGTTGATGAATACAACGGGTAGTGAGACTGGTTAGATGCCCTGTGGAAGACTATAATCCAGGAATTACAGCGTCATGGGTTGAAGATTACGATCAATGTTAACCTAGAAGTAGTGTTACTTCCTCGTTATCACACAAGCAAACCTGTAAACGATCAATACAAATCATACCGAAACCGGGCGCCACGACGCTGTTGTCGTCGGGAAATGGTTAGACAGTGCATGCATACATGCGCACAGTGGTGCAACCTGCACAGTCTGCGTGCGGTCCGCTTTCAGGGGAGAACCCCGTGCGCAGGGTAACGCCAAATCCAACTATCCACCGGTGATAATACAAGATCTCCTCAAGTCTATCAGTAGAAGAATATCCGATATCTTGGCTGACCATGATGTGTTCCAGGAGGCTGTACTACCATAACGGAGTGTGCTGATTAGCAGTAGGTATTGTGAACCCCTAGAGTTGTGTAGTGGACTATCTATTGAGAATATTGACAAATTCCTTTCTGATAGGTTCCTCGTGACTGGTCTGGGGGGGGGGGGGGGGGGGGGGGGGCACAGTAAAAACTGTGATTGGTTCAGCCATGTTTGTTTGGTATTGCGGCTAGTCACAGAGCATTAGTTTTCTTGTTGACGATATGACTTGTTACAGGACCAGTTACTGTTCCCAGGGCCTGTACTACTTATAGGGCCTGGACTGGTCACGGGGCCTGGACTGGTCACAGGGCCTGGACTGGTCACAGGGCCTGGACTGGTCACATGGCCTGGACTGGTCACAGGGCCTGGACTGGTCCCGGAGTCCTACACAGTAAACTAGACTGAGGGCATGTTCGATTGGTAGGATCGGGATCCCGACCCACCGGATCCACTGGATTCGCACCCTTTCGATTGGTCGAATCCGGATATGGATCCTTCGGATTTAGATCCGGTCAACCCACCTCGGGGAGCAGGGTTGGCCGGATCCAACGGATCCGAATGTGACCTTTGTGCGTATATGGCGGGTGAAGATCATTTTTGTACACATTGTGGTACGCATACGTGGATTGAGATAGAGTTTGCTGACTTCTTGTAGGATGTGTGCGATGAGTACGACTTTCACCCTTTTAGGTGACTTGCGAGCGCCATTCTATTACTTCGTCAACATGGCAACAGTCAAGGTCCAAAATAAAGTGTTCAGTTGACTCTGAAGGATCCGACGGATCTGAGATCGGGATCCCGATCCTTACCAATCGAACATGCCCTTAGATATGCAGAAGTCCACAATATCGCTTACTTAATCTTTGCCGCCTGATATCACAGGTCTGATTGACACAGAGCAAGAGTATAGAAGTGGATCATACATGACCAATCAAAAATCAAAACGTATATAAACGGAGAATTCTACTGTCCAGAACCCATCTACAGAGTCACACATTCTGCTTTATGTACTCTTGCCATCGTAACAGTATGGAACAGAGATGCATGAACATGTAGCTAGACAGGTCGAGAAAGAAACTTGACAACCACCATGGAGAGTGGAGTGCGCTGTGTAATACTTTCCCGATCACAAACAATTGTATTTGCTGTTTGTGTGATTCTTCTGTGTTCTCTCAGATATCTCTGAACAGCAGGATACTATGCCGAGTTGTGCCGTGAGGAAGTGTGTGATATCATGTGAGACTGGAATATGAGGTCCGTTTTGTGATTACTAAGAAAGTTCTGGACATCTCTTTTTGTCTTGTGATTGAAGTTTTCATTTCTTCGATTCCTTGCCACTTTTCTGCTGAGCTGATCACTGAGGAAGTAGTTGGTGCTGCCTCTTGTTGAATTCCACTCCATTCGCTGAGTAACCGAGTAACTGAGTAACTGAGTAACTGAGTAACTGGGTAACTGAGTAACCGAGTAACTGAGTACATCCGATGTGAGAGTGTAGTGTTGCTAGTGCTAGTGTAGTATGCATGTTAATTGTGTTTTTGAAATCAAGGCATTGTTGGGTTTGTGCGTAAGTGTTTGCGTGTCTGTGCATTCAATTCTTTCCCTATTTTTATCTTTGTGCGTGCTTGTACAATCATGTACCTTGATTTTATTATTGTGAATCCTCCACATGTGTGTTTTCCGCTTCCATTGTCCATAGTACACGTAGTACATGTAGCATCTGGAGTAGCCAGGATCCTGATTTTTGACTGAGCTACATGTTTAAAAGGTAGTAGCGTCTGCCGTGATCTGTGTGTGTGTGTGTGTGGGGGGGGTTCTGTAAGGCGGCACGAACCATGTGAGATCGGATTTTGACCAATCACGTGTATTGCAGCCTGGTGACGTGGCTTGTCCGTATGAGGATTAACATAGAACTAACATAGACCGATCCTAGCAAGGGTCCTGACCTGCCTCTCTTGTTTCTCATCAACAAATCACTTCAATCTACATGACATACTGTCGTGGGCATGGAAATCCAGTCGATTGACCGGGGCTGGCGCCCTCAGCGCGTACAGAACGCTGCGTGCAGTGCACATGTTCATCCGATGCGACCAGCACGCTGAAGCGCATAAATGCATGTGTGTATCCCTTATCCACGGCTGCATAGCCAGAGCCCTGGGGCCGGTAGACGCGCGACCAGATTTCCATGTCCACGGCAGTACATGTCATGTCATGTAGTACGGATGTCCAGATATCACTGCTGCTCGGTTCTGAATACTGTTTCTGTCTTTGATCTCGTATTGAAAAATAAGTAGATCTACCGGGGGGGGGGGGGGCAGGGGAGCTATCCGGATGAATACATGATAACCGTAATGTCCGGAGTGCGGCTTGTGTTTGGGGCAGCGCGCTAGCGGCAACTCAGCAGTCAGAGAAAATCATGCATGCAGTTGCACCGGACTGTTATTAGTACTGTGTTAGTGTTATGTGCAGACCGTGTCCGTGGGGTTTGACACGTGAGTGATGACGCGTATGTTATCAAAAGTCTTTTTGCAAATTTTGGCCATTTGCGCTAAAAAAAAACGATATAAAAAACAAGAAACAACAAGAGCACCTCGATCTCGCCTTCATCGTATCAATACGTATTGAGTGTAGAATGTAGATCTACCAGCTAGCGTGTTGCAACACGCTTTTGACTGTTGTTATGCTAAGGTCAGAAAGGACTTAGTGCACTCGCTGGTTTATATCATCAGTTGAAGAATATTCCTTATCCTGGCGTCGATCGCAAAGAAGGTGCACTATTGGCTACTGACGTGGATAATAGTTTGTTACATTCACAACAGTGTTGCTGTGGTAATCCGCGCAGTGCTGAACCTCTCTAGTAACTGTGCAACTGTATCATACGGCTATCAAAACTTACTGGGGTAAGAGAATTCTGTATGTACAAAAAAGAAGATGCATGACTGACTAGTACATGAATGTTGAAGAAACAATACTAGTAGTTGACTGCGGGGCTGAGTGCGTTCGAGCAATTGTTTTCCTGATTTCAATGAGGCAATATGTTGTGTATCGGACATGCATAATGTTACCACCCTATCCGACTTTTCAGCCGACGAAAATATCGAGAGGTTTTAACAACTCCTAAAACTACTGTAGTAGAGAACGAGTTCGTGTACATGTAGGTGACTCGTTTACCCATCCTTAGTTAGGCCAAATAATAATTGCCAGGGAATTTCGATGTGGTTGACTGAAGTTTGTTTTCGAGTCAAACAACACGTGTACATGTAGTTATAAACTGACTGAAGACAAGACAGGTGCAGGATGTGCTCCCGCGAGAAGTCGGGCTTTCCGCAATATATTGGTGACTTTTCAAAACCTCGGTCGAAATATTTTGGGGGGGGGGGGGGGGGTGCACTTGCCCCCTGTGCCCCTCGCCAAGCACGCCCCTGGGGCCCTGTCAGGTTTCAGGTGTGATGTAAAATTAGGTGACCAGCCCACCCTTCATATACAGCGAATACGCTATTGCCTTTTAGGTGCCTGGTTTCTCTACCGAAATGACGGAAATTTAGGGCTCACAGTACGTATGCTGATAGCCAGTGGACATCAGCGCCATTTTGATTTGGGGCACTCAAGTTCACGTGATCCTTTCGCGTGCGGAGCTGTATGCAGTTCTGTGCTGGCGTGTAGTCTCTGATCTATGTGCAGGCTGCAGCATGATGGAGCTGCTGTTTTTTTGCTCTGTCGACAAACAAAATTTCCGACAAGTAGCTAGAAGATGGCATATGGAGAAGCTTGGGAGGCCTTGATCTTTTCTGTAGTTCGGGAGATGGACATCGAACATTACAATGGTAGTTCTCCGTGACTTACCCTTGGTACTGAGCTGTGGCTAAGGTGAAGTGAGGGACGAACTACCCAAAAATATCGCAAGCCTACAAGCGCTTCGGGTCACTAATGCCCGGGAAGAAATTGATGAAGAGTACTAGTCTGCCACGACGATACTCCACAATAACCAGCTCACACTCGGCTCTACCCACACCTGACCATGGATTTGGAAGGCCCTAAGGAAAGGAGTTCGTTCCACTGCGCAGTGAACGAAACGGCAGGTGAGCGAAGAGTTGTGCACGCCGTCGCGTAATCTTTGTAGTTTGAGCAAAGATCTGCGGCGGTTCGCACGACCCTAGGCAAACAGGCCACGAACAAGCCGTCCATCCACGATCAGAAAGTAGTTGCAAGGTCCTTTCCGGGAACGTTTGCAGAGCTGATTCCATGAAGAACAACATGAGCGCACAAAACAAATCACTCGAACACGGCGCTGATCGCCTTGCGAGGTGACCAACACGTATTTTAGGTAAGTGAGCTTTTCTGGAATGCAAAGCGATGTTTTCCGCACGCAAGGTACAGGAAATCTGTGGTGGTATGCGTGACAAGGTTGCGCATCATCATTATTTTTTTCTTGAGTTGCCGTTTTCTGTCATGTCAGCTTGCGCACGGTCTTCTTCTTGACCTTGCGCGCTTCAAAATGTAAGAACTGCACAATGGTTGCTCCGATTTTGACGATCTATGGCTCAAAATTTTCTTGAGGGACCTGGCCAGAGGATTACCGAGCCATATTTTTGGTTTTCACCGAGCTTGTGTCATCGATTCCCACAGATGTTTGTCCCATCGAGGGACGAAAATCCACAAAATCCCGTTCGTGGGTCTCAGAGCACGGATTTGAAAAAATCGTTCGGTAATCCTGTAGTCCTTCAGCCAAGGAATCCTCCCTGAAAATTTCATGGCTCTCCGGCAAGTCGATCTTTAGAACGAATCGATAGAAGATTCAAAAATTATTCAAAATTCCAAGCCCGGTGATTGGCTGAAACACGGTTTTCACTGATCACGCCAGCACCTCGTGGAACAAAATGGCGCTGATGTTGAATGTACGCAACTGTGAGCCCTAAAATTAAGGTTACACCGAAATAAACGTGTTATACAGCATCTGATCTGTTGTATGTGGTGTGTATGTGGTGTGTATGTGTCTGTGTGTGTCTGTGTGTGTGTGTGTGTGTGTGTATTTTGCGCTGTGTGTTATTCTCTGCTGACTGGCAGTACTTATCTTCTGACATATTCTCAGGAATCCACACCACACACTGTACGCTATACACCCGTGTACTACTGAATATACAACATCACCAGGAGAACATGTTTGCTTCAAAGTTACATGGCAATCTCAAGACTGTCAGTAAGTTTGTTCAGCGTGGTTATGCTGTGAGTGTACAGAGCCGGTTAGTCCAGTCAACCAGCAGATCAAGGTTATGTGTTACTAGTAAGGTGACTCAGACATCAGCACAGTCCAGGCAGTCAGTTAGGTGGAGATCAGATCAGTCTGGTCGTCAAGTCACTACGGTACATGATGCTGTTGATGCCATTAGATCAATCTTTGATAGCATTGTGAAGTCACGCACTTTTCAACCAAGCTATCTACTATCACAATGTTCTCTCATTCAACGACATGTTACTGAACTACGCTATCCAAGCAGGATTAAGGATATCCTGCAGGCATGTGCTCTTGTCAATGAGGAGAACACTGACGTGACCACACTGGCAGTATCTGCACTGAACCAACTAGCCAGTCTACCTACTGAAATCTGGCAAGAAAGCAAGAACCAACACAACCTGATATGGGCAGTGTACTGGGCTGCAAAGTGCCGATGTTCAACTCCAGGATTCACAAAGTTACTACAACAGCAGCTTGATGTCATGTGCATTGAGGAATGTAGAGCTGTTGATCAGTGTGCACATGCATTGTTTATGTTAAATATGCCTGATCGTCACCTGGCCCAACACTTGATGAATCGCTACCTTACCATCCAGAGTACAGGTGATCCCAAGCATCGTCATACTGAAGTACTGAGACTACTTCTCTACTGTACACTGTGTGGTTTAGAGTGCAGTGCCTTGCTGGAGCTGATCAGTGTTGATCAACTGATACAGAGTACCGGTAAGTCTATTCCAGAATAAGACCTCTACTAAAATAGAGACTTGTGGTCTGCTGGTGGTGGTACGAGTATTTCCTTGCAGCACGAACTTTCAATGCACATCCACACCAATATCCTGTATGTTGTCTTTATGTGGATAATAAATCACTATGTGTTATTTTCACGCAATCTGAAGATTCCACATTGCCTGCGTAATCTGCAGATTGCGCACGCATCCTGGGGTGACACGGAAATATTTGTGGCGCCAGACCAGGTAAATCCTCGTCACTGACCTTATGGGATACTTCTGGGAATACGCCCAAGTACATGAACGTGTGGTGCAAAATTCACGTGTGTGGTTCATGAAATCTGTGGGTTTTGCTGAGAACCTGAAGAGCACAACAAATTCATGTGGGGCGCAATCTGTGGACTTTGTTGAAAACATGACGAGCACAGCGAATCCGTGTGGGGCGCTATCCGTGAATTTCACTGAAAACCATGATCAGCACAGAGAATCCATGTGGGGTGCAGTCTGTGGGCACATTCTGTGGTTTTTGTCACAGTGTGTACTGCTAAGGAAGGTATGCTTTCACATACATAATGGTGTTGGGTGTTTTAGAGTGTATGTTGAATGATTCAAACTTGAATTTCCAATGAAGTTGTCATGGCAGGCTTAGGTTTGATATTGAATCATACAAAAAGAATAGAATGGGATACGGAGCTTGGGTTGGCTGTGACTCAGAGTTTCACGCCTGTGGCGATCATCAGACAGCAATGATTACAAAAACTCAATGAATGTTCTTGATATAGTGTGGTAAGGTGCTAGTGGAATCAGAGAATTTAAGGGCAAATAAGGTGAAGCGGTGATTCTATGCATGTACTTGCAAGATCAGCGCCAGACATCAGGTGTAATGCTGGTTTATGTAACTGGAGGTGTGAAGTTAGATAGGTAGAATTTGTATTCAATCATATACAGTGAAACCTGTCTAAGGCGACCCCTCAGGGGAAGAGAAAAAGTGGTCGCCATGCCGGGCCAGGTGGTCTTCTTATCCAAGGTCAGTGGGTCACGTGACCATATCCACATGTGATACATCATTTTGATCAGTGTATCACAGTGCACACGCCTATGCTACTCTAGCACTACTCATGTGCCTGGGGTCCTCAGACCTGTCAAGTGTCGTGCATGCACCATGTACTTGAAGTACGTCTACACTTCCTGCCTGCACTGATGCGTAGATCTACCATGCATGGTGCACTATGCAATGCGTACATTTACATGTACTAGCACTGTGCACAGCGGTCGCGGGTGGGTGGTCGTTGAGCGAGTGGTCGCCTTATCCGAGCTGTTTTGAATGTGAATGCGTCCCGTGAAAACGAAAAGTGGTCGCCATATCCGAGCTGTTTTGAATGTGAATGTGCCCGTGAAAAGGAAAAGTGGTCGCCATGGTCGAGTGGTCGCCTTATCCGAGCTGTTTTGAATGTGAATGCGTCTGTGAAAAGGAAAAGTGGTCGCCATGGTCGAGTGGTCGCCATATCCGGACTGTTTTGAATGTGAATGTATCCGTGAAAAGGAAAAGTGGTCGCCATGGTCGAGTGGTCGCCTTATCCGAGCTGTTTTGAATGTGAATGCGTCCGTGAAAAGGAAAAGTGGTCGCCATGGTCGAGTGGTTGCCTTATCCGAGCTGTGTTGAATGTGAATGCGTCCGTGAAAAGGAAAAGTGGTCGCCATGGTCGAGTGGTCGCCATTACAGGTTTTACTGTAGGACATCAGTACGGTCGTTCAGTTTTGTGCAATGTTATCGCATGAGCTGATTGTCAAGTAACTGGTGGTGTTAGTGGACAATATAGCATAACTTGTAGTTCCTTGGTCATTTTCTTTACTATAAATATAACCAAGAGTGTATAATTTTAAGTCTCGAGTACTCGAATTGAAGGACATGTCCATGTATCCGGAACATTTGTTTCCGGGCAAAACATTTTTGTGTCTAAGAGCATGTCCCTGCATGCGCGTGAATACGATATCTATGTATGCACTGGATTGAAAAATGCGACCGATTAAACATATACTCATGGCAACTTGAGTAGCATACTCGTGCAAAGCCATGTATGTTTGTAAACAGGACAGACATTATGTACTTACGTATGTATACAGTATTATTAAGTCAGACACCGACGATGACTCATGTAGTGTTCTGACTTTTGAGTGTGAGGAGTAACACAAGTAGATTTGGTGTGAATATGACCAATGATCACATCCAATTGTCAACTACCGCTTGAAATCTTCATTTTCACATTCTGAGATATTGCTGGTCTCTGTCCATACCACTGTGTGTTCCTCTCAATTCTGTCTGTCCTGACTTCTGTGCAGGATGCGGTCCTCGCCATGTCCAACTGCTATTATTGCACAACACCCTCCCTGGTACTAACGACCTGCGGCTACAGATATTGGAAACATGTTTGGTGCGGTTCCGAAAGGCTGTGGCAAGTCGGTATTCAGGTCGAATGCATGATATGCTGTCATACTTCATTGGCTCAAAGTACACCACTGGCATTTCTCTGGTTGATGGTCTGAGAGTTCAAGCATTCTGCATATTCGACCGAGACTATGAACCAGTGGAGACTGACGCGTATCCAGCTGATGTATACAACGGTGTTTCAGTAGATATGACAGCAGCTAGACGTCATGGTTTCAGTGTTGTGGCATGTAAGGGTGTGAGTGATATACAGTTACTACGTCATCCTGTTCGTGCACCTGACGGGTATGATACTCTTGAGGCATTGGCACTCAAATCTCAAGGATGTTATTCCGGTGAGTTCCAGTGCTAGTGATTTGATTTTGATGATGTCCGTCTTGATTCTTTAGTGACAGTGGGAACAAAAGAGCTTGTGTGTCACGGCTGTGTTGCGGGTTAGTGACCTGGCTTAGATCAGTCTACTGGGTACCCAGACTCCCAGGTAGACGACCAATATATTCGCCATCCAAGTTAGCTAGCTCACACAGAACAACAGGTTTCTAATTCCACTGTCTTGAACCGCGCTTATTGAACTATTGCTATGCTAGATCGAAAGATCAGCGTGAAGAGTCAAAGACCCAGACAGAGCAGGGGAGAGTCGGAGTGACTCTCCCAGGATCAAGAGTGAATCGAGGGAGTAGTGAGCTCCCCAAGAGTCGAGGATGAATGTCAGCAAAACAGCTCCTTATATATGCTACAGGGGTCGTCCGCAATTATCGAAAAATTAAAAAATCCGTCCTCGTGCAAAATTGTCTCTGACCCACCCACCCACCTCCCATTTTTTTCCATTTTTACCGATGCCCAGCTCGAAAATCATGTGAGGGCCATCGCTCTGGACAAGCCTACATGGAGAAATCTGGCCGACAATCCATGATCTGGCGTCACAGGTCATCAGTGCGCCGTGTTAAAGGGGAAGTGCATCGATTTTTCAAGTAGGGCTCAGATGAAAAACAATTGGATATCGGTTCCGATGGTATATCTCTCGCTTGCATACGGCAAGGGAAACTTGCCATATTGCCGATTTCCTGATCCCGTTTCCATGGCGACTACAGGTGATGACGCACATTCTGCTTAGCTCCGTGAGAGAGAAGGTCGATCACCGCAGAATTGTGTCATTTTCAGTTGTCTTCTTGTATTCACGAAGTGAAAGAAGTACTGTGTTCAATGCAGTTAGTGCCGTGAACTGTTTATTAGTAGTCCTATCCGTTGTGTACTGGGACGTGACACCGACAGGGGAAAGCTGCAGTGCGGAGACGTAAGCTGGCAAGCGAAAATCGTGACGAACCAAGTGCTGAAATCTTGGTTGGGACAAATCAAACGTTCAGCATTTACCTCAACCAAGGACCATGCCGTTTGCTCTTTCCACTTCCTGAAGATGGATGCGCTGCCTGCTGGAGACTCTCCGATCTCCCGTAACATCTTCTGAAGCCAGGTGAGACGACGAATAGCGGAGATTAGCGAACGAAATAATGTCGTATGTTTTGAAATTTTGCTGCTCAGGAGAGATTGCGTTATATGAACTTAGTCCATGTGAACTCAATCAGCCCATGAACTAACCCATGAACAAATGCTTTCCTTGCAGACGTGCATGTGTCTATCCAATCTACACGTAGAGATCATTCCATGCCCTCAGTGAATGGCCTATTTATATATTATTTGTCCATACACTTCATCTGCATGTTGTCTCTATGGAGAAGGGTATTGTTCATTTCATATGAAGAATTTCGGCCAATAGATGCTTTCCTCTGGTACAATTCTGACCTGATGTTCTTTCTAGCTTCATGGGTAGCTTAGGTGAGGTACCATCACCATCATGTTTCCATGAGGGTCAAACACTGCACCGTTCTTTGTTGTGACATGACGTAAGTTATTGTAAGTGCTCGCAGACTCCATACATTCCAGCAACACCTAGCATGGTTTTCCGTCAACGTTGTGGGTGAACAAATTCCTGTCCAACATATTTATACAGACATGCCAGCACACACCATGCGCCATACACACACTTGCCCTGCCCTGTCGAGTCACAGCCACGTGGGCCCGGATGGGCAGGGGAGAGAGAATGGGAGAACGCCGCCCCATGGCGCCCGGGACACAAAAACAAGAGTTTGTCCGGCTACGTAGGGAACAACACACATACATACACCACACACACACACACACACACACACACACACACACACACACACACACACACACACACACACACACACACACACACACACACAAAATGAGAGTTAGGGTCATCTGCCACGAGACTGACGTACGGCCGGGGAGAGCTTCAGCAGCGGTGTCTATTTCTGCCCTGGACTGAACGGAAGCAGCGGTCGCGGGACACACAGTATTCACCACAACACGGCTCCACTGTTGTTGGGGGCTGAGCCACACACTTGTGACGGGCAAGAACGCCACAGCAATCACACTGGCATGCTCCACACTGCTCCGGCACACACTCTCTCCCTCTCTCTCTCGCTCTCTCTCCCCCTCTCTCTCTCTCTCTCTCTCACACACACACACACACTCTCACACACACACACACGTGCGCACATACTGCAAGAAAGAAAGAGAGCATGAGTGTCATATTCTTGCATAGGAAGTGTTTATCAGCACACACTTATACATGCACATGCAGGCACTCAACGACCAACTATGCACCATGCCGTATGTTCGTCAAACATAAGATTGCAATACCAAAGAACAACATAAACAAGATCACTTACTTCGTTCTCCTCCAAGTGTGTCCTCCCCAGCCATTTCCCTTGGCGGAATGTAGCCTACGAAATGGTTTCTCTAGACTAGGAGAAGATGCTTGGTATTCGCCATCTCTCCTGAGAAATGTTCAGCGAAAATTTCAAAACAGACGACATTATTTCGTTCGCTAATCTCCACTACTCGTCTCACCTGGCTTCAGAAGATGTTACGAGAGATAGGAGAGTCTCCAGCAGGCAGCGCATCCATCTTCAGGAAGTGGAAAGAGCAAACGGCATGGTCCTTGGTTGAGGTAAATGCTGAACGTTTGATTCGTCCCAACCAAGATTTCAGCACTTGGTTCGTCACGATTTTCGCTTGCCAGCTAACGTCTCCGCACTCCAGCTTTCCCCTGTCGGTGTCACGTCCCAGTACACAACGGATAGGACTACTAATAAACAGTTCACGGCACTAACAGCATTGAACACAGTACTTCTTTCACTTCGTGAATACAAGAAGACAACTGAAAATGACACAATTCTGCAGTGATCGACCTTCTCTCTCACGGAGCTAAGCAGAATGTGCGTCATCACCTGTATTCGCCATGGAAACGGGATCAGGAAATCGGCAATATGGCAAGTTTCCCTTGCCGTACGCAAGCGAGAGATATACCATCGGAACCGATATCCAATTGTCTTTCATCTGAGCCCTACTTGAAAAATCGATGCACTTCCCCTTTAATAATTATCTTGATAATGCAATTTGATCATAGGAGATAGGACAGAAGCGGAACGTATAATTATACCCACATAATTATATTATTACGCGTGCTGTGGTATTATTGTTATTATCCAGCTCGAAAATAAGAACTCCTGACCCCATGTTCGCTGATTGCACCTACACACGTACATGTACATGTATGTCAAGTACTAGTAGCTAAGTAAAGTGAGTAGGAGATCTACCGACAGCCATGCTCGTCCTACAACTACAAATGAGTCATGTACCGGTATATCATACTGGTGTTTGCGATCCTACACTACGTCTACAGTGCACTACATGTCAGTGCAGCAAGTGTATGAAAGTCACTGAAGAAAAAAAAACGTACGAAAAATCAAAACAATTAAATTCCGCCAGCGCTCTTGACCACCCACCCCCTTTCTGCCTGAGGACGGATTTTTTAATTTTTCGAAAAATACGGACGACCTCTTATGTGATCAAAACTATACAGTGGCAATAATGCGTAAGGATTTTTTCTATACTTCAAACAGTGGTGCAATCAGCCAAACTAGAATGTAGTACAATGATCAATGTGAATATTAATCAGCTCCATATGGTAGAATTACATTGGTCCGCGATCCGGTGGTTGGGATGCGAGAAGCGTAGCTGTGTCATTCTTGTGGCTTCACCCAAGGCGGGCTCTTCCCCCAAACATAGCAGCAGACGGCAGAGCCGCTTTCCCACCAAAAGGGTACGGAGTCCACAGCACACGAAGCACTGCAGACCCTTTACGTCGTACGGCGCGAGAAGAGGCGCCACTCTTGCTCAACTAACAAGGGTATCAGCTCCCTTGCAGGACCAAGTGTAATAACTGGCCCTGGAGGCAATCGCACTCACTAACTCAAACACTCACTTCGTAGTTTACCAATATTATCAGGAAAGAAATAGTATACACACTTGGAATGCAAAGAGGGTAGAAAGGCAACAAGAAAGAAGAAAGCAAGGGAACAAAGGTCCGGGAACCGGCAGCCATGTTTTAGGTTATTAACCAATAAGCAATCTACGAAAACCGGTTGCCGACGAAATTCTGGAAACTTCTGGAACATTAGTATAATCAGCCAATCACAGGTCACAGCTCTGGAACATTCTGCAACATTAATACTAGCAGCCAATCACAGTTCGCAACAGACAGTCATACGGGTAAAGTGGAGAAATACGGGTTTAGCCATACACGCCTCATACATTGCTCGCAAGCGACTCACGGCAAGGGTAATAACATGCAGATACAAAATACGCAAGGAGAGAAAAATGTAACTAACTGCCCATCTTAGGGTTCGAACCTAGGAATCTGTATCCACACAACCTCTACAAATTAATACTCTTAACTGTGAAAATATACTTGCTATCAAAATGCAACTCCTACACTAGCGTGGTCCCCTAAAGCTCAACAATGTAGCGAGTACAACGCTGACGACTTGTTGTGCACGCATGGTCATGTGTACAGGTTTCCTGCATTCATGTCTGGAGTAGTCTGACTGTCATGTTCATTGTCGTGCTGTGTTACGGTCACGCGAGTCGGCATCTTAGTGCACGACAATGCTGTCTGCTTACGCTCTCTTTGTATTCATTCATGTCAGGCGATAGAGCGGCCCTCATTTGCATGCTTCGACGGGTCCGGGTCTCTGGTTTCACATGTGCCGTGCTCGGCCTTCTGTGCCTTTATGTTGCCCTGCTGTATATTATACCATGGTGCTTTTCCTTTCGGCTAGTCTTCAGTAGTCTTCTTCTTTAGCAAGTTAGTTGGAAACACAATAACAAGGAAGTTTGCAATGCGAGTTGAGCCTGAAGTGAGCCTGAAGAATACAGTCTAGAAATAGTAGAATCCAGTAAAGCGAGCCAGACAGAGAGCTGGCCACTTGTACTGAAGGTGTCGTCGACGTACGACAACACTTGGTGGCTCTCTGCCATGAGTTGTAAGCCATGATTGCTCAACTATCAAAAGTACCAAATCCTTCGCAGGGCGAATCATGGTTCTAACAGAACTCTAGAATATTTCGGAGTCCAGCTTTTGGCTTTCTGAACTCAATCTATGGTTGCTTTCACGACGAGTCTAATCCTGGTCATGACATGTACACAATGAGAGTTTGGAGTGTTTTTACTGCCTCCTGTTGCACTAGTCTCGTAGTACGACTTAGCCTCACCCTTCTGAAGATGATATTCAATGACGGATTGACTATAGAGACATTTATCCCATGGATGAGCTACACTTTTGAATTACACCACTATTTCTTGCTCTCTTGATAGATGGTACTCAAACATGGCGCTCGGTACTCGCAGAGAAGCAGACACTTTATTCCGGATTTGCTGATCAATTATCCGCATCACATTGGCGTGTTCAAAGACCTGTTGCCGGCCAAGCAGTGATGAATATACACACTGATGTCATACTTAACACTATGGTAAGTTTACAGAATGTTTGATGATGTATTTGTCTAGTTTCGTTCTTGCAGCATCGTTGGCTGCAATGTCTAGTTTGAAAAGAGAAATAAAACTGATCGCAGAAGTATAACATAAGTACATGACACAAACAGGGCAGGCAGGGCAGCTCGAAGTAGCCGTGAACGCCGCTGTCTGATGTTTGCTGAAATGTGTTAAACTTGTACAGCTTCACAGCCCTTCGTCTCTAGTGTTTGTCTACATAACAGGACATGTATACAGTGTCTGCTCTAGGATTGTAGGACACGTGTACCTGGCGCAACCATTTCAACCGGGTTGGAGCCGGGTACACATGTACCTGGCGCTGTCTCACTAGCCGAGTCACATGCTTTAACTGGTTGGTTGGTTTATTTTAATTCGGACAATAAACGGGAACTAGGCCCAATGATATAAAGGCGAATGGCTAAGCCGCATTGAGAAAAAGAGAGGACAGGAATTAGAAAATTACGAAAGAAGAAGAAGTATCTGACACATACAAGCCATGTAGTTAGTCCTTTCAAAGTTCGAAAGTGTAAAGTACCAACCGGGTCACAGGTTACCCGGTACTATCTTATCAACCGGGTGCAAGCGCCGCCCAACCGGGTGGATTACCCGGCTCACCCGGCGCTGGAGCAGACACTGGTATATGGTAATGGAGACTGTAATTAACAGCATGTTAGATTCTCGCTTCGGATGGATTTCTTGTACTTGGTAATGGACCACACTCGAAACCGTGATTGGTTGTTGGTTTTTGTGGCTGGATGAAAGGGCATATTAGACTGTATGACTGGTTGCAAGACCTGTAACTGTTCACAGGGGCCGGACTGTTCACCGACGACCGTATTTACTGACTTGACTTTGCAACTAAGTGAATGGGCTGAAGTGTTATTTTGTCGTGAACTGAATTTTTGACATCATGTTTCATGCACAAGTAAATGTACTTGCAAGTACATGTACGTTAAAAAAACTGCTCTCGCAGGTCTTATTGATACAGGGCAAGTTTAGAAAAGAGGGTCACGGCTTCCATGACTAATCAAAATAAAATGTAAACGAGGAATTCTGCTGGCCCCAACGGTTCCAAACCCATCTCCAGAGTTGCACACTCCACTGCATCATGTACTCTTGCTGACGTTACAGTCAGTATTAAGCAGAGATACACGTACATGTAGCCAGCCTTGTCAAGAAAGAAACTTGATAACCGCCATAGAGAGTGGAGTGCGCTGTGTAATACTTCCTGATCTTAAATAATTGTAATTGCTGTTTGCGTGGGTCTTCTGTGTTCTCTCAGGTATCTCTGAACAGCAGAACACTATGCCTAATTGTGCAGGAAGTGTGTGATAATAATATCATGGGAGACTGGAATATGGTGTCCATCTTGTGATTTTTGAAAGTTATTATTTCTCCGATTCCTTCCTTTTTCTGCTGAGCTGAGTAACTGAGTACATCGGATGTGAGAGAGTAGTGTTGCTAGTGCTAGTGTAGTATGCATATTGATAGTGTTTTTGAAATCAAGGTGTTGTTGAGTGTGTGCGTGTGCGTGTGTGTGTATGTGTATGTGTGTATGTGTGTATGTGTGTATGTATGTATGTGTGTGTATGTGTATGTGTGTATGTGTGTGTGTATGTATGTGTGTATGTGTGTATGTGTGTATGTGTGTATGTATGTGTGTGTATGTGTATGTGTGTGTGTGTGTTTGTGTGATTACTTTACTTCCAATTTTCTTTTTTTCTGTTCTGAGTGCGTATACAATGTACATGTACCGTTGATATTGTGAATCCTGCACATGTGTATTTAGCTTCCATTGTGCGTGAGTGTGTGTGCTTGTACATTTAATTCCCATGAAGTTCGTTTTTCTTTGTGCGGGCATATAAGTTGATATTGTGAATCCTCCACATTTGTGTTGTTCCTTCCATTGTCCATACAACATGTAGTACATGTAGCGTCTGGAGTAGCCAGGATCCTGATTCTTGACTGAGCTATGCAAAACACGTTAAAAAGGTGGTAGCGTCTGCCGTGATCTCTGTGTGTATGTCTGTATGTGTGTGTGGTGTGTGTGTGTGTGTGTGTGCGCCGGTGTGTGTGTGTGTTCCGTCAGGCCGGCACGTCATGTGTCGGTGACAGGAGGACAACGACTAAAAGACTCTCTCTGAGCTGGCATTCCCCCATGCGTGGGTCGATTCACCCGTGAAACGGGACTAAGTACCAGCACATGCACAGCTAGCTCAGCAAATTTATGATGAATTTTGATGTTGATGAAGTACACCATGTAGCCGATGAAAGAAACAAACATGTGGCGAGATTTCTGTGCTGAGCTCTCTTGTTTCTCTGGGTTGTTTTTATGTGAAAAAGAGAAGAAACACATGAGAACATCTATTACTGGCTCCGAGTTTATATTTTATGTGTATGCTGATGTGTGACGGTGTGGGTGTTTTCTGTAAGGCGGCACAGACCATGTGAGATCGGATTGTGACTGATCACGTGCGTTGCAGCCTGGTGACGTGGCTTGTTCGTATGAGGATATAGAACTAACATACATGTATGATGTAGACCGATCCTAGCGATGGTCCTGACCTGGCTTATTATTATTATTTAATAATAATAATAAGCCAGGTATTATCTATTCTTCTTTTACTAGGGAATTCCCAACAGGCGTCAGCGCCTTTTTACAGGGAACCCTAGGTATAATTTGATGGATCAGCGAAATTCAGCTGGTGAACTAGACATGCGGCAAGCCGGTGGAAGTGTATTCCACCTGGCAGCGCCCAAATAAGAAATTGCACTAAAGCCATATCGGGTGTTAGCGAGGGGCAGAACAAGAGCAGCAGAGACTTGGCCACGGGTGGTGGCTGCAGTGCGAGCACCATGGGCGCGCAAGGTAAAGCGGTATCGCAGAAGAGGACTAGCAAGTCCATTCAGGCAGCGGTAAACAAATACATAGCTAGGTTTTGAAGTTGAGGCGTTTCTCAAGGGCGTACAAGTTAGTATGACTGTATAGAAGAGTGGTGGGAGTCATTCTATCCAACGAAAATATTATCTTTAATGCTACGCGGCTGGAAGTAAGAAGCTTGTCATAATTATAGGGTTTGTGATAAGCAATGAATATAATTATGCAGTGCTGCCAAACTCAAATGTGGACTGAATGATCGATAAATAGAAAAGTCGGTTGCCAAAAATGCTGATATTCTGCTTTGCATGGACAAATGCTCCGACCTTCCTATTGACATTTGCACCTACTGCATCCACTTGGGTTGAGAAAGACAGATGTTCGTCAACCAGTATTCCTAAGTACCGAGCGTAAGCAGATTGGACTATGGAAGTGCCCCGGCAGTTGACTGCGGTGCCAGGTGGCAGCTCCGTGCCCGGTCGCCTGAGCAGGACAAACTGAGTCTTGGACGGGTTTAACACCAGTCCCTTCTGATCTAGGTAGCGATCCAGAGCAGCAAGGTCAGCACTCAGCTGGGTTGTGATGATCTGGATGGACTTGTGCCTGAGGTGTGATATTGGTACGAGATATCAAAAGCAAAACGTGTTTTATCCAGTAAAAATATCACTATAACCAATATAATCGGATGTAATGATATACGAAGTAGTGGTTGCGACTTCGGCGATGATAGCGCGAGCTCCGGTGTGGGGAGCAAACCTTTCTTGTAATGATATATCGGATATTATGATGGCAACAAAGAATCAAAACATGCATAACACACTACATTATTATCGTCTATAGTGATAACTTTAAAATACTTGTAGCAATAATATCAAAGGCCCTATTTTTTTACTTTCTGCACGTTGTACTTCGTAAACCAGTGCAACACACCTGATCAGCGGAAACTTTGGTCAGCAATGAACACAGTCACAGGGCGACGGAAGGAACGTCAAATACCTCAGGTTTCTGTTGAGGATCTCGGCCAGGTCTTCGGTGAAATTGTCAATGACCCAAGCAGACCACAGAATCTGCACCCGCCACTTGGGCCAATGCCAGCCAACAGTCTTCACGTCTTCAAACCTGTAAGTGTTGCAGATGTTGAAAAGTGTCTTAAAGCTGTGGATCCATTCAAAGCTGCCGGCAGTGACTCTGTACCTGGAATTGTCCTGCGGCAATGTGCAAATGTGCTTGCTCCACCACTTTCCTGTATCATTAATAGTTCACTACAGAGTGGTGTTGTGCCCACCACGTTCAAGCACTCCCACATCAGTCCCCTGCATAAAGCCGGAGACCGCTCATCAGCCCGCAACTACAGACCTGTATCCTTACTCCCTATCGTTTCGCGTATCCTAGAGCAGTTTGTGAAGAGACAGCTGACAGAATATCTGTACAGCAATGATTTATACCCGATGACTCAATTTGCATACCGACCCCGCCATTCAACAGAAGATGCATTGGTACTAGCAGTGAATCGCTGGCTATTGGCGAAATCCGAGCGCAAGTACACCGGTTTGGTTATGATTGATATGTCGAAGGCGTTTGATCGTGTACAACATGAGAGGCTGGTTAATGAACTGTACACCCTAGGCATTGGAGGAGCACCCCTACACTGGTTCTGTGACTACCTCAGTGGCAGGTCACAGCAAGTGAGGGTGCTGGACAGCTTGTCTTGCTCTGTTGGCTGTACGCGTGGTGTTCCGCAAGGGAGCGTTCTTGGACCCATTCTCTTTGTGTTGTACACCCGTAATCTGCACACAGCACTTCCTGCAACTGTCAATCACCAAGAATTTGCTGACGATATAATCCTTGATTTCTCCCATCCTGACTTAGATTTTGTTGGCAGAACTCTGACGAGAGCAGTAACTGATATCTCCCGATGGCTTGAAGACATCGGCCTCGTAATGAATGCCAGCAAGACTCAGGTCATGTTCGTTCAGCCTCGTGGCGCAGCCATTGCCACGCCCGATGTTTTCTGCAACAACGAGCAACTGGAGGTGACGGCCACCGCAAAATACCTTGGTGTGATCGTCGACGACCAATTGTCATGGAGGCCACATGTCGACTATGTGTCACGTAGAACTGCACAAACCATAGGGCAATTGTGGAGACACGGGCGTTCACTAACGCTTAGAGCTCGACGGTCGTGGTACACCAGTATGGTAAACAGCCAGCTGTGTTATGCTTCAGCAGCATTCTACCCAAGCCTCACAGCTCAGCTTCTCGACCGTTTGGGGAAGATCAGCAAGGCTGGAGTCAGAGCTGTGTTTCAGCTCCCTCGTCAAACACCGACCGCACCTCTTATTTCTAGATTAAATATTTCCCCACTGATCCACCATTTTAAGCTCAAGATTGTTGTTTTTGTCCATAGATGTCTTGCCTCCAATGCAAGCATGCTATTTTCGCCTTTCTTTCTGTTGATCGCTGAACCTGGTCTTGAGCAAAGCACACGCCGTGTTACACGTGGCCAGGTCTCACGTCTTCTCCAAATTCCATTCGTTCGTGGACCAGCATCTCGAGCGTCCATGCAATTCGTGGGCAGCGTGTATTGGAACAGGCTTCCGGCAAATATTCGTTGCCATGAAGATATTCTGGGTTTCAAAGCCCTGCTGTGCCCAGATGTTCTTGACACGCTTTCTCTGTCTTGACTCATTCGTCAGACATGTGCATTTTGATCTTTTGGTTTGGTCTCTAATCGACAAACTGACTTTTCTCCTCAAATACCTCAACTTCTCTATTTCTATTTCATACATCTGCTTCGTTTATTCCTTACTCTTTTCTTTCTATCTTTTTTCTTTTCTTTCCCTTGTCATTTAATCACTGTCACTCACATACAAATACCGTCATAAAATATAAAACACAAGATTTTCTCATCTTTTTTCTATTTCTTGTTTTTCATTAGCTTTAGCATGTTCATTCACATTCTTCATCATTTGTGAGAACTAGATCTGGTCTAGTGAGAAGGCATTCTACTGCCTGTAATTCTGGTGAAGTAAAATAAAGTAACAACAACAACAACAACGTTGCCTATTTTTATCGTGATTTAGAATCAACTCATAAAAACTCCAAGTCAATCTCCCATTGACACAAACCTCGTTTATTGAACATAATCATATCCTATCCAATAAAAACAGTTCATAAAAACAGTTCATAAAAACAGCTTTTTAGGATCGGACCCAGTCCGCATAACCAAGAGAGCTAGCTCCCTTGGCTGCTGTTGGAATATGCAAGAATGGGCCTTCCAGATAAGGTCTAACAAGGAGCAGTGGCTATAGTTATGAAATGAACACCGGTAACCATGGAGACAGACCACACTCTCATTATAGATACTGGTTATAAATAGACCGAATAAGGAAAATGATCTGATAGCCTATGAAGACTAAAAGAAATTGAACCAATGACAACAAATACTCGTCCAGCACACGGGTTGTCATAGCAACACAAATAACAGCTGTCCGCTAATTTTGTTGTTGGAGATTGAGTAGGAGTTTTTACTGGTTGATTCTAAATACAATAAATGAGGAGGCCGAGGGTTTATGACCAATAAAAACTATTATAAAAACCGAGGTCCCCGAGGTTTTTATAATTAGTTTTTATTGGTCATAAACCCTCGGCCTCCTCATTTATTGTATACATAATAATGTACATGTACATAACAGAATTATTCTATGGAAATGCGGGCACTGTCAACTAGCTATGCAGCATGCTCATTTCAATGATTTGTCAAAACGCCATGCTGGAAGTATTTCCTTGCCTTTCATGTGTCAATCGAAAAAGAAAAAAATCGATCGTATCGCATAATTTATGGTGATGCATCGGTTATAGTGATAAAATCACGGAAATCAAAAGGGTATAGCCGATACAGACTGTATTAATTTTTATGCGTTGCAACACGCTGGATAAGGATCAATGAAAATATAATATTATTTTATGTGCACTACACGCAGCGTTCTGTAGACTTAAGGGTGCGTTTGGTTGGTACGATCTAGAACAGGATCGAACAGCTGGTGCACAAGGAGCAGCCTCATGCCAGCCAAACGGTACTCCAGAAACAGAGCACATTTTTGTGGTAAAATGTGCCAAACTGGGTGCATCCTTCAAAAATGTGTATGGTCACCATGGTCACTTTGTACGGTACAACGAGTCCAACCCAAAAGCGTATGCACGTGATCATTTGGGACCAAAATCGATGTTCCCGCCAGGTTTCACTGTGAAAAAGTGAAACTGCTCGGTCTGCTCCGCGATCCGGCCTCGAGGCCGCAGTCCATCCTCAAGCGTTCCATCGAGACTTTTGAATTTTTGCGATCTTTTTCTTGAGAACGATTCTCACCCTGAAATGACTTTCGGCGACTGACGTGAAAGAACACTCATGACACCCACCTCGTCGAATGGAGCATGCATTGTTTGTGGTGTATGGGTGCAGGAAGGTGGTATGTTCGCGAGGTGCATATCGAAAATGATCCGAAAGACTTTGTGATGGTGCCATTCGGCGGAGAACATTTGAATTCAGAGCAGTCGGCGAAAACGAGCCAGTAACCTGAAAGGAGGGCGTGAACAGGTGTAATTTTCGACAATGTGGTTGCCCTCGACCCTGCTCTCGGACATTCGAGTAATGGTTATGGCAAAATCGATGGTGCTCCAGGTTTTTCAGACGCATTTCTTGACCATACTCAATTCCGTAGATATACCTGTGCACAGAAAGCACACAAGAGTTCAAACTAACTCCACTGTATTCAGTTCACGTGTTTTCCACAGATTCAAAACCCTCCTGGGACCAGGAAAGTGGACAATACGCTGGAGTATAGACGTGCACACTGCGAACACGCCCACGCGCCACTCCTGCACACCCGTGTCGGACATCACATACGGGCCATGTCATGGTGCCGCAGACGTAATGGGCGTGCCCCACACGCTTGCGTTACACACGTTTAGATCCTACATGCACACGTGGAGCACAAACATGTCAAACATGCGTGCCGCGGATGCACACACATTGTTCGTACATGCCGGATACACTTCGCATACATCACATGCGTGTGCCACACCGTCGGAGGAATACAAACGAGCACGGATACGCACACATGAGAGTACCTCACCAACAAAGCCTAGCCAGGTTTGCACTCGGTTTCCCTATCAACAATCATTTCTGGCTAGAACAGTGCAGTAGCAATAGCCGAAACAGAGAGAACGCAACACGGGTGGCCGAGCAAGTGACAAACAGCATAAACAAGACAAACGTACTTTGTACATTCACATACAGTCAACTTCTTTAATAACCACTGCGTATATAACGACAATTCGCAAATATGACAGAATTTCCATGCCCAGAGCAAAGTGACACACAGCATAAACAAGACAAACGTACGTTGTACATTCACACACTTTTAAAAGTTTGTATACATGTATGTGATTGTATTGATATGCTTTGGTTTTCTTTCCTCAAAGGAGAAGTGACGCGTGCATGGTATATGCATAGACCGTTGAAGTTCGTGTGAATGCATCAGACGCACACATGTACAGGACACTTTGCATTTTTCAAACTGAAACCGTATACATAAGCATGCGTGCGTGCGCGTGTGTGTGTGTGTTTGTTTGTGTGTGGCGGGGGGGGGGGGGGGGGGGGTACGTGTACGTGTGAAGAGCAAAAACCAGTACAGTACTGATAAATTGATAATGCAGGCCAAGCAGAGAGGATCGCAAAGCAGACAATCACCTCTACATTGTAATCTCCTACAAATAACACATACATGTACATGTAGCTTCATAAGCAGAAAACGAGATATTGTGAGCGCGACAGACTCACACACACACACACACACACACACACACACACACGCGCGCGCGCGCACACACACAAACACACCCCCCACAGACTAGGGTCCGGCGGATTCTGCCGGCAGAAAATTGGCAGAATTCGGTACTTTTTCTGGTAAGTTTCATGCATGTTTGGTATGTGGATAAAGAAATGGAGCAGAATTCGAATAATTGCCCGCCATAAGGTTTGTATGGTTCTGCCAATTTCACTGCTTTTCGAGCAGAATCTGCCACCTTTTCGAGCAGAATCCACCGTTCCCTACCACAGACACACACCACAAGACCATAAATCTGAAACGGCATGCATTTTGACACACACACGCACACATGCACACACACACACACACACACACACACACACACACACACACAGTCACACACACAACACACACACACACACACACACACACCACGAGACCATACATCTGAAACGGCATGCGTTTGTACAGGCTTTAGAACCACGAGTTAGGTGATCCACATCAAGGCAATACGCACCACCAGCCCAGCTACATGTACCGATATCTCATACTAGACAGCAACTGAACGCGGCACACATACTACACACAAGAGCGCGTACAGCGGCAACTTTCTCCTTATCCTTACGGTTGTCGAATACAGCATTGACGACACACCGAGACACACAGAGGAACACAAACTAAGGTCTGCAATGTACACATACAGTACCGTGACATCTGCATGCACAATGTACATGTATACACAGCTATGCGTTTGCGTGTTTTCATGCTCCCTTCAAAGGTTTATGTATACGGCATGTATGATTTATGTTGCTTGAGTACGCCCACTTTGAAGGTCGAAGTTGGATTATACAGGGCGTGAACAGGTGAGATTTTTATGTCTAGCTGTTAATTACCCTTACCTTAGCCCACCAAGGAAATCGGAATAATCAAACTCGATGGTGCTCCAACTTCATTTCGACGTAGAAAATTCGCTGTTTGAACATCTCAATTTCAAAGGGTAACCACTGATTTCGATGTGAAAAACGTTTCCTGGTCGCCATAAAAAAATTCCTGCCGACACACACCATAACAAGCTCCAAATTCACAAACAGTGGCCACAAACGGTTGCTCGTCATGAAGGTGGTTCGACACTTTCGACCAAATTCGTTCACTTCCGTATTCAGTTGACAATTATTTTTTGCCGTCATCAAGACTTATTTGGGCCGAAAAGCGCAAAAATCAGTGTTAAGCGGGATTCACAGAAGCTTTTTTGCGATGCGACACGCGATGCGACAGGCGCGAAACCGGGAAAACCCCAAATCGCAGCCATGTCGCACCCCACGCAACTGACGCAACTGGGCCATCGCATGCCATCGCACGCGCAGAAGTTGAGCTTGGCTCAACTTTTGCGATGCGATGCGATGCGACAAGCGATTTGGTGTACGATTTTGACCTTTTCTACAGCAAAGTTGTACAAAGGTGCAAGAGTTGCCTTTAAATTTTTACAAGTTGTGTCAAACCGCGCGAATATCATGGTGACGTACCCAAATCAGCAAAACTTTGTCGCATTGCTGACTTCTTCTGTGAATGGTATTTCGCGAGTTCGCATCGCACGCATCCATCGCAGATCGCGTCGCATCGCGTGTCGCATCGCAAAAAAGCTTCTGTGAATCCCGCTTAAGTCTCGAATAGTGGCAGAGATATGTTTTTTGCACGCTTGAGGATGGACTGCCGGAGCAAGCAGAACATGTTCTGGCCGACCCAGAACAGGTGCAGTCCCAACCAAACGCGCTGCTCTGGTGAATCCTGTTCTAGTTCGTACCAACCAAACGTGCCCTAAGTTGCCGCGATCCAAGTGCAGCTAACAGCCGTGTGGAGAGACCTGCACTGCTGGCAAGAGAAATGTGCTCAAACAGTCGCAAAGTAGTTTTTCTGCTGCTTTCTGAGTAGTAATTTTAGTAATTTACCCTAAAAAATTCAGATTCCGCGGGCAAAAGTGTGGATTCCGTGATTTCCGCGGATGATGGCAACAGTGTAGTGCTAGTGAGGGCGCCGACCCCGGTCAATCGACTGGATTTTCAGGTTCGCTGCATGCATGCATGCAGTAGATCTACCATGCTAGCGTGTTGTTATGCACGTGAGTGGTGACGCGTGTGTTATCAAAAGCCTTTTTGCAAATTTTGGCCATTTGCGCTAAAAAAACAACGACAAAAAAACCAACAAGATCAGAGCACCTCGATCTCGCCTTCATAATGTAGATCTACCAGCTAGCGCTAGCGTGTTGTTATGCTAAGGTCAGAAAGGACTTGGTGGCACTCGCTGAGTTATATCATCAGTTGAAGAATATTCCTTATCCTGGCGTCGATCGCTGAGAAGGTGCACTACTGGCTACTGACGTGCATACTAGTTTGTTACATTCACAACAGTGTTGCTGTGGTAATCCGCGCAGTGCTGAACATCTCTATTCACTGTGCAACTGTCTCATACCGCTATCAAAACTTACTGGGGTAAGAGCATTATGTATGTACAAAAAAGAAGATGAATGTTGAAGAAACAATAGTTGACTGGCGGGCTGAGTGCGTTCGAGCAATTGTTTTCCGGATTTCCAAGTGGCAATGTCATGCTGTGTTGTGTATCGGACATGCATAATCGTACCACCCTATCCGACTTTTCGGCCGAGGAAAAAATCGAGAATTATTTTGACAACTCCTAAAACTAGTAGAGAACGAGTACGGTCGTGTACATGTTGGTGACTCGTTTACCCATCCTTAGTTAGGCCAAATAATAATTGCCAGGGAATTTCGATGTGGTTGGCTGAAGTTTGTTCTCAAGTCAAAACAACACGTGTACATGTAGTTATAAACTGACTGAAGTGATCTTTTGCATTTTACTGAAAACCCCCAAAAGCAGTTTTACGAATCACGTCCTTCGTGACTGATCTGATTGAGGCAGTAAGTGTTGGTGACTGAAATCTGGTCCATGTAAGTCAGCTAGTACTGGACACTGTGCAACTGTAGACTTTCCAACATTGGGTTGTGCACCGCTGTATGGCCGGAAATGTATTATTCCGGATTTCATCTAGCATGGCTGTAGATATTGTGTACAGTTGCATGTATACTAGTATCTGATCTGTTGTATGTTGTGTGTTTGTGTGTGTGTGTGTATTTTGCCGCACTGTGTGTTATTCTCTACAGACCGGCAGTACGTAATCTTCTGAGAAATTCTCAGTAATCCACACCATACACTGTACGCTATACACCCGTGTACTACTGAATATACAACATCACCAGGAGAACATGTTTGCTTCAAAGTTACATGGCAATCTCAAGACTGTCAGTAAGTTTGTTCAGCGTGGTTATGCTGTGAGTGTACAGAGCCTGTTAGTCCAGTCAACCACCGTGAGCGGATCAAGGCATTGCGTTGCTAGTAAGGCGATTCAGACATCAGCACAGTTCAGACAGTCAGTTAGGTGGAGATCAGATCAGTCTGGTCGTCAAGTCACTACGGTACGTGATGCCTATGATGCCATTGATTCAATCTTTGATAGCATTGTGAAGTCACGCACTTTTCAACCCAGCTATCTACTGTCACAATGTTCTCTCATCCAACGACATGTTACTGAACTACGGAGTCCAAGCAAGGTTAGGGATATCCTGCAGGCATGTGCTCTTATCAGTGAGGAGAACACTGACGTGACCACACTGGCAGTATCTGCACTGAACCAACTAGCCAGTCTACCTACTGAAATCTGGCAAGAAAGCAAGAACCAACACACGCTGTTATGGGCAATGTACTGGGCCGCAAAGTGCCGATGTTCAACTCCAGGATTCACTAAGTTACTACAACAGCAGCCTGATGTCATGTGTATTGAGGAATGTAGAAATGTTGGTAATTGTGCATATGCATTGCTTATGTTGAATATGCCTGATCGTCACCTGGCCCAACACTTGATCAATCGCTACCTTACCATCCAGAGTACAGGTGATCCAAAGCATCGTCATACTGAAGTACTAGATATCCTTAGCTAAAAAAACGCTAACGTAAACGCAAACCTTTCCGTACTTCGGATCGTTCAAGCTGACTTTTCCCTTAGCACAAAGTACGTTATAGTTGAGACGAAGTAGTCGTGACAACCATGGCGATATGAATTTTCGTGGAAACAGATGCGGGAAATTCAAAATTTTGAACCAGGGATTAGTTTGCTGTCGTTCCGAAAGAATACCTTGGCGAGGTCTTTTACTCTGGAATAGCAAAAGCACGGCGAACATGAGTTTTCGCTGTTCCCAGGTCCTTGGAAACCCTTTCCTAAACGCAGCACCGAAGACTGTAAGGGTCCTCCAGCTCCAGCACGTCTGGGAGAGGCCGATGAATTTCTTCCTCAGGAGTGCCGCGGAACTGGTCCTTTGTTTCCCAGATGGGATAGAGGGAGAACGGCACGAAGCAGAGGACGCAGAAATTGTCAACTGAAAGGCAAAACTCGCCAAAAAGCAAATGTCACAAGAGGAAGCAATCTCGACTCTCGATCTCATCTCGATCTGCACGTCGACGTGCTTTTTATCTCCCGCCAGTTACAAAACAATGCAAGTTTTTGCATTTTTTGCAGAATTTCCATAACGAACGTCGGCCCGTTATTTTGAGCTCTGTAACGTTTTTCCGTTATCCGATAACGTCTTTTGTCACGGCTGGGAGTGAGTACCGTAAAAGTTAGCGTTATCGTACTTTTGCTAAGGATGTCTACTCTCACTACTTCTCTACTGTACACTGTGTGGTGTAGAGTGCAGTGCCTTGCTGGAGCTGATCAGTGTTGATCATCTGATACAGAGTAAGTCTATTCTGGAATAAGACCTATAAAATAGGGACGTGTGGTCTGCTGGTGGTTGTACGAGTATTTCCTTGCAGCACGGACTTTCAATGCACATCCACACCAATATCCTGTATGTTGTCTTTATGTGGATAATAAATCATTGTGTATTTTTTTTGCACGCAATCTGAAGATTCCAGATTGCCTGCGTAATCTGCAGATTGCGCACGCATCCTGGGGTGACATGGAAATATTTGTGGCGCCAGACCAGGTAAATCCTCGTCCCTGATATTCCGGGATACTTCCGGGAATACGCCCAAGTACGTGTGGTGCAAAATTCACGTGTGTGGTGAATTTTATCTGTGGGTTTTGCTGAGAACCTGAAGAGCACAACAAATTCATGTGGGGCGCAATCTGTGGACTTTGTTGAAAACATGAAGAGCGCAGGGAATCCGTGTGGGGCGCTATCTGTGAATTTCGCTGAAAACCATGATCAGCCCAGAGAATCCATTTGGTGTGCAGTCTGTGGGCGCAATCTGTGGTTTTTGTCACAGTGTGTACTGCTAAGGAAGGTATGCTTTCACATACATAATGGTGTTGGATGTTTTAGAGTGTATGTTGAATGATTCAAACTTGAATTTCCAATGAAGTTGTCATGGCAGGCTTAGGTTTGATATTGAATCATACGAAAAGAATAAAATGGGATATGGAGCTTGGGTTGGCTGTGACTCAGAGTTTCACGCCTGTGGCGATCATCAGACAGCAATCAGGGGCGTCGCACACGGTACGGTCACTACGGTATTGACCGTACCACGTTTTGCCCAAGACACCCGTGAGTCAACAAAATACACTGATCTGGGATGTATAATTTTCGAAAATTTTCGGCTCAGCCACCACTCCCCCACGAGTCAATTGTACTTCAGATGGCTGACCGTACCACACTAAAATACCTTCCAACGCCCCTGGCAATGATTACAAAAACGCAATGAATGTTCTTGATATAGTGTGGTAAGGTGCTAGTGGAATCAGAGAATTTAAGGGCAAATAAGGTGAAGCGGTGATTCTATGCATGTACTTGCAAGATCAGCGCCAGACATCAGGTGTAATCCTGGTTTATGTAACTGGAGCCGGTGTGAAGTTAGATAGGTAGAATTTGTATTCAATCATATACAGTGAAACCTGTCTAAGGCGACCCCTCAGGGGAAGAGAAAAAGTGGTCGCCGTGCCGGGCCAGGTGGTCTTCTTATCCAGGTTCAGTGGGTCACGTGACCATATCCACATGTGATACATCATTTTGATCAGTGTATCGCAGTGCACACGCCAATGCTACTCTAGCACTACTCATGTGCCTGGGGTCCTCAGACCTGTCAAGTGTCGTGCATGCACCATGTACGTCTACACTTCCTGCCTGCACTGATGTGTAGATCTACCATGCATGGTGCACTATGCAATGCGTACATTTACATGTACTAGCACTGTGCAACGCGGTCGCGGGTGGGTGGTCGTTGGTCGCGTTGAGCGAGTGGTCGCCTTATCCGAGCTGTTTTGAATGTGAATGCGTCCGTGAAAAGGAAAAGTGGTCGCCATATGCGAGTGATCGCCATTACAAGTTCTACTGTATGACATCAGTACGGTCGTTCAGTTTTGTGCAATGTTATCGCATGAGCTGATTGTCAAGTAACTGGTGGTGTTAGTGGACATCATAGCATAACTTGTAGTTCCTTGGTCCTTTTCTTTTCTATAAATACAAGTACTTGTATAACCAAGAGTGTATAATTTTAAGTCTCGAGTACTCGCATTGAAGGACATGTCCATGTATCCGGAACATTTGTTTCCTGGCGAAATATTTATGTGTCTAAGAGAATGTCCCTGCATGCGAGTGAATACGATATATACTTATGCACTGGATTGAAGAATGCGACCGATTAAAATATACTCATGACAAGTTGAGTAACATACTCGTGCAAAGCCATGTATGTTTGTAAACAGGACAGACATTATGTACTTACGTATGTATACAGTATTATTAAGTCACACACACCGACGATGACTCATGTAGTGTTCTGACTTTTAAGTGTGAGGAGTAACACAAGTAGAGTTGGTGTGAATATGACCAATGATCACATCCAAATGTCAACTACCGCTTGAAATTTTTATTTTCACATTCTGAGATATTGCTGGTCTGTGCCCATACCACTGTGTGTTCCTCTCAATTCTGTCTGTCCTGACTTCTGTGCAGAATGCGATCCGCGCCTTGTGCAACTGCTATTTTTGCACAACACCCTCCCTGGTACTAACGACCAGCGGCTACAGATATTGGAAACATGTTTGGTGCGGTTCCGAAAGGCTGTGGCAAGTCGGTATTCAGGTCGAATGCATGACATGCTGTCATACTTCATTGGCTCAAAGTACACCACTGGCATTTCTCAGGTTGATGGTGTGAAAGTTCAAGCATTCTGTGTATTCAACCGAGGCTATGAACCAGTGGAGACTGACGCGTATCCAGCTGATGTATACAATGGTGTATCAGTAGATATGACAACAGCTAGACGTCATGGCTTCAATGTTGTGGCATGTCTGGGTGTGAGTGACACTCGGTTACTACGTCATCCTGTACGTACACCTAACGGGTATGATACTCTTCAGGCATCGGCACTGAAATCTCAAGGATGTTATATTATTCCGGTGAGTTCCAGTGCTAGTGATTTGATTTTGATGATGTGTGTCTTGATTCTTTAGTGACAGTGGGAAGAAAAGAGCTTGTATGTCACGGCCGCATTGCGAGTTTGTGACCTGGCTTAGATCAGTCTAGTGGCTACCCAGACTCCCAGGTAGACGACCAATATAGTCGCCATCCAAGTTAGCCAGCTCACACAGATTGACATGTTTCTAATTCCACTTGAACCGTGTTTATTGAACTATTGCTATGCTAAGTCGAAAGATCAGCGTGAAGAGTCAAAGACCCAGACAGAGCAGGGGAGAGGCGGAGTGACTCTCCCAGGATCGAGAGTGAATTGAGAGAGTAGTGAGCTCGCCAAGAGTCGAGGATGAATGTCAGCAAAACATCTCCTTATGCTACATTATGTGATCAAAACTATACAGCGGCAAGAATGTGTAAGGATTATTTCTATATTTCAACAGTAGTGCAATCAGCCAAACTGGAATGTAGTACAGCGATCAATACGGGGAGCCTGCTCACCCAAATGTGAATATTAATCATCTCCATATGCTGGCATTACCTTGGTCCGCGATCCGGTAGTTGGGATGCATTGCAGCTGGCGGGAAGCGTAGCTGTGTCATTCTTGTGGCTTCACCCAAGGCGGGCTCTTCCCCAAAACATAGCAGCAGACGGCAGAGCCGCTTTCCCACCAAAAGGGTACAGAGTCCACAGTACGTGAAGCAGTGCAGACCCTTTACATTGTACGATGCGAGAAGAAGCGCCACTCTTGCTCAACTAACAAGGGTATCAGCTCCCTTGCAGGACGAAGCGTGGTTCCCTTAAGCTCAACAGTGTAGTGAGTACAACCCTGACAACTTGTACTGAAGGTGTCGTCGACGTACAACAACACTTGGTGGCTCTCTGCCACAAGCTGAAAGCTATGATTGCTCAACTAACGAAAGTGCCAAATCCTTCGCAGGACGATTCATAATTCTAACAGAACTCTAGAATATTTCTAGAATATTTCGGAGTCCAGATTTTGGCTTGTTGAACTCAATGTATGGTCGCTTTCACGACGAGTCTAATCCTGGTTATCACATGTACACAATGAGAGTTTGGAGTGTTTTTACTGCCTCCTGTTGCGCTAGTTTAGTAGTACGACTTAGTCTCACCCTTCTGAAGATGGTATTCAATGACGGATTGACTATAGAGACATTTATCCCCTGGATGAGCTACACTTCGAATTACACCACTATTTCTTGCTCTCTTGATAGGTGGTACTCGAATATGGCGCTCGGTACTCGCAGAGAAGCAGACACTTTATCCCGGATTTGCTGATCAATTATCCGCATCACATTGGCGTGTTCAAAGACCTGTTGCCTGCTAAGCAGTGATGGACATACACACTGATGTCATACTTAACACTATGGTAAGTTTACAGAATGTTAGATGATGTATTTGTCTAGTTTCGTTCTTGCAGCATCGTTGGCTGCAATGTCTAGTTTGAAAAGAGAAATAAAACTGATTGCAGAAGTATAACATAAGTACATGACACAAACAAGGCAGGCAGGGCAGCTCGAAGTAGCCGTGAACGCCGCTGTCTGATGTTTGCTGAAATATGTTAAATTTGTACAGCTTCACAGCCCTTCGTCTCTAGTGTTTGTCTACATAACAGGACATGTCTATGGTAATGGAGTCTGTAATGAACAGCATGCTAGATTCTCGCTTTGGATGGATTTCTTGTACTTGGTAATGGACCACACTCGAAACCGTGACTGGTTGTTGGTTTTTGTGGCTGGATGAAAGGGCATATTAGACTGTATGACTGGTTGTTGGTTTTTGTAGCTGGATGAAAGGGCATATTAGACTGTATGACTGGTTGCAAGACCTGTAACTGTTCACAGGGGCCGGACTGTTCACCGACGACCACATTTACTTACTTGACTTTGCAACTAAGTGAATGGGCTGAAGTGTTATTTTGTTGTGAACTTAATTTTTGACATCACGTTTCATGCACAAGTAAATGTACTTGCAAGTACATGCACGTTAAAAAAAACTGCTCTCGCAGGTCTTATTGATGCAAGGCAAGATTAGAAAAGAGGGTCACGGCTTCCATGACTAATCAAAATAAATGTGAACGAAGAATTCTGCTGGCCCCAAAGGTCCCAAACCCATCTCCAGAGTTGCACGCTCCACTGCATCATGTACTCTTGCTGACGTTACAGTCAGTATTAACACAGAGATACACGAACAAGTAGCTAGCCAGGTCGGGAAAGAAACTTGATAACCACCATAGAGAGTGGAGTGCGCTGTGTAATACTTCCTGATCTTAAATAATTGTAATTGCTGTTTGCGTGGGTCTTCTGTGTTCTCTCAGGTACCTCTGAACAGCCGAATACTATGCCGAATTGTGCAGGAAGTGTGTGATAATATCATGGGAGACTGGAATATGGTGTCCATCTTGTGATTTTTAAAGTTATTATTTCTCCGATTCCTTTCTTTTTCTACTGACCAGAACAGTGAGTAAGTTGGTGCTGCGTCTTGGTTCATTCCACTCTATTGGCTGAGTAACTGAGTAACTTAGTAGGTGAGTACATCGGATGTGAGAGGGTAATGCTGCTAGTGCTAGTGCAGTATGCATGTTGATTGTGTTATTGAAATCAAGGCATTGTCGAATTTTGTGTGTGTGTGTGTGTGTGTGTGTGTGGTACATGGTGTATGTGTGTGTATGTGTGTATGTGTGTATGTGTGTGTGTGTGTGTGTGTGTGTGTGTGTGATTACTTTACTTCCCATTTCTTTTTTTCTGTTCAGAGTGCGTACATATTGTACGTTGATATTGTGAATCCTCCACATGTGTATTCACTGCTATTCAGCTTCCATTGTGCGTGTGTGTGCTTGTACATTAATTTTAATTCCCATGAAGTTCGTTTTTCTTTGTGTGGGCATATACGTTGATATTGTGAATCCTCCACATTTGTGTTGTTCCTTCCATTGTCCATACAACATGTAGTACATGTAGCGTCTGGAGTGGCCAGGATCCTGATTCTTGACTGAGTTACATCTTTAAAAGGTAGTAGCGTCTGCCATGATCTCTGTGTGTGTGTGTGTGTGTGTGTGTGTGTGGTGTGTGTGTGTGTGTGTGTGTGTGTGTGTGTGTGTCCAACCTGTCGGAAGGCTACCCTCTTGCCAAAGCATTTTTGGAAGTTGGACTAGTTTCGGCTCCACAATCCAGTGTGTCGTTACTATAATTATAGCTTTCATGGCTGAGGTTGTTGATACGTCTGTTGGCCCTAGGTTCCCAGTACCCAGTTGCCGAGGCTGGTTGGTAAAATAACTCCAATTTCACTTCAAGGTACCAGTGCATCTAGTGTCTTCTTTTATCAAAGCAGCGTGCTGTCTATACTGGTTACCCCAGCAAGTGTAGGGTGTGCATAGGTAATTGTCTTGGCCGTCCTATTCCGATGTACTCCGTGTGGTGTAGACCAGGTGTGCATTGGGGGGTCGATTCACATGGCTTCGCCAGTTGTGTGGATTAGACAGTTATCTGGCACTTGTCTTGATCTGTTTCAATCAGAATCAGATCCGCTATCGTTGCTATAAAGAGAAAATCTGTGGGTGCACATCCAGTGCATTTGCAGATTTGCGTGCTTCTCTTGCGACGGGCATGGTACATGGTGTGTGTGTGTGTGTGTGTGTGTGTGTGTGTGTGTGTGTGTGTGTGTGTGTGTGTATGTGTTCGGTCAGGCCGGCACGTCATGTGTCGGTGACAGGAGGACAAAACTAAAAGAGCTGGCATTGCACCCGGCGTGGGTCGATTCACCCGCGAAACGTGACTAAGTACCAGCACAGTTCTGTGCTGAGCTCTCTTGTTTCTCTGGTTTTTTTATGTGAAAAAGAGAAGAAACACATGAGAACATTGTATTACTGGCTCAGTATCCGAGTATATATTTTATGTGTATGCTCACAGTGTGGGTATTAGTGTAAGGCGGCACGAACCATGTGAGATCGGATTGTGACTGATCACGTGCGTTGCAGCCTGGTTTACGTAGCTTGTTCGTTTGAGCCTTTGAGGATATAGAACTAACATACATGTATGATGTAGACCGATCCTAGCGATGCCCCAGTGCGCTGGCCATGCAGCCGCGATTAAGCGGTACACACATACCTACATTTATGCGTTGCAACACGCAGCGTTCTGTAGATCTACGCGCTGAGCTAGCTGAGGGCGCCGAGTCGCCGAGCCGCCGACCCCGGGCCCGGTCAATCGACTGGATTTTCAGGTCCGCTTCAGTTTTGCCAGTACTGGCACTTGGCAGTAGATCATGGTAGATCAACCAGCTAGCTAGCGACTAGCGTGTTGTTATCATGGTTATGCACTTGAGACTTGAGTGATGACGCGTGTGTTATCAAAAGACTTTTTGCAAATAATTTGGTCATTTGCGCTAAAAAACAACGACAAAAAAACAATACAAGAAACAACAAGAGCACCTCGATCTCGCCTTCATAATGTAGATCTACCAGCTAGCGCTAGCGTGTTGTTATGCTAAGGTCAGAAAGGACTTGGTGGCACTCGCTGGTTTATCTCATCAGTTGAAGAATATTCCTTATCCTGGCGTCGATCGCTGAGAAGGTGCACTATTGGCTACTGACGTGCATAATAGTTTGTTACATTCACAACAGTGTTGCTGTGGTAATCCGCGCAGTGCTGAACATCTCTATTCACTGTGCAACTGTATCATACAGCTATTCTAACTTACTGGGGTAAGAGAATTATACATGTACAAAAAAGAAGATGAATGTTGAAGAAACAATAGTTGACTGGCGGGCTGAGTGCGTTCGAGCAATTGTATTCCGGATTTCCATGTGGCAATGTCATGCTGTGTTGTGTATCGGACATGCATAATCTTACCACCCTATCCGACTTTTCGGCCGAGGAAAAAATCGAGAAGTAGTTTGACAACTCCTAAAACTAGTAGAGAACGAGTACGTGTACATGTTGGTGACTCGTTTACCCATCCTGTCCGTAAATTTCATATGGCATTCAATTGACGGTAACTTTGGTGTTTCTCAATGGATTTGAGTGAAATTTTGACCACACACTCCTGCCACTATGCTGGCCCTCAGGACATGATTTACAAGTTCTTGCGCCTCACTGACAGGCTTTGAAAACTCAAATTTCCGGCATAGTGCCACGGTGTGTGAGCCACCCAGGAGCTAAACAAATGCATTTACAATTTTTTCACATTTTCGTGCCCATTCTATCCGTGCGCGGGACCCAAACCTAAAACAAGTCCAGAAGCAGCCATGGGTGGTGGGGTAGGGCCCCTCAACGTGGCCCTGGAATCTGTCACAACGGAACGAGTGGGCGTTCTCTCACAGACTCCCACAGATCCAAGTCAATTTTTGAATTTTTTTAGGTTTAGCACGTGCTACGAGGTCGTACCTTTGATACAACATCCAGTGCTGGGACCTCCACAGCAAGCCATTTCCACAGCGCTGCACACGAAATCCAGGATACCTTCAGAAACCGGCAAAGACTACCACTCACGTTCCACTACTGCCTAGTACTGAATCCTACCTGACTTCTTGACACGACTCAAACTTGCCAAAGTCACTAAATCAACGTCAACTACAATAATCAAGCCACATATCTGCAACGTCACGAGGGTGCTGGCAAAAGTCCTGCTGCACGGCGGCGGGCAAAGCCCGCCGCCGTGCAGCCCAATACATGGTTTTTTAACATGATTTTTGGACTTTTTTGGACTTGGAGCAAAATTCTGCACACTTTCGAGTGTTTCCATGATACGAAAAGTTGCGCACGGTCTGCTCAGATTCAAATACAGTGCTGCCAACAAATGACAGCGTTCAACAAAAAAAATCTTTCCTTGCAAGGGCACATTTTCGGGCATACTCTTGAACGGCTGGTCAGATCGGGACACAATTTCAGAGAATTTGCAGCTATTCATGCTCTTTCAACTGATGTAGCACTCGATATGAATTTACGAATTCGACTTTTCAGGGATTTTACGACCAGTCTGCCCCCTTTGTTGTGAAACGACAAGTTCTCGAGAGTGAAAGGCCTTCTCGCTTGTGACATTGTGTTCGTTCCAATGCAGTTGTATCCCGACTCCGCCGTACCGCTGATGTTTACGACGTAGTATACCCTACATGCGCTATGTGCGGTTTGCTGTGTGCGCTGTCATTTTCACGCTATAACTACCTGGTGGTTTTAGTGTTATACATTCATTCATTCATTGTTTAGTTAGTCGATGGAAGTGAAATATACTGTTGAGAATAAATAGTTGTCCTCGTGCCATGTGGGGTCGTTCGTTCCTGACACTTTAGAGAACCAGAGGGTTCACAACACCCTTAATTAATTACTGTTAGGCCAAATTGCCAGGGAATTTCGATGTGGTTGGCTGAAGTTTGTTTTCGAGTCAAACAACACGTGTACATGTAGTTATAAACTGACTGAAGTGATCTTTTGCATTTTACTGAAAATGCCCAAAAGCAGTTTACGAATCATTTCTTTCGTGACTGATCTGAATGAGGCAGTAAGTGTTGGTGACTGAAATCTGGTCAATGTAAGTCAGCTAGTACCGGACACTGTGCAGCTGTAGACTTTCCAACATTGGGTTGTGCACTGCTGTATGGCCGGAAATGTATTATTCATGATCCCGGATTTCATCATGTCTAGCACTGCATGTATATCTGATCTGTTGTATGTTGTGTGTATGTGTGTGTGTGTGTGTGTGTGTGTGAGAGAGAGAGTGTGTGTGTGTGTGTGTGTGTGTGTATGTGTGTGTGTGTGTGTGAGTGTGTGTGTGTGTGTAAAAAAAAAAAAAGAAGAAAAAAGACCAAAAATAGGGATTCACTGGCCAGAAAAAAGTCACTTCAAAATAGCTGTATGGTGTAGACCAGGCTGAATAGTGACGGTCAATTCTTCAGCCTTGCAAGCTGTTGAGTGATGCAATCCCAGCACAAGTTGCTATGGCTTCTGCCGTAGCATTGCTATCATTGCCTCCGGCGATGGGCGTCAAAGGTCAGGTGTGTGTGTATGTTGTGTGTGTGTGTGTGTATTTTGCCGCACTGTGTGTTATTCTCTATAGACCGGCAGTACGTAATCTTCTGACAAATTCTCAGTAATCCACACCATACACTGTACGCTATACACCCGTGTACTACTGAATATACAACATCACCAGGAGAACATGTTTGCTTCAAAGTTACATGGCAATCTCAAGACTGTCAGTAAGTTTGTTCAGCATGGTTATGCTGTGAGTGTACAGAGCCGGTTAGTCCAGTCAACCTGCGCGTCAAGGCCATGTGTTGCTAGCAAGTTGACTCAGACATCAGCACAGTCCAGGCAGTCAGTTAGGTGGAGATCAGATCAGTCTGGTCGTCAAGTCACTACGGTACATGATGCATATGATGCCATTGATTCAATATTTGATAGCATGGTGAAGGTACGCACTTTTCAACCCAGCTATCTACTATCACAATGTTCTCTCATCCAACGATATGTTACTGAACTACGGAGTCCAGGCAAGGTTAGGGATATCCTGCAGGCATGTGCTCTTGTCAATGAGGAGAACACTGACGTGACCGCACTGGCAGTATCTGCACTGAACCAACTAGCCAGTCTACCTACTGAAATCTGGCAAGAAAGCAAGAACCAACACACGCTGTTATGGGCAGTGTACTGGGCCGCAAAGTGCCGATGTTCAACTCCAGGATTCACAAAGTTACTACAACAGCAGCTTGATGTCATGTGCATTGAGGAATGTAGAGATGTTGATAATTGTGCATATGCATTGTTAATGTTAAATATGTCTGATCGTCACCTGGCCCAACACTTGATGAATCGCTACCTTACCATCCAGAGTACAGGTGATCCAAAGCATCGTCATACTGTAGTACTCTCACTACTTCTCTACTGTACACTGTGTGGTGTAGAGTGCAGTGCCTTGCTGAAGCTGATCAGTGTTGATCAACTGATACAGAGTAAGTCTATTCTGGAATAAGACCTATTGAATGGAGACTTGTGTCTGTTGGTTGTGGAATTTCTGCTCACACGGAGTTACAAATGACATTCATACCACACACCTCTGTAGTAATTGTCCTTGGTGTCTCAGAGTTGAAACCAAGTGTTGTTTTAGACGGGAACAGAAACGATCTCTGTTTATGGTTTTTGCTACACAGTATTCTGCAAGTGCAGATTTACTTTCACATACATATTATGATGATGTGTGTTGTAAACTGATCATAATTCAACTTGGGTTAAAATAAAAAGTGATGATGGAAGGATTATGGGTATGATTTTGAATCATGCAGTTGGACAGTCTGAAGCCATTCCAAACTTGTGTTAGTATTTCAGCAATCAACTACATTCTAGTGATATGGGTGGGGCATCCTGCAACTAAACAGCACAATTGGAAGTTTTGAGCACACCTGCCTTATTCCTCAGCACTGCGAAATCACACTTCAGTCCACTGTATTAGTTTCAACATTTACACAAATTACTATCACCAGAATGCAGTACAATGTGCAATATGCCATATGCATCCTGCTGATGTTTGGAGTCAGGACAGACAGCATGGACTTGTGTGTACTTCAAGAAGCATGTGTACCAAATTCGTAACTCACATACCAACAAAAATTCATCCAGTGTTGTTCCCCTGACTGTGTCTGTTTTATAGGAAGTAGTCTGTTGGCGTGGAAATGACAAATGAATCACTTTCAGATGTCATCGATCTTTGATTTTTTTTCATTTTCACAATGTCATCCTAAAATGTATCTGTTGGTCTATGTCCATACCACTGTGTGTTCCTCTCGATTCTCTCTGCCCTGACTTCTATGCAGAATGCGATCCTGTACGTGTCCAACTTCTATTTTTGCACAACACCCTCCCTGTCACTAACAACCAGCGGCTACAGATGATGAACAGGTGTTCAGTGCGGTTCCAGAAGGCTGTGACAAGTCGGCAGTCAGGTCGAATGTATGACATGCTGTCATACTTCATTGGCCCAAAGTACACCACTGGCATATCTCTGGTTGATGGTGTGAACGTCCAGGCATTCTGCATATTCAACCAAGACCATGAACCAGTGGAGACTGAAGCGTATCCAGCTGATGTATACAACGGTGTATCAGTAGATATGACTGCAGCTAGACGTCATGGTTTCAGTGTTGTGGCATGTCTGGGTGTGAGTGACACACGGTTACTGCGTCATCCTATACGTACACCTAACGGATATAGATTTCTTGAGGCATCGGTACTCAAATCTCAAGGATGTTATATTATTCCGGTTAGTTCCAGTGCTAGTGTTTTGCCTTTGATGATGCCTGTCTTGATTCTACAGTGCAGGGTGGAAAAAGGAGCTTGTGCATAAGGATAGTTTTGAGTGTTTTGACTACATGCTGCTGCCCAAGTCTAGTTGTGAGACATAAAACAGTTTTATAGTCTCACACTGTTCACCCATCTGAAGATTGTGTTCAGTGTTAAAAGAGAGTTTTTTTTATCCTGGATGAGCTTAAATGTTGCATTACTTCACACTCTTTCTGTCTACTTTGATAGATGGTACTCGAATATGGCGCTCGGCACTCACAGAAAAGCAGCCACACTATCCCGGATTTGCTGATCAATTATCCGTATCACATCACCGTGTTCAAAGACCTGTTACCCGCCAAGCAGTGATGGACATACACACTGATGTCATAGTCTACATGATGGTAAGTTACAGAATCATTAGTTGCTGTACATGTATCTGCCATGGTGTAGTTTAGTGTTATATTCTTTCAACCTCATTGGGTGCAATGTCTATAACTGATAGCAGAACACTAATGGGAGTGAGGTACGCGAGTTGTTGGGCGAATTCCTTCGACCTGACCGAACTAGAAAAGCACAACGGCAAGGAATTGATCTGGCTATATCGTGGTGGTTACCTAGCTATGTTGATGAATACAACGGGTAGTGAGACTGATTAGATGACCTGTGGAAGACTATAATCCAGGAATTACAGAGTCTTGGGTTGAAGATTACGATCAATGCTAACCTAGAAGTAGTGAACTTCCTCGTTATCACACAAGCAAATCTGTAAACCAGTCAACACAAATCATACCGAAACCGGGCGCCACGACTCTATTGTCGTCCGGAAATGGTACTAGAGTGCAGTGGCGCAACCTGCACAGTCTGAGCGCGGTCCGCTAGCAGGGGAGAACCCCATGCGCAGGGTAACGCCAAACGGGACCTGAAAAAGGTGACAAGGACAACACTATACCTGAATACCCAGTCTAACTATCCGCCGGTGATAATACTTCAGTACAAGATCTCCTCAAGCCTACCAGTAGAAGAATATCCGATATCTTGGCTGACCCTGATGTGTTCCAGGAGGCTGTACCACCATAAAGGAGTGTGCTGATTAGCAGTAGGTATTGTGAACCCCTAGAGTTGTGTAGTGGACTATCTATTCAGAACATTGACGAATTCCTTTCTGATATGCTCCTCATGACTGGTCTGGGGGCACAGTAGAAACTGTGATTGGTTCAGCCATGTTTGTTTGGTATTGCGACTTGTCACAGGGCATTAGTTTTTTTGTTGACGATATGACTGGTTACAGGACCAGTGACTGTTCAGAGGGTCTGTACTACTCGCAGGGCCTGGACTGGTCACAGGGCCTGGACTGGTCACAGGGCCTGGACTGGTCACAGGGCCTGGATTGATCACAGGGCCTGGACTGGTCACAGGGCCTGGACTGGTCGCAGGGCTTGGACTGTTCACAGGGCCTGGACTGGTTATAGGGCATGGACTGGTCACAGGGCCTGGACTGGTCACAGGGCCTGGACTGGTCACGGAGTTCTACACAAAAAAACTAGACTTAGATACGCAGAAGTGCACCATATCGCTTACATAATCTTTGCCGTCTAGTTTTCTTTAAAACTGACATCACAGGTCTTATTGATACAGAGCAAGAGTATAAAAGTGGATCATGGCATCCATGACTAATCAAAACGTATATAAATGGAGAATTCTACTGTCCAGAACCCATCTACAGAGTCGTACACTCTGCTTTATGTATTCTTGCCATCGCAACAGTATGGTACAGAGATACAGTCAACTTCGCTAATAACGACTACGGATATAACAACATTTCGCGAATAGCGACAGAATTTCCATGCCCAGAGCAAATTGCCATCTAACTATAATACAAGCGAGGGTCCCTGGTTCGAGTCCTGGTGGTGACAGTCAATTTTTTCTTCAGACTTTTCCCGTTTGTCTCTTTCCCTCAAACCTGTTAATAACTATAATACATAATACATATAATGAGACTTCGGATATAAGGACACTTCGCAAATACAGACACTTTTCTGATGCCCCGCCGAGTGTCATTATACGCAAAGTTGACTGTACATGCATGTACATGTAGCTAGCCACGTCAGGAAAGAAACTTGACCACCACCATAGAGGGTGGGGTGAGCTGTGTAATACTTTCCTGATTCTAGTATTTGCTGGTTGTGTACTTCTACGGTTTTCTCGCAGATATCTCTTAACAGCAGAAAACTAAGCCGAATTGTGCAGGAAGTGTGTTTAAATCACTCGAGACTGGAATATGTCTGTCTAGTGATTGAAGTTTAAATTTCTTCGATTCCTTGCCCCTTTTTCTGCTGAGCCGAACACTGAGGAAGTTGGTGCTGCATCTTGTTTAATTCCACTCCCGGCTGAGTAACTGAGTACATCGGATGTGAGAGGGTAATGCTGCTAGTGCTAGTGAAGTATGCATGTTGATTGTGTTTTTGAAATCAAGGCATTGTTGAGTTTGTGCGCGAGTGTTTGCGTATCTGTGCATTCAATTCATTCCCATATTTTATCTTTGTGCGTGCTTATATAATCATGTACCTTGATATTATTATTGTGAATCCTCCACATGTGTGTTTTCAGCGTCCATTGTCCATAGTACACGTAGTACATGTAGCATCTGGAATAACCAGGATCCTGATTCTTGACTGAGCTACATGTTTAAAAGGTAGTAGCGTCTGCCGTGATCTGTGTGTGTGTGTGTGGGGGGGGGGGGGGTTCTGTAAGGCGGCACGAACCATGTGAGATCGGATTTTGACCAATCGCGTGTGTTGCAGCCTGGTGGCGTGGCTTGTCCGTATGAGGATTAACATAGAACTAACATGGACCGATCCTAGCAAGGGTCCTGACCTGCCTCTCTTGTTTCTCATCAACAAATCACTTCAATCTACATGTACATGACCTACTGTCGTGGGCATGGAAATCCAGTCGATTGACCGGGGCCGGCGCCCTCAGCGCGTACAGAACGCTGCGTGCAGTGCACATGTTCATCCGATGCGACCAGCACGCTGAAGCGCATAAATGCATGTGTGTATCCCTTATCCACGGCTGCATAGCCAGAGCCCTGGGGCCGGTAGACGCGCGACCAGATTTCCATGTCCACGACAGTATGTCATGTAGCGTACGGATGTCCAGATATCACTGCTGCTCGGTTCTGAATACTGTTTCTGTCTTTGATCTCGTATTGAAAAATAAGTAGATCTACCGGGGGGGGGGGGGGGGGAGCTATCCGGATGAATACATGATAACCGTAATGTCCCGAGTGCGGCTTGTGTTTGGGGCAGCGCGCTAGCGGCAACTCAGCAGTCAGAGAAAATCATGCATGCAGTTGCACCGGACTGTTACCATGGTTACTGTGTTAGTGTTATGTGCAGACCGTGTCCGTAGGGTTTGACACGTGAGTGATGACGCGTATGTAACATTGTTATCAAAAGTCTTTTTGCAAATTTTGGCCATTTGCGCTAAAAAAAACGATATAAAAAAACAAGAAACAACAAGAGCACCTCGATCTCGCCTTCATCGTATCAATACGTATTGAGTGTAGAATGTAGATCTACCAGCTAGTGCTAGCGTGTTGTTATGCTATGGTCAGAAAGGACTTAGTGGCACTCGCTGGTTTATATCATCAGTTGAAGAATATTCCTTATCCTGGCGTCGATTGCTGAGAAGGTGCACTATTGGCTACTGACGTGGATAATAGTTTGTTACATTCACAACAGTGTTGCTGTGGTAATCTGCGCAGTGCTGATAATCTCTGTTAGTCACTGTGCAACTGTATCATACGGCTATCAAAACTTACTGGGGTAAGAGAATTATGTACCGGTATGTACAAAAAAGAAGATGACTGACTAGTACTAGTACATGAATGTTGAAGAAACAATACTAGTAGTTGACTGCGGGGCTGAGTGCGTTCGAGCTTTTTTTTTCCTGATTTCAATGAGGCTATGTGTTGTGTATCGGACATGCATAATCTTACCACCCTATCCGACTTTTCAGCCGACGAAAATATCGAGAGGTTTTAATATTAAAGGGAAACTGAACGCCAAAAATAAGTATGGCTTATCCGAAGGGGAATTGGGCACTGATTCCGATGAGCTATGTCTCGAGCCGATCAGAGAAGAGGAACCGTGTCAAATTTCATAAATAACACCTTCCATATTTGGAAATTGGGCTTGATGACGTGCGTACTGCTTAGCTGTCACCATGCTGTGCATGCTCAGCAGTGTAATTGAATGGAAGAAAACAATTACTCTGTCCCCGGGGGAAATTGCGATTCCGCGGCCGCGTTTTTTTCCGCGTTTTTTGCGATTTTTTAAAAGACCGCGTTTTCCGCGATTTTCCGCGATTTTCCCGCGTTTTTTGAACTTTTTTGTTGCACTACATGTACACACAGTGCACTGTTCGGTCAGCAACGTCTCATCGTGGCGGCTTTTTACTCAAATATGACGAGTGCTCACACCAGAGACTTGTAACTGATTGATTTCACTACATACTCACTGAAAATTGCCGCACATCAATATTATTCACCGCATATTTACCGCATATTTACCGCAAATTCACCGCAAATTATGCCATATTATTTTCCCCGCGTTTTTTGCGATTTTTTTCCGCAATTTTCCCCGGGGACAGATTACTTTGGTGTTTTGCAGCTCTATTTCGTTACCTGACGGTAACCAAATCTAGATGTAGGAATCTGTTGAGCAGGAGAGTGACACATGTCTTCCCGAAGGCTGTCCAGGCTGCAGTGGTGATGAAGAAGACACGATCATCACCCCGAGATCGATTGTAGCGAATTGGAAAACTCATGGTGAATTTGCTTCCACTCCAAGGCAATGTCGAGGTATGAAGGGTGCTTGTACTGCCTTCCAAAGTGAAGAGGAGATGAACATGGCTGTGCATAGCTGTTGTTCTATGCCAACTTACCTACTCTTGCTGATACCGTAGTGGCATATTGCAAATTTCGTGGACGAATAACTCTCTAGTCACTAGTGGCTAGTGAGCAACACTAACAGGTGAGATTTTTCAATTTGACAAAAAAATGTTTTTGTTTGAGAACTGACAGTGGCAGTCATTTGACTCAGTAGGTGTCTTTGCTGCTTCTTTCCCTTCATTCGTAGGGTTGTGCTTGAATAGTACAAGTGCTTGAAGTGAAATAAAATACATAGAACATGTGGAACATAAATCTAATCAAGCATCAGTACATGTATTGCGAATTTCAACTTCAAAGCACATTAAATGTCCATATATCACAAAGTTTATGGAATCAGGAGGACACCATGTGTTCAACGAACACATACACACATGCTGTATTGCGCACACACATGCACACATGTGCGTGCACCCCCACCCCATCCCACAGACACGCGCGTGCAGCGCGCACATCCATACACATGTGCATGTACCCCCCCCCCCCCCCCCCGACACACACACACACACTCCTACCCATACACATGTGCGTAGGACCCCCCCCCCCACACACACACGTGTGCACAGACGAATACAGAAACACACACGCCCGAACACACAAGATACGTGTAAGTGTACATGGTCTTCCTGGTGCAGATGCGGGGCCAGCACAATGGAAAATACCTCCATCAAGATGCTTGATCAAGTGTTGTGATAATGGCACTGTTTGTTTGTTTTTACAAAGAAGTGTGGGAAGGACTACAATGCGTTATAATTCATAATTGTTCTTTGCCGGCTTGTACTGTGCAGACCAGAATGCTTTGCTATCAACTCCTGGCTTTCCATCGGCATGGTGTTCAGCTGCAGCGGCATCTGGTCCGGGGAGTTGAAGTTGCTGGATGGCTGCACTGACACAGGATGGGTTTGCGTTGGCAATGCGATACGGCAGTCATTCCACATCATGAGCTACATGTTTATGTAATTTATATTGTCGCTCGTCCAGCAACGTCAAGGCTCTGCATGTAAACACAGGAGAATACCATAATGAAAAATACTACTCAGGGGATATTATTATAATTTTGGATTAGCAATTTCGTGACATTTATGAGTTCCTGTCTAAACCATGCCATGATATTGATTTCTATCTGCTCACAAAGTACCTTGTATTGTAACAATGCTCTGCCTAATCACTACCCTCCGCCAATTATTAGATTCACACAATATTCACAACGTATGCAACACAATGCTGTCTGTTGACACTACTTCGAACTGAAATGCTCACTACTCCTCTCCCGTTTTCAGCTCCCTCTACCTTATGAATACTCTACATTACTGGTTTCGTTTCTACCCTTTCCATTGCTGCCAGCTAACAGTCTTTTTCAATGCACAGCACCACCTTGAAATTTTTGTGATTTAATGTACACATACTTTGAGTTTGAAGTTGAAATTCGAACTACATCAGTACATGATCAGATTTTTGTTCCACATTTTCTATTTATTTTTACTTCAAGCACAACCCTACCGATGAAGGGAAAGAAGTAGCAGAGAGACACCTACTGAGTCTAATGACTACCATTGTCAGTTCTCAAACAAAAACAATTTTTGTCAAATTGAAAAATCTCACCTGTTAGTGTTGCTCACTAGCCACTAGTGACTTAGAGTTGTTCGTCCACGAAATTCGCAATATAGCACTACAGTACCAGCAAGAGTAGGTAAGTTGGCATAGAACAACAGCTATGCACAGCCATGTTCATCTCCTCTTCACTTTGGAAGGCAGTACAAGCACCCTTCATACCTCGACATTGCCTTGGAGTGGAAGCAAATTCACCATGAGTTTTCCAATTCGCTACAATCGATCTCGGGGTGATGATCGTGTCTTCTTCATCACCACTGCAGCCTGGACAGCCTTTGGGAAGACATGTGTCACTCTCCTGCTCAACAGATTCCTACATCTAGATTTGGTTACCGTCAGGGAACGAAATAGAGCTGCAAAACACCAAAGTAATTGTTTTCTTCCATTCGATTACACTGCTGAGCATGCACAGCATGGTGACAGCTAAGCAGTACGCACGTCATCAAGCCCAATTTCCAAATATTGAAGGTGTTATTTATGAAATTTGACACGGTTCCTCTTCTCTGATCGGCTCGAGGCATAGCTCATCGGAATCAGTGCCCAATTCCCCTTCGGATAAGCCATACTTATTTTTGGCGTTCAGTTTCCCTTTAACAACTCCTAAAACTACTGTAGTAGAGAACGAGTACGCCGGGGTACATGTTGGTGACTCGTTTACCCATCCTTAGTTAGGCCAAATAATAATTGCCAGGGAATTTCGATGTGGTTGACTGAAGTTTGTTTTCGAGTCAAACAACACGTGTACATGTAGTTATAAACTGACTGAAGTGATCTTTTGCATTTTACTGAAAACCCCCAAAAACAGTTTTACGAATCATGTCCTTCGTGACTGATCTGATTGAGGCAGTAAGTGTTGGTCACTGAAATCTGGTTCATGTAAGTCAGCTAGTACTGGACACTGTGCAGCTGTAGACCTTCCAACATTGGGTTGTGCACTGCAGTATGGGAGTGTATTATTCATGATCCCGGATTTCATCCGATGTCTAGCACTGCGGCTGTAGATATTGTGAACAGTTGCATCTAGTATCTGATCTGTTGTGTGTATGTGTGTGTGTGTGTGTGTGTGTGTGTGTGTGTGTGTGTGTGTGTTTGTGTGTGTGTGTGTGTGTGTGTGTGTGTGTGTGTGTGTGTTGTGTGTGTGTGTGTGTGTGTGTGTGTGTGTGTGTGTGTGTGTGTGTGTGTGTGTGTGTGTGTGTATTTTGCCGCACTGTGTGTTATTCTCTACAGACCGGCAGTACGTAATCTTCTGACAAATTCTCAGTAATCCACACCATACACTGTACGCTATACACCCGTGTACTACTGAATATACAACATCATCAGGAGAACATGTTTGCTTCAAAGTTACATGGCAATCTCAAGACTGTCAGTAAGTTTGTTCAGCGTGGTTATGCTGTGAGTGTACAGAGCCGGTTAGTCCAGTCAACCAGCGGATCAAGGTTATGTGTTACTAGCAAGGTGAATCAGACATCAGCACAGTCCAGACAGTCAGTTAGGTGGAGATCAGATCAGTCTGGTCGTCAAGTCTCTACGGTACATGATGCTGTTGATGCCATTGATTCAATCTGTGATAGCATTTGGAAGAAACGCACTGATCAACCCGCCAGTGAACTGATATCACAATGTTCTCTCATTCAACGTCATGTTACTGAACTACTGAGTGCGAAAAAGATCACGACCCTCCTGCACGCATGCGCTCTTATCAATTCTCCTTTCAGTGAGGAGAACACTGACGTCACCAAGCTGACAGTGTCTTTACTTAATCAGCTAGCCAGTCTACCTACTGAAATCTGGCAAGAAAGCAAGAACCAACACAACCTGTTATGGGCAGTGTGCTGGGCCGCAAAGTGCCGATGTTCAACTACAGAATTCACGAAGTTACTACAACAGCAGCTTGATGTCATGCGCATTGAGGAATGTAGATGTGTTGTTCAGTGTGCATATGCATTGTTTAAATTGAATTCACCGGACCGTTGCCTGGCCCAACACCTGATGAATCGCTATTTGACCATACAGAGTACAGATGTTCCCACTGAGCGGCGCAATGCTGAAGTACATGGACTACTTCTCTACTGTACACTGTGTGGTGTAGAGTGCAGTGCCTTGCTGAAGCTGATCAATGTTAATCTTCTGATACACAGTAAGTCTATTCTGGAATAAGACCTATGGAATAGAGACGTGTGTCTGTTGGTTGTGGAATTTCTGCTCACACAGAGTTGCAAGTGTAACCCATACCCCAATCTCATCCCACTCACCATAGCCATTGTTGGAAAGTGCATCGAACATGCGCTCTGCCAAGGTTTCCGGATCCTGACCAGCCTTTGGCGCGATGTCTTCAAACAACGTGATCGCGTAGCTCTATAGTTATTGTCCTTGATGTCTCAAAGTTTAAACCAATTGTTGTTTTAAACAAGAAAAGAAACGATCTCAGTTTATGGTTTTTGCTGCACAGTACTCTGCTGATGCAGGGTCACTTTTACACACATAATGATGATGATGTATGTTGTAAACTGATGATCCAACTTGGGGTTTCTAAAATCGTCATGATGGCAGGATCATACGAGGGGTGCGTCATGTACTGTAAAAGCCATAATTATAAGTGCTAACTCTAACGAGTTAACGAGGAGAAATCTGTCGTTAAAATAGAAATCGTTATACAGAAATCGATACATATTATGTCCTATTGAGCGTTGAGAATGAGTGAGAATCGTTACCTTTGGTACACGTAAACTAGTCAATTTTGTGAAATCGTTATATATGTGCCTCGTTAGAATAATGGCTTTTACCGTAGATGGAAAGTCTGCAGCTTTTCCAAACTGGGGTTAGCATTTTCGCAATCGAGTACATTTCAGTGATATAGATAGGGCACCCCGCAGCTATATAAAACTAGGGAAAGTTTTGAGCACACCTGCTTTATTCCTCAGCACTGCAAAATCACACCTCAGTTCACTGTACATTTATCAGTTTCGACATTTCGACAAATTGCTATCACCAGAATGCAGTACAATGTGCAATATGCATCCTGATGATGTTTGGAAACAGGACAGACAGTATAAGTAAGGACTTAGGTGTACTTGAAGAAGTATGTGCACCAAATTTGTAACTCACCGTTACCAACAAAAATTCATCCAGTGTTGTTCCCCTGATTGTGTCTGTTTTACAGGAAGTAGTCTGTTGGTGTGGAAATCACTTTCAGATGTCATCACTGTGTGTTTCTCTCAATATTCTCCACCCTGGCTTCTGTGCAGGACGCTTACCTCACGTTGTGCAATTGCTATATTTACACAACACCCTCCCTGTCACTAACAAACAGCGGCTACAGATATTGAAAAGATCATACGATTTTGTGCGGTACGAGAAGGATTTGACAAGTCAGCAGTCAGGTGGAATGTATGACATGCTGTCATACTTCATTGGCTCAAAGTACACCACTGGCATATCTCTGGTTGATGGTGTGAAAGTTCAGGCATTCTGCATCTTCAACCAAGACCATGAACCAGTGGAGACTGACGCGTATCCAGCTGATGTATACAAAGGTGTATCAGTAGATATGACTGCAGCTAGATGTCATGGTTTCAGTGTTGTGGCCTATCTGGGTGTGAGGGACAACCCGTTCACCCAGTTCCTACGTCATCCTGTACATTCACCTACCGGGTATGAAACTCTTCAGGCATCGGCACTCAAATCTCAAGGATGTTATATTATTCCGGTGAGTTCCAGTGCTAGTGTTGTGACTTTGATGATGCCTGTTGACAATGCCAGTCTTGATTCTACAGACTAACAGTTCATGTTGGAGAAACGAGTTTGTACATGATGAGAGTTTGGGTGTGTTGACTACCTCCTGTTGCGCAAGTCTCCTAGTTCGAGTTATAGTTCGTTTCAAAAGTCCAGACCTCTGGTTTCAAAAAACCGTTTGGCCCGCATCTATACCACATAAATCTGTGATCGCTTCGTGCATAAATTTTCCATGGTTGGACCTTTTTTATCCAATCGCTTAGAAATTTATACCGGCATGAGAAAAATTGTGACACCTGCCTGAGCAACATTCCTAAGAAATTTCTCCAAAAGCTCAAACCAAATTTGAATTATTCAAAAAGTCTAGAGGTCTATACTTTTGAAATGCACTATAGCCTTGTGGTGACCATAATATACACTGTCACTGTACTATGTCATTACTACACATGTACACCATTTTCCTTACTGGCCAAGACATTCTCACCCTTGGCTTTAGGCCAGTAGTTAGTTTGGTTTCATCGAAGGCAGTTGACTTTCTATCTCTCTTTCATTGCTTTGTCAATATTACAATAACGAGAGAGCTTGGAAGCTCAGGACCCTACGCTATGCTTTTTTGCCTACCTCATCATGCATGTTATTAGAACTGATGGAACTTTCTCTTTGGCCCCAACTTCGTTGTGGTCTTATAGTGTTTTACTTCGACTATGACGGCTACAATGCCCAACCATACCACAACGAACTGATCGGCTACATCATTGTATTGCAAAAAGTTTCCACCTGTTCTAATAACATGCATGATGAGCTAGGCAAAAAAAGCATAGCGTAGGGCCCTGAGCGAAAGAAATAAACTTTCTCTTTTCATTCGAGGGTACTTGAATACGACACCGTCTACCACCTTGATGACCTCGGCAAAAAAGCATAGGGATTTTTCTCCAATTTTTTTCAAGACATTACCTGGGACTCGAACCCGCACTATCGCCCTGCATGCATTCCCCCGACACACTTCGCATACATACTCATTCTTCCAAGTTGCTTCACATTATGATCTTGCACTTGACAGTCCTATTTGAATATTGTGGCCAGCTGTCTTTGTTGGTACGGTACGGGGCAGGTACGGGATAGCGCCAGGCATGCCGATGGCACAAACAAACACGAAATTAAAGGGGAAGTTAAGCCTAAAAATCAAATTTTCACCAGTTGTAGTCTTCGGGATGCTGAGTCGAATGGTCTTGGTCCGAGGAAGCTGAAACGCTCCCTTCCTTCTTTATTCCCAATCGACCTCGCGCACTTCCACCGAAACTGGATGACTGCGCCCTACTACAGTCCGTTTCAAAAAGATTTGCAATCCTGGCGATCGCCCGCGGAGTTTGGCGTCTTACCGTATGAGCACTCGAGCGCTGCCTGGAAAAACTCACTGTGAACTCGAAGAAATATTCCGCGCGAAAGCAGGAAAAATGACAACTCACTCACGTTGACACAGTCATGTACGTCTGGTTTACAACAAACGAGTTCTTCCTCGTATCGACAATGGAAGAGAGGACATGTCGAAACGAAAAGTGTTGTAAATGTTGACGAGCTGCATGGGTCCGTTTTGTGACCAAAATAGTTTCTTTGAGCTGCGATGCAATTTACTCACCGTGTGACGAAAACGACATCGACACGGACTCATTCCCAAGGCCATGACTTGGCAAAGCTATCCGTGTGACTTCGACGACATTTTGAGAAAAGCAGACGCTTGTGAACGCTTATAGAAGACGGCGTTGACTGCTAAATTCAAATAAATTGGCAATCTTGAAATACTAAAATAAATCTCAAAAAGCTACAGCGCGATGACTTCCATTATAATTCACTCACACCATTGCAGTGTTGTGGGTGTGTTCACATGGTGTAAGCCAGTCAAGTGTCAGTCAGTTTGGCAGGAAGCGCGAGCTCCAACAACAAGTCGTTTGGTGCAGCCACCTTCTTTGTCTTGTACCAGCTTGATCACCAAAACAATGAAAACTAGTTTGACTTGAGGATAGGTCGGGATTTGAACTCACAACTTCATGGTCAGCAGACAGCATTCATAACCACAAGGCCAAAAAGGAAAGGAAAAATCGTGGGTTTTGATAAAAAATCGATACTGGCTTCCTGGGCAAATTGTAAACCATGGGAAAAGGCCGGAAACCTGGCCGAAATTCTAACTCCTTAACGGTTGGTCCAATTGTTCCGAAACCTTCACAGAACAATTTGCCGTGTCCTAACAAGCCATTCTATGTACGTTGTTGTCCAAATTTCCCTTATCTTCATACTTTTTAAGACCCAAACCTGATTTTAAATTTTTTGAAAAAGACTATAGATGGGGATTTGTATGCAAAATCTCACTAAAAGCACCATGTCGTTCTTATAAAAGCACGGATGACCGCGATTGGCCCATATGTTGTAGTCTTCTGGACGCTGAATCGACTGGTTTTGGTCCGAAAAGACTGCGATGTAGCGTTCAGCCCTTATTCCCAATCGAACATGGCTGGACAAGCGTTCACGTGCTCGTGCGTACACCAGTCACCTGGTTACTGTGCCTGCAGGCTACAACTTACAGCATGTTTGGGGCGAGTTTCTGTCACTCGAGTTGAACCTTTACACCTTTGAGTTGAACCCTGGTGTGAAATTTGTCGCCTACTGGCGTGGTGACCAGGTGATTGGTGTACGCAGGAGCACGTGACCACTTGTTCAACCATGTTCGATTGGGAATAAGGGCCGAACGCTACATCGCAGCCTTTTCGGACCAAAACCAGTCGATTCAGCGTCCAAAAGACTACAACATATGGGCCAATTGCGGTCATTCGTGCTTATTGATTTCGACGACCTCCTCCCGGACCAGCTGGATGTGGAGCCCGATGTGGTCCAGCTAGCTGTGGGGGCCAACCGCTCTGTCCAACTTGTACAGAAGCCAACTCAGGCCCAGCGCCGCCATGTCCACGATGTAGCGTCATAGCTCAAGGCGTTTACTGTCTACACGAGAGTAATTGTCGCGGCGGCTCCAGATAGGGCAAATGATTTGCTGGCATATCATGCCACTATTCTGGATGCGAATAACTCGTATCACGTGGATGCATGGCTAAGTTATGACAGGCGTTTCCGGCGCGCCATAGACTCCCAACCACTGTCGTACGACTGGGCTGTCATCGACTCTAATTTGTGGCAGTCGTCATTCACCAGCCGTGGTCGCCCGCCATGTTCGCGCTGTTCTCTGGTGCACCCAGTAGCCTAGGCCCGGTGTCCCTTTAGACCAGGGCCTCCATCCGACGGCGCTGGGAGTGGAGGTCCGCCGGAGTCCAGCGCGCCAACCCATCTTGGGAAGCCTATCTGCCGCAACTTCAACAGGGACCAGTGCAACAACTCATTCTGCTATCCTGCCCACGTGTGCCTTCAATGCCGCGGGAAGCACCCAGAAGTCAAATGTGGCAGGGGACAGTCCGCCACCTCAGCGTCTGCTCCGCAAACATTCTGTGGAGACCCCCATCAATGTTAGCCGATTAGCCGGGCTCCTTAACCGTCATTCTGATCACTCCTCTCACTTTGTGTTGCATGGGTTGTGTCACGGTTTCACGATAGGCCATTCTGCTGCTATATCTGGTGTTCATAGTTCTCCCAATCACCTGTCGGCCATCCGTAATATGCAGTATGTTTCTTCCTATTTGACCGCGCAAGGGTTGCGTTCTCAAACACGAACTCGCCTCACTCCTGGGCCACCTCTCGTTCGCTTCCAGAGCAATTCCGGCCGCCCGTTCATTCTTACGCCGCCTGTATGACCTCGACAAGGCCACATCTGAGATGTCATCTCACCGAATGCTGCACCTCTCAGCCTCAGCCAAGGGCGACCTGAGCTGGTGGCACCAGACTCTGTCAACATGGAACGGAAAGTCATTTTTCCTGCTGGAGAAGTGGATGCCCAGCACTGACCTCCAGTTGCAAACCGACGCAAGTGGCACCATTGGATTTGGAGCCTTCTTCAATGGTCGCTGGTTCAGAGGTGACTGGTCCCCGCAGCAACTGGAAATAAGCATTACCTACAAGGAGCTCTTCGCCATTGTCGTGGCCTGCGCCACATGGGGGATCGAGTGGCTGCGGCTGCGTGTGGAGTTTCAGTGCGACAACCAAGCTGTCGTGGAGTGCCCGAAGAGGGGCAGGAGCCGGTCTCCTGCAGTCATGGCACTCATCTGCACCCTGTACTCAATCTGTGTGAAGCACAATTTCCTGATCCGAGCATCGCACCTGCCAGGAATTTCCAATACCATCGCTGATGCCCTGTCCTGGAACAAGATGGATGCCTTCAGGACCTTTGCTCCTACAGCTGCGGAGCGGCCTGATACCGTGGTCCAGCCGATCACTGAGTAAGTGCAAAGACATTCACTTAGGATGCAGATAGCGTTCTCTGTCGATCCTACTCCACAATATTAGTCTGTCTTTATGCCTCTAGAACAACGCTCTTGTGCAATACATACTTGCCATCTATATTGGTTGTTATCACCCACTATCTCTGGCCCTAATGGGAATGTCGGCATGGGCACTCCTCCGTAACTGGCCTCTCGCGCACTACTATTAAACTCGCATGGGTCACAAACCGCTCCTGCTCAGCGCAGGCCGACCCACTTGGTCATATACAGCTCCTGCCCTCGGTAGGCCGACCACACGATTCGTTAACGCGCACTCAATTGAGGCGAGCTACTCTGCCCGACATTCCTATTCTTCCAAACTCACTCTCTTGTCTTTTGGTGTGTCGCGTCCTGCACACATGTGTGTCTACTCTATACTCTAGCATGGGGAGTAGAATGTTAAATGTTCGGTTAACGTAGGAGTTAACCGTTGTTAACAGTCACGTACCATTGCTTCGCTGTTGGCCTTTATAACGGGTTGCATAACCCTCCTTACGTGTGTGCACGATCTTGCTCTCTCTACATACTGCTGTGTATCATAAACATCACATGCCCACGTTCTGCGCATGCGCAGATTTCCTGTGCGCACAACAGGGCTTGCTGTCTTTCCAGTTTCCTTGCCTGCAGTCAGCTTTCAAATTCTGACCCACCGTCCTCATCCCATTTCTTACTCTTACACTCCACTCCACATATTTTGAAACACACGGATGCGGGCACTCCTCCGTAACTGGTCTCTCGCGCACTACTATTAAACTCGCATGAGTCATAAACCGCTCCTGCTCAACGCAGGCCGACCCACCAACTCGCATGGGTCACAAACCGCTCCTGCTCAGCGCAGGCCGACCCACTTGGTCATACACAGCTCCTGCCCTCGGTAGGCCGACCACACGATTCGTTAACGCGCACTCAATTGAGGCGAGCTACTCTGCCCGACATTCCCATTCTTCCAAACTCACTCTCTTGTCTTTTGGTGTGTCGCGTCCTGCACGCGTGTGTGTCTACTCTATACTCTAGCATGGGGAGTAGAATGTTAACGTGCTTTTATAAGAACGAAATGGCACTTTTAGTGACATTTTACATACAAATCCCATCTAGTAGGGTGCGGTCATCCGGTTTCGGTGGAAGTGCGCGAGTTCGATTGGGAACAAAGGAGGAAGGGAGCGTCTCAGCTTCCTCGGACCAAGACCATTCGACTCAGCACCCCGAAGACTACAATGGGTGAAAATTTGATTTTAGGCTTAACTTTCCCTTTAAAGCTGTGTAGAGCGCCAGACGTTACTGAAGTAACGTCTTTTGCATAGCTAGGGGAATAATACAACTCTACCGATTTACGCCATTTGTGTGCGTTTTTAAAAACAGTTGTGCTAGGGCTAGGACCCTACAGCCTCACCCTTCTGAATATCATATTCAATGACGGATTGACTATAGAGACGTTTATCTCCTGGATGAGCTTTAATTTTGAATTCCTCCACTATTTATTTCAACATTGATAGATGGAACTCAAATATGGCGCTCGGCACTCGCAGAAAAGCAGCCACATTATCCCGGATTTGCTGATCAATTATCCGCATCACATCACCGTGTTCAAAGACCTGTTATCTGCCAAGCAGTGATGAACATACACACTGATGTCATGCTGTACAAGATGGTAAGCTAACAGAATGTTACTACGGATACTGAGTATTGTATCTGTGTGGGTTTGTTCGTATACGGTTGTAACATCAATAGGTCTAATGTCTAGAACTGATTGCAGAATTATAATACTAGCATAGTGGAGTCTGTGGACAGAATGTCAAATTTCCATCTGATATAATTCCGGTGACTTGGTCTTGGGGCACAGTGGACGTTCGCACTGGTTATGGTTTTTTTACCGGTCATGGACCATTTTTAGTGCATGAAGTGATGTGGCTGCTCATAGAGCCCAGACTGGTCACTCAATACTTGTAGAAAGTACTCGATACTGCGCGGGGGGGGGGGGGGGGGGGGCGCGGGGGGGGGGGGGGGGGGGGGGCAGAGCGGAGCTGCATGTACATGTAGTGAGTCTCGGCAAAAAGTGAGCTGTGTAATACTTTCCTGTTCCTAAGCAGTTGTGTTTAGAAGAGTATCTCTTTGTCGTTGTTACTATAATCGAGTGGCACATTCGCACTACAATTCTACGAGTGCTAGTTTGAAAATACGTTACGAATTTGAGCAATTGGTACGTTGTACAGCAGGTACGAACAATTAATATTTAGTTACATACTCACCGGTTTTTCGTTTCGGAGTCCCGCGCTGTGACTCAGCTAATTTCTATTTCGTTTGCCTTGTATTGTCTGACTAGGGGCGCTGTCACCCCGTCGGGTGCAAGCACCCTTGGACAGAAGCACTTCACTTCACGACAAGTGTTCATTGTCGTTTTCCGCTTCTGCTTCTGTTGCACAGTTTGAACTTTGAATGTGTGCTTTTTTCGTACTCTGCTCTCGATCGAACCATGCGCGGATATCCGGATCGATCTCCATAATTATTTATCTCCCGTTGCCATGACTGGCATTAGTACAGCGTTGCGTACTCACTCGCTGCTTGGCACGCTTGCAGCGCGTCTTTCTTCTGTTGCAACCCAGTGCCTGCGTGCACGGTACGGGATTTGCGATGCCACATCAGCGTTGGTGTGTCGTTGTGCTTTGTTGTTGTTCTGTTCTTTTGCTGAGTGTGGTCGTTAAAACTGAGAAAGAACGGGTCGTTGACAAGGCGTGGTTTCGATGTGCATGCCCTCCTGTCAACTCCAAACTATTGGTAGCAGAGGATGGTTATCACGGAGCCATCATGGAGGTAAAACTAGAAGACCTCGCACGGAAAAAGCGAGAGCTAAAAACGGATTTCACGAATACGAGGAGAAATTTGACAGTGGAGTCAACGAATGAGGTGCCGAACCAGGATGACGTAAAGACATGGAGAAGCCACTTGACGACAGTGTATGACGAGACCAAGAAGGTCATCATGGAGTACATGGAAGCGGTGGTGGACACTGACTCTAGGAGACATGCTGGTCTCCAGAAGCAGTACAAGCAGCTGGAAGGCCACTATTCAGATGCCATGGAATTGGCCAGGAGTGTGCTCTTCAGGAGCAGCAGAGCGAGAGCGTCGACCAGGCAGACTCCCAGTCCCAAGCAATTGCCACTGAGAGGGGCAACGCCTTTACTGGCATCAGTGCGAGAGGAAAGCAGAGAAATTCTAGATCTGCGTGCGGCGCTCCAAGATGCTCCGTTTCTTGGTCGCCAGGACGATGCGCGGGTTATGTTGCCCAGGGCTGCAGATTATGGAGAACGGGTAAAAGTAGAGCCGGACAGTCGTGTTGTAATGATCAGTGGTCAGCGTGTGGGGGAACCTGCCGAACCCTTCCCGACCGTTGCCATGGCAACCGCGTCAGCACACGCGCCACCGCAAACGGATATGATCAACAGCAATGCATGCACCGCTTTATCTGCAGCAGCCGCAGAGTACCAGCCACGTAGCTCAGTGCTGCCAGCGTCATTTGCAACTATGACCACGGGCAGCAACGCTCCTGCTATAAATCAGGAACAACGCTCTGCCTTCACGGTGACTTCATGTGCACCAACTAACGACATGGCGTCCTTTCATGCGGTTTACCGCACGGATTTATGAAGTCGGACATATTCCGATTTATTTGCATCAATCGCACAAAATTAGGTACATTTCTCTTGTAAACCCTGTCAGTTTGAGAATTTAGACAAACACCGAACAAATTTTAGCCGCGACGAGGATCGGGAGAAATCCATCATAATTATTTTACATAGCTACTACCATCACGTCGACCGAGTGAAGATCGAAATGATAATGGAATGGAGAGAAGAAGACCTGAACTAGAGTGCTTGAGAGACTATGTAGTGTCACATGAGAATTGCTTCGTTAGGAAGGCTCTCCTTTTGAATGGAGAAGCCCAACGTCGCTGATCTGCATCGCCGTTTTCAAGCGCTGATCTGCAGTAGGAATGTTTTTGTAAATTATTCGTAGTTGTGGACGTGGATGGATTCAGCGCTCTGTTCTCTCAGCAAGCCTACTCAGTCCAACACGAAGGACTTCCATGAGCGAAACAACGTGCTCCTCGAGCAAGTGCAGCTCGGGGTAATATGGCCAATGCCACGGGAGACCACCTCGTGCCTGCATAAGGCCAAGAATTGATGGCAAGAAATCTTTGATGAGCACCTTCGACTTCAAGGACGCAATATTATATCTCCTCAGCAGTAACTGCAGCGCTCTTGCTGAAAATATCACTGCCAGCAGGCACTAGGCATGATTTAGTGAAGAGCTACTTGTACTAGCGATTGGAGATTTGGTGTTGGCATATCTGCTCCATCATGGTAACTGGTGCGTTTGTCAAGGCAGTGCAGTTTCTGCTGCTGTTTCACAAGCCATATGCGCATATGCGCAGTGAGTAGGAATTTGTTGTATGATAGCTGAGGATCACCAGCCTTCATGGACAAACCTATGTTGGGACTGGTTGCTGAACAGTGCACACCTAAATCTCTCAGCAAGCTCTCTTGCTCAGCTGGTGACGAACACTATATACCCGCTGCTTTGGGCTTGCAGCCCCGTCTCCCGACCGTAGACCGATCGAAAGGCTGTCACGGTCCTGTGACCATCGGCGTACAGTTGACACTGATGGGGCATCGGATAAAGTGCTGGCGTCAGTAATTCTCTTGTATACCTGGAATCTACATCTACAGCTGGTTTCGACTTCCAGCCATCCTTCGTTAGTTATGCTTGTGACTATCATGCCAGCAAGTCGATCAGCAGCATCACCTCGCATCTTTGATGGTGAGGCCTGCAAAACGTCACCGACCAGTGACGATGCTCAAATAGGGCACCCTACCAGAGCTGGCGCAGTGTATGGTGCAGTCTTTCATGAATCCATAAACTATGCTGTTCGGCTGCTGTAGCTCTGACGCTTGCGTGTGTGCCTTACATTAAGGGCAGCGGGCCGTCTGCTCTAGCCATTTGCCAATGCATGCACGGCTGAACGTCTACCAGCAAGCTGCAAACACTTCTCTCTCTACCTGTGACATAGTGGACATTGTGCGTGTGTTATTGCATTCCTATATGAACTGTTCTGGATGCAGAGATTTACCCACTAAGCCCTAGAGAAATATGAATAAATACTATACTACTATTACTAAACTTGGTATGCGGGTGTGACGTGCTGCTGCTCATCAGATTCGGTCCATGCGACGCTCGTGTTTTTAGTTTTGTTATTTTGTCTTCCTTTTTTGAATTCGTAAACCAAACAGACTAAACTATCCAGTGATCAGGTACTGGTGTGGTGGGGCAAGGTTTTGTTGGTGATGCTGCTGTCAGTGGTGGCGGCGTGCATGTGCTCGTGCTTGCGGGCGATGGCCCGCGTTTTCTCCCATGCCGCAAGTTTGTCTTGCGTTTGTGTTTTGCATTTGGACTTCCTGCCAGGCTTGGAAGACTTGCATTTCAAACAGTTTGTCCCACTGTGTGGCTCCCAGTCTTTGAACGGTGTACATCCACCTCTGGAGCTCCAGAGAATGTTGGGCCCCTGGCAGTAGCAGTGCATTCCATGGCCAATTTGCAAGTGTGGCAAAAAAGTTCAGGGTGTATTTGGTTTCATCCACATCAAGTTGAGATGAAACACTGCCAAAATGGATTGAGTATGATCTGCCACACGATACTTCGTCCGTCCACTCCTTGACGCGAATTTCTCCCCTCCAATACGACAACACGACGACAGGAAGCTAACATGAGCCTCCATTTCTGAACAAAATAACGTCTCTAACATGGCCACGAAAAGCTACAGTTATGCACGTCAAGCTTAGGAATACACGAAATCGAAAGGCTAGGACATCGAGGTATACTAGAAAATTGTCTGCGAGGCGGAGAAAATTCGCTGACGAGGTTGGTGAGCCCTTGAAATCGAGCGACGATCCAAAAATAATTGCACCCACGTCGAGAAAGAAACCATGCGTAGCGCGTGGGTAACCCAAAAAGATCGCTCGAGCGGCGGCACAGTCGAAGGCAAGGCCAGTCCAAGCTCTAAACTCTATCGAATGACCTGGCAAACACCCGTGGTTTCGGTTGACCTTGCCCGTTTGAGATGGAAGTCGAGCGAAATTGCAAACATACAACTAGGCCAGGTCGCGTAAAAAATGAAAAATATTAAAATTTGGCCGCCATATTTAATGAACGCCCGTCGCATGCATGGGACAGCCGTGCCTTCCTGATCCACGATCCTGCTGATCAAACACCTAGTATGATGTATGCAACGTATGGCACCAATAGTGCTAGGCCGCAGCAGGCATCCATGTACCAACAACAGCGACCGCAGTGGAGTGTGAGCAATAGTGCAGTCGTGTACAACTCACCTGTGTCTACTGGACCGTCGCACACCATCTCTGCCGGAGCGTCACAGTACGGTGCGAGACCCAGCGCTGGCATGCAAGCACCACGGACCGCAGTATTCGCCCCAGTTCCGGCATATGTCGGAGGCACCGCATCTCGACCTGCGCCACGGACTGCTCCAGCGGCAGCTGCACAGATCAATATCGCCAGCAAGTTGAAGCGGATCGAAATTGCCGTGTTCACCATTATTATTATTATTATTATTTGAGGGATTCCCCAAAGGCCGAAACCTAAATCAAGGGGGTCTCCGCATTACAGGTGGCTTGGGATTGGCTCGTTGGTTCTTGCAGTATTGACACTCAGACCATGCTCGCTTCACAGCTGCTCGACCTGTCGTCACCCAGTACTGCTGGCGAAGCTCATTCAATGTCCTCTCGTGTCCATGATGGCCAGAACGCAGATGGTATTCATGGACTAGGAGCTGTGCGTACCTATGCTTCGGACACAGGATAACCGGATGTTTCGCACTGTACGCCATTTCCGTCGCATGTGTGAGGCGACCCTGAACCCGCAGGATCCCGTCCTCATCAATGGCTGGTGCTAGCTGTCGTAGACGACTGCTGGTGCTGACAGGCTGGCCATCGCTCAACAAAGCCACTTCTTCGGCAAAACACTCTGCCTGCACAGATTTCATCCAGAGCTGCTCGGCCGCATCCATTTCCTTGGCTGAGATGGCTGCGGTTGATTCGACAGTTTGGCCGCGAACTCTGGCCCGTGTGTTTGCGATGAACCTGGCAACATACGCGGTTGTGCAGATGAGATGTTTCCATGACGAGAATCGGTTGACGTCTGGCAGCGCTTCGGCAATTTGCTGGGGCCTTGGCGGAGATGTTGTCGCCGCAACGAACTCCTTCTTCACTTCGGTCGTGTCGATGCACTCATCCGACGTTGGCTGCGAGATGTGGTAGATCGCCTCCGGTTCGAGTTGATCTTGGTGAGTCGAGCTCCAATGCGACCGTGCACGACCCAACCAAGAAGGGTTCTCGTCAGCATAGGTGCATTTGGCGGGCCTTCGACGACTTCACGTGCCACTGTGAGGTGTCCGTTGTCTTGCCCAATGAGCATCCTCGATTGTACTGCTGGGTACGACGCCACTCTGGAGTCATCTAAATGAGGCCATCGACTCGCCAGCCCTCTGCCATCTATTGACTGCGAATGCAACTTGAGGTCCTTGACTGTTCTCACATCATCCATTTGATGCTGGTAGTCAGTTGGCCGGTTTCTCAAAAAGTGGTCGTTTCTGATTTCCTGTGTCGATTTGAGTCCAACATTTCGTGGGTGGTTGGACGTGTTGGAGATCGGCAGGGCAAACAATTTCGCGCTTGGGTGCCTTTTCTGCGTTGGGGCTGAAGGGAGTTACGGCGACTTGTTTGAATACGAAGACGAACACTGTGCAAATTAAGCGCATGCTCAAAACACGCATATGCGAATTCTGCGCAAGTGAAAAGGATGATGACGTCCGCCCACGACTAAATTTCAAACTTACTTGACTGGTTCGACAATTGTGTTTTTGCTTTCATCCAATGCCGATCGCATGGCCTCTCTAAGTTTCTTTGCCGATCTGTCCGACAACCTAGACAGGTAGATGGCAGATAAGAAGGTGCAAGTGTTTATGATTCCTGTTGTTAGTTGTCTTGTTCGACATGGCAGACGATTTGGGGCTGGAAACTGTTTCCTTGGCGAAAGCTTCAGGTGAAGGAGTGAAATGCATTTGTCACAACCCGAATTTTCCTGCTCATCAGCCTCTCAAGCGCTTGACGGAGACTACCTGGACTACCCTATGGAATGCAGCTGAGACGAAGAGAGATGACACTTGGATGTCGATCGGAAATCTTGATAGAGAAACTTGCGGCGAAGTTCTATACCACAAAGCCTGCTACAAGTGGTACACAAACAAAAAGACTTTGAAGAAGACAGCCGTTGCTGAGTCTGTCCGGCCTGTCGAGGCTGTTGGTGGCGACGAAGGCAGTGAAGGTGATGATGATGATGATGATGATGACAGTGATGACAGCGAGCCTGAGCAAAGAGATGTTGAGCCCCCCAAAAAGCGGACCCGTTCCAGTGGGAGCCAGACAGATTTAAATTTGTGCCTATTCTGCCAGCACCTGTCAAAAAGAAGAAGTGGGAAAAAGGAGCCACTGACCCAATGCATATCGTTCAGTGCGAGCAATAACATCGTCAATGCTGCAACAATTCGCAGTGACTCGCGGGTCTTGAGGGAGGTGTCTGGTGGAGATGCAATCGCCAGGGAAATCAAGTATCACCGCTCGTGCCTGGCCAACTACACTCACAAGAGGACACTCGAGGGCCTGACGAAGCCCACAGTGTCCACTACAGCACCGTCCCTGGGTCATACTGACAGCTTCGGTGCAGCACGTCAAACGGGCCAACTACCAGGCTGGTGTGTGGAAACGGGCACTGGTCGCATCCCCAGACCTACCCAGCATCAGTGATCATGGATGGAGGGTAGACGACTCTAATGTCATGATCATGTGGGGTCTTCTTCCTCCTGCACCACCAGAGCTGATGGCGATCATCCGGTGTGCCTGCGCCACTGGATGTTCAACGCGCCGGTGCTCATGCCTACAGTCCTCCATTTCTTGCACCGATGCATGCCAATGCAGTTCCTGCGCGAATCCGCACAATGCTGTGTCCGAAGTGCTTGCAGCACCTACACTTCATGGAGACAATGAAGACAGTGCTGATGATGAAGATGGTCAAACTGATGATGTTGACAACCCCTCCCACGAGATCACGGAATAACTGTTGAACATCAGCTTTCCATGGATTACTGGTCACGGTAAGGCCTGTTTGATTTCCCTAAGTATGTTTCAAGTGTGAATGTTAGTCAAGTGTCAGGTAGTTACATGTACTTGTAAGTTTTTCATGGCTGTGTGTTGTGCATGATTGTACACTGTTGGTCCAAGCAAGGTAGCTTCTATGTAAAACATACTGTAAGATAGTCTACATCAGGATATGTGTGCATAGCCTTCCATAGTACATAGAAGTATCACGCCATCACAGATCTTCTGCGTGAACGCGTTCTGTGCCTGGCAGATGTTTCCTTTGGTGCTGAGACAGGTCATGTATTTGTGTGTGTTGGCTTACAGTGTTTACACCGGGGAAGTGAGCTGCGTTCAACCAAGTGTAGCTGGCAGTCCCCAACAGAACATTCCAGGTCAACCACTTCCATCGTGCTTTTCGACAGCGCGCCTCAGTATGTTCGCTGTGCACTTGTACCTGGTCATGTTCCATGCTATTTCTACTGTTTGCCTGTACAGGTTATGCCAGCATACTTACTAGTCCTACCGATACTGTCACTGCAAGTAACTAGGTTATAAGTCACCCGTGCACGACAACCTAGTCACTGACTCCTCTCTCCACAGTGAATGGCTACACTGCATTGCCTAGACGCATCCCAAAGCCTCTCATTGTGTATTAATATTATTTCTAATGGTCGGGTTTTCTCTTGTGACCCGCGACGCCAGGCATGAAGTCATGCTCCTTGCTATATACATGTATCTCGCGGCCGTAACTTACTTGTTAACAGAGTGTTACTGACACTCAGTGCCAACTGCTGCAATTGCAGCTCAAATGCAAACACTGTATGTGTACGTGTTGCTGCGCATTGGTCTCTGCCTTGAGAATTCTTATCATTTTGGTGTATTTTTAATAACAGGCGTGGTCCATCCCGTGATTTCTTAGGTGCCGGTTTTAAACATTTGCTGTGTACTTTTTATAATCACCAAATGTCCCATGACTGAGGACATCTATGATATCAAGAACAGTGTACTAAGACACTTGCTTATCTGAGGTAGACAGGCTTGATTGTGTTATAACGAGATGATTGTTTGATGGCAGTAAGGCGGTTTCCAACTGTACTTCGTGATTTGCCGATTTGTCATGCCACACTGAGTGCTCGGGCATCATCACGGACTCATACTACCAAACTATAAAATCCTGGCACACATTATGGAACTTTGAATCTAGTAATGGAACTCTGCAATAGTATAAACTAATCACAGGAGTAACTTTCTACTGTACATACCTGGTTGTGCTCTAGTGTGTAGCTAGCTTTGAACCAAAAATAGTATGATATTTCAGGAACCTGAAGAGGTCCATACAGTCCACATCATCCTATCATCAAACATTCAATGTATCTGCGTGCCTGGTGTACTTTACAGTCACATAGGCAACTCGGAAAGTCGACAATACGACGTAAATTCTGCCAGTCTTTGAATGAGTCAGCGCCGTTACCATGGTTACATGATCTAAATTGTACAGGAAATTGGACACGCAGTATTCCACTCGCCGCTCCCTTATGCCCCAGCTCCGAGATGGCACCCTCGTGCCAAAACACTCCTAGAGACCCACTCTATCAGCTAGGATAGCGCTAGAAATGTTGGACTCAAATGTACACAGGACTTATGAAAATTGAAAGTGCCCAAGCGACTATGGGTGCCATCGCTGCCATTGACCAAATACAGAGACTCTGCATGACGAGTTGTCCGTGTGCGTCGTCGAATTCGTCCATGCCATATGCAGGGGATCCGACTGTCCAACAGCACCTATGTCATCCGCTAAGGCCTTGTCCATTAGCGTGACAGTTGAGGCTTCGTCCAGCAGAGCAAGTGTCTCCACACAGCCCTTTGGGCCACTAACCGTCACTGGCAACACTCTCAGCAACACTCGGGTTGTACCAGGAATACCAGTGTGCCCACAAGTGTCGACTGGCTTCTCTGCGGCCTTGCCCTTGTGCATTGAGGAATGTAGAGATGTTGATCAGTGTGCACATGCATTGTTTATGTTGAATATGTCTGATCGTCACCTGGCCCAACACTTGATGAATCGCTACATTACCATACACAGTACAGGTGATCCAAAGTATCGTCATACTGAAGTACTCTCACTACTTCTCTACTGTACACTGTGTGGTGTAGAGTGCAGTGCCTTGCTGAAGCTGATTAGTGTTGATCATCTGATACAGAGTAAGTATATTCTGGAATAAGACCGATGGAATAGAGACGTGTGTCTGTTGGTTGTGGAATTTCTGCTCACGCGGAGTTACAAGTGATATTCATACCACAAACCTCTGTAGTAATTGTCCTTGGCATCTCAGAGTTGAAACCAAGTGTTGTTTTAAACAAGAACAGAAACGATCTCAGTCTGTGGCGTTTACTACACAGTTTTCTGCTGATGCCGGCTCACTTTCACATACACATATGGTGATGATGTATGTTGTACACTAATGGGTTTCTGATAAAGTCATGATGGCAGGATTATATGTATGATCTTGAGTCATGCAGATGGACAGTCTGGAGCCATTCCAAACTTGTCTTACTATTTTCTCAATCAATTACCTTCTAGTTACATTGGTTGGGCATCCTGCAGCTTCATAATACTTGAAGTACTATGGGAAGTTTTGAGCACACATGCAAGTTTATTCCTCAGAACTACAAAATCACACCTCAGTCCACTGTATCAGCTTCGACATTTCAACAAATTGCTATCACCAGAATGCAGTACACTGTGCAATATGCAATATGCATCCTGATGATGCTTGGAAATAGGACAGACAGTATGGACTTGGGTGTACTTCAAGAAGAATGTGCACCAAATTCGTAACTCACGTACCAACAAAAATTCATCCAGTGTTGTTCCCCTGACTGTGTCTGTTTTATAGGAAGTAGTCTGTTGGCGTGGAAATGACAAATGGATCACTTTCAGATGTCAACGATTTTTCATTTTTCATTTTCACAATGTCATCCTAAAATGTATCTGTTGGTCTATGTCCATACCACTGTGTGTTTCTCTCAATTCTCTCTGCCCTGACTTCTGTGCAGAATGCAATCCTCGCCCTGTGCAAATGCTATTTTTGCACAGCACCCTCCCTGTCACTAACAACCAGCGGCTACAGATATTGGAAAGATTTTTAGTGCGGTTCCAGAAGAATGTGACAAGTCGGCATTCAGGTCGAATGTATGATATGCTGTCATACTTCATTGGCCCAAAGTACACCACTGGCTTATCTCTGGTTGATGGTGTGAACATCCAGGCATTCTGCATATTCAACCAAGACCATGAACCAGTGGAGACTGAAGCGTATCCAGCTGATGTATACAACGGTGTATCAGTAGATATGACTGCAGCTAGACGTCATGGTTTCAGTGTTATGGCATGTCGGGGTGTGAGTGACACTCAGTTACTACGTCATCCTGTTCGTACACCTAACGGATATAACACTCTTGAGGCATCGGCACTCAATTCTCAAGGATGTTATATTATTCCGGTGAGTTGTAGTGCTAGTGTTTTGCCTTTGATCATGATGTCTGTCTTGATACTTCAGTGCAGGTTGGATAAATAAGTTTGCACATGGGGAGAGTTGTGACAGGTATGACTACATTCTGTTGCCCAAGTCTCGTACTCGTAGTACTACTCAATCTTACCCTTCTGGAGACTGTCTTCAGTGACAGATTGACTATCAAGACTTTCATCTCCTGGATGTGCCTAAATGTTGATGTACTGCACCATTTCTTTCTGCACTTGATAGATGGTACTCGAACACGGCGCCCGGTACTCGCAGAAAAGCAGCAACACTATCCCGGATTTGCTGATCAATTATCCGTATCACATCACCGTGTTCAAAGACCTGTTACCCGCCAAGCAGTGATGGACATACACACTGATGTCATAGTCTACAAGATGGTAAGTTACAGAGTGTTAGATGTTGTACATGTATCTGCCATGGGGTAGTTTAGTGTTTTATTCTTTCAACCTCATTGGTTGCAATGTCCATAACCTCATTGGGTGCAATGTCTATAACCTCATTGGTTGCAATGTCTATAACCTTATTGGTTGCAATGTCTATAACTGATAGCAGAACACTAGTACAGTGTGGTGGATTTGACTTCTTTGATGGGAGTGAGGTATGCGAGTTGTTGGGCGCATTCCTTCGATCTGACCGAACTAGAAAAGGACATCAGCAAGGAGTCGATCTGGCTATATCGTGGTGGTGGCCTACCTATGTTGATGAATACAACGGGTAGTGAGACTGATGACCTGTGGAAGACTATAATCCAGGAATTCCAGCATCATGGGTTGAAGATTACGATCAATGTTAACCTAGAAGTAGTGAACTTCCTCGTTATCACAAAAGCAAACCTGTAAACCGGTCAATACAAATCATACCAAAACCGGACGCCATAACGCTATTGTCGTCCGGAAATGGTACTACAGTGCATGCATGCATGCGCACAGTGGCGCAACCTGCACAGTCTGAGCGCGGTCCGCTAGCAGGGGAGAACCCCGTGCGCAGGGTAACGCCAAACGGGACCTGAAAAAGGTGACAAAGGACAACACTATACCTGAATACCCAGTCTAACTATCCGCCGGTGATAATACTTCAGTACAAGATCTCCTCAAGTCTATCAGTAGAAGAATATCCGATATCTTTTCTGACCATGATGTGTTCCAGGAGGCTGTACCACCATAAAGGAGTGTGCTGATTAGCAGTAGGTATTGTGAACCCCTAGAGTTGTGTAGTGAACTATCTATTGAGAACATTGACAAATTCCTTTCTGATAGGCTCCTCGTGACTGGTCTGGGGGCACAGTAGAAACTGTGATTGGTTCAGCCATGTTTGTTTTGTATTGCGACTTGTCACAGGGCATTCGTTTTTTTGTTGACGATATGACTGGTTACAGGACCAGTGACTGTTCGCAGGGCCTGTACTACTCGCAGTGTCTGGACTGGTCACAGGGCCAGGACTGGTCACAGGGCCTGGATTGATCACAGGGCCTGGACTGGTCACAGGGCCAGGACTGGTCACAGGGCCTGGATTGATCACAGGGCCTGGACTGGTCACAGGGCCTGGACTGGTCGCAGGGCCTGGATTGGTCACAGGGCTTGGACTGTTCGCAGGGCCTGGACTGTTCACAGGGCCTGGACTGGTTACAGGGCATGGACTGGTCACAGGGCCTGGACTGGTCACAGGGCCTGGACTGGTCATGGAGTTCTACACAAAAAAACTAGACTTAGATACGCAGAAGTGCACCATATCGCTTACATAATCTTTGCCGTATAGTTTTTCTTTAAAACTGACATCACAGGTCTTATTGATACAGAGCAAGAGTATAAACGTGGATCACGGCATCTATGACTAATCAAAACGTATATAAACGGAGAATTCTACTGTCCAGAACCCATCTACAGAGTCGCACACTCTGCTTTATGTATTCTTGCCATCGCAACAGTATGGTACAGAGATACAGTCAACTTCGCTAATAACGACTACGGATATAACGACATTTCGCGAATAGGGACAGAATTTCCATGCCCAGAGCAAATTCCCATATAACTGTAATGCATATAGTAGTCACATGTAATGAGACTTCGGATATAAGGACACTTCGCAAATAAGGACACTTTTCTGATGGCCCGCCGAGTGTCGTTATACGCAAAGTTGACTGTACATGTACATGTAGCTAGGCACGTCAGGAAAGAAACTTGACCACCACCATAGAGAGTGGGGTGAGCTGTGTAATACTTTCCTGATTCTAGTATTTGCTGTTTGTGAACTTCTACTGTTTTCTCGCAGATATCTCTGAACAGCAGAATACTAAGACGAATTGTGCAGGAAGTGTGTTATATCATTTGAGACTGGAATATGTCTGTCTAGTGATTGAAGTTTCAATTTCTTCGATCCCTTGCCGCTTTTTCTGCTGGGCTGAACACTGAGGAAGTTGGTGCTGCGTCTTGTTTAATTCCACTCCCGGCTGAGAAACCGAGTAACTGAGTAACTGAGCACATTGGATGTGAGAGGGAAGTGCTGCTAGTGCTAGTGTAGTATGCATATTGATTGTGTTTTTGAAATCAAGGCATTGTTGAGTTTGTGCACGAGTGTTTGCGTGTCTGTGCATTCAACTCCCATATTTTTCTTTGTGCGTGCTTTATACAATCATGTACCTTGATACAGTGTATTGTGAATCCTCCACATGTGTGTTTTCAGCTTCCATTGTCCATACAATACGTAGTACATGTAGCATCTGGAGTAGCCAGGATCCTGATTCTTGACTGAGCTACATGTTCAAAAGGTAGTAGCGTCTGCCATGATCTGTGTGTGTGTGTGTGGGGGGGGGGGGGGGTTCTGTGAGGCGGCACGGCACGACCATGTGAGATCGGATTGTGACCAACCACGTGTGTTGTAGCCCGGTGATGTGGCTTGTTCGTATGAGGATATAGAACTAACATAGACCGATCCTAGCAATGCCAATGGTCCTGACCTGGCTCTCTTGTTTCGCATCAACAAATCACTACAATCTACATGTACATGTCATGTAGTGTACGGATGTCCAGGATATCCCTGCTCCTCGGTTCTGAATAATTTTTCTTTCTTTGATCTCGTATTGAATAATAAGTGGATCTACGGGGGGGGGGGGGGAGGAGGGGGAGGGGGGTCTATCCGGATGAATACATGTTTAGCGTAATTTCCGGAGTGCGGCTTGTGTTATCTGTTTGGGGTGCTAGTGCCAGTAGTGGTAGCGCCAACTCAGCAGTCAGAGAAAATCATGCATACACCGACTGTTACATGTTATGATAGACCGATCCCCTTATTATTGTCTGGGTTCGAGCAAGGGGGCAACTACGCAGTCGCGTGGGATCCTGCTGCACACACGCGACCAACCTCACCTCGGCTGTGCGCGACTTCTCGCATGCGAAGTGCAGAGCACGCGAAATCTACATGCATCGCAAGCCTGTCTACAAAAAATGTCACAAGGACTTTTGATTTGAGCTGTTTTGTTTTTGTTTAGACGTCTTCCTTTTTACGACTTCAGGATGCCTTCTCAGGATCATTGCTGCGTTCCTCACTGTCAGAACAGGAGGACGACGCAAACAAGTCATTTCACTCCTTTCCTCGTGTGGAGCCACAGCGGCCTGGAGCAAGCGGATCCAGGCTATGCCCCGTGAGGAAGGACGTAGTTTTAGGGTCACTCTGAATAGTTGCAGCGATCATTTCGATCCCGAAATCAAAATCGTTTTGCCCAGCTCTACAATAGCAGGATGAGTCCAGGAACCCGAACAGCTGTCCTACGGTACCAGGTTTGCTTTTCGCAAGAGAGTGGAGTCTGGACGCCCTGCTCCCCATGCTCGCAAAACAGTATTTGCTGAGCCTAGTGCAGTTCGGTCATGGAAGTGCAGAGTCTGCATCACGAGCTCCCCATGCTCCCAAACCAGTATTTTGCTGAGAGGCAACGGTACTTTGAGTTGGAAAGGAACCTGGCTTAGTGCAGTTTGGTCCTGTAATGGAAGTGCAGCATCTGCATCAGGAGCTGGCAGCAAGTAGAGCTCGTGTACAGAGTCTCGTGGAGCAGTTGGACGATGTGAGGACTGTGGTGAAGAAAGCCGAAAAACAGCTTACGTACAGTAACATAAAGAAAGACTCTGAGCCCCTCCAGTTTCTGACTGGTTTGCCTTCAGGTGTTTGGACCGCTCTGTGGGACTTCTTTGAGCCTAGCCGAGAAAATGTACTGCGCCGCGCCGGATCTGCGAAGACGGAAGCTGAGGGACGGCGGATACAGTTGGAGGTGGCCGTAAATCGCCAATGAGCATGTAATGGAGGATCAGCTGCTATTGGCATTGATGTGTCTAAGCGCGGGCCGAATGGAACAGAAGCTGGCATGCGTGGCACAAGTTAATCATCCGTTTCACGGTATATAGCTAGCTGAGCTGGAAAGATGTCTTGTTCCTCCGTTTGGGCATGATCTACATTTGGGCGAGATGTTCAGTCATCAATGCCATGTACCGCAAGACATTCTGCATTGTGGATGAAACAGTTCTATTTTGCCATGCACTTAGGGTTCTCGCACCGGCACGGCACAACACGACCCAACAGATCCTTGCGCTCGTATTTTCTCTCATGGTAACATTGCTGATCACAACACCCAGTAGCCAGTCGCAGATGCAACCAAATCAACCAGGTTCTCTTACTCTTTTTTTCCAATACTGAAACCAAGGTATACCAATATTTGCATCGAATGCAGTGATGATTTCAATACTGTCCACCAGTACAACGCATTACCAGACTGGCATATAATCATGATAATATTATCCATTTCGCAATCACTGTCATTGCTTTCTTAGATCTCCAATCATCAATATCGGACCATAAACCGTCTTATCATCTTATAATATCATCATTAATATCCTGCTGCTATCCTCCTCTAACGATGAGCTCGAAGAAACGAAACAGCTGTCTAGAGGCGTAAACAATATTTGTCAACGGAAGTGTCCTTGCTGTGCTGGTGTGTTTATGCTTCGTGCATTAGTTCGGCCAAGAGCGCATGGTGGTGGCGGGTTGAGGATGTAGTACAGCGGAGTATGACCGAAAGCTCTGTCACAATGTATTTTATTAGGAAGGTATAGAAACAGAAAAACAACTGTATCTTGATCTTGGGCGTAAACAGCCTGTCTCACATTAAATATACTAGAAAATAGTTCACTCTGAACATGCAGTCTTCCTAAGAGAGAGAGAGAGGGAGAGAGAGAGAGAGGGGGGGGGGGGGGTATTCATACTCATAGGTTCGAAAGAACCGCACACACACTTTGTTGCGGACAGCGGCAAGCTTTAGCCCTCGTACTTCGAAGAGGGAGCAATCCACTGCGCTACGCTTGCGGTTAACAGCAAGCTTCGATCTTTCAAAGGTACGACTCATCACTGGCTCTGGGGTAATGTTCCTGGAACAAATGCCCCATTGCCGATTGAGGAGTGAGGGCCAGGGAGCACGCAATCTGCCTTCATGGGCGAGAAGTGTTCCAGCACAAGAAGCAGCACGAATACATGCTGACAAAGACCACCATCACCACCAGCCGGCACACAGCACTTCAAACACCATCCACTCCGTCCATGTGTTTGCACTGTCCTCCTCTAGCTCTTCACGCTCAACAAATACTACGCACTGCTCATCGTTTTTTTTTATGCTTCCTCTGGGTTGGCTAGCCCTTCGACTTGACAAAACAGCGATCACCACTGCTATCGCCACCTCATAGCAGTCGCTTCCACCAGTGGATTTTCCTGTCTTTGCAAGGTGTCCAAGGATGGCTGCTGTTGTCACTACAGGCAAATCAGAAGTACTTTAGTGGCTGATGTCCAACCAGATCGTTGGAAAATCGATTTTTCCACTTCAGGGCTGCTGATCGCGATCGCGACTTGGTGACTTCGCAGCACCACGGTTACCTTCATAGAAGATGGCTCTGGAGAGGAAAAGGCAGACCAGAAAAAGGTTACTATTATTTTCAGCACCGATCTCAAGGAGAAAGAAATACGGTCTGCTGTAGCTTAGGCACAAAATAAATCTCACAACACGATTCGCGATTCGAATATTTCAACAACAAAAAAACTTACCTCTGGAGTAACTCCTGTTTGTGGCCCGAGATCGTTCCCTCCAGCGCCTTGAAAAAATCCTGCAGCTGCATCACAGTCCATGTCTCTCTCGGAGACTCTGCTCCTACCAGCAGGAGGTTCAGCACCGCTCGAAGCCATCGCAAACCACTTGAACTAAGCAGAAGACATTCCAAAACAAACCTGAAACACACTGTCAAAGATGCTGTCACGTTCAAAAACTAGCTCGATCGCGAGTGAGGTTGCCCCCGTGCTCGAACCCATATTAAAATAAATAAGGGGATCGGTCTGTACGCGCGCTACACTACGGCTACAGACTCAGTACGGACCGTATCCAGGTGTCCGTGACGTTTGACACGTGATCGTGAGTGATGACGCGTGTGTTATCAAAAGCCTTTTTGCAAATTTTGGCCATTTGGGCTAAAAAAACAAGGACAAAAAAAACAAGAAACAACAAGAGCAGCTCGATCTCGCCTTCAATGTAGATCTACCAGCTAGCGCTAGCGTATTGTTATGCTAAGGTCAGAAAGGACTTAGAGGCACTCGCTGAGTTATATCATCAGTTGAAGAATATTTATCCTGGCGTCGATCGCTGAGAAGGTGCACTATTGGCTACTGACGTGGATAATAGTTTGTTACATTCACAACAGTGTTGCTGTGGTAATCCGCGCAGTGCTGAACATCTCTATTCACTGTGCAACTGTATCATACCGCTATCAAAACTTACTGGGGTAAGAGAATTATGTATGTACAAAAAGGAAGATGAATGTTGAAGAAACAATAGTTGACTGCCGGGCTGAGACCGCTGAGTGCGTTCGAGTTTTCCGGATTTCAATGGGCGCTTTCCATTACACGTTTGCACAATTCTGGAACTGGGTTTTTTACTTCTCGAATGACCAGAATGTGCGAATTCCGGCCATGTAAGCGAACGACCGGAATTCACAACGCATTTTATTCATGGCATATCACAAACAAAATTGGTCTTGAAACTAGCCTGATCACGTACACCCTCGCGCGCACGTGGACCCAGCTTCGCGTACCGGACTACCGGTCCATCCCGTTGATCGTGAAGGCTCCATGTCGGCAACAATATTGGGCTTCGATAAAGCTGAACCTGTGTGCGAAAGGACCACCCAAAATGATCTGCTCTAACAATCGGCCCCCAGCGGAAACTCAACTGCTCAACTCAGCTTTTCGGGAAGACATTAGACAGTAGCAACTTCATGCAGTTGTAGCCCTGCTTTCGCGCCACACCGACCAGGGAGGCTCTTCCTTGACCTGAGTCATGCATGACCAGACCGGTAACACACTGAGCGTGCAATTCTGGCGCCAGAATTAGAGAATTCTCTTCACTGTCCCTCCAGGAAATCGCGATTCCACGGATGCAACAAATTTCGCGATTTTGGTCCAAACCCGCGATTTTCAGCAAAATCCGCGATTTCCCGCGTTTTTTTGTTGTTTTCTGCACTATATCTCACATTTTTATGCACTTTTCACGCAGTTCTTTCCATGATTCTTAGGTTATTTGCACAGTACGACTCCCGAGTAGATATACTACATGTACGATGCAACAAGTTTCGTGATTTGGCCCAAATCCTCAATTTTCTGCAAATAAGGCCGCGAATTCCTGGCAAGTTCTGCATCATTCCGCACTTTTCGTCGCATTTTTTGTTACTTTCTGCCGCAATTTCTTGCGCAAGTTTTCGAGAGTTTTTTCCGCAAATTCCCGCAGGGACAGTCTTCAGAATTGATGGAATTGGATAAATTCAATTCTAACGGCGGAATTTGTGTAATCGAACTGTGCGTCAACAATAAACTAATTCTAGAATTGACTGATTTGTGTGTAATCGAACGCGCCCAATGTGGCAATTTCATACTGTGTTGTGTATCGGATATGCATAATCTTACCACCCTATCCGACCGACCTTTCGGCCGACGAAAAAATCGAGAGGTTTAACAACTAAGAAAGGTTTGCTCCCCACAACTCCTAAAAATACATGTAGTAGAGAACGAGTACGCCGGGGTACATGTTGGTGACTCGTTTACTCATCCTTAGTTAGGCCAAATAATTATTGCCGGGGAATTTCGATGTGGTTGGCTGAAGTTTGTTTTCGAGTCAAACAACACGTGTACATGTAGTTATAAACTGACTGAAGTGATCTTTTGCATTTTACTGAAAACCCAAAAAGGCAGTTTTACGAATCACGTCCTTCGTGATTGATCTTATTGAGGCAGTAGGCGTTGGTCACTGAAATCTGGTCCATGCACGTCAGCTAGTACTGGACACTGTGCAGCCGTAGACCTCCCAACATTGGGTTGTGCACCGCTGTATGGAAATGTACCGTAAAATTCTGTTTAAAATAAGCCCCGGGCGTATACTTTGCAGAGCGTCAAAAACCGGGCGTATATTTGGGCATGGGAGTTATTTCGGACGCAATCTGCCAAAGATCAATCTATCAGCAACCCACTAGTTTCAGTGAACCACCATTCACACTGAGCGCGGTACAGGTACATCAAACCACAGCTAGAAATTTGGTCGTAACCAAGAATGTAGCGAAAAATTACAGATTTGATAGGTAAACCACCTGTCCACTTTACGCCCTGGGCTTATTTCGGGCATGGGGGCTAAAACGGACTTGAAGTGTACACCGCCTAAAACTGGGCTTATTATCGGACATGGGCGTTATTTAGGGTGGGCTTATTTACGGAATTTTACGGTATTATTCATGATCCCGGATTTCATCTAGCACGGCTGTAGATAACTTATTGTGTACAGTTGCATGTATATCTAATGTGTTGTACGTTTTATGTGTGTGTGTGTGTGTGTGTGTGTGTGTATGTGTGTATGTGTGTGTGTGTATATGTATGTGTGTGTGTATGTGTATGTGTGTATGTGTATGTGTGTGTGTATTTTGTCGCACTGTGTGTTATTCTCTACAGACCGGCAGTACGTAATCTTCTGACAAATTCTCAGTAATCCACACCATACACTGTACGCTATACACCCGTGTACTACTGAATATACAACATCACCAAGAGAACCTGTTTGCTTCAAAGTTACATGGCAATCTCAAGACTGTCAGTAAGTTTGTTCAGCGTGGTTATGCTGTGAGTGTACAGAGCCGGTTAGTCCAGTCAACCAGCGGATCAAGGTTATGTGTTGCTAGTAAGGTGACTCAGACATCAGCACAGTCCAGGCAGTCAGTTAGGTGGAGATCAGATCAGTCTGGTCGTCAAGTCACTACGGTACATGATGCTGTTAATGCCATTGATTCAATATCGGATAGCATTGTCAACGCGCGCAAATTTATACCCAGTGAGCTGATATCAAACTGTTCTCTCATCCAACGACATGTGAAGGAACTACGGAGTCCAGGCATGGTTAGCGTTACCCTTCAGGCATGTGCTCTTGTCAATGAGGAGAACACTGATGTGACAAAGCTTACAGAGTCTTTACTTAATCAGCTAGCCAGCCTACCTACTGAACTCTGGCAAGAAAGCAAGAACCAACACATCCTGTTATGGGCACTGTACTGGGCCGCAAAGTGTAGATGTTCAACTCCAAGATTCACGAAGTTACTGCAACAGCAGCTTGATGTCATGTGCATTGAGGAATGTAGACATGTTGGTAATTGTGCACATGCATTGTTTATGTTAAATGTGCCTGATCGTCACCTGGCCCAACACTTGACGAATCGCTACATTACCATACAGAGTACAGGTGATCCAAAGTATCGTCATACTGAAGTACTCTCACTACTTCTCTACTGCACACTGTGTGGTGTAGAGTGCAGTGCCTTGCTAAAGCTGATCAGTGTTGATCATCTGATACAGAGTAAGTCTATTCTGGAATAAGCTATTGAATAGAGACTTGTGTCTGTTAGTTGTGGAATTTCTGCTCACACAGAGTTGCAATTGACACCCATACCAAAATTCTCTATAGTTATTGTCCTTGGTATCTCAGAGTTTAAATCAAGTGTTGTTTTAAAAACAAGAACAGAAACGATCTCAGTTTATGGTTTTTGCTACACAATATTCTGCAAGTGCAGATTTGCTTTCACATACATACTATGATGATGTATGTTGTAAACTGATCATAATTCAACTTGGGGTTTTTAAAATAAAGTCATGACGGCAGGATTATAGGTATGATTTTGAATCATGCAGTTGGACAGTCCGGCTGAAGCCATTCCAAACTTGTGTTAGTATTTCAGCAATCAACTACATTCTAGTGAAATGTGTGGGGCATCCTGCAACTAAACAGTACAATTGGAAGTTTTGAGCACACCTGCCTTATTCCTCAGCACTGCGAAATCGCACTTCAGTCCACTGTATCAGTTTCGACATTTCGACAAATTGCTATCACCAGAATGCAGTGCAATATGCGATATGCATCCTGATGATGTTTGGAAACAGGTCAGACAGAATAAACTTGTGTGTACTTCAAGAAGTATGTGCACCAAATTTGTAACTCACACCCCAACAAAAATTCATCCAGGGTTGTTCCCCTGACTGTGTCTGTTTTACAGGAAATAGGCTGTTGGCGTGGAAATGACAAATGGATCACTTTCTGATGTCATCGATCTTTGATTTTTTCATTTTCACATCCTAAAATATATCTGTTGGTACGTGTCCATATCGCTGTGTGTCTCTCTCGATTCTCTCTGGCCTGACTTCTGTGCAGAATGCGATCCTCGCCTTGTGCAACTGCTATATTTGCACAACACCCTCCCTGTCACTAACGACCAGCGGCTACAGATAATGAACAGGTGTGCAGTGCGGTTCCAGAAGGCTGTGGCAAGTCAGCAGTCAGGTCGAATGTATGACATGCTGTCATACTTCATTGGTCCAAAGCACACCACTGGCATGTCTCTGGTTGATGGTGTGGAAGTTCAGGCATTCTGCATCTTCAACCAAGACCATGAACCAGTGAAGACTGATGCGTATCCAGCTGATGTATACAACGGTGTATCAGTAGATATGACTGCAGCTAGACGTCATGGTTTCAGTGTTGTGGCATGTCGGGGTGTGAGTGACACTCAGTTACAACGTCATCCTGTACGTACACCTAACGGGTATAACACTCTTGAAGCATCGGCACTCAAATCTCAAGGATGTTATATTATTCCGGTGAGTTGTAGTGCTAGTGTTTTGCCTTTGATCATGATGTATGTCTTGATACTTCAGTGCAGGTTGGAAAACAAGCTTGTTCGTAATGATAGTTTTGAGTTTATGTACTACATGCTGCTGCCCAAGTCTAGTTGTGAGACATAAAAAATGTTTTATAGTCTCAGACTGTTCACCCATCTGAAGATTGTGTTCAGTGTTAAAAGAGAGTTTTTTTTATCCTGGGTGAGCTTAAATTTTGCATTACTTCACTCTTTCTGTCTACTTTGATAGATGGTACTCAAATATGGCGCTCGGCACTCGCAGAAAAGCAGCCACACTATCCCGGATTTGCTGATCAATTATCCGTATCACATCACCGTGTTCAAAGACCTGTTACCCGCCAAGCAGTGATGGACATACACACTGATGTCATAGTCTACATGATGGTAAGTTACAGAATGTTAGATGTTGTACATGTATCTGCCATTGTGTAGTTTAGTGTTTTATTCTTTCAACCTCATTGGGTGCAATGTCTATAACCTTATTGGGTGCAATGTCTATAACTGATAGCAGAACACTAGTACAGTGTGGTGGATTTGACTTCTTTGATGGGAGTGAGGTATGCGAGTTGTTGGGCGCCTTCCTTCGATCTGACCAAACTAGAAAAGGACATCAAGGAATCGATCTGGCTATATCGTGGTGGTGGCCTACCTATGTTGATGAATACAACGGGTAGTGAGACTGATTAGATGACCCGTGGAAGACTATTCCAGGAATTCCAGTGTCATGGGTTGAAGATTACGATCAATGTTAACCTAGAAGTAGTGAACTTCCTCGTTATCACACAAGGAAACCTGTAAACTGGTCAATACGAATCATACCGAAACCGGGCGCCACAACACTATTGTCGTCGGGAAATGGTAATACAGTGCATGCATGCATGCGCACAGTGGTACAACCTGCACAGTCTGGGCGCGGTCCGCTAGCAGGGGAGAACTCCGTGTGCAGCGCAACGCCAAAAGGGACCTGATAAAGATCACAAGGACAACACTACACCTGCATGCCCGGTCTAACTCTCTGCCGGTGATAATACAAGACCTCCTCAACTAAGGCTCAAGTCTTTTTATCGGTAGAAGAATATCCGATATCTTGGCTGACCATGATGCAGCGGCGTAGCGTAGCCCTTTTCAGTTTGGATGGTCATGTGATGCGACATAGTATACAATTCACACTATTTTCATTTGGCAGCCAAGGATACTGGCTCAGCCAACTCCTTTTATTTGGAAGCTTTGCGGTAAACTGCACTCAGAAACGAGTCTGATTCAGCAGACTATACATGCAAGAAAACATGCTTCTTGAATGGCAGGGAGCAGCAAGTTGGGACGAAAGCAGCACAGTGTAGTCACTTCACACCAGGGAGCAGTAAAACACCGGTATTTACTACCCCTTGTTTCACACTCAGCTCCCCTCGCTCCGATCATGCTGGTGTTTTACGGTTTGCAAAGGACGAGGTACTGACAATGGCTGCATGTACAATCATGTTCAAGACTGACATACAGTGTGCCACATACAAACCATTTTATGAAGGAACTACCCTCCCCGTATACAGGTCCAGTCCACGCATCGACACGTGGATGAACGTTGAACGCGGGCACTTCTCGATACTTTTTATCCTGTTTGGGTGTTTTGCGGACATGGTACGACACACTCTAGCAGCTGCTTTGTTTGCGAGTTTTGCGATACGGTGCTACGCGCATGATGATGTGTTCCAGGAGACAGTATCACCATAAAGGAGTGTGCTGATTAGCAGTGGGTGTTTGAACCCCTAGAGTTGTGTAGTGGACTATCTATTGAGAATAGAGAGGTTCCGCATAACGTAATTACGTTAATAAAAAACGTAGTCGATCTACGGAAAGTCTTACTTCAGTACGTAAACTGCACGCGCATCTGAGTTCCGCCATACGGAGTTTTCAAATCGCGTAGCTGCCCTTGGCAACTCCGAACGCGGCGGTGTACGACCAGATCGACTTGGGGAGAGAGTCATAAATTTGTACCCCAATCCACTTACGAACCAGCTACAGTAAGGACGTTTAGCAATGTGAAAATTCGAGCTTTTTGTGGTGATATTTCGCGAAAATCTGTTTCGAAAAAGAAAATTTGTGAGGTTTAGCAATGCGAAATGACTTTTTCTCGAAGTTATTTGTATCTTATAGTACCGTACCGTATATGCAGCTCAGTAGATATCCTTAGCTAAAAAAACGCTAACGTAAACGCAAACCTTTCCGTACTTCGGATCGTTCAAGCTGACTTTTCCCTTAGCACAAAGTACGTTATAGTTGAGACGAAGTAGTCGTGACAACCATGGCGATATGAATTTTCGTGGAAACAGATGCGGGAAATTCAAAATTTTGAACCAGGTATTAGTTTGCTGTCGTTCCGAAAGAATACCTTGGCGAGGTCTTTTACTCTGGAATAGCAAAAGCACGGCGAACATGAGTTTTCGCTGTTCCCAGGTCCTTGGAAACCCTTTCCTAAACGCAGCACCGAAGACTGTAAGGGTTCTCCAGCTCCAGCACGTCTGGGAGAGGCCGATGAATTTCTTCCTCAAGAGTGCCGTGGAACTGGTCCTTTGTTTCCCAGATGGGATAGAGGGAGAAAGGCACGAAGCAGAGGACGCAGAAATTGTCAACTGAAAGGCAAAACTCGCCAAAAAGCTAAATGTCACAAGAGGAAGCAATCTCGACTCTCGATCTCATCTCGATCTGCACGACGTGCTTTTTATCTCCCGCCAGTTACAAAACAATGCGAGTTTTGCATTTTTTGCAGAATTTCCATAACGAACGTCGGCCCGTTATTTTGAGCTCTGTAACGTTTTTCCGTTATCCGATAACGTCTTTTGTCACGGCTGGGAGTGAGTACCGTAAAAGTTAGCGTTATCGTACTTTTGCTAAGGATGTCAAGTCTCAAGCAGGGGCTGTAAAATTACTACTCCCTGTAGTCAAATGCGTACCGAGAAAAGAGAAAGTTACTTTCGCAAATCACTGCAATTTCGCGTCCAAGTTTTCGAAGTTTCGAGCTTTTTTTCTGTACTCATTCCCAGACTCGAATTTTCTTTCGAACTTTCGCATTGCTAAACGTCCTTATTATCAGAGCCCTATCTACGTACTCTCCGTAGACAACTTTCTGTAAGTGGAGTGCAAACTCGCGAATTCACGGCTTTTTCACGCCCACGAACGTACAATTGCTCAACTTTACGTAGTGCGGAACCTCTATAATATTGACAAATTCCTTTCTGATAGGTTCCTCGTGACTGGTCTGGGGGCACAGTGGAAACTGTGATTGGTTCACCCACGTTTGTTTGGTATTGCGACTAGTCACAGGGCCTGGACTGGTCACAGGGCCTGGACTGGTCACAGGGTCTGGACTGGTCACAGGGCATGGACTGGTCACAGGGCCTGGACCGGTCACGGAGTTCTACACAGAAAACCAGACTTAGATATGCAGAAATGCACCATATCGCTTACGTAATCTTTGCCGTCTAGAATTTCTTTAAAACTGATATCACAGGTCTGATTGACACAGAGCAAGAGTATAGAAGTGGATCATCCATGTCCAATCAAAACGGAGAATTCTACTGTCCAGAACCCATCCACAGAGTCGCACATTCTGCTTTATGTACTCTTGCAATCGTAACAGTATGGAACAGAGATACATGAACAAGTAGCTAGCCTGGTCGGAAAAAAAACTTGGCAACCACCATGGAGAGTGGAGTGAACTGAGTAATACTTTCCCGATCACAAACAATTGTATTTGCTCTTTGTGCGATTCTTCTGTGTTCTCTCAGATATCTTTGAACAGCAGTATACTATGCCGAGTTGTGCCGTGATATCATGTGAGACTGGAATATGAAGTCCGTTTTGTGATTACTAAGAAAGTTGTGGACAACTCTTTTGGTCTTGTGATTGAAGTTTTCATTTCTCTGATTCTTTGCCACTTTTTCTGCTTAGCTGAACAATGAGGAAGCTGCCTCTTCTTTAATTCCACTCCCGGCTGAGTAACTGAATAACTGAGTAACTGAGTACACCGGATGCGAGAGGGTAGTGCTGCTAGTGCTAGTGTAGTATGCGTGTTGATTGTGTTTTTTGAAATCAAGGCATTGTTGAGTTTGTGCGTGAATGTTTGCGTGTCTGTGCATTCAGTTCCCAATTCTTTGTTCTTTGTGCGTGCTTATACAGTACAGTGTACCTTGATATTGTGAATCCTCCACATGACATTGTGTGTTTTCCACTTCCATTGTCCATACTACACATAGTACAAGTAGCATCTGGAGTAGCCAGGATCCATATTTTTGACTGAGCTACATATTTAAAACTTAAAAAAGGTAGTAGCGTCTGCCGTGATCTGTGTTTGTGTGTGTGTGGGGGGGGGGGGGGGCTGTAAGGCGGCACGGCACGACCATGTGAGATCGGATTGTGACCAACCACGTGTGTTGTAGCCTGGTGACGTGGCTTGTTCGCATGAGGATATAGAACTAACATAGACCGATCCTAGCAATGGTCCTGACCAGGCTCTCTTGTTTTGCATCAACAAGTCACTACAATCTACATGTGCATGTCATGTAGTGCGCGGATGTCCAGGATATCACTGCTGCCCGGTTCTGAATACTCAGTAATTTGTCTTTCTTTGATCTCGTATTGAATAATAAGTGGATCTACGGGGGGGGGGGGGGGGGTCTATCCGGATGAATACAATGTTTAGCGTAATGTCCGGAGTGCGGCTTGTGAAGTAACTGTGTTATCTGTTTGAGGTACTAGTGGTAGCGCCAACTCAGCAGTCAGATAAAATCATGCATACACCGACTGATATGATTGTACGCGCGCTACAATACAGACGACCGTGTCCAGTACAGGTACCACTAAAGTACTGCTCAATGAAATCCAGTTCCGTCACTCAAGTACGTGCAGTTCTGGACCTGAAAACACTGGGCTGCAAAATGGTGCAAGGCCCAAACTTGAGTGACGAGACTGGATTTCATCGAGCAGGACTGTACTTACTACAGTCCCGCTCAATGAAATCCAGTCTCGTCACTCAAGTTTGCACCTTGCACCATTTTGCAGCCCAGTGTTCGCAGGTCTAGGGCTGCGCAACGCCCGGCGTGTATTTGAGTGACGTGACTGGATTTCATTGAGCAGCATGCACTGTATAATAATGTACTAGGTTAGGACTGGTGAGTGGTGTCCGTGGGGTTTGACACGTGAGTGATGACGCGTGTGTTATCAAAAGCCTTTTTGCAAATTATTTAACCCTTTATGGGTCTCACATAAGCGTAAGGGTCGTATGTGACCCTTACAGTAAAATCGCATTTTCTGTGAGTTTTGTTGCTAGGAGACAACTAAAATGGTGCTCCACTCGTAGCTGAGGTCCCAGGCTTTCCAACGGTGTAAAAAACAACCATACTTACCATACAAAATTTTGCAGTATCGATCGACTGAAGTCTGGTGAAATTGGAAAAGACGACCATCCGCCATGCGCGCATTTCGAGAATGGGAGTGCATCTCTTGAAGCCGTGTCAGAAAAGCTTTCTGGGGACACTGACGGCACCAGTCTAGGCTGGATGTCTCTGGAGGATTTCCAGTGTAATGTCGTGAGAAAGAGAGCTCCGTTGAGTCCTCCTAGCTCAAATAAATCGTCCCCGAATGAAGAAATCAAATTTACCAACCAGCGAGGAAGCACAGCAACAGCAACTCTCACAAGGACTTGTCAGGTGCGATCAGCTGATTCGCCTGGCCGTGAGAATCACGGCACGCGTGACATCGCGCCTGAGTACTCATCTGAGCGAGAGTGAATCTGACGCGAGCGGCGCTGATGTGAACGAACCAAAATTGTGATATTGTGGAACTGTTGCTGCTGGAGCATCGCCGATGGCGAGGTATTGGAGTTCAAGGACGGGATAAGGAGCATAATATATTCTTCACCAAGACGTAGCGCTTACCTGATTGTTTATCATAGGACTTCAGCTCCATCACGAACTTGGTATGCACTTCGTGCTGTGATTTTTGTGCATTTTTGTTCGCAATTGTATTTTCTCTCAACTTGAAGGGCTACCACGGGTCATATCCTTGCCTGGACATAGTCATATTTGTGTTTTCTGGACGCGTCCAGGCATACAGATTTTGAAAATATAATTATAGTTTACCCATACCTACAACTCACGGAACTTGAGTTATGGCTCGTTGTTTGTACGCGTGTTTGCGTGACCACCCCTCACATACATTGAGTAAGACCCACAAAGGGTTAATAATAAATTTGGCCATTTGCGCTAAAAAAACAAAACAAGAAACAACAAGAGTCAAGGGTACCTCGATCTCGCCTTCATAATGACTTATGTAGATCTACCAGCTAGCGCTAGCGTGTTGTTATGCTAAGGTCAGAAAGGACTTAGTGGCACTCGCTGGTTTATCTCATCAGTTGAAGAATATTCCTTATCCTGGCGTCGATCGCTGAGAAGGTGCACTATTGCCGGCTACTGACGTGGATAATAGTTTGTTACATTCACAACAGTGTTGCTGTGGTAATCTGCGCAGTGCTGAACATCTCTATTCACTGTGCAACTGTATCATACCGCTATCAAAACTTACTGGGGTAAGAGAATTATGTATGTACAAAAAAGAAGATGAATGTTGAAGAAACAATAGTTGACTGCCGGGCTGAGACCGCTGAGTGCGTTAGAGTTTTCCGGATTTCAATGGGCGCTTTCCATTACACGTTTGCACAATTCTGGAACTGGGTTTTGTACTTCTCGAATGACCAGAATGTGCGAATTCCGGCCATGTAAACGAACGACCAGAATTCACAACGCATTTTATTCATGGCATATGATATCACAAACAAAATTGATCGTAAAAGAGATCACGTACACCCTCGCGCGCACGTGGACCCAGCTTCGCGTACCGGACTACCAGTCCATCCCGGTGATCGTGAAGGCTCCATGTCGGCAACAATATTGGGCTTCGATAAAGCTGAACCTGTGTGCGAAAGAACCACCCAAAATGATCTGCTCTAACAATCAGCCCCCAGCGGAAACTCAACTGCGGCAAATAGCTTTTCGGGAAGACAGAAGACAGTAGCAACTACTGTAAAAGCCATTATTCTAACGAGGCGCATATATAACGATTTCCCAAAATCGACTGGTTTACGTGTACCAAAGGTAACGATTCTCACCTATTCCCAACGCTCAATAGGACAGTATATGTATCGATTTCTGTATAACGATTTCTATTTTAACGACAGATTTCCCCTCGTTAACTCGTTAGACTTAGCACTTCGTTATATATATATGGCTTTTACAGTACATGCAGTTGTAGCCCTGCTGCCCTGCGCCCAATGTGGCAATGTAATACTGTGTTGTGTATCGGATATGCATAATCTCACCACCCTATCCGACCTTTCGGCCGACGAAGAAATCGAGAGGTTTAACAACTCCTAAAACTACATGTAGTAGAGAACAAGTACGCCGGGGTACATGTTGGTAACTCGTTTACTCATCCTTAGTTAGGCTAAATAATAATTTCCAGGGAATTTCGGTGTGGTTGACTGAAGTTTGTTTTCGAGTCAAACAACACGTGTACATGTAGTTATAAACTGACTGAAGTGATCTTTTGCATTCTACTGAAAACCCAAAAAAGCAGTTTTACAAATCACGTCCTTCGTGATTGATCTGATTGAGGCAGTAAGTGTTGGTCACTGAAATCTGGTTCATGTAAGTCAGCTAGTACTGGACACTGTGCAGCTGTAGACTTTCCAACATTGGGTTGTGCACCGCTGTATGGCCGGAAATGTATTATTCATGATCCCGGATTTCATCATGTCTAGCACTGCGGCTGTAGATATTGTGTACAGTTGCATGTATAGTCGTATCTGATCTGTTGTATATGTGTGTGTGTATGTGTGTGTATATGTGTATGTGTGTATGTGTGTGTGTGTGTGTGTGTGTGTATTTTGCCGCACTGTGTGTTATTCTCTACAGACCGGCAGTACGTAATCTTCTGACAAATTCCCAGTAATCCACACCATACACTGTACGCTATACACCCGTGTACTACTGAATATACAACATCACCAGGAGAACATGTTTGCTTCAAAGTTACCTGGCAATCTCAAGACTGTCAGTAAGTTTGTTCAGCGTGGTTATGCTGTGAGTGTACAGAGCCGGTTAGTCCAGTCAACCAGCGGATCAAGGTTATGTGTTACTAGCAAGGTGACTCAGACATCAGCACAGTCCAGGCAGTCAGTTAGGTGGAGATCAGATCAGTCTGGTCGTCAAGTCACTACGGTACGTGATGCCTATGATGCTATTGAGTCAATCTGTGATAGCATTGTGAAGTCACACACTTTTCAACCCAGCTATCTACTATCACAATGTTCTCTCATCCAACGGCATGTTACTGAACTACGCTATCCAAATATGGTTAGAGGTATCCTGCGGGCATGTGCTCTTGTCAATGAGGAGAACACTGACGTGACCACACTGGCAGTATCTGCACTGAAGCAACTAGCCAGTCTACCTACGTATGTCTGGCAAGAAAGCAAGAACCAGCACAACCTGAGATGGGCAGTGTACTGGGCCGCAAAGTGCCGATGTTCAACTGCAGGATTCACGAAGTTACTACAACAGCAGCTTGATGTCATGTGTATTGAGGAATGTAGAGATATTGATCGGCATGCTCATGCATTGTTTTTGTTGAATATACTTGATCGTCACCTGGCGCAAAACTTGACGAATCGTTATTTGACCATACACAGTACAGGTGATCCCAAGGATCGTCATACTCAAGTATTCAGACTACTTCTCTACTGTACACTGTGTGGTGTAGAGTGCAGTGCCTTGCTGAAGCTGATCAGTGTTGATCATCTGATACAGAGTAAGTCTATTCTGGAATAAGCTATTGAATAGAGACTTATGTCTGTTGGTTGTGGAATTTCTGCTTACACAGAGTTGCAATTGAAACCCATACCCCAATCCTCTCAGGGGCGTGCTCGGCTCCCCTTCCAGGGGGGGGGGGGGGGGGGGGGGGGTGCACCACTTCCAGACAACAGCATTTTTCAAAAGGTTGTACCGGTGACATCATCAGATATTTGCACATGTGACGTCATTATTACTGTTACAAAGATTGTATATCATCAAGAATGAACACAGTACAGCATGTAGAAAGGAAAAAGACATTATGGATACGAGGTAAGAGTAACTCTCCATCACTGTAACATGATACTTTATACAGTCAGAAAGTGCAATAACTAGGCACAAAACTGACAGAGTACTGAGACATTCGACGTCCTGACACCTAGCCTCAACACATCTCCGTAGCGCTAACCGACAGCCTTCCAACTTGGAAGGTTCAAGGTTATGGAAAAGACCAAAGAGGGGAACACATACATTCTTTGTTCCGTTGGGACTGTAGCTTTTGCTCGTTTTCGTTGCGCTTGCCTTCCCCCTCTTTGGTCTTTTCCATAACCTTGAACCTTCCAAGTTGGAAGGCTGTCGGTTAGCGCTACGGAGATGTGTTGAAGCTAGGTGTCAGGACGTCGAATGTCTCAGTACTCTGTCAGTTTTGTGCCTAGTTATTGCACTTTCTGACTGTATAAAGTATCATGTTACAGTGATGGAGAGTTACTCTTAACTCGTATCCATAATGTCTTTTTCCTTTCTACATTTATTTATTACTCAACATACGAGTTTTACAGTACAGCATCATATCAATTTTTTCAAAATATAGGATGAAAACTTTACAAATGTTTAAAAACCAATCAATCGACGGCACTGTGCCGGGCAGGCCGATGCAAACACACATTGCACGGATACAGCTAAGAACAATTGTCACACTAGTTGACGTATCTGGACAGGATTCGGCGAGGAGAGCGTCAAAAGAACAGCTTGAGCACCTCATCTGCGGATGTGCTCCCGCGAGGTCGGGCTTTCCGCAATACATTGGTGACTTTTCAAAACCCCGGTCGAAATATTTTGGTGGGTGCACCTGCCCCCTGTGCCCCTCGCCAAGCACGCCCTTGCCTCTATAGTTATTGTCCTTGGTGTCTCAAAGTTTAAACCAAGTGTTGTTTTTAACAAGACAAGAAACTATCTCAGTTTATGGTTTTGCTGCACAGTACTCTGCTGATGCAGGGTCACTTTCACATACATAATGATGATGATGTATGTTGTAAACTGATGATCCAACTTGGGGTTTCTAAAATCGTCATGATGGCAGGATTATAGGTATGATTATGAGTCATGCAGATGGACAGTCTGAAGCCATTCCAAACTTGTGTTAGTATTTTAGCAATCAACTACATTCTAGTGATACGGGTGAGGCATCCTGCAACTATACCGTACAATTGGAAGTTTTGAGCACACCTGCTCTATTCCTCGGCACTCCAAAATCACACTTCAGTCCACTGTATTAGTTTCGGCATTTCCTGTAAATTACTATCACCAGAATGCAGTACAATGTGCAGTGTGCAATATGCATCCTGATGATGTTTGGAAATAGGACAGATAGTATGGACTTGTATGTACTTCAAGAAGTATGTGCACCAAATTCGTAACTCACACACCAACAAAAATTCATCCAGTGTTGTTCCCCTGACTGTGTCTGTTTTATAGGAAGTAGTCTGTTGGCGTGGAAATGACAAATGGATCACTTTCAGATTTCATGGATCTTTGATTTTTTCATTTTCACAATGTCATCCAAAAATGTATCTGTTGGTCTATGTCCATACCACTGTGTGCTTCTCTCAATTCTCTCTGCCCTGACTTCTGTGCAGAATGCCATCCTGAACTTGTCCAACTTCTATATTTGCACAGCACCCTCCCTGTCACTAACAACCAGCGGCTACAGATAATGAACAGATGTTCAGTGCGGTTCCAGAAGGATGTGACAAGTCGGCAGTCAGGTCGAATGTATGACATGCTGTCATACTTCATTGGCCCAAAGTACACCACTGGCATATCTCTGGTTGATGGTGTGGAAGTTCAGGCATTCTGCATATTCAACCAAGACCATGAACCAGTCGAGACTGAAGCGTATCCAGCTGATGTATACAACGGTGTATCAGTAGATATGACTGCAGCTAGGCGTCATGGTTTCAGTGTTGTGGCATGTCGAGGTGTGAGTGACACACGGTTACTGCGTCATCCTATACGTACACCTAACGGATATAACACTCTTGAGGCATCGGTACTCAAATCTCAAGGATGTTACATTATTCCGGTGAGTTCTTGTGCTGGTGTTTTTGCCTTTGATGATGCCTGTCTTGATTCTACAGTGCAGGTTAGAAAAAGGAGCTTGCACTTAATGAGAGGTTTGAGTGGTTTGACTACATTCTGTTGCCCAAGTCTCGTAGTACGACTCAATCTTACCCTGCTGACATGTCACAAGACTGTAGGCACGGAGATGACCAATCGCATTGCACCTAGCAGGGCCTAGATGCGGCGATCAAAGCATGCTACAAGAAGTAGAACTCCATATTTAGTGGAGCGGGCTTTGATTTTCCCATCAAAGCCCGCCCAGGCGGGCTTTGATTTTACGATCAAAGCCCGCTCCACTAGAGCTTTGATCTACGGAACAAGCTCGCTTTTTTTACACGACTCGGTCTGGAGAAGGTTGAGTCGTGCTTTCAAGCGCCATCGGAAGATCAAAGTGCGTGTTCATGTCAGAAATCCAATCAAACCAGTCGTGTTCATATTCTATCAGCCAATCACAGCCCTTCGCGAAGTATTTACAAGTTCGATATGAGTTTCAAGCATGGGTGCATGTGAGAAATGTAATCAAAACACTCGTTGTCGTGTTCGATCAGCCTACATCACAGCCCTTCGCGCTTCGGGCGGCGGGCTGTGATTAGGCAATCTCACACTCGTACTCTTGCTTGATTCCATACTTCTGGAGACTGTGTTCAGTGACAGATTGACTATCGGGACTTTCATCTCCACTGGATGAGCGTACATTTTTGACGTGCTTCACTATTTCTTTCTGCATTGATAGATGGTACTCAAACATGGCGCTCGGCACTCTCAGAAAAGCAGCCACACTATCCCGGATTTGCTGATCAATTATCCGTACCACATCACCGTGTTCAAAGACCTGTTACCCGCCAAGCAGTGATGGACATACACACTGATGTCATAGTCTACAAGATGGTAAGTTACAGAGTGTTAGATGGTTTAACTTTTTTAATTTTTTTATTTTATTTTTATTTTTTACAAAATACACAACTCACCGGCAGGTACATGGGGCTAGCATGGGGTGAGATGGTGCTGGTGGTGCTTGCCATGCTCAACCGACCAGAGGTCTCGGCATCTTCACATGGCAGGCGCACCAAATTCGGGAGGGGAGCATAAGCACGAGGGGAAAAAGCACGGGAGAAAATGGAAGATTTAGAACGAAGGAGAGGATCTAACTTTGGAACACAGCAGAAAATAGCAAATAATCAAACAGATAATAGGAGTGAATGAAGAGTGTCAAATGAAGGGTGCAATAGGGTAGCAATGGAGATTGGCTACTCAGGATTGGCCCCAATTAGGCTTGGGGTGGGAGAAGCAGGGTCATAATCCTGGAGGAGGCTAGAGGCGGTCGGTTGCCCAGTCCCAGTCAGACTGCTTCAGGTGGTCATAGACCTTCTTCTTGAAGGTCTGCATCGACTTCTGGGAGGGGCGAGCACTGAGGATAGAGGCTGGGAGGCAATTCCAGGTGTCAATCATACAGTGGGGGAAGGACATTGTTCCGAGACTGAGGTGGGACAGTCTTGGTCAGCTGGAACGGATGGTGGCTCGCAATTGTGCGCACGCTGGCTCGGGTGCGGGCCCGGGCTGGAGGGGGTAGGAGGGCTGTGATCATGGCAGGGCCAGTCAGATAGTGGAGCTTGAACAGGTAGCAGAGGGCAGCAACAGAGCGTCGGATGTCCAGGCTGCCACGGTGTAGTTTTACTCTTCCAGCCTCATTGGTTGCAATGTCTATATTGCTGAACACTAATACAGTGTAGGGGATTTGACTTCTTTGATGGGAGTGAGGTACCGTAGTGACGTGCATATAAGAGCATGTGCCTATACCCGGGCATAAGCGCACCCTGACAAATAAGCGCATGGGCTTATAAGGGACCATCGCAAAAGTTCGCAGAAGCCCCCGAAACGAAGACCGTTAGTTTCGGGCCTGACCCCCCTCCCTCCCCCCCTCAAACGAAACGACAGTCACAATATGGGCTTCATTATTTCACTTGGATGCTCACACATAATAATTATCATAATATACTACCCAAGCATTGTTGTATCAGTGTGTAACAATGTACAGCACTTTATAAATGCAACGATGATATCACCTTGCAGTGGGTGATCTAAGAACGAGAACAGCTAAAGCTATGCAGTTGTATCCTTTGAGCATTACGCGACACGCGCAGTTGCATGAATGGACTACGCGTCCTGACAAGCGATCTACGCCGGCTGTGATGGCATGCTAATCTATATCAGCTCCTACATGTCGTCAATACTTTTTTGAATTGAAGCCCGGTTTGCGATTTTCGACACCGACTCCCTCCCCCCCCCCCCCCCCAAACGTATGCTCTTCGTTTCAGGGGCTTCTGCGAACTTTTGCGATGGTTCCTAAGTGAATCTAAATGCAGTCCATCCCGCGACAAACAGACACCACAAAAATACCATATTCACATAGTTCAATGTGCATTGCGGTATTGCACTATGTGCATAATTATGCAAGGTACCGGTACACCAGCAACTCAAGCGCATGTGCCTATGTGTGAGACAAAATGACCCGCCAAAATAGCAAATAACGCAAAAACTCACTCATAAGCGCATGGGTCTTTATGTGCGTCACTACGGTATGCGAGTTGTTGGGGCGCATTCTCTCGATCTAACCGAACTAGAAAAACACATCAGCAAGGAGTCGATCTGGCTATATCTTGGTGGTGAATTAGCTATGCTGAAGAATACAACGCAGGGCATAGATTAACGGCCGGACATCGGACATTTTCCGGCCATTTTCGGCCACTGACCGGACGCTTTCAATTTCACCGGACATAGTGTCCGGTCAAAAAGGAAAAAAAGAGCAGCGACCTTTCGACCTTTTTATGCAGAGTTGGGCTTTCTTCGGAGCTTCGTGCCAAATGCGACTTGCATATCGTACAACTAACACGTCTACACCGTAGCCTCAGGCGTAGACTTCACCAGATTTACTTGATCCGCCTGTAGCAACGCGGTTGCTACAGTCAATTCACACTTTCGACAGCAGAATGTTCGAAGTGTTCCGTGTGCATCAAGTTTGTAGACAGAGTCCGCAGTTGTAAAAACTTCAGCGAGGCTTTCATAACCGGATCCAAGAACCTGAGAATATCAGCGTTCAAGGATCATGCTGGAACGGAGATGCATAAACGAGCAATGAATCTTTTCCGTAGGCAAGAGTGTCCTGCTCGAAATGCCCTCGAATTCGCTCCAATTGCGAAGGCACTGTGCAAGATGGACGATGGTGCTGCCGCTATTGCACGACGCAAATTCGAACTGACTTACCTTCTCTGCAAGGAGCATATCGCGTTCGCAAAATTCTTGACTGCAACGCTTTCTTGTGCATACATTTGTCGTCAGTAAAAAAAAAAGTTCAGTTTCTAATACAAATAAATTGGCGAATTGTACATAGTAATGTGTGAGATACGTCCACATAATGAGTCATTGTGAATATACTTCAGTACTACTAAAAAAAGAGAATAAACACCCTGAAAATGTGTTGTGGAAAATGTCCGGTCATGTCCGGACAGATTTCAAAACGGAAGGACATTTGTCCGAGCTAAATGAAATCCTTAAGCTATGCCCTGCAACGGGTAGTGAGACTGGTTAGATGGCCTGTGGAAGACTATAATCCAGGAATTCCAGTGTCATGGGTTTAAGATTTTGCGTACTACGCTCTACCCATTCCGGGCATTTGAGCATTAAGGCGCACTGCCTCTGTGTCATTGGTTGAAGATTACGATCATTGTTAACCTAGAAGTAGTGAACTTCTTCGTTATCACACAAGCAAACCTGTAAACGGTCAATACAAATCATACCGAAACCGGGCGCCACAACACTATTGTTGTCGGGAAATGGTAATACAGTGCAGTGGCGCAACCTGCACAGTCTGAGCGCGGTCCGCTAGCAGGGGAGAACCCTGTGCGCAGGGTAACGCCAAACGGGACCTGAAAAAGGTGACAAGGACAACACTATACCTGAATACCCAGTCTAACCATCCGCCGGTGATAATACAAGATCTCCTCAAGTCTATCAGTAGAAGAATATCCGATATCTTGGCTGACCATGATGTGTTCCAGGAGGCTGTACCACCATAAAGGAGTGTGCTGATTAGCAGTGGGTATTGTGAACCCCTAGAGTTGTGTAGTGGACTATCTATTGAGAATATTGACAATTTCCTTTCTTATAGGTTCCTCGTGACTTGTCTGGGGGCACAGTAGAAACTGTGATTGGTTCAGCCATGTTTGTTTGGTATTGCGACTAGTCACAGGGCATTAGTTTTTTTGTTGACGATATGACTGGTTACAGGACCAGTGACTGTTCACAGTGCCTGTACTACTCACAGGGCCTGGACTGGTCACAGGGCCTGGACTGGTCACAGGGCCTGGACTAGTCACAGGGCCTGGACTACTCACAGGGTCTGGACTGGTCACATGGCCTGGACTGGCCACAGGGCCTGGAATGGTCACAGGGCCTGGAATGTTCATAGGGCATGGACTGTTCACAGGGTCTAGACTAGTCACAGGCCTGGACTGGTCACAGGTCCTGGACTGGTCACGGAGTCCTACACAGAAAGTAGAACTAGATATGGAGAAGTGCACCATATAGCTTACGTAATCTTTGCCGTCTAGATTTTCTTTAAAACTGATATCACACTGACAGGTCTGATTGATACAGAGTAAGAGTATAGAAGTGAATCATCCATGACCAATCAAAAACGTATATAAACGGAGAATTCTACTGTCCAGAACCCATCTACAGAGTCGCACATTCTGCTTTATGTACTCTTGCGATCGTAACAGTATGGAACTGAGATACATGAACAAGTAGCCAGCCAGGTCGGGAAAGAAACTGGACAACCACCATGGAGAGTGGAGTGCGCTGTGTAATACTTTCCCGATCACAAAAATTGTATTTGCTGTTTGTGTGATTCTTCTGTGTTCTCTCAGATATCTCTGAACAGCAGTATACTCTGCCGAGTTGTGCCGTGAGGAAGTGTGTGATATCATGTGAGGCTGGAGTATGAGGTCCGATTTGTGATTACTAAGAAAGTTGTGGACATCTCTTTTTGTCTTATGATTGAACTTTTCATTTCTTCGATTCTTTCCCACTTTCTCTCCTGAGCTGAACACTGAGGAAGTTGGTGCTGCGTCTTGTTTCATTCTACTCCATTGGCTGAGTAACTGAGTAACTCAGTGGCTGAGTAACTGGGTAACTGAGCACATCGGATGTGAGAGGGTAGTGCTGCTAGTGCTAGTGTAGTATGCATATTGATTGTGTTTTTGAAATCAAGGCATTGTTGAGTTTGTGCGTGAGTGTTTGAGTGTCTGTGCATTCAATTCCCATATTTTTTCTTTGTGCGTGCTTGTACAATCATGTACCTTGATACTTAAAAGTATTATTATTGTGAATCCTCCACATGTGTGTTTTCAGCTTCCATTGTCCATATTACACCTGGTGCATGTATATCTGGAGTAGCCAGGATCCTGATTTTTGACTGAGCCACATGTTTGAAAGGTAGTAGCGTCTGCCATGATCTGTGTGTGTGTTTGGGGGGGGGGGGTGTTTTTCTGTAAGGCGGCACGGCACGACCATGTGAGATCGGATTGTGTCCAACCACGTGTGTTGTAGCCCGGTGACGTGCCTTGTTCGCATGAGGATATAGAACTAACATAGACCGATCCTAGCAATGGTCCTGACCAGGCTCTCTTGCTTCGCATCAACAAGTCACTACAATCTACATGTGCATGTCATGTAGTGTACGGATGTCCAGGATATCACTGCTGCTCGGTTCTGAATAATTTTTCTTTCTTTGATCTCGTATTGAATAATAAGTGGATCTGCGGGGGGGGGGTCTATCCGGATGAAATCATGTTTAGCGTGATATATCCGGAGTGCGGCTTGTGTTATCTGTTTGGGGTACTGGTACTGCGACAGACAGTGGTAGCGCCAACTGAGCAGTCAGAGAAATTCATGCATGCACCGAGTGTTGTAGTACGCGCGCTACACAACACTCTACAGACCTGTACAGTCTACCAGTCTGTCCCTCCAGGAAATCGCGATTCCACGGATGCAGCAAATTTCGCGATTTTGGCCCAAACCCGCGATTTTCAGCAAAATCCGCGATTTCCCGCGTTTTTTGTTGTTTTCTGCACTACATCTCACATTGTTATGCACTTTTCACGCAGTTATTTCCATGATCCTGTAGGTTAGTTGCACAGTACGACTCCCGAGTAGATATACGATGCATCAAATTTCGTGATTTGGCCCAAATCCGCAATTTTCTGCAAATAATTCCGCGAATTCCTGGCAAGTTCGGCATCATTCCGCACATTTCGTCGCATTTTTTGTTACTTTCTGGCGCAATTATTTCTTGCGCAAGTTTTCGGGAGTTTTTTCCGCAAATTCCCGCAGGGACAGACCAGTGGTCTACAAACCGTGTCCAGGGCAGCAGCTAGGTACTACTACTAGGTGTCAATGAGGTTTGACACGTGAGTGATGACGCGTGTGTTATCAAAAGCCTTTTTGCAAATTTTGGCCATTTGCGCTAAAAAAAAACAACGAAAAAAAAAGCACAAGAAACAACAAGAGCACCTCGATCTCGGCTTCATAATGTAGATGTACCAGCTAGCGCTAGCGTGTTGTTATGCTAAGGACAGAAAGGACTTAGTGGCACTCGCTGGTTTATATCATCAGTTGAAGAATATTCCTTATCCTGGCGTCGATCGCTGAGAAGGTGCACTATTGGCTACTGACGTGGATAATAGTTTGTTACATTCACAACAGTGTTGCTGTGGTAATCTGCGCAGTGCTGAACATCTCTGCTGTTCACTGTGCAACTGTATCATACAGCTATTCTAACTTACTGGGGTAAGAGAATTATACAATCATGTACAAATAGAAATGCGGTGATGCATGCGTGAACCACTTTGCATGCAGTGAACTGCGCCGACACCCACGGTCAACTGGGTGCACACTACTCGGAGTGAGGGTACCGTGGATGCAGCTAACGAGGTTAGCCCCCTTGTCGGGCATTGGTTGTGAGACTTACCACCTCACCCTCGCCGTTAGGCGCTGCATCTGCCACCCTGGTATCACAGGCATGGTGGTGGCCTGGCACCTGCGAAACTTCCTAAGCTGGTTGTGTTTCTCAACGCAATTGTATAGCCGGTGGTAACGCAGACGTGCAAACTTTACTTTACTTTACAAATAGAAAATGAATGTTGAAGAAACGATAGTTGACTGCCGGGCTGAGACCGCTGAGTGCGTTCGAGTTTTCCGGATTTCAATGGGCGCTTTCGATTACACGTTTACACAATTCTGGAACTGGGTTTTGTACTTCTCGAATGACCAAAATGTGCGAATTCCGGCCATGTAAACGAACGACTGGAATTCACAACGCATTTTATTCATGGCATATCACAAACAAAATTGATCATAAAAAGAGATCACCTACACCCTCGCGCGCACTACCGGTCCATCCCGGTGATCGTGAAGGCTCCATGTCGGCAACAATATTGGGCTTCGATAAAGCTGAACGCGTGTGCGAAAGGACCACCCAAAATGATCTGCTCTAACAACACCTCCCAGCGGAAACTCAACTGGGGCAAATAGCTTTTCGGGAAGACATAAGACAGTAGCAACTACATGCAGTTGTAGACCTGCTTTCGCGCCACACCGACCAGGGAGGCTCTTCCTTGACCTGAGTCATGCATGACCAGACCGGTAACACACCGAGCGTGCAATTCTGGTGCCAGAATTAGAGAAATTCCACCTTCTCTTCAGAATTGACGGAATTGGATAAATTCAATTCTAACGACGGAATATGTGTATTGTTTGCAGGCAACCTGCCTACACTCAAGAGAGCACTGCATTTCACACAAATCCATTGGTATCGTTACAACGTTTCGGTCTTTATGACCATCATCAGGAATGAAGTGGACATGGAAAGAACAGCAGTATAAAAGAAGGAGGCAAGCAAGCAAAGCGCGGTACATAGCGACAGCGCGCGTAGAGAAGTGCAAAGCACGTCATGGCGGGTGTGCATTACTACATATACATGACAACACAAGCACAAACGGCGAGGAAAGTAGATACTGCGCTACAGCAGTGATAACAGCCCAGTTCCAGTCTCACACCACCAGTGAAGTGTCTAGAGCCCCGCGCCACTCGCAGTAAGGTGGTGTTATAGCAGATCCCAGCCACTGTTATTGTTAATTTCCGGGGATCGCTCCCTGATATTGATGGCCTCCCGGATCCTCCTCCTGGGGCGGTCACGCTCCGAACCGAGAACCCGGATACCTGAGAAAGCCGTTGCTCCCAATGGCAATGGGTCAGATGCATGCTTGGCCGCGAAATGCTCACCCAGCGCGGTGCCGCTCACTGTGTTGCGTGCGTCGTCGTTGTGTTCTTTTGTCCTGGTAGCGAGGCTGCGGTACGTCTCTCCGACATATTTATCACCACATTTGCACTCGAGGTGGTATACAACATTTCGCTCCGTGCATGCCCCTGAACCGGACATGCAGGCGACACAAGCAGCTTTGGGCCGCCCCGTTTACGGGGCCTGGACGGGTCTACATACCTGCGGCATGGTGGTTTGCGGAGGGCAGATGTGCAAATCATAGAACTTAGACGGCGGTTCCTGTAAATCAGCTGGGCATTTATCTTGTACTTCCGGAGTAATTTATGAATTTTGTTGTGGATATACTCGGTGTGAAACGGTAGGTTGAGGGTGACACGGTATTCATTCTGCACTCTGACACGTCGGGGGCGCATAGCTCGTTCACGTGCCGAAACTATAACTGACTCTGGGAAGTTGTTGAATTTTAGGATGTTGGTTACTTTTTCTTCACTTCTTTTTAGGGTGTCGGCATCGGAGGATAGGCGGACGGCACGCAGGAACTCAGAGGAAGCAATTGCTTTCTTTTGCTGGTTGGGAACTGACGAGTTGTAGTCTGATACCAGTCCGCTGTGACATGGCTTGCGGTATAGTTCATAGGATATAGATCCATCTGGTGAGACATGGACGGTCGTGTCCATGAAATTGATTGAGCCAGTCAACTCCGTGGATTGGTGAGTGAATTTAATATTAGGATCGGCATTATTGAAGTGATCTAGGAAACTCTGCAGAAGTTCCGGACCGAGGTTCCACACAATGAAAACATCATCGATGTAGCGCTTGTACAGAACTGGGCTGGCAGGTGCACTACTCAAGAGCGAACTCTCTAGGTCATGCATGTACAGGATGGCAAAGGGGGGGCGCGAGGTTATTGCCCATAGCCACACCATCCTTCTGGTGGTACACCTGCGCTCCAAACCGGAAGTAGTTGGAGCTCAGCACATGTGCGAGGAGCTCCTTGACCTGCCCAATTCGGAAACCGAACAGATCGATGCTGCCCTCGTGTTGTCGGAGGACTCTCATGACTGCTGCAATGCCATCGTTAATCGGGATGCTAGGGTAAAGGGCCACCACATCCATAGTCACAATGATGGTGCCGGGCAGGGCCTTGAGGTTGGGAAACGCGCTCCGCATACACTGGAGTGCTTCAACAGTGTTCTCCAGGTGTGCTGGCACGAACTGGAGACATTGATTGAGGATGCGTTCGAGGACTATGGAGATGTTTGTAACTGGGCTGCCGCAGGCCGCAACGACTGGTCTGAGAGGAATATTGGACTTGTGGTCACTCCGGAAGTACAAGACACTGTGCAGCCATAGACTTTCCAAAATTGGGTTGTGCACCGCTGTATGGAAATGTATTATTCACGATCCTGGATTTCATCCAGCATCCTGGATTTCATCATGTCTAGCACTGCGGCTGTAGATATTGCGTACAGTTGCATGTAGTATCTGATCTGTTGTATGTTGTGTGTGTGTGTGTGTGTGTGTGTGTGTATGTGGTGTGTGTGTTTGTGTGTGTGTGTGTGTGTGTGTGTGTGTGTATGTGGTGTGTGTGTGTGTGTGTGTGTGTGTGTGTGTGTGTGTGTGTGTGTGTGTATTTTGCACTGTGTGTTATTCTCTACAGACCGTCAGTACGTAATCTTCTGACAAATTCTCAGTAATCCACACCATACACTGTACGCTATACACCCGTGTACTACTGAATATACAACATCACCAGGAGAACATGTTTGCTTCAAAGTTACATGGCAATCTCAAGACTGTCAGTAAGTTTGTTCAGTGTGGTTATGCTGTGAGTGTACAGAGCCGGTTAGTCCAGTCAACCAGCGGATCAAGGTCATGTGTTACTAGTAAGGTGACTCAGACATCAGCACAGTCCAGGCAGTCAGTTAGGTGGAGATCAGATCAGTCTGGTCGTCAAGCCACTACGGTACGTGATGCCTATGATGCCATTGATTCAATCTTTGATAGCATTGTGAAGTCACGCACTTTTCAACCCAGCTATCTACTGTCACAATGTTTTCTCATTCAACGACATGTTACTGAACTACGCTATCCAAGCAAGGTTAGGGTTACCCTTCGGGCATGCGCTCTTGTCAATGAGGAGAACACTGATGTGACAAAGCTTACAGAGTCTTTACTTAATCAGCTAGCCAGCCTACCTCCTGAAATCTGGCAAGAAGGCAAGAACCAACACAACCTGAGATGGGCAGTGTACTGGGCCGCAGAGTGCCGATGTTCAACTCCAGGATTCACGAAGTTACTACAGCAGCAGCTTGATGTCATGTGCATTGAGGAATGTAGAGATGTTGATCATTGTGCGCATGCATTGGTTATGTTGAATATGCCTGATCGTCACCTGGGCCAACACTTGATGAATCGCTACCTTACCATCCAAAGTACAGGTGATCCAAAGTATCGTCATACTGAAGTACTCTCACTACTTCTCTACTGTACACTGTGTGGTGTAGAGTGCAGTGCCTTGCTGGAGCTGATCAGTGTTGATCAACTTATACAGAGTACCGGTAAGTCTATTCCAGAATAAGACATATTGAATAGAGACTTGTGGTCTGCTGGCGGTGGTACGAGTATTTCTTTGCAGCACGGACGTTCAATGCACATCCACACCAATATCCTGTATGTTGTCTTTATGTGGATAATAAATCACTGTGTATTTTTTTCACGCAATCTGAACATTCCAGATTGCCTGCGTAATCTGCAGATTGCGCACGCATCCTGGCGTGACACGGAAATATTTGTGGCGCCAGACCAGGTAAATCCTCGTCCCTGACCTTCCAGGATACTTCTGGGAATACGCCCAAGTACGCGTGGTGCAAAATTCACGTGTGTGGTTCATGTAATCTGTGGGTTTTGCTGCGAACCTGAAGAGCACAACAAATTCATGTGGGGCGCAATCTGTGGACTTTGTTGAAAACATGAAGAGCACAGCAAATCCGTGTGGGGCGCTATCTGTGAATTTCGTTGAAAAACATGAACAGCACAGAGAATCCATGTGGGGTGCAGTCTGTGGGCACAGTCTGTGCCTTTTGTCACAGTGTGTACTGCTAAGGAAGGTATGCTTTCACATACATAATGAATGGTGTTGGATGTTAGAGTGTACGTTGAATGATTCAAACTTGAATTTCCAATGAAGTTGTCATGGCAGGAGCTTAGGTTTGATATTGAATCGTACAAAAAGAATAGAATGGGATACAGAGCTTGGGTTGGCTGTGACTCAGAGTTTCACGCCTGTGGCGATCATCAGACAGCAATGATTACAAAAACTCAATGAATATTCTTGATATAGTGTGGTAAGGTGCTAGTGGAATCAGAGAATTTAAGGGCAAATAAGGTGAAGCAGTGATTCTATGCATGTACTTGCAAGATCAGCGCCAGATATCAGGTGTAATCCTGGTTTATGTAACTGGAGCCGGTGTGAAGTTAGATAGGTAGAATTTGTATTGAATCATATACAGTGAAACCTGTCTAAGGCGACCCCTCAGGGGGAGAGAAAAAGTAGTCACCATGCCGGGCCAGGTGGTCTTCTTATCCAGGTTCAGTGGGTCACGTGACCATATCCACATGTGATACCTCATTTTGATCAGTGTATCACAGTGCACACGCCTGTGCTACTCTAGCACTACTCATGTGCCTGGGGTCCTCAGACCTGTCAAGTGTCGTGCATGCACCATGTACGTCTACACTTCCTGCCTGCACTGATGTGTAGATCTACCATGCATGGTGCACTATGCAATGCGTACGTTTACATGTACTAGCACTGTGCAACGCGGTCGCGGGTGGGTGGTCGTTGGTCGCGTTGAGCGAGTGGTCGCCTTATCCGAGCTGTTTTGAATGTGAATACGTCCGTGACAAGGATAGGTTGTCGCCATGGTCGAGTGGTCGCCATTACAGGTTTTACTGTATGACATCAGTACGGTCGTTCAGTTTTGTGCAATGTTATCGCATGAGCTGATTGTCAAGTAACTGGTGGTGTTAGTGGACAATATAGCATAACTTGTAGTTCCTTGGTCCTTTTCTTTACTATAAATATAACCAAGAGTGTATAATTTTAAGTCTCGAGTACTCGCATTGAAGGACATGTCCATGTATCCGGAACATTTGTTTCCTGGCAAATTTTTTTGTGCCTAAGAGCATGTCCCTGCTTGCGCGTGAATACGATATCTACTTATGCACTGGATTGAAGAATGCGACCGATTAAAATATACTCACGACAACTTGAGTAACATACTCGTGCAAAGCCATGTATGTTTGTAAACAGGACAGACATTATGTACTTACGTATGTATACAGTATTATTAAGTCACACACCGACGATGACTCATGTAGTGTTCTGACTTTTAAGTGTGAGGCGTAACACAAGTTGAGTTGGTGTGAATATGACCAATGATCACATCCAAATGTCAATTACCGCTTGAAATTTTCATTTTCACATTCTGATATATTGCTGGTCTGTGTCCATACCACTGTGTGTTCCTCTCAATTCTGTCTGTCCTGACTTCTGTGCAGAATGCGATTCTCGCCATGTCCAACTGCTATTTTTGCACAACACCCTTCCTGGTACTAACGACCAGCGGCTACAGATATTGGAAACATGTTTGGTGCGGTTCCGAAAGGCTGTGGCAAGTCGGTATTCAGGTCGAATGCATGATATGCTGTCATACTTCATTGGCTCAAAGTACACCACTGGCATTTCTCTGGTTGATGGTTTGCAAGTTCAAGCATTCTGCATATTCAACCGAGACTATGAACCAGTGGAGACTGACGCGTATCCAGCTGATGTATACAACGGTGTATCAGTAGATATGACAGCAGCCAGACGTCATGGTTTCAGTGTTGTGGCATGTAAGGGTGTGAGCGATATACGACTACTACGTCATCCGGCTTGTGCACCTAACGTATATACCACTCTTGAGGCATCGGCACTCAAATCTCAAGGATGCTATATTATTCCGGTGAGTTCCAGTGCTAGTGATTTGATTTTGATGATGTCCGTCTTGATTCTTTAGTGACAGTGGGAAGAAAAGAGCTTGTGTGTCACGGCCGCATTGCGAGTTTGTGACCTGGCTTAGATCAGTCTAGTGGCTACCCAGACTCCCAGGTAGACGACCAATATAGTCACCATCCAAGTTAGCTAGCTCACACAGAACGACAGGTTTCTAATTCCACCTGAACCGTGTTCATTGAACTATTGCTATGCTAGATCGAAATATCAGCGTGAAGAGTCAAAGATCCAGACAGAGCAGGGCAGAGTCGGAGTGACTCTCCCAGGATCGAGAGTGAATCGAGGGAGTAGTGAGCTCCCCAAGAGTCGAGGATGAATGTCAGCAAAACCGCTCCTTATATATGCTACATTATGTGATCAAAACTATACAGCGGCAAGAATGTGTAAGGATTATTTCTATACTTCAAACAGTGGTGCAATCAGCCAAACCGGAATGTAGGGCAATGATCAATACGGGGAGCCCGCTCACCCAAATGTGAATATTAATCATCTCCATATGCTGGCATTACCTTGGTCCACGATCCAGTGGTTGGGATGCATTGCAGCTGGCGGGAAGCATGGCTGTGTCATTCTTGTGGCTTCACCCAAGGCGGGCTCTTCCCCCAAACATAGCAGCAGACGGCAGAGCCACTTTCCCACGAAAAGGGTACGGAGTCCACAGTACGCGAAGCACTGCAGACCCTTTACATTGTACGATGCGAGAAGAGACGCTACTCTTGCTCAACTAACAAGGGTATCAGCTCCCTTGCAGGACGAGACGTGGTCCCCTCAAGCTCAACAGTGTAGTGAGTACAACCCTGACAGCTTTCTAGAATATTTCGGAGTCCAGCTTTTGGCTTGTTGAACTCAATGTATGGTCGCTTTCACGACGAGTCTAATCCTGGTCATCACATGTACACGATGAGAGTTTGGAGTGTTTTTACTGCCTCCTGTTGCGCTAGTCTCGTAGTACGACTTAGTCTGACCCTTCTGAAGATGATATTCAGTGACGGATTGACTATAGAGACATTTATCCCCTTTATGAGCTACACTTTTGAATTACACCACTATTTCTTGCTCTCTTGAAAGGTTGTACTCGAACATGGCGCTCGGCACTCGCAGAGAAGCAGACACTTTATCCCGGATTTGCTGATCAATTATCCGCATCACATTGGCGTGTTTAAAGACCTGTTGCCAGCCAAGCAGTGATGAATATACACACTGATGTCATACTTAACACTATGGTAAGTTTACAGAATGTTAGATGATGTATTTGTCTAGTTTTGTTCTTGCAGCTTCGTTGGCTGCAATGTCTAGTTTGAAAAGAGAAATAAAACTAATTGCAGAAGTATAACATAAGTACATGACACAAACAGGGCAGGCGGGGCAGCTCGAAGTAGCCGTGAACGCCGTTGTCTGATGTTTGCTGAACTGTGTTAAACTTGTCCAGCTTCACAGCCCTTCGCCTCTAGTGTTTGTCTACATAACAGGACATGTCTATGGTAATGGAGTCTGTAATGAACAGCATGCTAGATTCTCTCTTCGGATGGATTTCTTGTACTTGGTAATGGACCACACTCGAAACCGTGACTGGTTGTTGGTTTTTGTGGCTGGATGAATTGCATATTAGACTGTATGACTGGTTGCAAGACCTGTAACTGTTCACAGGGGCCGGACTGTTCACCGACGACCACATATACGTACTTGACTTTGCAACTATGTGAATGGGCTGAAGTGTTATTTTGTCGTGAACTAAATTTTTGACATCACGTTTCATGCACAAGTAAATGTACTTGCAAGTACATGTACGTTGAAAAAACTGCTCTCGCAGGTCTTATTGATGCAGGGCAAGATTAGAAAAGAGGGTCACGGCTTCCATGACTAATCAAAATAAATGTAACCGAAGAATTCTGCTGGCCCCAAAGGTTCCAAACCCATCTCCAGAGTTGCACACTCCACTGCATCATGTACTCTTGCTGACGTTACAGTCAGTATTAACACAGAGATACACGTACATGTGGCTAGCCGACACGTCAAGAAAGAAACTTGATAACCACCATAGAGAGTGGAGTGCGCTGTGTAATACTTCCTGATCTTAAATAATTGTAATTGCTGTTTGCGTGGGTCTTCTGTGTTCTCTCAGGTACCTCTGAACAGCAGAATACTATGCCGAATACTATGCCGAATTGTGCAGGAAGTGTGTGATAATATCATGGGAGACTGGAATATGGTGTCCATCTTGTGATTTTTTAAAGTTATTTTTTCTCCGATTCCTTTCTTTTGCTGCTGACCAGAACACTGAGGAAGTTGGTGCTGCGTCTTGTTTCATTCCACTCTATTGGCTCAGTAACCGAGTAACTGAGTAACTGAGTAACTGAGTACATTGGATGTGAGAGGGTAATGCTGCTAGTGCTAGTGCAGTATGCATGTTGATTGTGTTTTTGAAATCAAGGCATTGTCGAATTTTGTGTATGTGTGGTACATGGTGTATGTGTGTATGTATGTGTGTGTGATTACTTTACTTCCCATTTCTTTTTTTCTGTTCTGAGTGCGTACATATTGTACGTTGATATTGTGAATCCTCCACATGTGTATTTAGCTTCCATTGTGCGTGAGTGTGTGTGCTTGTACATCTACATGTATATCCCATGAAGTTCGTTTTTCTTTGTGTGGGCATATACGTTGATATTGTGAATCCTCCACATTTGTGTTGTTCCTTCCATTGTCCATACAACATGTAGTACATGTAGCGTCTGGAGTAGCCAGGATCCTGATTCTTGACTGAGCTATGCAAAACACGTTAAAAAGGTGGTAGCGTCTGCCGTGATCTGTGTGTGTATGTGTGTATGTATGTATGTATGTGTGTGTGTGTGGTGCGTGTGGGGGTGGTGTGTGTGTGGGGGTGTTTGTGTGTGTGTGTGTATGTGTTCCGTCAGGCCGGCACGTCATGTGTCGGTGACAGGAGGACAAAGACTAAAAGAGCTGGCATTGCACCAGGCGTGGGTCGATTCACCCGTGAAACGTGACTAAGTACCAGCACATGCACAGCTAGCTCAGCACATTTATGATGAATTTTGATGTTGATGAAATACACCATGTAGCCGGTGAAAGAAACAAACATGTGGCGAGAGTTCTGTGCTGAGCTCTCTTGTTTGTCTGTTTTTTTTTTATGTGAAAAAGAGAAGAAACACATGAGAACATTTATTACTGGCTCAGTATCCGAGTTTATATTTTATGTGTATGCTGATGTGTGACGGTGTGGGTGTTTTCTGTAAGGCGGCACAAGCCATGTGAGATCGGATTGTGACTGATCACATATGGGATGCAGCCTGGTGACGTGGCTTGTTCGTTTGAGGATATAGAACTAACATACATGTATGATGTAGACCGATCCTAGCGATGGTCCTGACCTGGCTCTTTTGTTAATCATCAACAAATCACTACAAATTCTACAATAGTCATGTAGCGTACGGATGTCCAAGATATCACTGCTGCTCGGTCTGAATAATTTTTCTTTCTTTGATCTCAGAGTCGTATTGAAAAATAAGTAGATCTACCCGGGGGGGGGGGGGGGGCTATCCGGATGAATACCCGGAGTGCGGCTTGTGTTTGTGTAGCGGCAACTCAGCAGTCAGAGAAAACCATGCATGCACCAACTGTTATGACAAATTGTACTGTATGTACAGACCGTGTCCGTGATGTTTGACACGTGAGTGATGACGCATGTGTTATCCAAAAGCCTTTTTGCAAATAATTTTGGCCATTTGCGGCATTTGCGGCTTTTTGCGCTAAAAAAAAACGGCGACAAAAAAAGAAACAACAAGAGCGCCTTCTATTAAAGAAAAACATAAAAAACTTCAATGCCACTCAAGTTTTGTTGTTTCATCTTCTCTAATCCACTGCTTCTTCATTAACAATATGCTTGGTGTTCAGAATTACCTTTCCTGCAATGACAGAATTTGAAAGTCTGTAACTGAATTTGAAAATTAATTTTCATTTGGTATCCTACAGACTGTGTTTACTCCTTGGGTGGAGTTTCAAGACATTCTGGTGAAGTTCTTCGGTTGCTATGTGTAGCTAGGGCTGGTCCAAAGATGCCTTTGGTGCCATGCGATGTATGCACTTTCATGATGAATTTGCCGCGACTTCAAATCACCATAACTCTGTTGTTTTTCAAGATATCCACTCCAAATTTCGGCTGCTACTTTGTTTTACCCCATACGTTCCAAAAATCCGATTAGAAACGGCCAGCTACCAACATGGAAAAATCATGGGAACTCCCCACTATTAGACAATAGTCTAGTACTTAGTACTAATACTTGTAATAGTAGTACTACATGACTGACAGTCTGTACGCTGTACCTCGATCTCGCCTTCATAATGACTTACATCAAGAGTACGTACTCTTGCTTACATGTATGTAGATCTACTGACTGTTGTGGACATGGAAATCCGGTCGCTAGCGGCCCCAGGGCGCTGGCCATGCAGCCGCGGATAAGCGGTACTCGTACGTACATACATTAATGCGTTGCAACACGCTGGATCCACATCAATGCAACAATACATGTGCATGACTTGTGGAAGTACACGCAGCGTTCTAGTTCTGTACGCGCTGAGGGCCCGGCGCCGACCCCGGTCAATCGACTGGATTTTCAGGTCCGCTGCAGTAGATCTACCACTACTACAGACTAGCATAGTACAGTACTAGACTACCAGCGCTGCAACTCGCGAGTAGCGTGTTGTTATGCACTTGAGTGATGACGCGTGTGTTATCAAAAGCCTTTTTGCAAATTATTTTGGCCATTTGCGCTAAAAAACAAGGACAAAAAAACAAAACAAGAAACAACAAGAGCACCTCGATCTCGCCTTTATAATGAGATCTACCAGCTAGCGCTAGCGTGTTGTTATGCTAAGGTCAGAAAGGACTTGGTGAAGTTGGTGGCACTCGCTGGTTTATATCATCAGTTGAAGAATATTCCTTATCCTGGCGTCGATCGCTGAGAAGGTGCACTATTGGCTACTGACGTGGATAATAGTTTGTTACATTCACAACAGTGTTGCTGTGGTAATCTGCGCAGTGCTGAACATCTCTATTCACTGTGCAACTGTATCATACCGCTATCAAAACTTACTGGGGTAAGAGAATTATGTATGTACAAAAAAGAAGATGAATGTTGAAGAAACAATAGTTGACTGGCGGGCTGGGTGCGTTCCAGCAATTGTTTTCCGGATTTCAGCATGCAATGTGGCAGTGTGTTGTGTATCGGACATGCATAATCTTACCACCCTATCTGACTTTTCGGCCGAGGAAAAAATCGAGAAGTAGTTTGACAATTCCTAAAACTAGTAGAGAACGAGTACGTGTACATGTTGGTGACTCGTTTCCCCATCCTTAGTTCGGCCAAATTGGCAGGGAATTTCGATGTGGTTGACTGAAGTTTGTTTTCAAGTCAAACAACACGTGTACATGTAGTTATAAACTAATTGAAGTGATTTTTGCATTCAAGTTAATGAAAAAAACCCAAAAGCAGTTTTACGAATCATGTCCTTCGTGACTGATCTGGTTGAGGCAGTAAGTGTTGGTGACTGAAATCTGGTCCATGTAAGTCAGCTAGTACTGGACACTGTGCAGCCGTAGACCTTCCTACATTGGGTTGTGCACTGCTGTATGGAAATGTATTATTCATGATCCCGGATCATTCATCTAGCACTGCTCAGTAGATAGTGTGCACAGTTGCATGTAGTATATGATCTGTTGTATGTGTGTGTGTGTGTGTGTGTGTGTGTGTATGTGTGTGTGTGTGTGTGTGTGTGTGTGTGTGTATGTGTGTGTGTGTGTGTGTGTGTGTGTGTGTGTGTGTGTGTGTGTGTGTGTGTGGTGTATGTTGTGTGTGTGTGTGTGTGTGTGTGTGTGTGTGTGTGTATGTGGTGTGTGTGTGTGTATTTTGCCGCACTGTGTGTTATTCTCTACAGACCGTCAGTACGTAATCTTCTGAGAAATTCCCAGTAATCCACACCATACACTGTACGCTATACACCCGTGTACTACTGAATATACAACATCACCAGGAGAACATGTTTGCTTCAAAGTTACATGGCAATCTCAAGACTGTCAGTAAGTTTGTTCAGCGTGGTTATGCTGTGAGTGTACAGAGCCGGTTAGTCCAGTCAACCAGCGGATCAAGGTTATGTGTTACTAGTAAGGTGACTCAGACATCAGCACAGTCCAGGCAGTCAGTTAGGTGGAGATCAGATCAGTCTGGTCGTCAAGTCACTACGGTACGTGATGCCATTGATACCATTGATTCAATATTTGATAGCATCGTGAAGACGCACACGTTTCAAACCAGCTATCTACTATCACAATGTTCTCTCATCCAACGACATGTTCCTGAACTACGGAGTCCAGGCATGATTAGGGTTTCCCTTGAGGCATGTGCTCTTGTCAATGAGGAGAACACTGATGTGACAAAGCTTACAGAGTCGTTACTTAATCAGCTAGCCAGCCTACCTACTGAAATCTGGCAAGAAGGCAAGAACCAACACAACCTGTTATGGGCACTGTACTGGGCCGCAAAGTGCCGATGTGCAACTCCAGGATTCACGAAGTTACTACAACAGCAGCTTGATGTCATGTGCATTGAGGAATGTAGAGCTGTTGATCGGTGTGCACATGCATTGTTTATGTTAAATATGCCTGATCGTCACCTGGCCCAGCACTTGATGAATCGCTACCTTACCATCCAGAGTAGAGGTGATCCCAAGTATCGTCATACTCAAGTACTCACACTACTTCTCTACTGTACACTGTGTGGTGTAGAGTGCAGTGCCTTGCTGAAGCTGATCAGTATTGATCATCTGATACAGGGTAAGTCTATTCCGGAATAAGACCTATAGAATAGAGACTTGGTGTCTGCTGGTGGTGGTACGAGTATTTCTTTGTTGTCTTTACGTCGATATTGAATCACTGTGTATTTTTTCACGCAATCTGAAGATTCCAGATTGCCTGCGTAATCTGCAGATTGCGCACGCATCCTGGGGTAACACGGAAATATTTGTGGCGCCAGACCAGGTAAATCCTCGCCCCTGATCTTCCGGGATACTTCCGGGAATACGCCCAAGTGCGCGTGGTGCAAAATTCACGTGTGTGGTTCATGAAATCTGTGGGTTTTGCTGCGAACCTGAAGAGCACAACAAATTCATGTGGGGCGGAATCTGTGGACTTTGTTGAAAACATGAAGAGCACAGCGAATCCGTGTGGGGCGCTATCTGTGAATTTCGCTGAAAAACATGAACAGCACAGAGAATCCATGTGTGGTGCAGTCTGTAGGCGCGATCTGTGTTTTTTGTCACCGTGTGTACTGCTAAGGAAGGTATGCTTTCACATACATAATGGTGTTGGATGTTTTAGAGTGTATGTTGAATGATTCAAACTTGAATTTCCAATGAAGTTGTCATGGCAGGCTTAGGTTTGATATTGAATCATACAAAAAGAATAGAATGGGATACGGAGCTTCGGTTGGCTGTGACTCAGAGTTTCATGCCTGTGGCGATCATCAGACAGCAATGATTACAAAAACTCAATGAATATTCTTGATATAGTGTGGTAAGGTGCTAGTGGAATCAGAGAATTTAAGGGCAAATAAGGTGAAGCGGTGATTCTATGCATGTACTTGCAAGAGGTGTAATCCTGGTTTATGTAACTGTAGGTGTGAAGTTAGATAGGTAGAATTTGTATTCAATCATATACAGTGAAACCTGTCTAAGGCGACCCCTCAGGGGAAGAGAAAAAGTGGTCGCCGTGCCGGGCCAGGTGGTCTTCTTATCCAGGTTCAGTGGGTCACGTGACCATATCCACATGTGATACATCATTTTGCTCAGTGTATCACAGTGCACACGCCTATGCTACTCTAGCACTACTCATGTGCCTGGGGTCCTCAGACCTGTCAAGTGTCGTGCATGCACCATGTACGTCTACACTTCCTGCCTGCACTGATGTGTAGATCTACCATGCATGGTGCACTGTGCAATGCGTACATTTACATGTACTAACACTGTGCAACGCGGTCGCGGGTGGGTGGTCGTTGGTCGCGTTGAGCGAGTGGTCGCCTTATCCGAGCTGTTTTGAATGTGAATGCGTCCGTGAAAAGGAAAAGTGGTCGCCATGGTCGAGTGGTCGCCATATCCGAGCTGTTTTGAATGTGAATGCGTCCGTGAAAAGGAAAAGTGGTCGCCATGGTCGAGTGGTCGCCATTACAGGTTTTACTGTAGGACATCAGTACGGTCATTCAGTTTTGTGCAATGTTATCGCATGAGCTGATTGTCAAGTAACTGGTGGTGTCAGTGGACATTATAGCATAACTTGTAGTTCCTTGGTCCTATTTTTTACTATAAATATAACCAAGAGTGTATAATTTTAAGTCTCGAGTACTCGAATTGAAGGACATGTCCATGTATCCGGAACATTTCTTTCCGGGCAAAACATTTTTGTGTCTAAGAGCATGTCCCTGCATGCACGTGAATACGATATCTACGTATGCACTGGATTGAAGAATGCGACCGATAAAAATATACTCATGACAACTTGAGTAACATACTCGTGAAAAGCCATGTATGTTTGTAAACAGGACAGACATTATGTACTTACGTATGTATACAGTATTATTAAGTCACACAGCGACGATGACTCATGTAGTGTTCTGACTTTTAAGTGTGAGGCGTAACACAAGTAGAGCTGGTGTGAATATGACCAATGATCACATCCAAATGTCAACTACCGCTTGAAATTTTCATTTTCACATTCTGAGATATTGCTGGTCTGTGTCCATACCACTGTGTGTTCCTCTCAATTCTGTCTGTCCTGACTTCTGTGCAGAATGCAATCCTCGCCATGTCCAACTGCTATTTTTCCACAACACCCTCCCTGGTACTAAAGACCAGCGGCTACAGATATTGGAAACATGTTTGGTGCGGTTCCGAAAGGCTGTGGCAAGTCGGTATTCAGGTCGAATGCATGATATGCTGTCATACTTCATTGGCTCAAAGTACACCACTGGCCTTTCTCTGGTTGATGGTGTGGACGTTCAAGCATTCTGCGTATTCAACCGAGACTATGAACCAGTGGAGACTGACGCGTATCCAGCTGATGTGTACAATGGTGTATCCGTAGATATGACAGCAGCTAGACGTCATGGCTTCAGTGTTGTGGCATGTCTGGGTGTGAGTGACACTCGGTTACTACGTCATCCGGCTTGTGCACCAAACGGATATACCACTCTTGAGGCATCCGCACTCAAATCTCAAGGATGCTATATTATCCCGGTGAGTTCCAGGGCTAGTGATTTGATTTTGATGATGTCCGTCTTGATTCTTTAGTGACAGTGGGAGGAAAAGAGCTTGTGTGTCACGGCCGTGTTGCGGGTTTGTGACCTGGCTTAGATCAGTCTAGTGGCTACCCAGACTCCCAGGTAGACGACCAATATGGTCGCCATCCAAGTTAGCCAGCTCACACAGAACGACAGGTTTCTAATTCCACTTGAACCGTGTTTATTGAACTATTGCTATGCTAGATCGAAAGATCAGCGTGAAGAGTCAAAGACCCAGACAGAGCAGGGGAGAGTCGGAGTGACTCTCCCAGGATCAAGAGTGAATCGAGGGAGTAGTGAGCTCCCCAAGAGTCGAGGATGAATGTCAGCAAAACAGCTCCTTATATATGCTACATTATGTGATCAAAACTATACAGCGGCAAGAATGCGTAAGGATTATTTCTATATTTCAAACAGTGGTGCAATCAGCCAAACTAGAATGTAGTACAGCGATTAATACGGGGAGCCTGCTCACCCAAATGTGAATATTAATCATCTCCATATGCTGGCATTACCTTGGTCCGCGATCCGGTGGTTGGGATGCATTGCAGCTGACGGGAATTGTAGCTGTGTCATTTCATGTGGCTTCACCCAAGGCGGGCTCTTCCCCCAAACATAGCAGCAGACGGCAGAGCCACTTTCCCACCAAAAGGGTACGGAGTCCACAGTACGCGAAGCACTGCAGACCCTTTACATTGTACGATGCGAGAAGAGACGCTACTCTTGCTCAACTAACAAGGGTATCAGCTTGCTTGCAGGACGAAGCGTGGTCCCCTAAAGCGCAACAGTGTAGTGAGTACAACGCTGGCAACTTGTACTGAAGGTGTCGTCGACGTACGGCAACACTTGGTGGCTCTCTGCCACGAGCTGTAAGCCATGATTGCTCAACTAACGAAAGTGCCAAATCCTTCGCAGGACGATTCAGGGTTCTTACAGAACTCTAGAATATTTCGGAGTCCAGCTTTTGTCTTGTTGAACTCAATGTATGGTCGCTTTCACGACGAGTCTGATCCTGGTCATGACATGTACACAATGAGAGTTTGGAGTGTTTTTACTGCCTCCTGTTGCGCTAGTCTCGTAGTACGACTTAGCCTCACCCTTCTGAAGATGATATTCAATGACGGATTGACTATAGAGACATTTATCCCCTGGATGAGCTACACTTTTGAATTACACCACTATTTCTTCCTCTCTTGATAGGTGGTACTCAAACATGGCGCTCGGTACTCGCAGAGAAGCAGACACTTTATCCCGGATTTGCTGATCAATTATCCGCATCACATTGGCGTGTTCAAAGACCTGTTGCCAGCCAAGCAGTGATGAATATACACACTGATGTCATACTTAACACTATGGTAAGTTTACAGAATGTTAGATGATGTATTTGTCTAGTTTCGTTCTTGCAGCATCGTTGGCTGCAATGTCTAGTTTGAAAAGAGAAATAAAACTGATTGCAGAAGTATAACATATTAAAGTACATAACACAAACAAGGCAAGCAGGGCAGCTCGAAGTAGCTGTGAACGCCGCTGTCTGATGTTTGCTGAAATGTGTTAAACTTGTACAGCTTCACAGCCCTTCGCCTCTAGTGTTTGTCTACATAACAGGACATGTCTATGGTAATGGAGTCTGTAAATAACAGCATGTTAGATTCTCCCTTCGGATGGATTTCTTGTACTTGGTAATGGACCACACTCGAAACCGTGACTGGTTGTTGGTTTTTGTGGCAGGATGAAAGGGCATATTAGACTGTATGACTGGTTGCAAGACCTGTAACTGTTCACAGGGGCCGGACTGTTCACCGAGGACCACATTTACTGACTTGACTTTGCAACTAAGTGAATGGGCTGAAGTGTTATTTTGTCATGAACTGAATTTTTGACATCACGTTTCATGCACAAGTAAATGTACTTGCAAGTACATGTACGTTAAAAAAACTGCTCTCGCAGGTCTTATTGATACAGGGCAAGATTAGAAAAGAGGGTTACGGCTTCCATGACTAATCAAAAAAATGTGAACGAAGAATTCTGCTGACCCCAAACCCATCTCCAGAGTTGCACACACCACTGCATCATGTAGAGTAGACGGTTTGATACCGGAACGCCTTGACAGCCAAATTTGTATAGACCCAAACCGATCATCAGCGTTGATTTTTCACTCGAAATATGTTTGTAGAAGGAAACTGGCATGTTGAAGTTTGCTCTGGGGCCAGAGTCCATCGAACTGAGCCACTCCTTTGTGTTGACCCATTGCCTCCAAGTTGCCCAATTTTTCGCTTCAAAAAAGTTCAAATCAGATGTGGCTCCAAACCGGACACGTTTTAGAGTGCACGTCAAATTCACTCTGGGTCTGAAATTAGGTAATTGCTATCGCTCCACGACGGCCAGTACAGAGTAACAATAAGCCTTTGTGTGTGCTTCCATTAGTTTTGATTGGTATGCGGTGCTTTATTGGCGAGAGGCGAGCCGCTGTTTACCTGCGACAAGAAGTTGATTATTCGAAAGTGTGTGTGTATTCGAAAGTCGTAAAACTCAAGTCGCAGTGCGAAGCAACATGTCAAAAACTCACCTGCTTGGTATGGCGCTTCTGGTCATCGCAGAGCCATGAAATTTTGGCTCGGAGTATAACACATCGTAGTCTCACTGTGACATATTAGTCAGGGAGCCGACCTTCAAAAAAGTGGCGCTCCAGGTCGGGCGAGATGGAGTACAAGATCTCTTCAGCAATGGGTTATGGGTCTATCAGAGAAGGGCTTTCGAGTTCTTGGCCATCCCAAAGCTGTGCACGGACATCGCGAGGACGCATTTTGTTCGACGATCAAATTCACAATTGTCAAGCATTTAGGCGCAAATGTTTTTCGTTCTCAGCCGACTTCTCGGTTTGAGAAGTAGGTGCGCACGCTCAAAATTCCAAATCAGTGACTATGCGCCTGTCCAGAAGATGACGACGCTGCAAGCTTACTTTCTCAAAGCGTGACATACATTTTCATTACGATTTTGGCTTTGAAAGTGAGAATAGTATTGCCATCGTCAGGTCCACTAGTCACGAAGCATGGCGCTTCTGGACAAAAGCGCAACATAGAGTGTGTACCAGCAATAGTGCACAATCATACTCGCGCCTACTCCGGCAATTCTGCAACGCGTGCAAGCAAAGTTTCAAAAGTATATTTCCAGGTCTGACTGAGGTCGAGTCGAGCGAAGATTCCGGCAGAGTAGGCGAGATGTTGCTTGCTGACAAGTCGGCCTCCGCGTCCCTGAGTCCTGACTGCCAGTGCCACAGCCGTATGCACCAGTGACCAGTCACCGGACGTGCAAGATCATCATCACCCATGTCGGTACTCTGCCTGGCCTATTTATCTGCTGGTGGTGTCAACTCCGTTGCAGTTTGCCAGCTTGTTTGTTCCGGTACTCGTTCTTCACTGGTTCAGGTGAGCCTAGCTGCTTTTGCACAAAATACTTTGTGGATCCTGTGAGAGATCATGTAACTCGAAAACGAGACGTTGTTTGAAACAAAGGTAGAATAACAATCACTGCCAGTTCCACATGCACTTCTGACAGGAACTACGACAGACGTCTACGTGGCAGCACCAAAGGAGAGCATGGGATAGGCAACATAACAAGGTAGAACATACATGCGCGCACGTGCATGTGTGCGAGCTTGTGTACACGCGCGCACGCCCACACACACTTGCAAGCGTGTACTCACATGTGTGCGAGTGTGCATGAGTGCACACACACGCACACACATGTGACTCTCTGTTCGCACACACACACACACATACATGTGTGCGAACATGCGCGCATTCATCACACACGCGTGCGCACATACACACAAGTGGATGCGCACATGCCAATGCTCACACACACACACGCATACACGTGTACATGTGCACGCACACACACGCGTGCGCGCTTGCACGCACATAGGTGGATGCGCACATGCAAATGCTCACACACACATACACGCATACACATGTACATGTGCACGACACACGCGCGCGCGCACACACAGGTGGATGCGCGCACGTGCATGTGTGCGATCTTGTGTATACGCGCGCACGCCCACACACGCGCGCAAGCGTGTACTCACATGTGTGCGAGTGTGCATGAGTGCACACACACACACACACACACACATGTGACTCTCTGTTCGCACACACACACACATACATGTGTGCGAACATGCGCGCATTCATCACACACGCGTGCGCACATACACACAGGTGGATGCGCAAAAGGCCAATGCTCACACACACACACGCGCATACACGTGTACATGTGCACGGCACACGCGCGCGCGCACACACACACGTGGATGCGCACATGCAGATGCTCACACGCATACATACATATAAACACACACACTCATGCACGCGCACGTCATTATCTACGAATCTCAGAAACATGCAACACGCGGCCAGAAGTTAATCATCACCAGTGAACTTGCTGTGATTGTGGTACCAACAACATGCTGTGCAAGAACGTCACCATCATCGGCTGCTCTGAGGTAGCATTCCAGAATGGCAATTTACAAACCCGCTGTCTAGTGCCCTACTATCATCTCCACGGAGCAGCAGTCGGAACCCAGGAGATAACTGCTCGGCATAGCTGCAAACATCGCAAAGGTTACAGCACTGGATGCTTCTAGTGCAACGGGTCACCCCAACCCTGTACTATACTTGCTGGTGCATGTCCGAATGTGACAACCCAATCATTAGCGCCCATGTTCTGGACCGTCACTAACGCTTCCGCCCAGGGCCTTATTACGGGCTTTTACGGTACTCGCCGATGCATGTCCGAATGTGGCAACCCGCTCAGCAGCACTACACATGTGAGCAACAAGTGGACGTCGTTGGCAGCACAGAGCAGAGGATCGCAAACCGGATGAAGAATGGATACTGTTCTCCATGATGAAGGGATCAAAAACCGTTCAACACAGATATTGCGCTACATCGTCTTGCCTGGATGTATGCGGTGGTGCCGATGGTGGTGCCGATGCATATCGCGTCCATGACACTGTTTACATATCTGCATTCAGCCTTTGTTCACATAAATATGATGCACCGTAGCTGTAGTTTTAAAATGATTATATTCTACATGTTACCGCCACATTTACTGATTGCGTTTGCGGAAATTCCTAAAATATACTACGTCTACTACTACTCAATTTACCACACAAAGGACTGAATGAAGTAGGGAAATAATCATCCCATGATCTTCTACAATGTGAATGCTTCCACGTACGCGCATGTCATTGTGCAGCATCCGAAACTTCAACAAAACAATGATTCAAAGAGACGTTATTCAAGATAAGTCATGCATTTCTACGTTCACTGGTATAATCAAAGATTCCGTTCAAGGCAGCTGCCATGATGTGTACCTTACCACCTTTAACACACGTTGTCAGTCCGCTCATTGACTAGCATGAAATCGTTTGTAGCAGGAGTACTCTTGTTTGTAGTGAGGATCCATCTACAAAACACTATTTGTAAAAACAATCCAGAGTCACCTCGATGGAGACGGACAGTTCCTACGAGACCTGCCTGTCGACATCAGGGTCAAGTGGCAAGTCATTTAGCCGTTACGCACGACAATCTCAGGAACACCAGTCATGTCCTCCTCCGACGAACCAGCTACTGTATGTTACTTCAGAACTCAGAACGACACAATACAAACAGAATGAAAAATGCTTCATCGACGGTGTGACTTTGCGTTTCGCTTCGTGTTTCTTTGTGTTTCTCTTGAAAATCTAGCAAAATTGAGTCATTCGCATGAAAATGTCTGGTTACGTCAGCGAAACCCGCTGATTTCCCCTATTTTTCAAGCGCTGAATGGCGCAAAAACTGAAATCACGGCAACGAAATAGTGTTCGACGAGCGAACAAACCTCCTTGCACCGGCATTGGTGCACAGCTTCGGGACGGCCAAGTTCTCAAATCGTCCTCTAGAGACCCTTACCTACCTCTGTGCGAAGTTTCAAGTCCTCCCTCTGAAGTGGCATACCCCGAAAATAAAAAGCATCCTACAGATTTCAGCTCCCGGACTATATGTTTTCTAATCAAAATACCAAGAGAGAAAGTGAATATTGAGTCCGTTCCGGTTGCAACCTGTGTCCTATTTGGAATGCGCTGTGTAATACTTCCTGATCTTAAATATTTGTAATTGCTGTTTGCGTGGGTCTTCTGTGTTCTTTCAGGTCTCTCTGAACAGCAGAATACTATGCCGAATTGTGCAGGAAGTGTGTGATATCATGTGAGACTGGAATATGGTGTCCATGTTCTGATTTTTTAAAGTTATTATTTCTCCGATTCCTTCCTTTTGCTGCTGAGCTGAGTAGCTGAGTAGCTGAGTAACCGAGTAACTGAGTAACCGAGTAACTGTGTAACTGAGTAACTGAGTACATCGAATGTGAGAGGGTAGTGCTGCTAGTGCTAGTGTAGTATGCATTGATTTGTGTTTTTCAAATCAAGGCATTGTTGAGTGTGTGTGTGTGATTACTTTACTTCCAATTTTCTTTTTTTCTCTTCTGAGTGCGTATACAATGTACATGTACGTTGATATTGTGAATCCTCCACATGTGTATTTAGCTTCCATTGTGCGTGAGTGTGTGTGTGCTTGTACATTTATATCCCATGAAGTTCGTTTTTCTTTGTGTGGGCATATACGTTGATATTGTGAATCCTCCACATTTGTGTTGTTCCTTCCATTGTCCATACAACACGTAGTACATGTAGCGTCTGGAGTAGCCAGGATCCTGATTCTTGACTGAGCTATGCAAAACACGTTATAAAGGTGGTAGCGTCTGCCGTGATCTGTGTGTGTGTGTGTGTGTGTGTGTGTGTGTGTGTGTGTGGGTGTGTGTGTGTGTGTGTGTGTGTGTGGTGTGTGTGTGTGTGTGTGTGTGTGTGTGTGTGTGTGTGTGTGTATGTGTTCCGTCAGGCCGGCAAGTCATGTGTCGGTGACAGGAGGACAACGACTAAAAGACTCTCTCTGAGCTGGCATTGCACCAGGCGTGGGTCGATTCACCCGTGAAACGTGACTAAGTACCAGCACATGCACAGCTAGCTCAGCAAATTTATGATGAATTTTGATGTTGATGAAATACACCATGTAGCTGGTGAAAGAAACAAACATGTGGCGAGAGTTCTGTGCTGAGCTCTCTTGTTTCTCTGGGTTGTTTTATGTGAAAAAGAGAAGAAACACATGAGAACATTTATTACTGGCTCAGTATCCGAGTTTATATTTTATGTGTATGCTGATGTGTGACGGTGTGGGTGTTTTCTGTAAGGCGGCACAAACCATGTGAGATCGAATTGTGACTGATCACGTGCGTTGCAGCCTGGTGACGTGGCTTGTTGCGTATGAGGATGTAGAAATAACATACATGTATGATGTAGACCGATCCTAGCGATGGTCCTGACCTGGCTCTTTTTGTTAATCATCAACAAATCACTACAAATTCTACAATAGTCATGTAGATGTACATGTCACGTAGCGTACGGATGTCCAGGATATCACTGCTGCTTGGTCTGAATAATTTTTCTTTCTTTAATCTCAGTCGTATTGAAAAATAAGTAGATCTACCCGGGAAGGGGGGGGGGGGGGGGGGCTATCCGGATGAATACCCGGAGTGCGGCTTGTGTTTGTGTAGCGGCAACTCAGCAGTCAGAGAACACAATGCATGCACCGACTGTTATGACAAATTGTACTGTATGTACAGACCGTGTCCGTGATGTTTGACACGTGAGTGATGACGCATGTGTTATCAAAAAGCCTTTTTGCAAATAATTTTGGCCATTTGCGGCTTTTTGCTCTAAAAAAAAGGGACAAAAAAAGAAACAACAGGAGCGCCTTCGTATTAATAGAAAAACATAAAAAAAACTGCAATGCCACTCAAGTTTTGTTGTTTCATCTTCTCTAATCCACTGCTTCTTCATTAACAATATGCTTGGTGTTCAGAATTACCTTTCCTGCAATGACAGAATTTGAAAGTCTGTAACTGAATTTGAAAATTAATTTTCATTTGGTATCCTACAGACTGTGTTTACTCCTTGGGTGGAGTTTCAAGACATTCTGGTGAAGTTCTTCGGTTGCTATGTGTAGCTAGGGCTGGTCCGAAGATGCCTTTGGTGCCATGCGATGTATGCACTTTCATGATGAATTTGCCGCGACTTCAAATCACCATAACTCTGTTGTTTTTCAAGATATCCACTCCAAATTTCGCCTGCTACTTTGTTTTACCCCATACGTTCCAAAAATCCTCTTAGAAACGGCCAGCTACCAACATGAAAAAATCATAGGAACTCCCCACTATACTAGACAGTATAGTCTAGTAGTACAACATGACTGACAGTCTGTACGCTGTACCTCGATCTCGCCTTCATAATGACTTATGTAGATCTACTGACTGTTGTGGACATGGAAATCCGGTCGCAATTCTAGCGGCCCCAGGGCGCTGGCCATGCAGCCGCGGATAAGCGGTACTCGTACACACATATGCGTTGCAACACCCTGGATCAATGCAACAAGTGCAATACACGCACCGTTCTGTACGCGCTGAGAGCCCGGCGCCGACCCCGGTCAATAGACTGGATTTTCAGGTCCGCTCCGCTGATCCAGTAGATCAACCAGCGTGTTGTTATCATGGTTATGCACTGGATCAATAATCATGGAGTGATGACCGGTCGACCATGATGACGGGTGTGTTATCAAAAGCCTTTTTGCAAATTTTGGCCATTTGCGCTAAAAAACAAGGACAAAAAAAACAAAACATGAAACAACAAGAGCATGCACCTCGATCTCGCCTTCATAATGAGATCTACCAGCTAGCGCTAGCGTGTTGTTATGCTAAGGTCAGAAAGGACTTGGCGGCACTCGCTGGTTTATCTCATCAGTTGAAGAATATTTCTTATCCTGGCGTCGATCGCTGAGAAGGTGCACTATTGGCTACTGACGTGGATAATAGTTTGTTACATTCACAACAGTGTTGCTGTGGTAATCTGCGCAGTGCTGAACATCTCTATTCACTGTGCAACTGTATCATACCGCTATCAAAACTTACTGGGGTAAGAGAATTATGTATGTACAAAAAAGAAGATGAATGTTGAAGAAACAATAGTTGACTGGCGGGCTGGGTGCGTTCGAGCAATTGTTTTCCGGATTTCAGCATGCAATGTGGCAGTGTGTTGTGTATCGGACATGCATAATCTTACCACCCTATCTGACTTTTCGGCCGAGGAAAAAATCGAGAAGTAGTTTGACAATTCCTAAAACTACCGTACTGGCAATATTTATGTTGCCGCAGTGAGGCCATGAAGCGTTACATTGGCACATGTTTGCCGCACGCAGGGCGTTACATGCAAAGTCGCACAGGAGCCGTTACACAGGTTTCTATATTGCCGCAGTCCGTTTTTTTGCCACGCGGTACACGTGCTTTCCCAGTTTTCAGCCTTTGCAGTGCAAACTGCAATGAAAAGATCGCCGCACCCCGCCTGACGCGCGTTACGAACGCAACGAAAATTTGTCGCACTAGCCTGGTCGCGCTTTTACGCCCCACCCCCTGCGTTACGCGTTACGCGGCAACATATATTGCCAGTACGGTAGTAGAGAACGAGTACGTGTACATGTAGGTGACTCGTTTCCCCATCCTTAGTTAGGCCGAATAATAATTGCCAGGGAATTTCGATGTGGTTGACTGAAGTTTGTTTTCGAGTCAAACAACACGTGTACATGTAGTTATAAACTGACTGAAGTGATCTTTTGCATTCAAGTTACTGAAAACCCCCAAAAGCAGTTTACGAATCATGTCCTTCGTGACTGATCTGATTGAGGCAGTAAGTGTTGGTGACTGAAATCTGGTTCATGTAAGTCAGCTAGTACTGGACACTGTGCAGCTGTAGACTTTCCAACATTGGGTTGTGCACCGCTGTATGGGAATGTATTATTCACGATCCCGGATTTCATCATGTCTAGCACTACGGCTGTAGATATTGTGAACAGTTGCATGTAGTATCTGATCTGTTGTATGTGTGTGTGTGTGTGTGTGTGTGTGTGTGTGTGTGTGTGTGTATGTGTGTGTGTGTGTATGTGTGTGTGTGTGTGTGTGTGTGTGTGTGTGTGTGTGTGTGTGTGTGTGTATGTGTGTGTATGTGTGTGTGTGTGCCAGCTAGTTCGGTTGGTGGGTGCACTTATGCCAGATAGGGTTGGGCCTGTTGCCAACGGGCTCGGCTGCTTGAAGGTGTATTGTTGTACCTACCACCTTTGTTGGTTTCAGGGTTCATAATATACTTTCTGTTTGAAGTGTACATACCTGTTAACCATGGACTGCTTCTGGCTAGATTAACTCTTGTGTGATCAATGGTGCTAGTGAAGCTTATATCAGATCCACTCTGATTTAGCCACCCACACTAGTACCAAGTATTACCTTCACTGGGGGCAGGGGTACCTGCAGTTGGATCCCGGGACGGATACCCTGATGCCGTCAATCCTTTTTCTGCACCTTGTCCTCACCCACTTACTGAGGTGTGGTGAGCCCATAAGTGGGATCATTTCAAGTCCACCCGAGTTTGGGGATTTCAGGGGGTGTCAGCCGTTGGGTGGTTCAATGGCCAATTGAGTCATCTTTCCAAGATTCCTTTTGAGTCTCTCTCCCCTCTCCCGGGGAGACCCACGTGACCAGTTTTGGCAGTGAGCAAGTACAAGTACAGGTGTGTGTGTATGTGTGTGTATGTGCGTGTGTATGTGTGTGTGTGTGTATTTTGTCGCACTGTGTGTTATTCTCTACAGACCGGCAGTACGTAGTCTTCTGACAAATTCTCAGTAATCCACACCATACACTGTACGCTATACAGCCGTGTACTACTGAATATACAACATCACCAGGAGAACATGTTTGCTTCAAAGTTACATGGTAATCTCAAGACTGTCAGTAAGTTTGTTCAGCGTGGTTATGCTGTGAGTGTACAGAGCCGGTTAGTCCAGTCAACCAGCGGGTCAAGGTTATGTGTTACTAGTAAGGTGACTCAGACATCAGCACAGTCCAGGCAGTCAGTTAGGTGGAGATCAGATCAGTCTGGTCGTCAAGTCACTACGGTACGTGATGCCTATGATGTTATTGATTCAATATCCGATAGCATTGTGAAGTCATGCACTTTTCAACCCAGCTATCTACTATCACAATGTTCTCTCATTCAACGACATGTTACTGAACTACGGTATCCAAGCAAGGTTAGGATTATCCTGCAGGCATGTGCTCTTATCAGTGAGGAGAACACTGACGTGACCACACTGGCAGTATCTGCACTGAACCAACTGGCCAGTCTACCCACGTATGTCTGGCAAGACAACAGGAATCAAGAGCACCTGAGATGGGCACTGCACTGGGCTGGAAAGTTTCGATGTTCAACTGCAGAATTCACGAAGTTTCTACAACAGCAGCTTGATGTCATGTGCATTGAAGAATGTAGAGATGTTGCTCAGTGTGCATATGCATTGTTTATTTTGAATATGCCTGATCGTCACCTGGCCCAACACTTGACGAATCGCTACACTACCATACAGAGTACAGGTGATCCCAAGTATCGTCATACTGTAGTACTCTCACTACTTCTGTACTGTACACTGTGTGGTGTAGAGTGCAGTGCCTTGCTGAAGCTGATCAGTGTTGACCAACTGATACGGAGTAAGTCTATTCTGGAATAAGCTATTGAATAGAGACTTGTGTCTGTTAGTTGTGGAATTTCTGCTCTCACAGAGTTGAAATTGACACCCATACCAAAATTCTCTATTGTTATTGTCCCTGGTGTCTCAGAGTTTAAATCAAGTGTTGTTTTAAAAACAAGAACAGAAACGATCTCAGTTTGTGGTTTTCTTACACAGTACTCTGCTTGTGCAGATTCGCTTTCACATACATATGATGATCATGTATGTTGTAAACTGATGATTCAACTTGGTTTTTTTTTAAATAAAGTCATGATGGCAGGATTATAGGTATGATTATGAGTCATGCAGCTGGACAGTCTGGAGCCATTCCAAACTTGTGTTAGTATTTCAGCAATCAACTACATTCTAGTGAAATGGGTGGGGCATCCTGCAACTAAACAGTACAATTGGAAGTTTTGAGCACACCTGCCTTATTCCTCAGCACTGCGAAATCGCACTTCAGTCCACTGTATCAGTTTCGACATTTCGACAAATTGCTATCACCAGAATGCAGTGCAATATGCGATATGCATCCTGATGATGTTTGGAAACAGGTCAGACAGTATAAACTTGTGTGTACTTCAAGAAGTATGTGCACCAAATTTGTAACTCACACCCCAACAAAAATTCATCCAGGGTTGTTCCCCTGATTGTGTCTGTTTTACAGGAAGTAGGCTGTTGGCGTGGAAATGACAAATGGATCACTTTCTGATGTCATCGATCTTTGATTTTTTCATTTACACATCATAAAATAAATCTGTTGGTACGTGTCCATATCGCTGTGTGTCTCTCTCGATTCTCTCTGGCCTGACTTCTGTGCAGAATGCCATCCTCGCCGTGTGCAACTGCTATATTTGCACAACACCCTCCCTGTCACTAACGACCAGCGGCTACAGATAATGAACAGGTGTGCAGTGTGGTTCCAGAAGGCTGTGCCAAGTCAGCAGTCAGGTCGAATGTATGACATGCTGTCATACTTCATTGGTCCAAAGCACACCACTGGCATGTCTCTGGTTGATGGTGTGGACGTTCAGGCATTCTGCATCTTCAACCAAGACCATGAACCAGTGAAGACTGATACGTATCCAGCTGATGTATACAACGGTGTATCAGTAGATATGACTGCAGCTAGACGTCATGGTTTCAGTGTTGTGGCATGTCGGGGTGTGAGTGACACTCAGTTACAACGTCATCCTGTACGTACACCTAACGGGTATAACACTCTTGAGGCATCGGCACTCAAATCTCAAGGATGTTATATTATTCCGGTGAGTTGTAGTGCTAGTGTTTGCCTTTGATCATGATGTCTGTCTTGATACTTCAGTGCAGGTTGGAAAACAAGCTGGTGCGTAATGATAGTTTTGAGTGTATTTACTACATGCTGCTGCCCAAGTCTAGTTGTGAGACATAAAAAATGTTTTATAGTCTCAGACTGTTCACCCATCTGAAGACTGTGTTCAGTGTTAAAAGAGATTTTTTTTATCCTGGATGAGCTTAAATTTTGCATTACTTCACTTTCTGTCTACTTTGATAGATGGTACTCAAATATGGCGCTCGGCACTCGCAGAAAAGCAGCCACACTATCCCGGATTTGCTGATCAATTATCCGTATCACATCACCGTGTTCAAAGACCTGTTACCCGCCAAGCAGTGATGGACATACACACTGATGTCATAGTCTACATGATGGTAAGTTACAGAGTGTTAGATGTTGTACATGTATCTGCCATGGTGTAGTTTAGTGTTTTATTCTTTCAACCTCATTGGGTGCAATGTCTATAACCTCATTGGGTGCAATGTCTATAACCTCATTGGGTGCAATGTCTATAACTGATAGCAGAACACTAGTACGGTGTGGTGGATTTGACTTCTTTGATGGGAGTGAGGTGTGCGAGTAGTTGGGCGCATTCTTTCAATCTGACCGAACTAGAAAAGGACATCATCAAGGAATCGATCTGGCTATATCGTGGTGGTGGCCTACCTATGTTGATGAATGCAACGGGTAGTGAGACTGATTAGATGACCTGTGGAAGACTATTCCAGGAATTCCAGTGTCATGGGTTGAAGATTACGATCAATGTTAACCTAGAAGTAGTGAACTTCCTCGTTATCACATAAGCAAACCTGTAAACCGGTCAATACAAATCATACCGAAACCGGGCGCCGCAACGCTATTGTCGTCCGGAAATGGTACTACAGTGCATGCATGCATACGCACAGTGGTGCAACCTGCACAGTCTGAGCGCGGTCCGCTAGCAGGGGAGAACCCCGTGCGCAGGGTAGCGCCAAACGGGACCTGAAAAAGGTGACAAGGACCACACTATACCTGAATACCCAGTCTAACTATCCGCCGGTGATAATACTTCAGTACAAGATCTCCTCAAGCCTACCAGTAGAAGAATATCCGATATCTTGGCTGACAATAATGTGTTCCAGGAGGCTGTACCACCATAAAGGAGTGTGCTGATTAGCAGTAGGTATTGTGAACCCCTAGAGTTGTGTAGTGGACTATCTATTCAGAACATTGACGAATTCCTTTCTGATATGCTCCTCATGACTGGTCTGGGGGCACAGTAGAAACTGTGATTGGTTCAGCCATGTTTGTTTGGTATTGCGACTTGTCACAGGGCATTAGTTTTTTTGTTGACGATATGACTTGTTACAGGATCAGTGACTGTTCACAGGGCCTGTACTACTCACAGGGTCTGGACTGGTCACAGGGCATTGACTGGTCACAGGGCCTGGATTGATCAGAGGGCCTGGACTGGTCACAGGGCCTGGACTGGTCACAGGGCCTGGATTGATCACAGGGCCTGGACTGGTCACAGGGCCTGGACTGGTCGCAGGGCTTGGACTGTTCACAGGGCCTGGACTGGTTATAGGGCATGGACTGGTCACAGGGCCTGGACTGGTCACAGGGCCTGGACTGGTCACGGAGTTCTACACAAAAAAACTAGACTTAGATACGCAGAAGTGCACCATATCGCTTACATAATCTTTGCCGTATAGTTTTTCTTTAAAACTGACATCACAGGTCTTATTGATACAGAGCAAGAGTAGAAACATGGATCACAGTATCCATGACTAATCAAAACGTATATAAACGGAGAATTCTACTGTCCAGAACCCATCTACAGAGTCGCACACTCTGCTTTATGTATTCTAGCCATCGCAACAGTATGGTACAGAGATACAGTCAACTTCGCTAATAAGGACTACGGATATAACGACATTTCGCGAATAGCGACAGAATTTCCATGCCCAGAGCAAATTCCCATCTAACTGTAATACATATAATGAGACTTTGGATATAAGGACACTTCGCAAATAAGGACACTTTTCTGATGCCCCACCGAGTGTCGTTATACGCAAAGTTGACTGTACATGCACGGTACATGTAGCTAGCCACGTCAGGAAAGAAACTTGACCACCACCATAGAGAGTTGGGTGAGCTGTGTAATACTTTCCTGATCCTAGTATTTGCTGTTTGTGTACGAGGTGAATAGCAATTTCTGGACATGAAAATAAAATAGAGCCCCACTGGCTGTGTGTTTTACATTTTTCATATCTTTTTGTATCTATTGTATGGCCTAATCCTTCATCTTTCCAAATATGTGACAATTGCTCATGCTGTGATCCCAGAGACTTTATAGCAGGATGTTTTCGACAGGCCATTTTTTTGGCCTAAATTTCAGTGTATTGAATTCTGGACATGAAAGTAAAATAGCATCAATAGGCATCCTGTACTGCACCATTTTTGTTATTTTTTCTATTGGTGGACTGCAGTTGGCCTCTTCACACTTCCAGCCAACAGGTCCAAGACTATACAGCGTCTGAAGTGGAGTGCACATGGGGAAGCCAACGATTCGTCCATTACTTCTTATTTTACTCAAAATTCAAAATTATCATGCGACATAGTACCACAAAACTCGTTGAAATGCCTCACAAGAAAAGGCTATCAACAAGGCACCGACACGAGGAGAAACTACAACAGCCCAGCTGTCAACTACGGCAAGAAAAAACTTCATCAACCTGACTGACATGACTCTACACGCGACGAAAAATTATTTTACTCGAAAAAATGTCCAGAAATGTACAATGTCCAGAAATAGAAATTCACCTCGTACTTCTACTGTTTTCTCGCAGATATCTCTGAACAGCAGAATACTAAGCCGAATTGTGCAGGAAGTGTGTTATATCATTTGAGACTGGAATATTTTTGTCTAGTGATTGAACTTAGCAAGAAGCGTGTGCTCCTTGTTGGAGCAACCAACTTCATGACTAGTGATTGAAGTTTTAATTTCTCCGATTCCTTGCTGTTTTTTCTGCTGAGCTGAACACTGAGGAAGTTCGTGCTGCGTCTTGTTTAATTCCACTCCATTGGCTGAGTAGCTCAGTTACCGAGTAACGGAGTAACTGAGTACAGCCGATGTGAGAGGGTAGTGCTGCTAGTGCTAGTGTAGTATGCGTGTTGATCATGTTTTTGAAATCAAGGCATTGTTGAGTTTGTGCGTGAATGTTTGCGTGTCTGTGCATTCAATTCCCATATTTTTCTTTGTGCGTGCTTGTACAATCATGTACCTTGATATTATTATTGTGAATCCTCCACATGTGTGTTTTCCGCTTCCATTGTCCATAGTACACGTAGTACATGTAGCATCTGGAGTAGCCAGGATCCTGATTTTTGACTGAGCTACATGTTTAAAAGGTCTGCCGTGATCGGTGTGTGTGTGTGGAGGGGGGGGGGGGGGGGGGGTTCTCTAAGGCGGCACGGCACGACCATGTGAGATCGGATTATGACCAACCATGTGTGTTGTAGCCCGGTGATGTGGCTTGTTCATAGACCGATCCTAGCAATGGTCCTGACCAGGCTCTCTTGTTTCGCATCAACAATCACTATTCTACATGTGCATGTCATGTAGTGGACGGATGTCCAGGATATCACTGCTGCTCGATTCTGAATAATTTTTCTTTCTTTGATCTCGACACTTGACTGACTCACGACTGCCATCCAGAGCACACGAGAAGTCCATCGAACCTTCGACTCGGCAAACCTGCAAGAAAGCACCACTCCCTGCTCAATACACAGTGTTTCGGGGAATTCACCCCTCATCAGTTGAGCTTGAGTAGGCTGAGGAAGATTGTGCCTGAAGAGCACCACTTATATAGTGCTCTATAGTATAGTGTGCTCTGGATGGCAGTCGTGAGTCAGTCAAGTGTCAAGTAAAGTCGGCGGAATAGCGCGAGCTCCGGTGTGGGGAGAAAACCCTTTCTTAGAAATCATCGCCGAAGTCGCAACCACTACTTCGTACTGTTGTGCCCAGCGCGGGCTTGCGACTAGTTGGTTTGGAGGTGACAGCGTTGCGAATGACCGAGGGTCCTCAACGTCTGGTCTCACCGTCCAGGAGCGACACTGACTCACGCTGCTATCTGGTGTTTGTCGCGCTGGAAATGGAGCGTCTCTGTAAGCTTGTATCCCTGGTGATGTTTGTGCCTGGAGAGCACTATAAGTGGTGGACTTCTCGTGTGCTCTGGATGGCAGTCGTGAGTCAGTCAAGTGTCAAGTAAAGTCGGCGGAATAGCGCGAGCTCCGGTGTGGGGAGCAAACCCTTTCTTACAAATCATCGCCGAAGTCGCAACCACTGCTTCGTTCTTTGATCTCGTATTGAATAATAAGTGGATCTACGGGGGGGGGGGGGGGGTCTATCCGGATGAATGCATGTTTAGCGTAATGTCCGGAGTGCGCTTGTGAGTTGTGTTATCTGTTTGGGGTACTACTACTACTAGTAGTACTAGTGGTAGCGCCAACTCAGCAGTAAGATAAGATCATGCATGCACCGACTGATTGAGTGATATGTCCGCGCGCTACACTACCATGACTACAGACCGTGTCCAGGTATACCGGTAGTAGTACTAGTACTACTGTGTCCGTGAGGTTTGTCACGTGAGTGATGACGCGTGTGTTATCAAAAGCCTTTTTGCAAATGTTGGCCATTTGCGCTAAAAAAAACAAGGACCAAAAAACAAGAGCACCTCGATCTCGCCAGATCTACCAGCTAGCGCTAGCGTGTTGTTATGCTAAGGTCAGAAAGGACTTAGTGGCACTCGCTGGTTTATATCATCAGTTGAAGAATATTCCTTATCCTGGCGTCGATCGCTGAGAAGGTGCACTAGTATTGGCTACTGACGTGCATAATAGTTTGTTACATTCACAACAGTGTTGCTGTGGTAATCTGCGCAGTGCTGAACATCTCTGCTATTCACTGTGCAACTGTATCATACCGCTATCAAAACTTACTGGGGTAAGAGAATTATGTATGTACAAAAAAGAAGATGAATGTTGAAGAAACAATAGTTGACTGCCGGGCTGAGACCGCTGAATGCGTTCGAGTTTTCCGGATTTCAATGGGCTCTTTCCATTACACGTTTGCACAATTCTGGAACTGGGTTTTGTACTTCTCGAATGACCAGAATGTGCGAATTCCGGCCATGTAAACGAACAACCAGAATTCACAACGCATTTTATTCATGGCATATGATATCACAAACAAAATTGATCGTAAAAAGAGATCACGTACACCCTTGCGCGCACGTGGGCCCAGCTTCGCGTACCGGACTACCGGTACTGCGGTCCATCCCGGTGATCGTGAAGGCTCCATGTCGGCAACAATATTGGGCTTCGATAAAGCTGAACCTGTGTGCGAAAGGACCACCCAAAATGATCTGTTCTAACAATCAGCCCCAGCGAAAACTCAACTGCGGCAAATAGGTTTTCGGGAAGACATAAGACTGTAGCAACTACTGTAAAAGCCATTATTCTAACGAGGCGCATATATAACGATTTCCCAAAATCGACTGGTTTACGTGTACCAAAGGTAACGATTCTCACCTATTCCCAACGCTCAATAGGACAGTATATGTATCGATTTCTGTATAACGATTTCTATTTTAACGACAGATTTCTCCTCGTTAACTCGTTAGAGTTAGGACTTCGTTATATATATATATATAATTAATATACACACAACAACAAGGTTGTCAATTTCATAATACTAAAAGCTTTTCACCCATTTTCATCAGTAGTTACATGGGAATGAGCAAGAACGAAAACGAAGCCAGAATTTATACTGGGGGTAGAGAATCAGCAAGAATATTCTTACGCGCCTCAAGTTCACACTACACTACCATAAGAATGTATGGAGCAGTGGAAAAATGCGGGAAACAACACATGAGGGGAATGCAGTACCAGAACAAACACGTGATAAAGTTGTCAGTGATAAAGTCAGTGTCAGTGATAAAGTTGTCAGTCCGGTTGCAGCTTGAACAGCCGTAGCACCTTGATGTGCTTCTGCTCAACTTGAATCTGCAACGCGTATTATCACAAAATTGCCGTGGAAAGGGCAAAATTGCATTGCCTTCCGCAAAAAGATTAAAGCTGCAATTTTGAACTGCTATCCTACAGTATCCCCCATTGTAATTTATACAACCAGACCCGCATTCAGGTCTATCGCGAAGGATGTTTCACCAACTCTTGAAAACAGTAATTTTATTTATAAGTATGCGTGTCGCTGTGAGCGGACGTACGTTGGTGAGACATGTCAGCGATTCTCGGAAAGGATCAAGCAGCATATCCCAGACAAGCTGTACAAGAAGCCGCCTGACAAACGTGTGGCAACAAGTGATAGCGCCATCACAAAGCATTTGCAGGCGCAACCTGAATGCATCCCGCAGGAACGCAACAGCAGCTTCAGTGTGATCACACCAGCCCGGAACAGCGCGCACAGATTCACACTGGAGGCGCTGTACATTCGCAGTTTGAGGCCAGAGCTGTGTCGACAAAAGAAGCACATCAAGGTGCTACGGCTGTTCAAGCTGCAACCGGACTGACAACTTTATCACGTGTTTGTTCTGGTACTGCATTCCCCTCATGTGTTGTTTCCCGCATTTTTCCACTGCTCCATACATTCTTATGGTAGTGTAGTGTGAACTTGAGGCGCGTAAGAATATTCTTGCTGATTCTCTACCCCCAGTATAAATTCTGGCTTCGTTTTCGTTCTTGCTCATTCCCATGTAACTACTGATGAAAATGGGTGAAAAGCTTTTAGTATTATGAAATTGACAACCTTGTTGTTGTGTGTATATAAATTTTGTTCGCCTACATCTCTATTTAAATATATATATATATATATACACACAACAACAAGGTTGTCAATTTCATAATACTAAAAGCTTTTCACCCATTTTCATCAGTAGTTACATGGGAATGAGCAAGAACGAAAACGAAGCCAGAATTTATACTGGGGGTAGAGAATCAGCAAGAATATTCTTACGCGCCTCAAGTTCACACTACACTACCATAAGAACGTATGGAGCAGTGGAAAAATGCGGGAAACCACACATGAGGGGAATGCAGTACCAGAACAAACACGTGATAAAGTTGTCAGTCCGGTTGCAGCTTGAACAGCCGTAGCACCTTGATGTGCTTCTTTTGTCGACACAGCTCTGGCCTCAAACTGCGAATCTACCCCCAGTTTAAATTCTGGCTTCGTTTTCGTTCTTGCTCATTCCCATGTAACTACTGATGAAAATGGGTGAAAAGCTTTTAGTATTATGAAATTGACAACCTTGTTGTTGTGTGTATATAAATTTTGTTCGCCTACCTCTCTATTTAAATATATATATACCGTATATTCTCTATTATAAGCGCCGTGCTTATATTTTTTCAACACCCCTCTACCCCGTACTTATATTGGAGACCGCGCTTATATTGGAGACCGTGCTTATATTTTTTCAACCTATGCATCCATACAGAGCGAGAAGAAATACATGCTAGATATCATGCATGCAGCATTGATTTCCACCAAGACCGTGCTAATAATAGAGACTGTGCTTATAATGTTTCGAAAGGTGCTCACAGTGTGCTAGTATTGGAGACCGTGCTAGTAATGGAGACCTGTGCTTATAATAGAGAATATACGGTATATATATATATATGGCTTTTACAGTACATGCAGTTGTAGCCCTGCTTTCGCGCCACACCAACCAGGGAGGCTCTTCCTTGACCTGAGTCATGCGTGACCAGACCGGTAACACACCGAGCGTGCAATTCTGGCGCCAGGATTAGAGAAATTCCACCTTCTCTTCAGAATTGACGGAATTGGATAAATTCAATTCTAACGACGGAATTTGTGTAATCGAACTGTGCGTTAACAATAAACTAATTCTAGAATTGACTGATTTGTGTGTAATCGACCGAGCCCAATGTGGCAATGTCACTGTGTTGTGTATCGGATATGCATAATCTTACCACCCTATCCGACCTTTCGGCCGACGAAAAAATCGAGAGGTTTAACAACTCCTAAAACTACATGTAGTAGAGAACGAGTACGCCGGGGTACATGTTGGTGACTCGTTTACCCATCCTTAGTTAGGCCAAATAATAATTGGCAGGGAATTTCGATGTGGTTGACTGAAGTTTGTTTTCAAGTCAAACAACACGTGTACATGTAGTTATAAACTGATTGAAGTCACACAGTGATTTTTTTGCATTTTACTGAAAACGCCCAAAATCAGTTTTACGAATCATGTCCTTCGTGACTGATCTGGTTGAGGCAGTAAGTGTTGGACACTGAAATCTGGTCAATGTAAGTCAGCTAGTACTGGACACTGTGCAGCTGTAGACCGTCCAACATTGGGTTGTGCACTGCAGTATGGGAATGTATTATTCATGATCCCGGATTTCATCCGATGTCTAGCACTGCGGCTGTAGATATTGTGTACAGTTGCATGTAGTATCTGATCTGTTGTATGTGTGTGTGTGTGTGTATGTGTGTGTGTGTGTGTGTGTGTGTGTGTATGTGTGTGTGTATGTGTGTGTGTGTGTGTGTGTATTTTGCCGCACTGTGTGTTATTCTCTACAGACCGGCAGTACGTAATCTTCTGACAAATTCTCAGTAATCCACACCATACACTGTACGCTACACACCCGTGTACTACTGAATATACAACATCACCAGGAGAACATGTTTGCTTCAAAGTTACATGGCAATCTCAAGACTGTCAATAAGCTTGTTCAGCGTGGTTATGGCGTGAGTGTACGAAGCACGTTAGTCCAGTCAACCTGCGCGTCAAGGCCATGTGATGCTAGCAAGTTGACTCAGACATCAGCACAGTCCAGGCAGTCAGTTAGGTGGAGATCAGGTCAGTCTGGTCGTCAAGTCACTACGGTACATGATGCTGTTGATGCCATTGATTCAATCTTTGATAGCATTGTGAAGTCACGCACTTTTCAACCCAGCTATCTACTGTCACAATGTTCTCTCATTCAACAACATGTTACTGAACTACGCTATCCAAGCATGGTTAGGGGTATCCTGCAGGCATGTGCTCTTATCAGTGAGGAGAACACTGACGTGACCACACTGGCAGTATCTGCACTGAAGCAACTAGCCAGTCTACCTACGTATGTCTGGCAAGAAAGCAAGAATCAACAACACCTGATATGGGCAGTGTACTGGGCTGGAAAGTGTAGATGTTCAGCTCCAGGATTCACGAAGTTACTACAACAGCAGCTTGATGTCATGTGCATTGAGGAATGTAGAGATGTTGATCAGTGTGCATATGCATTGTTTTTGTTGAATATGCCTGATCGTCACCTGGCCCAACACTTGACGAATCGCTACATTACCATCCAGAGTACAGGTGATCCCCAGTATCGTCATACTGTAGTACTCTCACTACTTCTCTACTGCACACTGTGTGGTGTAGAGTGCAGTGCCTTGCTGAAGCTGATCAGTGTTGATCATCTGATACAGAGTAAGTCTATTCTGGAATAAGCTATTGAATAGAGACTTGTGTCTGTTAGTTGTGGAATTTCTGCTCTCACAGAGTTGCAATTGACACCCATACCAAAATTCTCTATAGTTATTGTTCTTGGTATCTCAGAGTTTAAATCAAGTGTTGTTTTAAAGACAAGAACAGAAACGATCTCAGTTTGTGGTTTTCTTACACAGTATTCTGCTGATGCAGATTCGCTTTCACATACATACTATGATCATGTATGTTGTAAACTGATCATAATTCAACTTGGGGTTTTAAAATAAAGTCATGATGGCAGGATTATAAGTATGATTTTGAATCATGTAGTTGGACAGTCAGGCTGAAGCCATTCCAAACTTGTGTTAGTATTTTAGCAATCAACTACATTCTAGTGATACGGGTGAGGCATCCTACAACTATACAGTACGATTGGAAGTTTTGAGCACACCTGCTCTATTCCTCGGTACTGCAAAGTTACACCTCAGTCAACTGTATCAGTTTCGACATTTACACAAATTGCTATCACCAGAATGCAGTACAATGTGCACTTTGCGATATGCATCCTGATGATGTTTGTAAACAGGACAGACAGTATGGACTTGTGTGTACTTCAAGAAGTATGTGCACCAAATTCGTAACTCACATACCAACAAAAATTCATCCAGTGTTGTTCCCCTAACTGTGTCTGTTTTATAGGAAGTAGGCTGTTGGCGTGGAAATGACAAATGGATCACTTTCAGATGTCAACGATTTTTCATTTTTCATTTTCACAATGTCATCCTAAAATGTATCTGTTGGTCTATGTCCATACCACTGTGTGCTTCTCTCAATTCTCTCTGCCCTGACTTCTGTGCAGAATGCGATCCTGAACGTGTCCAACTTCTATTTTTGCACAACACCCTCCCTGTCACTAACAACCAGCGGCTACAGATGATGAACAGGTGTTTAGTGCGGTTCCAGAAGGCTGTGACAGGTCGGCAGTCAGGTCGAATGTATGACATGCTGTCATACTTCATTGGCCCAAAGTACACCACTGGCATATCTCTGGTTGATGGTGTGGAAGTTCAGGCATTCTGCATATTCAACCGAGACCATGAACCAGTGGAGACTGATGCGTATCCAGCTGATGTGTACAGCGGTGTATCAGTAGATATGACAGCAGCTAGACGTCATGGTTTCAGTGTTGTAGCATGTAAGGGTGTGAGTGACACTCGGTTACTACGTCATCCTGTTCGTACACCTAACGGGTTTGATACTCTTCGAGCATCGGCACTCAAATCTCAAGGATGTTTTATTATTCCGGTCAGTTGTAGTGCTAGTGTTTTGCCTTTGATCATGATGTCTGTCTTGATACTTCAGTTCAGGTTGGATAAATAAGTTTGCACATAGGGAGAGTTCTGATGGGCATGACTACGTTCTGTTGCCCAAGTCTCGTAGCACTACTCAATCTTACCCTTCTGGAGACTGTCTTCAGTGACAGATTGACTATCAAGACTTTCATCTCCTGGATGTGCCTAAATGTTGATGTACTGCACCATTTCTTTCTGCACTTGATAGACAGTACTCAAATATGGCGCTCGGCACTCGCAGAAAAGCAGCCACACTATCCCGGATTTGCTGATCAATTATCCGTATCACATCACCGTGTTCAAAGACCTGTTACCCGCCAAGCAGTGATGGACATACACACTGATGTCATAGTCTACATGATGGTAAGTTAAAGAATGTTAGATGTTGTACATGTATCTGCCATGGTGTAGTTTAGTGTTTTATTCTGTCAACCTCATTGGGTGCAATGGCTACATAACCCCCAAGAGTGTGCAACTCCAGCTGTGGGGTCTGCGACGGCAGAACTTCACATCACGTGATCAACCCATGCACATTATTTGCACTCTGTGCATGATAGATACAGGGTTGTACGCAGCCCAGCTTTGGGTACAACTCTCTTGTGGTCACTTTGCACTGTTTGCCAGCATAACCTTTTGAACCATGTCACGTGATGTGAAGTTCTGCCGTCGCAGCACAGCATAGAGGTTGTGCAGGCAGTTGAACACTCTTGGGGGTTATGTACTCTTGCTATAACTGATAGCAGAACATTAATAGAATGTAGTGGATTTGGCTTCTTTGATGGGAGTGAGGTATGCGAGTTGTTGGGCGTATTCCTTCGATCTGACCGAACTAGAAAAGGACATCATCAAGGAATCGATCTGGCTACATCGTGGTGGTGACTTCGCTATGCTGATGAATACAACGGGTAGTGAGACTGATGGCCTGTGGAAGTGTCATAGGTTGAAGATTACGATCAATGTTAACCTAGAAGTAGTGAACTTCCTCGTTATCACACAACCAAACCTGTAAACGGTCAATACAAATCATAACGAAACCGGGCACCACAACGCTATTGTCGTCGGGAAATGGTTAGACTGTCCATGCATACATGCGCACAGTGGTGCAACCTGCACAGTCTGCGCGCGGTCCGCTTTCAGGGGAGAACCCCGTGCGCAGGGTAACCCCAAATCTAACTATCCACCGGTGATAATACAAGATCTCCTCAAGTCTATCAGTAGAAGAATACCCGATATCTTGGCTGACCATGATGTGTTCCAGGAGGCTGTACCACAATAAAGGAGTGTGCTGATTAGCAGTAGGTATTGTGAACCCCTAGAGTTGTGTAGTGGACTATGTATTGAGAATATTGACAGATTCCTTTCTGATAGGTTCCTTGTGACTGGTGTGTGTGTGGGGGGGGGGGGGGGGGTGGAGCACAGTAAAAACTGTGATTGGTTCACCCATGTTTGTTTGGTATTGCGACTAGTCACAGAGCATTAGTTTTTTTGTTGACGATATGACTGGTTATATGACCAGTGACTGTTCCCAGGCCCTGTACTACTCACAGGGCCTGGACTGGTCACAGGGCCTGGACTGGTCACAGGGCCTGTACTGGTCACAAGGCCTGTACTACTCACAAGGCCTGGACTGGTCACGGGGCCTGGACTGGTCACAGGGCCTGGACTGGTCGCATGGCCTGGACTGGTCACAGGGCCTGGACTGGTCACAGGGCCTGGACTGGTCACAGGGCCTGGACTGGTCACAGGGCCTGGACTGGTCACAGGGCCTGGACTGGTCACATGGCCTGGACTGGTCACATGGCCTGGACTGGTCACAGGGCCTGGACTGGTCACAGGGCCTGGACTGGTCACAGGGCCTAGACTGGTCCCGGAGTCCTACACAGTAAACTAGACTGAGGGCATGTTCGATTGGTAGGATCGGGATCCCGACCCACCGGATCCACTGGATTCGCACCCTTTCGATTGGTCGAATCCGGATATGGATCCTTCGGATTCAGATCCGGTCAACCCACCTCGGGGAGCAGGGTTGGCCGGATCCAACGGATCCGAATGTGACCTTTGTGCGTATATGGCGGGTGAAAATCATTTTTGTTCACATGGTGGTACGCATACGTGGATTGAGATAGAGTTTGCTGACTTTTTGTAGGATGTGTGCGATGAGTACGACTTTCACCCTTTTAGGTGACTTGTGAGCGCCATTCTATTACTTCGTCAATATGGCAACAGTCAAGGTCCAAAATAAAGTGTTCAGTTGACTCTGAAGGATCCGACGGATCTGAGATCGGGATCCCGATCCCGATCCTTACCAATCGAACATGCCCTTTTAAAATATGCAGAAGTGCACCATATCGTTTACGTAATCTTTGCCGTCTGATATCACAGGTCTGATTGATACAGAGCAAGAGTATAGAAGTGGATCATCCATGACCAATCAAAACGTATATAAACGGAGAATTCTACTGTCCAGAACCCATCTACAGAGTCGCACATTCTGCTTTATGTACTCTTGCCATCATAGCAGTCTGGAACAGAGATGCATGTACAAGTAGCTAGCCAGGTCGGGAAAGAAACTGGACAACCACCATGGAGAGTGGAGTGAGCTGTGTAATACTTTCCCGATCACAAACAATTGTATTTGCTGTTTGTGTGATTCTTCTGTGTTCTCTCAGATATTTCTGGACAGCAGGATACTATGTCGGGTTGTGCCGTTATGAAGTGTGTGATATCATGTAAGACTGGAATATGAGGTCCGTTTTATGATTACTAAGAAAGTCGTGGACATCTCTTTTGGTCTTGTGATTGAAGTTTTCATTTCTTCGATTTCTTGCCACTTTTCTGCTGAGCTGATCACTGAGGAAGTTGGTGCTGCCTCTTGTTGAATTCCACTCCATTGGCTGAGTAACCGAGTAACTGAGTACATCGTATGTGAGAGGGTAGTGCTGCTAGTGCGAGTGCAGTATGCGTGTTGATTGTGTTTTTGAAATCAAGGCATTGTTGAGTTTGTGCGTGAATGTTTGCGTGTCTGTGCATTCAATTCCCATATTTTTTCTTTGTGCGTGCTTGTACAATCATGTACCTTGATATTATTATTGTGAATCCTCCACATGTGTGTTTTCCGCTGCCATTGTCCATAGTACACGTAGTACATGTAGCATCTGGAGTAGCCAGGATCCTGATTTTTGACTGAGCTACATGTTTAAAACTTAAAAATGGTAGTGGCGTCTGCCGTGATCTGTGTTTGTGTGTGTGTTTTTGGGGGGGGGGGGGGTCTGTAAGGCGGCACGGCACGACCATGTGAGATCGGATTGTGACCAACCACGTGTGTTGTAGCCCGGTGACGTGGCTTGTTCGCATGAGGATATAGAACTAACATAGACCGATCTTAGCAATGGTCCTGACCAGGCTCTCTTGTTTCGCATCAACAAATCACTATTCTACATGTGCATGTCATGTAGTGTACGGATGTCCAGGATATCACTGCTGCTCGGTTCTGAATAATTTTTCCTTCTTTGATCTCGTATAGAATAATAAGTGGATCTACGGGGGGGTCTATCCAGATGAATACTTACATCCGGATGAATACAGTCATGTTTAGCGTAATGTGCGGAGTGCGGCTTGTGAAGTTGTGTTATCTGTTTGGGGTAGATCTAGTACTGGTATAGCGCCAACTCAGCAGTCAGATAAAATCATGCATGCACCGACTGATTATGATTGTACCCGAGCTACACTACGGCTGCAGACTAGATCTACGGACCGTGTCCATGTACTACACTACTAGGTCACCAAGGTCACCGTGAGGTTTGACACGTGAGTGATGACGCGTGTGTTATCAAAAGCCTTTTTGCAAATTTTGGCCATTTGCGCTAAAAAAAAACAAGGACAAAAAATTGAAAAAACAAGAAACAACAAGAGCACCTCGATCTCGCCTTCATAATGTTAGATCTACCAGCTAGCGCTAGCGTGTTGTTATGCTAAGGTCAGAAAGGACTTAGTGGCACTCGCTGGTTTATATCATCAGTTGAAGAATATTCCTTATCCTGGCGTCGATCGCTGAGAAGGTGCACTATTGGCTACTGACGTGCATAATAGTTTTGTTACATTCACAACAGTGTTGCTGTGGTAATCCGCGCAGTGCGGAACATCTCTATTCACTGTGCAACTGTAGCATACCGCTTTCAAAACTTACTGGGGTAAGAGAATTATGTATGTACAAAAAAGAAGATGAATGTTGAAGAAACAATAGTTGACTGCCGGGCTGAGACCGCTGAGTGCGTTCGAGTTTTCCGGATTTCAATGGGCGCTTTCCATTACAAGTTTGCACAATTCTGGAACTGGGTTTTGTACTTCTCGAATGACCAGAATGTGTGAATTCCGGCTATGTAAACGAACAACCAGAATTCACAACGCATTTTATTCATGGCATATCACAAAAAAAATTGATCGTAAAAAGAGATCACGTACACCCTCGCGCGCACGTGGACCCAGCTTCGCGTACCGGACTACCGGTCCATCCCGGTGATCGTGAAGGCTCCATGTCGGCAACAATATTGGGCTTCGATAAAGCTGAACCTGTGTGCGAAAGGACCACCCAAAATGATCTGTTCTAACAATCAGCCCCAGCGGAAACTCAACTGCGGCAAATAGGTTTTCGGGAAGACATAAGACTGTAGCAACTACTGTAAAAGCCATTATTCTAACAAGGCGCATATATAACGATTTCCCAAAATCGACTGGTTTACGTGTACCAAAGGTAACGATTCTCACCTATTCCCAACGCTCAATAGGACAGTATATGTATAAATTACTGTATAACGATTTCTATTTTAACGACAGATTTCTCCTCGCTAACTCGTTAGAGTTAGCACTTCGTTATAATTATGGCTTTTACAGTGTGTAATCGAACGCGCCCAATGTGGCAATGTCATACAGTGTTGTGTATCGGATATGCATAATCTTACCACCCTATCCGACCTTTCGGCCGACGAAAAAATCGAGAGGTTTAACAACTCCTAAGAATACATGTAGTAGAGAACGAGTACGCCGGGTACATGTTGGTGACTCGTTCACTCATCCTTAGTTAGGCCAAATTGCCAGGGAATTTCGATGTGGTTGGCTGAAGTTTGTTTTCAAGTCAAACAACACGTGTACGTGTAGTTATAAACTGACTGAAGTGATCTTTTGCATTTTACTGAAAACCCCCAAAAGCAGTTTTACGAATCATGTCCTTCGTGACTGATCTGGTTGAGGCAGTAAGTGTTGGTCACTGAAATCTGGTTCATGTAAGTCAGCTAGTACTGGACACTGTGCAGCCGTAGACCTTCCAACATTGGGTTGTGCACCGCTGTATGGCCGGAAATGTATTATTCATGATCCCGGATTTCATCATGTCTAGCACTGCGGCTGTAGATATTGTGTACAGTTGCATGTATACTAGTATCTGATCTGTTGTATGTTGTGTGTGTGTGTATATGTGTGTGTGTGTGTGTGTGTGTGTATTTTGTCGCACTGTGTGTTATTCTCTACAGACCGGCAGTACGTAATCTTCTGACAAATTCTCAGTAATCCACACCATACACTGTACGCTACACACCCGTGTACTACTGAATATACAACATCACCAGGAGAACATGTTTGCTTCAAAGTTACATGGCAATCTCAAGACTGTCAGTAAGTTTGTTCAGCGTGGTTATGCTGTGAGTGTACAGAGCCGGTTAGTCCAGTCAACCAGCGGATCAAGGTTATGTGTTACTAGTAAGGTGAATCAGACATCAGCACAGTCCAGGCAGTCAGTTAGGTGGAGATCAGATCAGTCTGGTCGTCAAGTCACTACGGTACATGATGCATATGATGCCATTGATTCAATCTTTGATAGCATCGTGAAGTCACGCACTTTTCAACCCAGCTATCTACTATCACAATGTTCCCTCATCCAACGACATGTTACTGAACTACGCTATCCAAGCAAAGTTAGGGTTGCACTTGGGGCATGTGCTCTTGTCAATGAGGAGAACACTGAAGTGACAAAGTTGGCAGTATCTTTACTTAATCAACTAGCCAGTCTACCTACTGATGTCTGGCAAGACAACAGGAATCAAGAGCACCTGAGATGGGCAGTTTACTGGGCCGCAAAGTGCCGATGTGCAACTCCAGGATTCACGAAGTTATTACAACAGCAGCTTGATGTCATGTGCATTGAGGAATGTAGAGATGTTGATCATTGTGCACATGCATTGTTTAAGTTGAATATGCCTGATCATCACCTGGCCCAACACTTGATGAATCGCTATATGACCATACACAGTACAGGTGATCCCAAGTATCGTCATACTCAAGTACTCTCACTACTTCTCTACTGTACACTGTGTGGTGTAGAGTGCAGTGCCTTGCTGAAGCTGATCAGTGTTGATCATCTGATACAGAGTACCGGTAAGTCTATTCCAGAATAAGACATAATTATAGAATAGAGACTTGTGGTCTGCTGGTGGTGGTACGAGTATTTCCTTGCAGCACGGACTTTCAATGCACATCCACACCAATATCCTGTATGTCGTCTTTATGTGGATAATGAATCACTGTGTATTTTTTTCACGCAATCTGAAGATTCCAGATTGCCTGCGTAATCTTCAGATTGCGCACGCATCCTGGGGTGACACGGAAATATTTGTGGCGCCAGACCAGGTGAATCCTCGTCCCTGACCTTCCGGGATACTTCTGGAAATACGCCCAAGTACGTGTGGTGCAAAATTCACATGTGTGGTTCATGAAATATGTGGGTTTTGCTGAAAACCTGAAGAGCACAACAAATTCATGTGGGGCGCAATCTGTGGACTTTGTTGAAAACATGAAGAGCACAGCGAATCCATGTGGGGCGGAATTTCGCTGAAAAACATGATCAGCACAGAGAATCCATGTAGGGTGCAGTCTGTGGGCGCAATCTGTGGTTTTTGTCACAGTGTGTACTGCTAAGGAATGTATGCTTTCACATACATAATGGTGTTGGATGTTTTAGAGTGTATGTTGAATGATTCAAACTTGAGTTTCCAATGAAGTTGTCATGGCAGGCTTAGGTTTGATATTGAATCATACAAAAAGAATAGAATGGGATACGGAGCTTGGGTTGGCTGTGACTCAGAGTTTCACGCCTGTGGCGATCATCAGACAGCAATGAGTACAAAAACTCAATGAATGTTCTTGATATAGTGTGGTAAGGTGCTAGTGGAATCAGAGAATTTAAGGGCAAATAAGGTGAAGCGGTGATTCTATGCATGTACTTGCAAGATCAGCGCCATACATCAGATGTAATCCTGGTTTATGTAACTGGAGCCGGTGTGAAGTTAGATAGGTAGAATTTGTATTAAATCATATACAGTGAAACCTGTCTAAGGCAACCCGTCAGGGGAAGAGAAAAAGTGGTCGCCGTGCCGGGCCAGGTGGTCTTCTTATCCAGGTTCAGTGGGTCACGTGACCATATCCACATGTGATACATCATTTTGATCAGTGTATCACAGTGCACACGCCTATGCTACTCTAGCACTACTCATGTGCCTGGGGTCCTCAGACCTGTCAAGTGTCGTGCATGCACCATGTACGTCTACACTTCCTGCCTGCACTGATGTGTAGATCTACCATGCATGGTGCACTATGCAATGCGTACATTTACATGTACTAGCACTGTGCAACGTGGTCGCGGGTGGGTGGTCGTTGGTCGCATTGAGCGAGTGGTCGCCTTATCCGAGTTGTTTTGAATGTGAATGCATCCGTGAAATAACGCGTTGGATCTGAGATGTAGGTGAGGTCAGGTTGAGTTTTTAGAGCTCCGTAGTCTTTGTAGATTTCCAGTAGCCCAGCCGGCATCAGGCCGGTCTGGAGTATAGTAGCGGGTAGTAGTAGTTGGTAGGCATGGACTCTGACGGGTCGGATGCCCAGGGGACCCAGGACTTAGCTTTGCAGGGATTCGACGACCTGCGGAAACTGGCAACAAAACACAGCATAGAGGGCGTGAGTAAGCTGTCCCGTGCTGAGCTGGTGGAGAGCCTCCGGGCATTTGGTGTGGATGCACGAGCCGGAACGTATGTATCCAGGCTAGAGAATGCATTATTATCTTTCACGACCTGTATTGAAAACCTGAGCATTGAAATAGTGGCACTGAAGGTTGGCCAAAAAGCCGAAATTTCAGCCCTCCACGCCGAAATTGAAGTTCTGAAGAGAGAAATTGGCAGTTCGGAATTCAAAAAGGTTACACCCGCACCTGACGCACCCGTACTTAGCGTACCCGTAGCAGAAGTCTCTCCTGAGCTGGATGCAGCAGCACAGGCACGGAATACGCACTCTGCAGTCAACCCGTACTCGTACAGTGCAAAAGTAGTATCTGCATGTCCCAAAGCTCACTTCCCATCGCATTCTCCCATGACACAGTCAGCTACCTCCAATACGGGGACACATACTGATCTCCGGACAAACGTCATTTCATACTACCAGCGCCCACCCCGCAAACATGAGCAACTGCGCAGTGCCCATCGTACCAAATGCAAAGCTGTTCATGTTGGAAGAATTCACCCTGGTTGCTCTGCTTCCTCCATCGCAAAATGGTGCGAAAACAAGCAAGTGACTGTACTGAAGTGCTCCGTCTCTGAGACAAAGTACTTTGGCCTAGCGTACGCGCACGTAGTCGTCACAGCAGATGACTGGGAAGCTGTGCAAAACACTGACTTTTGGCCTGACGGAGTGACAGCTCGAGAATGGCGATTCAAGGCTGACAGAATAAGTACAGCTGACAACACAACCGTCGATCAGTCTGCACAATAATGAACCTCAACCCCCCGATACTTCCTCACTGTTCCCCAAACATTACTACTAATAGCACACTTAATCCATTAGCTCAGCCTTTTTACCCACTTTCACAGCCAACCGCAGGATAACAGCCTATAATGTGCATCAATGCCAGGTCCATTAAGAACAAGACTGCCGAGCTGGCTCACATTTGTTCCACAGTTAAACCCCTCATTGTTTGCATAACGGAAACATGGCTCTCTCCACAGTCGTCTTTCACGGTCCCTGGATAGGACTGTTTTCGCCGAGATCGTCCGCCAGATGAAAACAGGTCAGCTACCGATGCCACCCATGCATATGGCGGCGTCTGTATCATGGTACGGTCTGGGATGTTTCCAAAGGTCACCCATCGATCTGACCTCAGTATCCCTCTCCTGGAAGCCACATGGGTGGAAATAGCCCTGTCATCTGCTAACATACATTTCCCAGAGGCGCCTCATGTGAAGAAGTTGGTTATTGGTGCAGTATATCGACCACCAGCCCTTACTCCATCAAGTATCAACACCTTCTGCAATTCCCTCCAGCACTGTCTAAGTACTCTTAAGAACCGAACAACATCTATCATGTTGATGGGAGACTTTAATGCTAAGTCATGTCATTGGCATGGAACTACCACGGATGCCGCTGGTCGCCAGCTTCACAGTCTTTTCGGCATGTTCTCTCTCACGCAGCTCGTAAATTTTCCAACACATGAGTCATTGTCTGGCATGGGGGCAGCTCTCGACCTAGTTGTCACTGATACAGCACCACTTGGTCAATCCGATCATTCTATCGTGGTTGGCCACATCCGTACTGTACCCTGCCCAGAAATGCCCACATACCGTTCTCGTGATGCTCGTTCGACTCCCCTGGATGTCCCTGATTTTAGTGTATTTTCTTTGGATTCTCTAGACAGCAACACTGTCGCGAGTATGAATACTGCCATGTCCCACATACATTGGCCAGCAGCTTTGAGCCTGGAGAGGCGCGATCCTGACATATCTGTGGACAACTTTTACTCTATCTTCCATAACATCTGTGCAAGATTTCTTCCCAGGCAGAAGCCGCCGGCTGTCAAGCGTATCCATATGAACCCCCCCCCCCCCCCCCCCCTGGCTGACCAGTACCCTCCGACATCAAATAAAGAAAAAGCGAGATTCGTATAGTGTTTACCGAAAGTTTCCCTCGGCTTACAACTTCGCATTTTACAGACGAGAGCGAAACGATACTCGCAATATGTCTAGAACTGCCCATCGACTGTACATCTCATCCCTAAGTGCATCCACGGCAAGACCCGCATCACCAAGTCTATTCCAGTTTGTCCGGAAGCTTCGATCTCCCCAAGGCAACAGCAGAACGACTGTAACTCAGCTCTCAGTCGCTGGTACTCTATATTCTGACCCTGTGGATGTGGCAGATGCTTTGAACGAACAGTTTATTTGTTTTGGAACACAAGATGATCCTTCATGGAATGTGCCAGACTTCAAGCCACCCGACGCCCCATCACGTGGAAGAACTACACCTACGTTGCAAGATGTCACCACCACGCCTTTTTCTGTGGCAAAGCAAATCCGCAACCTTAAGACCCGAAAGGCTGCGGGAGCGGACGGTATTTCTCATGAACTCCTGAAACTATTTTGTTCCAGTATTGCATACCCTCTCAGCCTCATCTTTAACCTCACTTTTGCAACTGGTGCTTTCCCTGCTATTTGGAAACACGCAATTGTAACTCCGGTCTTTAAGAACAAGGGAAGTAAGCTCGATGCATCGAATTACCGCCCGATTTCGTTATTGTCAACAATCTCCAAGCTGTGTGAACGCATTATGTACAACCACTTATACACTTACCTGTCTCCTGTTCTAAATCCGTCCCAGTCTGGATTCCGAAAAGGCGACTCTACGTCCTGGCAGCTTCTCAGACTTGTTCAATCGATGTCTTCTGTTCGTGAGAACGGCCATTACAGCATGCTATGTTTCTTTGATCTAAGCAAGGCCTTCGACACAGTATGGACACGCGGGCTCCTATACAAGCTGTCGCGCCATGGAATCCATGGTACTTGCTTCACGTGGCTCAGTACTTACCTGACGGGCAGACAGCAAAGGGTGCGTGTCGGCTCTGCTCTGTCTGCCAAAGGGCATGTACGGTCTGGAGTTCCTCAGGGATCAATCCTGGGGCCTCTCCTCTTTCTTATGTATGTAAACGATCTGGCAGAAATGGATCACACATCACTATATGCTGATGATACAGCACTACTTGTGACAGCACCCACTCTCCCCGAGGCTAGTGCCAAGTTACAGTCCAACATAGATGGCGTTATTCATTGGATGGAAAAATGGAGATTGCAGCCCAACTCTTCGAAAACTGCTGTAATGTGTATCCCCCCCCCCCCCCCCCAGTTGTTCCTGTGACCTATCTTCATTAGTAACCAGTCCCTTCACCTTTCCAGGCACCACAACCCCGCTCTGCATCATTGAAAAACACAAGCATCTTGGCGTCATTATTGACCAACACTTAACCTGGAAATCCCAGATCGAAAATTTAGACAGCTGTGTTAGCTCAGTAATGGGATTTCTCTCATCACACATCACCCACCTGCACACCGACTGTCGCCATGTTATCTACACATCTTACATTCTGCCTATTTTTGATTACTGCTGCATAATTTGGGCTGGCATTTCTAAAACACTGATTGCTCGACTCGAAGTTATGCATAGGCGTCTTTTGAAAATATTAGTTCGGCTTCCTCGCCTGACTCCAAGCGCAGACTTATACCGCCTTGCTTCTGCTGTGCCGCTCTCGGTCCGCGTGCGTTTTTTGGCATGCCAGACAATTCATAAAATTAAGCTGGGCATTGCTCCTCTTCATGCTCTCTCCTGCCTAAGCTGGTTTGCTCAATCTCAAGACATGCGCACCAGAAACTCTCTCCGCTTCCCTATTGCGCGGTCTGCCTCTATGCAAACATCTCCTCTCTTCCTTGCTTACCGCCATTGGTCTCTCCTCCCACAACATCTAAAATCCTGCCAATGTTACAATACATTCACACAGCTACTGCAGAATGCAACATACTAGTTGATATCCAGCCCTGCCCTAGCTTGTTTTGCTTTTCAGTTCCCCTTTCATTCTTTTTCTTTCTCCCCTCTAGCTGTATTACCGCCATGGCTGGCTATCGCCCACATCACCATTTCATTGGCTAGTGCCACGTGACTGTGAATAAATAAGAAAAAAAGGAAAAGTGGTCGTCATGGTCGAGTGGTCGCCATATCCGAGCTGTTTTGAATGTGAATGCATCCGTGAAAAGGAAAAGTGGTCGCCAAGGCCGAGTGGTCGCCATATCCGAGTGGTCGCCATTACAGGTTTTACTTTATAACATCAGTACGGTCGTTCAGTTTTGTGCAATGTTATCGCATGAGCTGATTGTCAAGTAACTGGTGGTGTTAGTGGACATTATAGCATAACTTGTAGTTCCTTGGTCCTATTTTTACTATAAATATAACCAAGAGTGTATAATTTTAAGTCCCGAGTACTCGCATTGAAGGACATGTCCATGTATCCGAAACATTTCTTTCCGGGCAAAACATTTTGTGTCTAAGAGCATGTCCCTGCATGCACGTGAATACGATATCTACGTATGCACTGGATTGAAGAATGCGACCGATTAAAATATACTCATGACAACTTGAGTAACATACTCGTGTAAAGCCATGTATGTTTGTAAACAGGACAGACATTATGTACTTACGTATGTATACAGTATTATTAAGTCACACACCGACGATGACTCATGTAGTGTTCTGACTTTTAAGTGTGAGGAGTAACACAAGTAGAGTTGGTGTGAATATGACCAATGATCACATCCAAATGTCAACTACCGCTTGAAATTTTCATTTTCACATTCTGAGATATTGCTGGTCTCTGTCCATACCACTGTTTGTTCCTCTCAATTCTCTCTACCCTGACTTCTGTGCAGAATGCGATCCTCGCCATGTCCAACTGCTATTTTTGCACAACACCCTCCCTGGTACTAACGACCAGCGGCTACAGATATTGGAAACATGTTTGGTGCGGTTCCGAAAGGCTGTGGCAAGTCGGTATTCAGGTCGAATGCATGACATGCTGTCATACTTCATTGGCTCAAAGTACACCACTGGCATTTCTCTGGTTGATGGTGTGCCAGTTCAAGCATTCTGCGTATTCAACCGAGACTATAAACCAGTGGAGACTGAAGCGTATCCAGCTGATGTGTACAATGGTGTATCAGTAGATATGACTGAAGCTAGACGTCATGATTTCAATGTTGTGGCATGTCTGGGTGTGAGTGACACTCGGTTACTACGTCATCCTGTACGTACACCTAACGGGTATGATACTCTTGCAGCATTGGCACTGAAATCTCAAGGATGCTATATTATTCCGGTGAGTTCCAGTGCTAGTGATTTGATTTTGATGATGTGTGTCTTGATTCTTTAGTGACAGTGGGAAGAAAAGAGCTTGTATGTCACGGCCGCATTGCGAGTTTGTGACCTGGCTTAGATCAGTCTAGTGGCTACCCAGACTCCCAGGTAGACGACCAATATAGTCGCCATCCAAGTTAGCTAGCTCACACAGAACGACAGGTTTCTAATTCCACCTGAACCGTGTTTATTGAACTATTGCTATGCTAGATCGAAAGATCAGCGCGAAGAGTCAAAGACCCAGACAGAGCAGGGGAGAGTCGAAGTGACTCTCCCAGGATCGAGAGTGAATCGAGGGAGTAGTGTGCTCCCCAAGAGTCGAGGATGAATGTCAGCAAAACAGCTCCTTTTATATGCTACATTATGTGATCAAAACTATACAGCGGCAAGAATGCGTAAGGATTATTTCTATATTTCAAACAGTGGTGCAATCAGCCAAACTAGAATGTAGTACAGCGATCAATACGGGGAGTCCGCTCACCCAAATGTGAATATTAATCATCTCCATATGCTGGCATTACCTTGGTCCGCGATGCGGTAGTTGAGATGCATTGCAGCTGGCGGGAATCGTAGCTGTCATTCTTGTGGCTTCACCAAAGGCGGGCTATTCCCCCAAACATAGCAGCAGATGGCAGAGCCGATTTCCCACCAAAAGGGTACGGAGTCCACAGTACGCGAAGCACTGCAGACCCTTTACAGTGTACGATGCGAGAAGAGGCGCTACTCTTGCTCAACTAACAAGGGTATCAGCTCCCTTGCAGGACGAGACGTGGTCCCCTCAAGCTCAACAGTGTAGTGAGTACAACCCTGACAGCTTTCTAGAATATTTCGGAGTCCAGCGTTTAGCTTGTTGAACTCAATGTATGGTCGCTTTCACGACGAGTTTGATCCTGGTCATCACATGTACACGATGAGAGTTTGGAGTGTTTTTACTGCCTCCTGTTGCGCTAGTCTCGTAGTACGACTTAGTCTGACCCTTCTGAAGATGATATTCAGTGACGGATTGACTATAGAGACATTTATCCCCTTTATGAGCTACACTTTTGAATTACACCACTATTTCTTGCTCTCTTGAAAGGTTGTACTCGAACATGGCGCTCGGCACTCGCAGAGAAGCAGACACTTTATCCCGGATTTGCTGATCAATTATCCGCATCACATTGGCGTGTTCAAAGACCTGTTGCCAGCCAAGCAGTGATGAATATACACACTGATGTCATACTTAACACTATGGTAAGTTTACAGAATGTTAGATGATGTATTTGTCTTGGTTTGGTCTTGCAGCATCGTTGGCTGCAATGTCTGGTTTGAAAAGAGAAATAAAACTGATTGCAGAAGTATAACATAAGTACATGACACAAACAAGGCAGGCGGGGCAGCTCGAAGTAGCTGTGAACGCTGCTGTCTGATGTTTGCTGAAATGTGTTAAACTTGTACAGCTTCACAGCCCTTCGTCTCTAGTGTTTGTCTACATAACAGGACATGTATATGGTAATGGAGTCTGTAATGAACAGCATGTTAGATTCTCCCTTCGGATGGATTTCTTGTACTTGGTAATGGACCACACTCGAAACCGTGACTGGTTGTTGGTTTTGTGGCTGGATGAAAGGGTATATTAGACTGTATGACTGGTTGCAAGACCTGTAACTGTTCACAGGGGCCGGACTGTTCACCGACGACCACATATACGTACTTGACTTTGCAACTAAGAGAATGGGCTGAAGTGTTATTTTGTCGTGAACTAAATTTTTGACATCATGTTTTATGCACAAGTAAATGTACTTGCAAGTACATGTACGTTAAAAAAACTGCTCTCGCAGGTCTTATTGATGCAGGGCAAGATTAGAAAAGAGGGTCACGGCTTCCATGACTAATCAAAATAAATGTAACCGAGGAATTCTGCTGGCCCCAAAGGTTCCAAACCCATCTCCAGAGTTGCACACTCCACTGCATCATGTACTCTTGCTGACGTTACAGTCAGTATTAACACAGAGATACACGTACATGTGGCTAGCCTCGTCAAGAAAGAAGCTTGATAACCGCCATAGAGAGTGGAGTGCGCTGTGTAATACTTCCTGATCTTAAATAAATTAAAATAATTGTAATTGCTGTTTGCGTGGGTCTTTTGTGTTCTCTCAGGTATCTCTGAACAGCAGAATACTATGCCGAATTGTGCAAGAAGTGTGTGATAATATCATGGGAGACTGGAATTTGGTGTCCATCTTGTGATTTTTTAAAGTTATTATTCCTCCGATTCCTTTCTTTTTCTGCTGACCAGAACACCGAGGAAGTTGGTGCTGCGTCTTGTTTCATTCCACTGTATTGGCTGAGTAACTGAGTAACGAAGTACATCGAATGTGAGAGGGTAGTGCTACTAGTGCTAGTGCAGTATGCATGTTAATTGTGTTTTGAAATCAAGGCATTGTTGAGTTTGTGCGTGAATGTTTGCGTATCTGTGCATTCAATTCCCATATTTCTTCTTTGTGCGTGCTTGTACAATCATGTACCTTGATATTATTATTGTGAATTCTCCACATGTGTGTTTTCAGCTTCCATTGTCCATAGTACACGTAGTACAGATAGTTGTGTAGCATCTGGAGTAGCCAGGATCCATATTTTTGACTGAGCTACATGTTTAAAACTTAAAAGGTAGTAGTGTCTGCCATGATCTGTGTGTGTGTGTGTGGGGGGGGGGGGGGGTTCTGTAAGGCTGCACAGCACGACCATGTGAGATCGGATTGTGATCAACCAAGTGTGTTGTAGCCCGGTGATGTGGCTTGTTCGTATGAGGATATAGAATTAACATAGACCGATACTAGCAATGGTCTCTTGTTTCGCATCAACAAATCAGTACATGCCATGTAGTGTACGGATGTCCAGGATATCACTGATGCTCGATTTTTTGAATAATTTTTTTCTCTTTGATCTCGTATTGAATATTTGACTTGGATGTACCGGGAGGGGGTCTATCCGGATGAATACATGTTTACCGTAATTTCAGGAGTGCGGCTTGTGACGTGTTATCTGTTTGGGGTAGCGCCAACTCAGCAGTCAGAGAAGATTATGCATGCACCGACTGTTATGATTATACGCGCGCTACACTACACTACAGTCTCGTGTCCAGGTGTCCGTGAGGTTTGACAAGACAGTGCTAGTGAGTGATGACGCGTGTGTTATCAAAAGCCTTTTTGCAAATAATTAAAGGGGAAGTTAAGGCAAAAATTAAAATTTCACCAGTTGTAGTCTTCGGGGTGCTGAGTCGAATGGTCGTGGTCCGAGGAAGCTGAGACGCTCCCTTCCTACTTGAATCCCAATCGAACTCGCGCACTTCCACCGAAACTGGGTGACTGCGCCCTACTAGATGGGGATTTGTATGCAAAATGTCACTAAAAGCGCCATTTCGTTCTTATAAAAGCACGGATGACCGCGATTGGCCCATATGTTGTAGTATTTTGGACGCTGAGTCGACTGGTTTTGGTCCGAAAAGGCTGCGATGCGGCGTTCCTCCTTTATTCCCAATCGAACATGGTTGAAGAAGCGGTCACGTGCTCCTGCGTACACCAGTCAGCTGGTCACCGTGCCTGCAGGGTACAACTTACTAGCCTGTTTGACCTTTTTTGGGTGCAGTCCTGTCACTCGAGTTGAACTCGAGTTGAACCTTGGTGTGAAAGTTGTCACCTGCTGGCGTGGTGACCAGGTGATTTGGGCACCCAGGACCACGTGACCGCTTCTTCAACCATGTTCGATTGGGAATAAAGGAGGAACGCTGCATCGCAGCCTTTTCGGACCAAAACCAGTCGACTCAGCGTCCCAAAGACTACAACATATGGGCCAATCGCGGTCATCCGTGCTTTTATAAGAACGAAATGGCGCTTTTAGTGACATTTTGCATACAAATCCCCATCTAGTAGGGCGCAGTCACCCAGTTTCGGTGGAAGTGCGCGAGTTCGATTGGGATTCAAGTAGGAAGGGAGCGTCTCAGCTTCCTCGGACCAAGACCATTCGACTCAGCACCCCGAAGACTACAACTGGTGAAATTTTAATTTTTGCCTTAACTTCCCCTTTAAATTTTGGCCATTTGCGCTAAAAAAAACAAGGACAAAAAAAACAAAAACAAGAAACAACAAGAGCACCTCGATCTCGCCTTCATAATGAGATCACCAGCTAGCGCTAGCGTGTTGTTATGCTAAGGTCAGAAAGGACTTGGTGGCACTCGCTGGTTTATATCATCAGTTGAAGAATATTCCTTATCCTGGCGTCGATCGCTGAGAAGGTGCACTATTGGCTACTGACGTGGATAATAGTTTGTTACATTCACAACAGTGTTGCTGTGGTAATCTGCGCAGTGCTGAACATCTCTATTCACTGTGCAACTGTATCATACAGCTATCAAAACTTACTGGGGTAAGAGAATTATGTATGTACAAAAAAGAAGATGAATGTTGAAGAAACAATAGTTGACTGGCGGGCTGAGTGCGTTCGAGCAATTGTTTTCCGGATTTCAATGTGGCAATGTCATGCTGTGTTGTGTATCGGACATGCATAATCTTACCACCCTATCCGACTTTTCGGCCGAGGAAAAAATCGAGAAGTAGTTTAACAACTCCTAAAACTAGTAGAGAACGAGTACGTGTACATGTAGGTGACTCGTTTACCCATTCTTACTAATCTTAGTTACTCTAGAGAAATTCGATGTGGTGCTGAAGTTTGTTTTCGAGTCAAACAACACGTGTACATGTACAGTCAACTTCGCTAATAACGACTGCGGATATAACGACAATTCGCGAATAACGACAGCATTTCCATGCCCAGAGCAAAGTCCCTTCCAATGGACCGTATGCGTGTTAAAACAAAATGGCGTCACGATTTATTGAAAGTGGTATAGTTGGTGGTACGAGTGTTCAAACCCATTTGAACTTCATACTGTTCGTCTTCTTTTTGACATGCTCTCTTTCCATCGTACTTAGCTTTTGTTTGTTGAGAGCTGTTTTGGCTTTCTCCTATACCTCTGGGGATGCCAAGTGATGGTTTTGAGAGGCTGGTGATGGCTGTGAGCGAGAGTTTGCCGATCGGCGTCGTCCTCGCTATAGCGATGAAAATACTAGTTAGGCCAAACTAAAGAAGGTGTGTGGTTCGACTAACATGGACATTTTTTTTACGGGCGGGCGGGCGGATTTTTTTTTTTAATATATATTTTTAGTACATGTAAATACACTGTACTGCCTTTAGACACCCAGTACATCGGCATTATTACGCAGTGTTATGCCATACATGTTGTATAAAGGGATCACTGGCTAATACTTTGAAACATTGTGTAGCTCTGGAACGAGAAGAGAATAACTTCAAGCGGTGACTCTGACTGTCCAAATCATCAAGCAAATGAAGAACGATGCGAGTTGAAAGTAAGTTCGGGAACTACTTCGAAGTACAAATTGTACAATGTACCGGTACATGTATTGCTAGTTTGGTGTCGGCGTGCACGAATACATGGGCTTTTTCCATCGACGCTTCCTGTGCTTGCACACATGGAGCAGCAACTTACCGGTACAGGTGAAATATCGTTCCCAATACACGAGGAAAGTGCAATCTCGTCTGTCCTTCATCCCAAAACAGAAGGCCGTCCTTAATCTGGAACGAGGCAATCACTCTCAACCGGACGGTCACTTCAAAATAAGTCTCGCCAGTCTGCCGGTGGTCGTATCGAGTAGACTCTACTACCAGCACAAGGCAGCAGTCGTACCACTCACTGCACTGCACTGCAGTACAACTACAAGTCAAGTCCAAAAGGAGCCGCCTGCGTCCGCAGACTCACGCTGCACAGCACGTAGACGTGGACGTGTTTCAGTCCACGTACGTCAGTCACACGACAGCCCGCCGAAAAAAAGTTACGGTCGGGCTGAAAAATGTACGGTCGGTCGGGTGAGTCGAACCACAGACCTTCTTCAGTGTGGCCTTACTGCGCACCTGGCAGATATCACAACACGTCGGAGCGTCCAGGAGCAAAGGAATCTTGGGTTTTCACTGGAATCTACAGTCCGTATCGCCTATAAGGTTGGCGGCTATAGTAATATACTGGCTATAGTGATCGATTTCTCAAATTCATTTTCATTTGCCATAACTAAGTATGCACAGTTATCGCGTATAGTAATAATCGTCTATAGTAATATATCGCCTATAGTGATCAAATTCATATTTCAAAAGACCTTTATTACACTATTTTTGCATCGGTTATAGTGATTGATATAAAATCAATCGATGTCAGAGGAGAACAGGGTGTAACTTCTTCGTGAAGAACTTGTCCAGTGAGTGCTGTTTGGTGAGTTTTGCTTGTACAAGTTGCCAAAATATGCCTCCATCATGAGGAAATCCTGATTTTGTGTGTCAGGAGCTACAGCCAGCTACATGACATTGTACATGTATGTAGTGCGTATGTGCACGGCGCGCTGAGTCGTTTGACACCCCACTCGCATACATTGCATGCAGTATCGGTCATAGTAATATATCGCTTATAGTGATAAAATGCTCAAAATCAAACACCAACGCTATAGGCGATACTGACTGTAGTTCCTCCAGCATCGTGTAGCCCACCGTCGGTGAATGGCGGTCCAGAAAGGTCGAACCTGGTCTTCTGCAGCATCTCGCAGTCCTGCGAGGCACACTGAATACGCCTGTCATGTATTCTACAAATAAAAATCACGAAGTTGTGGACTTTACAGTGATGAGTCTATCCTGTATGCTGCAAAAGACGCAGGAAATGTGAGTGGTGTCCGTACACTGGACGCCAATATCATCCCAGTCTTCTCCTGCAGGATCTGTTTGACATTGGCATACCGGTATGCAGTGGGTCGACATTGGCCTGGTTTGGCAGCTATCTGCCTGGGTGGATGTAGCAGGTTTGCATTGGCGCGTCGTCCAGTCCGACATTTTCTTGTAACTGTGGAGTACCGGCAGGGTTTGAGAGGTTGCTCGTGCTGTGAACACATCTCTACTGCCTGTCTCGTCCTGGAAGTGCCGTCTCGCCGCTTCCTTGCTCTACAGTCACGCTGTTATTTCGCATTGTTTCGTGGTGCAGCTCAAAACCTGCCCAAACAACTGTGAGCTCGCAACATGGTATGGACAAATTGCACCACTCATGCTGGTTAACTAAAGCCAGGATAGTCGAGTAAGCGAGTTCACTCCCTGGGCCATGGCAAGATCTGTTCAGCGCGGGCTATTCCAACCTCCAAGTGCATAGTCACCGATCGATCCATGCGTTGGTGGTTGACCTACAAAGAGCCAAGGTCTACGAGTACTACTATTGGATGCTGTCTACATGCAGTCAACAAAATCAAAGTACCTCAGTATGCCCCAGAATAGGGCATGTGCATCTATAGCATGACACAAAAGGGGTTCTGGCGGCACCTGTCAAACAAGCAGTAGCGACTAGTGCCAGCTACCTATTGGAGGCTAGCCGCTACAGTCTGTCACTGGAGATAATTCTTATGTTCACTGTTTAGACTGCACAGACATCGACATGTTGTATGCATATTTTTATTTTATACTTTGGATGAAGTTTTCCATTAGTCATATTTGTGTTGTTGCTAACGGCTTTTGTTGACGTCACTTCTGTCATTTCATTGTATCGTATTACTCTTCAGACATCAATCCTGAATGGCATAAGCGAAAGTGGCACCCCCGCCACCTACGCGGACATGCTTTTAATAATAATAATAATACTGTTTAGACTGAGCACAATTAATGATGCGCAATCAATCTGCCCAATGTGTGTTCTGTTCCACCTAATTATAACGTCCCATCGCATCAACCCTACTACACGCACATGTCGTCACTCTAGCACGACTTGTGTTATTATTGTTTATTTTGATTCGCACGATAAATAGAGCACAATAAACGTTAACTTGACCGAAGGTTAAAGGTGACTGCAGATAGAGGAACACATCGAGGTACAGGTACCGGCATCAATACAGTATCAGAGAGAAACAAACAAAAATGAGAGGTACGCAGAAAAAACTCTCGTAAGCCCAAGGGGAAGTGGTTGATGAGGAATGAATGCACTCTCCACGCTCATCTACACTGTTCGTGGAAATGCACACATACATACAATAATATACAACATAGCAATAGCATGCACAGACCCGAACAATTTCATGTTCACACATGCAAGCACAGACCTGAACATTAGTACCAAAAGCCGATACAGACAATATCCCCATACACACAGACGCACACACACACAATGTCCCATGTATGCGCCCGTGGTAAGAAAAGCACGCAAATCTACAAATGCACTGGATGTGAACCCACAGATTTTCTCTTATAGCAACGATAGCGGATCTGATTCTGAATGAAACACACACACAATACAATCATTGAATGCCCATCCGCAGATGATGGCAGGTCCTGAAAGAACAGGCAGTGTTCCAGTGATGGGGAACAGAACTTCGAGTGGCGAGTGAGGTATACACACACACACACACGTGCGTGCGCGGGCACACATTTAAGTATTCAGAAATAGAATCGACATCGTAGTATTCATTGGTTGGGGAATGCGGGAAAGGAAAATAAAAAATTGCTGTAGGTTATTGTTGTAAGGACACTGGGAGCACAACAGAAAGGTAAGCAACTTGCTTTGAAGCAAAGAAAGTTATTATTCCACGGATCTCAGAAGGAAGGAACGGTCCAGAATGCTGCACTGGCAACAGGCGGCCTGCATGTGCGTGGCCCCTGCAGTCGGTCCAGCTGCCGGCCTTGCAGTGCTGAAAAGAATGTGCAGTACAGCATGTCACATATTATCGCAGCCTGGACAAATAGGCGCTGGGAAGTCCTAGTTATGTGCTCACCTACACCACGATGCACCAATCTTCTGAGCTACTTTGGCAACAACTTTGTCCACGTGAGACTCCCATGGGCTGAGCCAGTTGTTGAGGGCTGCACCAAGGTGGACGGCAATGACCGCTGATGGCAAGGCAATCCATGACACACAGTCACTAGGGCATTGTCAACATGGCGCTGAGGCTGGATCGATAAAATCAACCTTTAGGCTGCCGCGGGGTTGACAACGAGGCCGCTGTCTCGAAGCTAGTCAGTCAGCCTGGTCACCGCCATTGACGAACCAGTCGCCACCACCAGCAGTGGCGGTAGGTTGTGACAAGTGTGGTGCAATATTGTCAGCAAATTCAGTACTCAGGATAAGATGAGTGACAAAGGGAACGTTGTGTTTGATAATATTGAAGTGAACAAGGATGATCACAAGATCACAAACCCTGCGCGTACTCCACCGTGAGTTACAAGAAAATTCCGGACTGGACGACGAGCAAACACCAACCTGCTACATCCAACCTGGCAGATACTATTACGATAGCTGCCAAACCAGGTCAATGCCGACCTACTGCATAATGTCAATGTCAAACAGATCCTGCAGGAGAAGACTGGGGTGTTGTCGTCCAGTCACTGAGTGTACAGACACCAGTCACATTTCCTTCGTCTTTTGCAGCATACAGGATAGACTCATCACTGTAAAGTCCACTACTTCGTGATTTTTATTTGTAGAATACATGACAGGCGTATTCAGTGTGCCTCGCAGGACTGCGAGATGCTGCAGAAGACCAGGTTCGACCTTTCTGGACCGCCATTCACCGACGGTGGGCTACACGATGCTGGAGGAACTAGATGCCAGTGAAAACCCAAGATTCCTTTGCTCCTGGACGCTCCGACGTGTTGTGATATCCGCCAGGTGCGCAGTAACTAGTATTTTCATCGCTATAGCGAGGACGACGCCGATCGGCAAACTCTCGCTCACAGCCATCACCAGCCTCTCAAAACCATCACTTGGCATCCCCCAGAGGTATAGGAGAAAGCCAAAACAGCTCTCAACAAACAAAAGCTAAGGACGATGGAAAGAGAGCATGTCAAAAAGAAGACGAACAGTATGAAGTTCAAATGGTTTTGAACACTCGTACCACCAACTATACCACTTTCAATAAATCGTGACGCCATTTTGTTTTAACATGAATATCGCGGATTGTAATACATATCATGAGACTTCGGGTATAACGACACTTCGCGAATAAGGACACTTTTTTGATGCCCCGCCGAATGTCGTTATAAGCGAAGTTGACTGTAGTTATCAACTGATCGAAGAGATCTTTTGCATTTTACTGAACAACCCCAATGCAATTTTGGTAATCATGTTCTTCGTGACTGATCTGATTGAGGCAGTAAGTGTTGGTCACTGAAATCTTGTCCATGTAAGTCAGCTAGTACTGGACACTGTGCAGCTGTAGAACTTCCAACATTGGGTTGTGCACTGCAGTATGGAAATGTATTATTCATGATCCCGGATCATGTTCATCTACCACGGCTCAGTAGATACTGTGCACAGTTGCATGTATACCTGATCTGTTGTATGTTGTGTGTATGTGTGTGTGTGTGTGTGTGTGTGTGTGTGTGTGTGTGTGTGTGTGTGTGTGTGTGTGTGTGTGTGTGTGTGTGTGTGTGTGTGTGTGTGTGTGTGTGTGTGTGTGTGTGTGTGTGTGTGTGTGTGTGTGTGTGTGTGTGTGTGTGTGTGTGTGTGTGTGTGTGTGTGTGTGTGTGTGTGTGTGTGTGTGTGTGTGTGTGTGTGTGTGTGTGTGTGTGTGTGTGTGTGTGTGTGTGTGTGTGTGTGTGTGTGTGTGTGTATTTTGCCGCACTGTGTGTTATTCTCTACAGACCGGCAGTACGTAATCTTCTGACAAATTCTCAGTAATCCACACCATACACTGTACGCTATACACCCGTGTACTACTGAATATACAACATCACCAGGAGAACATGTTTGTTTCAAAGTTACATGGCAATCTCAAGACTGTCAGTAAGCTTGTTCAGCGTGGTTATGGCGTGAGTGTACGAAGCACGTTAGTCCAGTCAACCTGCGCGTCAAGGCCATGTGATGCTAGCAAGTTGACTCAGACATCAGCACACTCCAGACAGTCAGTTAGGTGGAGATCAGGTCAGTCTGGTCGTCAAGTCACGACGGTACATGATGCATATGATGCCATTGATTCAATATGGGATAGCATTGTGAAGTCCCGCACTTTTCAACCCAGCTATCTACTGTCACAATGTTCTCTCATTCAACGACATGTTACTGAACTACGCTATCCAAGCAAGGTTAGGGATATCCTGCAGGCATGTGCTCTTATCAGTGAGGAGAACACTGACGTGACCACACTGGCAGTATCTGCACTGAAGCAACTAGCCAGTCTACCTACGTATGTCTGGCAAGAAAGCAAGAATCAACAACACCTGATATGGGCAGTGTACTGGGCTGGAAAGTGTAGATGTTCAGCTCCAGGATTCACGAAGTTACTACAACAGCAGCTTGATGTCATGTGCATTGAGGAATGTAGAGATGTTGATCAGTGTGCATATGCATTGTTTTTGTTGAATATGCCTGATCGTCACCTGGCCCAACACTTGACGAATCGCTACCTTACCATCCAGAGTAGAGGTGATCCCCAGTATCGTCATACTGTAGTACTCAGACTACTTCTCTACTGTACACTGTGTGGTGTAGAGTGCAGTGCCTTGCTGAAGCTGATCAGTGTTGATCATCTGATACAGAGTAAGTCTATTCTGGAATAAGACCCATTGAATAGAGACTTGTGTCTGTTGGTTGTGGAATTTCTGCTCACGCGGAGTTGCAAGTGACATTCATACCACAAACCTCTGTTGTAATCGTCCTTGGTGTCTCAGAGTTGAAACCAAGTGTTGTTTTAGACGGGAACAGAAACGATCTCAGTTTATGGTTTTTGCTACACAATATTCTGCAAGTGCAGATTTGCTTTCACATACACACTATGATGATGTATGTTGTAAACTGATCATAATTCAACTTGGGTTTTTAAAATAAAGTCATAATGGCAGGATTATAGGTATGATTTTGAATCATGCAGTTGGACAGTCCGGCTGAAGCCATTCCAAACTTGTGTTAGTATTTTAGCAATCAACTACATTCTAGTGATACGGGTGAGGCATCCTGCAACTATACAGTACAATTGGATGATGATGGCTATGAGTCATGCAGATGGAAAGTCTGCAGCCATTTCGAGCTTGGTTTAGTATTTTCGCAATCTAGTACATATTAGTAATTTGGATGGGGCAACCTGCAGCCATATAATACTATGGGAAGTTTTGAGTACACCTGCTCTATTCCTCGGCACTGCAAAATCACACCTCAGTCCACTGTATCAGTTTCGACATTTACACAAATTGCTATCACCAGAATGCAGTACAATGTGCACTGTGCGATATGCATTCTGATGATGTTTGTAAACAGGACAGACAGTATAAACTTGTGTGTATTTCAAGAAGTGTGTGCACCAAATTCGTAACCACACACCAACAAAAATTCATCCAGTGTTGTTCCCCTGACTGTGTCTGTTTTATAGGAAGTAGGCGGTGGGCGTGGAAATGACAAATGGTCAACTTTCAGATGTCGTCGATTTTTGTTTTTTCATTTCCACATGCTGAAATGTATCTGTTGGTCTGTGTAACTACCGTCTGCATTTCTCTCAATTCTCTCTGCCCTGGCTTCTGTACAGAGTGCAGTCCTCGCCTTGTGCAACTGCTATATTTGCACAACACCCTCCTTGTGACTAACGACCAGCAGCTACAGATATTGGACAGGTGTTTAGTGCGGTTCCAGAAGGATGTGACAAATCAGCAGTCAGGTCGAATGTATGATATGCTGTCATACTTCATTGGCCCAAAGTACACCACTGGCATATCTCTGGTTGATGGTGTGGAAGTTCAGGCATTCTGCATATTCAACCGAGATCATGAACCAGTGGAGGCTGATGCGTATCCAGCTGATGTGTACAGCGGTGTATCATTAGATATGACTGCAGCTAGACGTCATGGTTTCAGTGTTGTAGCATGTCGGGGTGTGAGTGACTCTCGGTTACTACGTCATCCTGTACGTACACCTAACGGGTATGATACTCTTCGAGCATCGGCACTGAAATCTCAAGGATGTTATATTATTCCGGTGAGTTCTAGTGCTAGTGTTTTGCCTTTGATCATGATGTCTGTCTTGATACTTCAGTGCAGGTTGAATAAATAAGTTTGCACATAGGGAGAGTTCTGACGGGCATGACTACGTTCTGTTGCCCAAGTCTCGTAGCACTACTCAATCTTACCCTTCTGGAGACTGTCTTCAGTGACAGATTGACTATCAAGACTTTCATCTCCTGGATGTGCCTCAATGTTGATGTGCTGCACCATTTCTTTCTGCACTTGATAGACGGTACTCAAATATGGCGCTCGGCACTCGCAGAAAAGCAGCCACACTATCCCGGATTTGCTGATCAAGTATCCGTATCACATCACCGTGTTCAAAGACCTGTTACCCGCCAAGCAGTGATGGACATACACACTGATGTCATAGTCTACATGATGGTAAGTTACAGAATGTTAGATGTTGTACATGTATCTGCCATGGTGTAGTTTAGTGTTTTATTCTTTCAACCTCATTGGGTGCAATGTCTATAACTGATAGCAGAACATTAATAGAATGTCGTGGATTCGGCTTCTTTGATGAGAGTGAGGTATGCGAGTTGTTGGGCGTATTCCTTTGATCTGACCGAACTAGAAAAGGACATCATCAAGGAATTGATCAGGCCATATCGTGGTGGTGACCTAGCTATGTTGATGAATACAACGGGTAGTGACACTGATTAGATGACCTGTGGAAGACTATTCCAGGAATTCCAGTGTCATGGGTTGAAGATTACGATCAATGTTAACCTAGAAGTAGTGAACTTCCTCGTTATCACACAAGCAAACCTGTAAACCGGTCAATACGAATCATACCGAAACTGGGCTCCACAACACTATTGTCGTCCGGAAATGGTAATACAGTGCATTGGCGCAACCTGCACAGTCTGAGCGCGGTCCGCTAGCAGGGGAGAACCCCGTGCGCAGGGTAACGCCAAATGGGACCTCAGAAAGGTGACAAGGACAACACTATACCTGAATACCCAGTCTAACCATCTGCCAGTGATAATACTTCAGTACAAGATCTCCTCAAGTCTATCAGTAGAAGAATATCCGATATCTTGGCTGACCATGATGTGTTCCAGGAGGCTGTACCACCATAAAGGAGTGTGCTGATTAGCAGTAGGTATTGTGAACCCCTAGAGTTGTGTAGTGGACTATCTATTGAGAACATTGACAAATTCCTTTCAGATAGGTTCCTCATGACTGGTCTGGGGGGCTCAGTAGAAACTGTGATTGGTTCAGCCATGTTTGTTTGGTATTGCGACTTGTCACAGGGAAGCCGTACGTGAAGAGGGGAAGAATGTATGATTTATAAAAATCAATCCGGCAATTTTGGGGCAAATGGGACAAATGACTTGACATTATGCCGACAGATCGGCATACTTTGGACGACACATGATCAGCATGGTGAGACCAGGAGAGGGCGGAATCTATGACAATGCCAAGGTGTTTATGGTGGGGCGCTACAGAGATAGGGTAACCGGGATCATCGGGAAAGTGGAAGATGGGCACTGGATCTGTGGGAGGGGAAAAAAAAGACGAGCTCGGTTTTGGTCACATTTGGCTTAAGGTACCAAGTGCTCATCCAGTGAACAATGTCGTTGATACAGGTCTGAACTTTGGGGTACAGGGTGGCGTGAGATGGGGAGGAAGCAAGGACAGTGGTATCATCTGCAAACCAAAAAAATATTGGGAATGGAATAGGGGAGGTCATTAACGTATGTGAGGAAGAGCAGGGGACCTAAAATGGAGCCCTGGGGCACTCCGGATGTCACAGACTCGTGGTCAGATAAAGTTCCATTTACTGTGACGCACTGATTTCGGTCCAAGAGGTAGTTAGTTATCCAGGCGAGTAGGGAGCCGGGGACACCATGGGCACGAAGTTTGGCGATCAGGCCCTTGTGCCACACGGTGTCAAAGGCCTTGGAGAAGTCGAAGAAACAGATGCAGGAGACCTGCCGCTGGTCTTTTAGGGAGCAGAGGCCTTTGATTATGCGGGACAATTGCAGGGATGTGTTGTCCTTACGACGGAAGCCAGATTGTGCGGGGTGAAGAAGAGGGGAGATATGGTCGTACAAGCGGTCGTACACTATTCTCTCTAGCAGTTTGGAGACGCAGGACAGGAGGGAGATTGGTCGGTAATTAGATGGGTTGTTCTTGTCGCCTTTATTTTTGTACACTGGAATGACAGTGGCTGACTTCCTCCATGACGGGAATGTGCCGGAGGAGAGGGAAAGGTTAAAAAGAATGGAGAGTGGGCGGGCAATTGAGTAGCTCAGTTTCCTGAGGATCTCATTGGTGATCCTATCAGCTCCGGGGGATTTGTTCAGAGGCAGTCTTGCAATATACTTGTGAACAGTCGATGAGGTGATGATCAGGGAGTGCAATGTAGTTGCTGGTGGAGGTAGGGAGGAAATAGTGGGAATAGGAGCATCCGGGTCAACCTATAAGCCAGCACTGACAAAGTGGCGGTTCAATAAGTTACCAATGTTCACAAGGCCTGGACTACTCACAGGGTCTGGACTGATCACAGGGCCTGGACTGGCCACAGGGCCTGGAATGGTCACAGGGCCTGGACTGGTCATAGGGCATGGACTGGTCACAGGGCCTGGACTGTTCACAGGGTCTGGACTGGTCACAGGTCCTGGACTGGTCACAGGTCCTGGACTGGTCACAGGTCCTGGACTGGTCACAGGTCCTGGACTGGTCACAGGTCCTGGACTGGTCACAGGTTCTGGACTGGTCACGGAGTCCTACACAGAAAACTAGACTTAGATATGGAGAAGTGCACCATATCGCTTACGTAATCTTTGCCGTCTAGATTTTCTTTAAAACTGATATCACACTGACAGGTCTGATTGATACAGAGCAAGAGTATAGAAGTGGATCATCCATGACCAATCAAAACGTATATAAACGGAGAATTATACTGTCCAGAACCCATCTACAGAGTCGCACATTCTGCTTTATGTACTCTTGCCATCGTAACAGTATGGAACAGAGATACATTTACAAGTAGCTAGCCAGGTCGGGAAAGAAACTGGACAACCACCATGGAGAGTGGAGTGAGCTGTGTAATACTTTCCCGATCACAAATATTTGTATGTGCTGTTTGTGTAATTCTTCTGTGTTCTCTCAGATATCTCTGAACAGCAGGATACTATGCCGAGTTGTGCCGTGAGGAAGTGTGTGATATCATGTGAGACTGGAATATGAGGTCTGTTTTGTGATTACTAAGAAAGTTGTGGACATCTCTTTTTGTCTTGTGATTGAAGTTTTCATTTCTCCGATTCTTTGCCACTTTTTCTGCTGAGCTGAACAATGAGGAAGCTGCCTCTTCTTTAATTCCACTCCCGGCTGAGTAACTGAGTAACGGAGTACATCCGTTGTGAGAGGGTAATGCTGCTATTGCTAGTGAAGTATGCATGTTGATTGTATTTTTGAAATCAAGGCATTGTTGAGTTTGTGCCTGAGTGTTTGTGTCTCAGTGGGTTTAATTCCCAATTCTTTGTTCTTTGTGCGTGGATATACAGTCCCTTGATATTGTGAATCCATCACATGTGTGTTTTCAGCTTCCATTGTCCATACTACGTAGTACATGTAGCGTCTGGAGTAGCCAGGATCCTGATTTTTGACTGAGCTACATGTAGTACTAGTAGCGTCTGCCATGATATTGTGTGTGTGGGGGGGGGGGGGGGGTTCTGTAAGGCCGCACAAACCATGTGAGATCGGGTAGTGACCAATCATGTGCGTTATAGCCTGGTGACGTGTCTTGTCCGTATGAGAATATAGAACCAACATAGACCGATCCTAGCAATGGTTCTGACCAGGCTCTCTTGTTTCGCATCAACAAGTCACTACAATCTACATGTCATGTAGTATTATATAACCTAATACTAGTTCAACAAAACTAGTATTAGATAAACCTTGAAAATCAAGTCTTCTTGGCCAATACCAGTTTACGTAACAAGATCAACAAACAAGTGATTTACGAACGGAACTAGTTGCCGTGACCAACGTGTAGCCGGAGTGTTTCGACGTGGTGAAGGCCTACCCATGGCCGCGTCTGGACATCACCAACCCCATCTACAGAGAGCACCTTCTCGCGACAGTGTCATGGTGGTGGCAGTAACTGTTGACAGCTGACGAGCCGAGAGAATGACGCCATTGGCAGAAATTGGAAGAAAAGAAGATTTAAGAAAAGCAATTCAGTTTAAAAGTAGCTACATACAGGGCCGTAGCAGGCGGTCCGGCAGGTCCGGCAGCTGCCGGACCAATATTCGGCCAAAAAAAAGAAGAAAAAAAAAGAAGAAAAAAAAGGGGGGGGGAGCTCACCCATGACATGTGAGCAGCTCAGGATGTCCACCCATGATGATGATGATGTGTGCAATAAGTAGTATAGAGGTATTACATAGTAGTGCCTGCAAGAGTTATGGACTCTTGGTGCCGGTAGTAGACCTACATTGTACAGCCTGTATCGGCTATAGAGTGACCGGATATAAGAATATATCGGCTACAGTGATATTGGTACGAAATATCAAAAGCAAAACGTATTTTATCCAGTACAAATATCACTATAACCAATATTATCGGATGTAATGATATATCGGATATTACGATGGCAACAAAGAATCAAAACATGCATAACACACTACATTATTATCGCCTGTAGTGATAACTTTAAAATACAAGTTGCAATAATATCAAAGGCCCTATTTTTTACTTTCTTCACGTTGCTTATTTTGATAGTGACACATGTACATGTACATAACAGAATATTTTTATGGAAATGCGGGCACTGTCAACTATGCAGCATGCTCATTTGTTAAAACGCCATGCTGGAAGTATTTCCTTGCCTTTCACGTGTCGATCGAAGAAAATCGATCGTATCGCATATAGTGATGCATCGGTTATAGTGATAAAATCACGGAAATCAAAAGGGTACGCTATATATAGCCGATACAGACTGTACATTGTACATGTCATCAGGAATATGACCCTGCTGAAGGTCATGAGGACAGTCATGCCCGTGAATGTTCCTACTCTGTACTTCCTGAAACGTGTTCGGATTCTTTTCTTCCTCCAATTCTTTCTAGATAGGGTTTGTACCAAAGATAGTCCATTGCAATACCCTTTCTCCTCCTCCAAAGGTACATTTTGGTTCTTTTATCACATGCATTTAGATACTGTTGCTATGCCTTCACAGGCTTCAACAAGTTCTGTTTGGACGGACACAACATGCTGATGCCCTTTTCCTGACTCATGCAGAACGTCCTTCTTCCTTTTCTCGCCCTATGTCACTCTGCATGGTCACGATTACATGCATGTACATGTACATGTACATGTACATGTACATGTACATGCATGTACAATGTGTGTACATGTTTTTTTTTGTTTTTTGGCGGGTAATGGCCTCTTTTACGGGCAAGATAAAGTCATGTACATGTACATGTACCGGCATATGTATGAGTATGGGGGGGGGGGGGAGGGGGGAGCATCAAAGTCGGATCTTGCCGGACCAACCTAAATGGGGCTGCTACGGGCCTGACATAACTACCAGGACGACATCCACGAGCGATCAAAGAATACACGACCGATGTAAGGAGAAGTCTAAAACTCCCCTAGCATAATGAGGGTCAGAACCGGGTACAACATCCATAATAATTATGGTTGAAATGGTCCGAAGGGACCGGGGCTCTGCCAACCGCGGAGGTTGTAGTAAGGCCACTGTTTCCGAACACAGTGTCCTCCACCTTGTTTCATGCTGTCAATCTAACAATATGTCATGTAGTGTACGCATGTCCAGGATATCACTGCTGCTCCGTTCTGAATAATTTTGCTTTCTTTTATCTCGGGAGAATGAAGTACATGTAATTAGTTGAAGACACCATTGCAGCTCAGTACTTATCATGGTTAATAAAAGGTAAAGACACACCTGGCAATATGGCGGTAAACACACGCCTGCCCACACACGCTCTCTAAGCTTTGATCTCGTATTGAATAATAAGTGGATCTACCGGGAGGGGGGGGGGGTGTCTATCCGGATGAATACATGTTTACCGTAATTTCCAGAGTGCGGCTTGTGAAATCTGTTTGGGGTAGCGCCAACTCAGCAGTCAGAGAAAATCATGCATGCACCGACTCGCGGCTGTCTGTACGCGCGCTACAGCCCGGTACGCGGTACCGATACCGTGTCCAGGCCAGGTACTAGGTGTCCATATAATTATGTGAGGTTTGACACGTGAGTGATGACGCGTGTACGTGTGTTATCAAAAGCCTTTTTGCAAATTTTGGCCATTTGCGCTAAAAAAACGACAAAAAAACAAGAAACAACAAGAGCACCTCGATCTCGCCTTCATAATGTAGATCTACCAGCTAGCGCTAGCGTGTCATTATGACAAGGTCAGAAAGGACTTAGTGGCACTCGCTGGTTTATAATCAGTTGAAGAATATTCCTTATCCTGGCGTCGATCGCTGAGAAGGTGCACTATTGCTAGTATTGGCTACTGACGTGGCTAATAGTTTGTTACATTCACAACAGTGTTGCTGTGGTAATCTGCGCAGCCCTGAACATCTCTATTCACTGTGCAACTGTATCATACCGCTATCACTATCAGTATCATAACTTACCTGGGTAAGAGAATTATGTATGTACGAAAAAGAAGATGAATGTTGAAGAAACAATAGTTGACTGCCGGGCTGAGACCGCTGAGTGCGTTCGAGTTTTCCGGATTTCAATGGGCGCTTTCGATTACACGTTTACACAATTCTGGAACTGGGTAACCATCTAGTTTAGGGTCCCAAATTATTTCGCTGGTTTTGTACTTCTCGAATGACCAAAATGTGCGAATTCCGGCCATGTAAGTAAACGACCGGAATTCACAACGCATTTTATTCATGGCATATCACAAACAAAATTGGTCGTAAAAAGAGATTACGTACACCCTCGCGTGCACGTGGATCCAGCTTCGTGTACCGGACTACCGGTCCATCCCGGTGATCGTGAAGGCTCCATGTCTGCAACAATATTGGGCTTCGATAAAGCTGAACGCGTGTGCGAAAGGACCACCCAAAATGATCTGCTCTAACAATCACCTCCCAGCGGAAACTCATCTGCGGCAAATAGCTTTTCGGGAAGACATAAGACAGTAGCAATTACATGCAGTTGTAGCCCTGCTTTCGCGCCACACCGACCAGGGAGGCTCTTCCTTGACCTGAGTCATGCATGACCAGACCGGTAACACACCGAGCGTGCAATTCTGGCGCCAGAATTAGAGAAATTCCGCCTTCTCTTCAGAATTGACGGAATTGGATAAATTCAATTCTAACGACGGAATATGTGTAATCGAACAGTGCGTCAACAATAAACTTATTGTAGAATTGACTGATTTGTGTGTAATGGAACGCGCCCAATGTGGCAATGTCATACTGTGTTGTGTATCGGATATGCATAATCTTACCACCCTATCCGACCTTTTGGCCGACGAAAAAATCGAGAGGTTTAACAACTCCTAAAAATACATGTAGTAGAGAACGAGTACGCCGGGGTACATGTTGGTGACTCGTTTACCCATCCTTAGTTAGGGTTAATTGCCAGAGAATTTCGATGTGGTTGACTGAAGTTTGTTTTCAAGTCAAACAACACGTGTACATGTAGTTATAAACTGACTGAAGTGATCTTTTGCATTTTACTGAAAAAACCCAAAAGCAATTTTACGAATCATGTCCTTCGTGACTGATCTGATTGAGGCAGTAAGTGTTGGTCACTGAAATCTGGTTCATGAAAGTCAGCTAGTACTGGACACTGTGCAGCCGTAGACTTTCCAACATTGGGTTGTGCACCGCTGTATGGAAATGTATTATTCATGATCCCGGATTTCATCATGTCTAGCACTGCGGCTGTAGATATTGTGTACAGTTGCATGTATATTCGTATCTTATCTGTTGTATGTGTGTGTGTGTGTATGTGTATGTTGTGTGTGTTTGTTGTGTGTGTGTGTGTGTGTGTGTATTTTGCCGCACTGTGTGGTATTCTCTACAGACCGTCAGTACGTAATCTTCTGACAAATTCTCAGTAATCCACACCATACACTGTACGCTATACACCCGTGTACTACTGAATATACAACATCACCAGGAGAACATGTTTGCTTCAAAGTTACATGGCAATCTCAAGACTGTCAGTAAGTTTGTTCAGCGTGTTTATGCTGTGAATGTACAGAGCCGGTTAGTCCAGTCAACCAGCAGATCAAGGTTATGTGTTACTAGCAAGGTGAATCAGACATCAGCACAGTCCAGGCAGTCAGTTAGGTGGAGATCAGATCAGCCTGGTCGTCAAGTCACTACGGTACGTGATGCCTATGATGCCATTGAATCAATCTTTCATAGCATCGTGAAGTCGCGCACTTTTCAACCCAGCTATCTACTGTCACAACGTTCTCTCATTCAACGACATGTTACTGAACTACGTTATCCAAGCAAGGTTGGGGATATCCTGCAGGCGTGTGCTCTTATCAGTGAGGAGAACACTGACGTGACCAAGTTGGCAGTATCTGCTCTGAAGCAACTAGCCAGTCTACCTACATACGTCTGGCAAGAAAACAAGAACCAACACAACCTGTTATGGGCACTATACTGGGCCGCAAAGTGTCGATGTTCAACTCCAGGATTCACGAAGTTACTACAACAGCAGCTTGATGTCATGTGCATTGAGGAATGTAGAGATGTTGATCATTGTGCACATGCATTGCTTATGTTGAATATGCCTGATCGTCACCTGGCCCAACACTTGATGAATCGCTACCTGTCCATACACAGTACAGGCGATCCCAAGCATCGTCATACTGAAGTACTGAGACTACTTCTCTACTGTACACTGTGTGGTGTAGAGTGCAGTGCCTTGCTGGAGCTGATCAGTGTTGATCATCTGATACAGAGTAAGTCTGTTTTGGAAGGAAAACGATTGTATAGAGACTTGTGTCTGTAGGTTGTGGAATTTCCGCTCACACGGAGTTGCAATTGACACCCATGCCACAATCCTCTATAGCTATTGTCCTTGGTGTCTCAATGTCGAAACCAGGTGTTCATTTAAACAAGAACAGAAATATCTCAGTTTATGGTTTTGCTCCACAGTATTCCGGTAATACAAGTTCGCTATCGCATACAGTTTATTGTTAGGGACCATCGCAAAAGTTCGCAGAAGCCCCTGAAACGAAGAGCATACGTTTGGGGGGGAGGGAGTCGGTGCGAAAATCGCAAACCGGGCTTCAATTCAAAAAGGTATTGACGACATAATTATAGGAGCTGTAGGATTAGCATGCCATCACAGCCGGCGTAGATCGCTTGTCAGGACGCGTATGGGGAATGTGAAAGCAATATACACCAATCAACGTTCATTGTAATGCTCAAAGGATACAACTGCATAGCCTCTAGCTGTTCTCGTTCTTAGATCACCCACTGCAAGGTGATATCATCGTTGCATTTATAAAGTGCTGTACATTGTTACACACTGATACAACAATGCTTGTGTAGTATTATAATAATTATTATGTGTGAGCATCCAGGTGAAAAAATGAAGCCCATATTGTGACTGTCGTTTCGTTTGAGGGGGGAGGGAGGGTGGTCAGGCCCGAAACTCACGGTCTTCGTTTCGAGGGCTTCTGCGAACTTTTGCGATGGTCCCTTATTATTATTTTTTTTACAACGGCCACTTAAATGCCAAACACGGCCTGCACCTAGGGAAGCATGTACAGCATGAGTAGTGGCAGTGATGGTGAGGTTTAGGGAGCTCCGCCGACCTGGGGTCTCCACTTCATGGCCACCTAGACATATGATAATGTCTGTTGTAACAGGGTTCTAGCCAGGTTAAAATAGTACCCCGTATCCCATTTTTTCGCTTTCCAATATTGTCTTGCCACGCTAAATGCCACGTATGGGGCGAATCCCCGACTTTGCCCCAGACAAATGTGCTTTTATGAACAATCTAATAGTGACTTTCCACTGTGTTTTCGTTGAATTGCATGAAAAACATGAAAATCGGAGAATGAGTAGGGGGCTGCACTTTTTTCACAGGGGGTGCCCAAACAGAGTAGGGGGGGGGGGGGGGCTGCCCCCCCCCCCCCTTTGGCTAGGACCCTGTTGTAAACTGGTGATTCCACTTGGGGTTTTAAAATAAAGTCATGATGGCAGGATTATGGGTATGATTTTGAATCATGCAGATGGAAAGTCTGCAGCCATTCCAAACTTGGGTTAGTATTTTTGAAGTCGAGTACATTTTAGGGATATGGATGGGGCATCCTGCAGCTTCATAATACTATGGGAAGTGTTGAGCACACCTGCTTTATTCCTCAGCTATGCAAAGTCACATCTCAGTTCACTGTATCAGTTTTGACATTTCGACAAATTGCTATCACCAGAATGCAGTACAATTGCAATGTGCATCCTGATGATGTTTGTAAACAGGACAGACAGTATGGACTTGTGTGTACTTCAAGAAGTATGTGCACCAAATTCGTAACTCACACACCAACAAAAATTCATCCAGTGTTGTTCCCCTGACTGTGTCTGTTTTATAGGAAGTAGTCTGTTGGCGTGGAAATGACAAATGGATCACTTAGTCTTTCAGATGTCATTAATCTTTGATTTTTTTCATTTTCACAATGTCATCCTAGAATGTAGTTGGAGGGCTGTTGGAGTGCGCATCCAAGATGTGCTAGAGCTGTTAGCCAGTTTGTTGTAGAACGTCAGTACAGTCGGTCAGTGTTGTGCAATGTTATGGCATGAGCTGATTGTTTAGTAACCGGTGGTGTTAGTCGACATTATAGCGTAACTTGTAGTTCCTTGGTCCATATTCTTTTCTATAAAATGTATCTGTTGGTCTTTGTCCATACCACTGTGTGTTTCTCTCAATTCTCTCCGCCCTGACTTCTGTGCAGAATGCGATCCTCGCCTTGTGCAACTGCTATATTTGCACAACACCCTCCCTGTCACGAACGACCAGCGGCTACAGATATTGGACAGGTGTTTAGTGCGGCTCCAGAAGGATGTGACCAGTCGGCAGTCAGGTCGAATGTATGATATGCTGTCATACTTAATTGGCTCAAAGTACACCACTGGCATTTCTCTGGTTGATGGTGTGAACGTTCAGGCATTGTGCATATTCAACCAAGACTATGAACCAGTGGAGACTGATGCGTATCCAGCTGATGTATGCAACGGTGTATCAGTAGATATGACAGCAGCTAAACGTCATGGTTTCAGTGTTGTGGCATGTCGGGGTGTGAGTGACACTCAGTTACTACGTCATCCTGTACGCACACCTAATGGGTATAACACTCTTGAGGCATGGGCACTCAAATCTCAAGGATGTTATATTATTCCGGTGAGTTCCAGTGCTAGTGTTGTGACTTTGATGATGCCTGTTGACAATGCCAGTCTTGATTCTACAGACTAACAGTTCATGTTGGAGAAACGAGCTTGTACATGATGAGAGTTTGGGTGTGTTGACTACCTCCTGTTGCGCAAGTCTCCTAGTACGAGTTATAGTTCATTTCAAATGTCCAGACCTCTGGTTTCAAAAAACCCGTTAGGATCGCATCTATATATACCACATTAAATCTGTGATCACTTTGTGCATAAACTTTCCGTAATTGGACTTATTTTATCCAATCGCTTAGAAACTTATATGAAAAAATTGCGAGACCTTCCTGAGCAACATTCCTACCACATGGTAAGAAATTTCTCAAAAAGCTCAAACCAAATTTGAATTATTCAAAAAGTAGAGGTCTATACTTTTGGAACGCACTATAGCCTCACCCTTCTGAAGATTATCTTCAGTGACGGATTGAATATAGAGACGTTTATCTCCTGGATGAGCTTTAATTTTGAATTACTCCACTATTTACTTCAACATTGATAGATGGTACTCAAATATGGCGCTCGGCACTCGCAGAAAAGCAGCCACATGATCCCGGATTTGCGGATCAATTATCCGCATCACATCACCGTGTTCAAAGACCTGTTATCTGCCAAGCAGTGATGGACATACACACTGATGTCATAGTCTACAAGATGGTAAGCTAACAGAATGTTAGATACTGTATTTGTGTGGGTTTGTTCATATACGGTTGTAACATCAATAGGTCCAATGTCTAGAACTGATTGCAGAATTATAATACTAGCATAGTGGAGTCTGTGGACAGAATGTCAAATTTCCTTCTGATATAATTCCGGTGACTTGGTCTTGGGGCACAGTGGACGTTCGCACTGGTTATGGTTTTTTTACCGGTCATGGACCATTTTTAGTGCATGAAGTGATGTGGCCGCTCATAGAGCCCAGACTAGTCACTCAATACTTGCAGAAAGTACTCGACACTGAGCGGGGGGGGGGGGGGGGGGGGGGGGGGCAGAGCGGAGCTGCATGTACATGTAGCGAGTCTCGGCAAAAAGTGAGCTGTGTAATACTTTCCTGTTCCTAAGCAGTTGCATTTGCTGTTTGGTTTGTGTTTCCGTTATTTGATTGTGTTCTCTCAGATATCTCTGAACAGCAGTATACTGAGGCCGGATTGTGTGCGATATCATATGAGGCTGGTACATGAACATGCTGTGATATGATACTGGTCTAACCACATACACATTCACAAACACACACACACACACACACACACACACACACACAATTTGTTCAGTCTGATGATACCTGTGTAGGTCCTATTGAACTCCTTACTGGTAAACATTACATATCCAACACATGTTCAAGTGCTTCGAACCACGTTTACATGATAACAATCAAAGATACTCGCAGCCGTGTTTGTTTAAACTTCTTTTGAAGTAACATTCCAAATTTGTCCTGCCTTTTCTTCAATCCACCGGGTACTAGTACATGCTCACGTTCAGGGGCTCAGGTCATTTTAATCTCATCTCGTGGATCATCATATGCTGGCTCCTGATAATCATATTTGCGGCGATCACCCAAAACTGGCGCACGTGTGCTTTTTCTATTACCGACGTTTGTGATTCCCTATGTATCCGAGGTACTAGACACAAGTGTTTCCTTACACCTGAATCGTCCCCCCCCCCCCTGCTGATTACACGATTGTGCGCTCCAATTCTGACACAAGTTCCGCGTTGACCTAGCATAGTCCTTGAAACGTTTGAATGAAGACCACTACTAACCAGCATGCACAGGATACAATCACTGGCGCTCGGCGTTTCTGTCAAAGTCTGCTGATGAAACCGTGAGCAGCGGCTGATCTGTCTGCACTGAAGGGTGCATGCCTCACCAGATACTCGTACAACGCCTCTGTCTGTGACCTATTGAACAATGCCAGTGCATGCGTTGTGCATTTCCTGCATTATAGTGCATGTTCCTCGCATAGTTCACGGTTGTTGGCTTCGTTATAATGCACGTGAATGAAGGTGCAGATGCAGCTCCTAAAGAGGTAGGCATTGAGTAGATCCTATGGATGCGGAAAACTCGACCTAAGCGAGTCTCACGCGAACCGTGAAATTTGTATGCGTACAATTGGAGATCTGGCAATGCAAATTGTGTGTGATAGCAGCGTACACTAGCTACATTGCACCAACACTATAATGAGCTCTGTTGGAGCACAACAGATGTCTGCGGATGGGTCTGAGGTATCAATATCTCAACGGAAGTGGTGATACGAAAGACGAAGTGGTGATGTGACTGATATTAGCACAAGAATAAAAAAATCTATTTAAATAACCGGTATTCAACTGTTTGTGCGGTTGAAACGGGAATAGTCTAGCATTTTAGTGCTTCAATGATGACAGTAATATTATAGGAATGTGGGATCCAATAGAATTGTGGCTGGAGAAGTGCTCGTTATGACTGTAGACAGTGATCAATGCTCATTCACATGCATCAGGCACAAAACGATGTACAGATACAGGCCAGGGAGTATTAAAAAAAAACACCGTACTGGGTTTTCACAGTAAAAAAAAAAACGTTTCGTACATACTCAAGTATCACGATTATGATGTTCAGCATATGCTATATTCGGATCGCCGTGACAACCCTTGACCATTACTTCACTCTTCAGAGCGAACTAACTTGACACATGAACATACATGCTTGCTCAAGAAACGTTAGTACCACCGGTACATGCTCAGTACTGAGAACGTACAATCAGTGTGACGATGATGTGCTGCGCTGCTTCCCTGCATGCAGTCACATGCACCGACTCAATCGAATCAAGAAACATTGACTAGTCTGGGGAGGAGAGGATTATGCCTTTAGGCGCATGAGGGACGGCAGTGAACAGCTAAAAGAATGGTGACGTCCCTTCGCCAATCCGTGCTATCTGAAGTGAGGTCGCTCACAGGTCTTGTTAGCCAGAAAGTTTGAGATGATGGACAGAAAGACGGATATGATGAACATGGAGAAGGAAGGACCGAGCTTCATGAAGTGAGGGAGCTTGTATGGTGCGCCGCCTATCTCATCCAGCGCAAAACCGACTGGAAACACCAATGTCCCCAAACACAGGAACATCACTGTAGTGGAGAGAAAAAAAAGAAGAAGAAGAAGTACAGTGCACTGTTTCAGCCGCAACAACTTAAAGGGGAAGTTAAGGCAAAAATTAAAATTTCACCAGTTGTAGTCTTCGGGGTGCTGAGTCGAATGGTCTTGGTCCGAGAAAGCTGAGACGCTCCCTTCCTACTTGAATCCCAATCGAACTCGCGCACTTCCACCGAAACTGGGTGACTACGCCCTACTAGATGGGGATTTGTATGCAAAATGTCACTAAAAGCGCCATTTCGTTCTTATAAAAGCACGGATGACCGCGATTGGCCCATATGTTGTAGTCCTTTGGACGCTGAGTCGACTGGTTTTGGTCCGAAAAAGCTGCGATGCAGCGTTCCTCCTTTATTCCCAATCGAACATGCTTGAACAAGCGGTCACGTGCTCCTGCGTACACCAGTCACCTGGTCACCGTGCCTGCAGGGTACAACTTACTAGCCTGTTTGACCTTTTTTGGGTGCACTCCTGTCACTCGTGTTGAACCTTGGTGTGAAATTTGTCGCCTGCTGGCGTGGTGACCAGGTGATTTGGGCACCCACGAGCACGTGACCGCTTGTTCAACCATGTTCGATTGGGAATAAAGGAGGAGCGCTGCATCGCAGCCTTTTCGGACCAAAACCAGTCGACTCAGCGTCCAAAAGACTACAACATATGGGCCAATCGCGGTCATCCGTGCTTTTATAAGAACGAAATGGCGCTTTTAGTGACATTTTGCATACAAATCCCCATCTAGTAGGGCGCAGTCACCCAGTTTCGGTGGAAGTGCGCGAGTTCGATTGGGATTCAAGTAGGAAGGGAGCGTCTCAGCTTTCTCGGACCAAGACCATTCGACTCAGCACCCCGAAGACTACAACTGGTGAAATTTTAATTGTTGCCTTAACTTCCCCTTTAAGCAGTAAATACACCACATTGTAAATTGCATGCTTTCCAAAGCACCCCTTTTCCGTTTACTTTGATACAGCGCCGGAGGGAACGCCATCCCTAACTCAATTTCTGATAGAATTCAGAATTCATCACTAATCGACTAGATTTCTAGATGCACCGATTAAAGGCATCCTCCGGTGAAACTCACCTGACATAAAACTTAAAGGGCGGTATGTCGTGTACAGTGAGTGCTGCTCGATGAAATCCGATTGCACGAGTCCAGTGCACGCCGGGCGCTATGCAGCCGCCCTAGACACTGGGATGTGAATCGGTTGGTGCGGGGCACAGACTTGTTTTCGATTTTGACAGCATGTTACAAGGCGAGGACGCATAGTGCTCCTGACTACAACCATAACCCGGTCGGCAGAGTCCCGGTCTTGCGACCATTTGAACCGTATGGGGACAACCCCCGGCTTAAACTACAGTGAAACCTGCCGAAGACGACCGCTCAAGGGACCTTTGAAATGTGGTCTTTGTTACCAGGTGGTCTCCTTATCCAGGGTCGTTTGACTGGAAAGAGCATCCCTTGATTCTGGTTTCAGTGGTCTTGTAGAACAGGTGGTGGCCGTATCCGAGTGGTCGCCTAGACAGGTTTCACTGTATCAAGCAAGGCTTCTATATAATTATATAATACTCAATCTGCGGACAGCATGCTGTTTCGTTCTTTTTGAACTCATCAGCGCAGCACAGAGAAATGAGGCCGAACCTGATAGCAATGGAAATAAAAAATTTCCAATCAGGCCCGAACGTACCTTGCCAGAGTGCTCAAACTGACAAGTCAGTGAGTGACACCTGTATATAATAATATATGGCACAGACTCCACTCACATGATTGGATTGCACTGAGCAGCACTGCACAGTGACGTACAATGTGCCCAGAACGAAGAGCCGGGTGTTTACCATACATTAAACGTTCACTTATGGAGCTGCAACTGCGCCTTGAATGATCCTAGAGTGATCCTTGGGGGTGGCACGGATACCGAAACTGTGTCTACCCGAACCATGAAATGATTTTTTCCTGTGCTACATACAGCAGTGCATGATGCATCAGTTCGAGACCGTAGGGCCAATTTCGGCGTATGCATGTGCGCTGATGTCGCTTCACAGGCAGAAAATAATGATGGGCTGAAACTGAAAATGGGGCAGGTCAACGGTGATTTCCAGTACTCCCTGATAAAGCCCCAACGGGCAATTATTATTTGAGAATAAGTGACGGGGTGTGAGGATAGGGGTTACACCAATGGGGTGAGGCTCTGAACTGGGAAAGTATGGTAGTAAAAAAGAACTTAGACAAGAGTTTCCAGGGTTCTTGCTGCAAATAGTACCAACTGTCTGATGAATGCTTCTGAACACGAAACTTGGGTCTAATACGGAAAGTCTCTGTTGTTTTGCCTTAGTGTACGGTTTGAAAGTACAACTCAGGCATACACACCCTCTAAGGCTGGAAACCGTACTCACCTCCTCCGGCTGCCAACAGCTTTGTCCACGTCAGAAACCTCCTGTTCTTCTTCCACTCGGCGAGGAGCAAACACACGTCGGCACCGAGTAGAACCAGCGCTCCAGCCGTTATCAAGCAAGTAGTTACCATCCACTCACGCGGCGTGTTTGTCATTGCACCGCACCACTCTGGAAAGCCAGTCGGCTGACGGCACGCAAACACCAGTCCAAGCTTCTTTGAGCCTGAACAGATACATTCAGTGGCACATTCACACACGGACGGCAGTGCACAAGAACGCATACAAACACACACACACACACACAAGAAGAGCACATGGATTCCTGCACACATGCATGCGCTGTCTGATGATCGTTTCCTGCAAAAACCTCCGAGAAACAGCAAGGTTTCCTTTACCTTCTATGCTCTGTACCCAGGTGTATGGAGCACTCTCTTGAGCTAGTACAACTTGCTCCAAGTGCCTTCCCGCACCTATCATGCTGTGTACACTGCCATGGACACTCTCATACAGGGACACGCTCACACAGGTTTGAAAATGCACACCCCTGTACGCACATGGCAGGAACTAAGTTATGGGCCATTCACAATACGCCCAAAAACCTGGGATGCGTGATGTTTTCGCCCGGATAGCCATGGCAACATGGAAAACCATGGCAACATGGAATGTGGCAGGAAATTAGAACGCTTCATATGAAACCGTATCCAGACCCCTGTTTCGAGATGCGCTCTGTCACTCCCGGCAGTTTGTGTTCGGCAAAAAAGCTGTACGCACAGCTGTACGAGCAACGTGTACATGCCTGTGTGGATGCACTTGCATGAAAACGACGTCTGCCAGTACGTGGAATACAAAAACGCGACGCGTATTCGCCGTATTGCAATGTTCCATCAACAGCCTACGAGTATAATGCAGGACTCAAATTATTAAATTTTAATTTGCACCTCATCCCAATACTTGCAAATATTGATCATGTTCTTCAGACCTATTTGACTGATTTCATTACAGCAGTTTTCATGCAAGGGCAATGTTTTGAAGAGCTATTTTAGCTTCCCGACTGCATCGTTTCAGTCAGTATCAGAATTGATTCGCTCCTCGGCAAGAAGATATTGTCGTATTGGAACCGAGGATGAACCAGTAGTGGCACTCCATGGATGCTTAGGAGAACACTGGTATTGCCAGACACAGAGCTTAGCTACTCATTTGGTTGGTCCATTGGCTGGTACCAAAGTAAACAGATACAAGAGGATATTTCTAGACTGGAATATCCTCAGGGCAACCTCAGGGAAATTCTGATTGATTCATTGAATTAAATTTAGATCTAGGGATTGACCAAGGCAAAGGCTGTGGGGAGTTTTTCGAGGGGCTTTCCATAACCAAACCCATGGGTGCATACAAGACAAAATGAACACACGTGACGCTACTGGTTGCAGTATTCAGGCTTGGAGATAGTGATATACCTTGTCAGTGTCGTGCCCTTTCTTACCTGCAAAATTAGATACGATCCACGACGGAGTAGCCAGAGACGCAACCGCTAGGGCAGCGGATCCGAAGCACGACGCGACCATTCCAACGCTTGCAGCGCGCTCCATGGTCGTGAGCGGCCTCCCGTTCCCAACACTCAACAATGTTACAAGCACTGGTTACAAAACTTACTTACTTCATCAGCAGCTACAAGTAGTAAAGACACTGTGCAGATCTGATCTTGTCGACGATCGGTATTGTCGATTAGAACAAAAAATGTAGCGAAAATAACCTGTATAGCTGTAGGCTGTATCATGTATGACAAAATGTTTGTAGAATGAGTCATGATGATGACTGATCTGTCCTAGGCTAGGGTGCGTTCGAATCGTCACTCTTTGACTTTTCGAGGAGTTTCGTTTTTCTGAATAGGTGGCTTATTGGCCTCTTCATAAAAACGAAACTCCACAACCTCATCCGATGGGAGAGGTGGATTAGTTCCGAAGAGTTTGGAATAGCTACATGTACGTGGAGATGGTCGATCTGATCGGAAGTCATTACCGCCAGGACAATCCGCGATATTCATGTTAAAACAAAATGGCGTCACGATTTATTGAAAGTGTATATAGTTGGTGGAACGATTGTTCAAACCCATTTGAACTTCATACTGTTCGTCTTCTTTTTGACATGCTCCCTTTCCATCGTCCTTAGCTTTTATTTGTTGAGAGCTGTTTTGGCTTTCTCCTATACCTCTGGGGGATGCCAAGTGATGGTTTTGAAAGGCTGGTGATGGCTGTGAGCGAGAGTTTGCCGATCGGCGTCGTCCTCGCTATAGCGATGAAAATACTAGTTACTGCGCACCTGGCAGATATCACAACACGTCGGAGCGTCCAGGAGCAAAGGAATCTTGGGTTTTCACTGGAATCTAGTTCCTCCAGCATCGTGTAGCCCACCGTCGGTGAATGGCGGTCCAGAAAGGTCGAACCTGGTCTTCTGCAGCATCTCGCAGTCCTGCGAGGCACACTGAATACGCCTGTCATGTATTCTACAAATAAAAATCACGAAGTTGTGGACTTTACAGTGGCGAGTCTATCCTGTATGCTGCAAAAGACGCAGGAAATGTGACTCGGGTGTCTGTACACTCAGTGACTGGACGCCAACACCCCAGTCTTCTCCTGCAGGATCTGTTTGACATTGACATTATGCAGTAGGTCGGCATTGACCTGGTTTGGCAGCTATCGTTGTAGTATCTGCCTGGTTGGATGTAGCAGGTTGGTGTTTGCTCGTCGTCCAGTCCGGAATTTTCTTGTAACTCACGGTGGAGTACACGCAGGGTTTGTGATCATCCCTGTTCACTTCAATATTATCAAACACAACGTTCCCTTTGTCACTCATCTTATCCTGAGTACTGAATTTGCTGACAATATTGCACCATACTTGTCACAACCTACCGCCACTGCTGGCGGTGGCGACTGGTTCGTCAATGGCGGTGACCAGGCTGACTGACTAGCTTCGAGACAGCGGCCTCGTTGTCAATCCCGCGGCAGCCTAAAGGTTGATTTTATTCATCCAGCCTCAGCGCCATGTTGACGATGCCCTAGTGACTGTGTGTCATGGATTGCCTTGCCATCAGCGGTCATTGCCGTCCACCTTGATGCAGCCCTCAACAACTGGCTCAGCCCATGGGAGTCTCAAGTGGACAAAATTGTTGCCAAAGTAGCTCAGAAGATTGGTGCATCGTGGTGTAGGTGAGCACATAACTAGGACTTCCCAGCGCCTATTTGTCCAGGCTGCGATACTATGTGACATGCTGTACTGCACATTCTTTTCAGCACTGCAAGGCCGGCAGCTGGACCGACTGCAGGGGCCGCGCACATGCAGGCCGCCTGTTGCCAGTGCAGCATTCTGGAACGTTCCTTCCTTCTGAGATCCGTGGAATAATAACTTTCTTTGCTTCAAAGCAAGTTGCTTACCTTTCTGTTGTGCTCCCAGTGTCCTTACAACAATAACCTACAGCAATGTTTTATTTTCCTTTCCATTCCCCAACCAATGAATACTACGATGTCGATTCTTTTTCTTTATACTTTGGTGTGTGCCCGCGCACGCACGTGTGTGTGTATACCTCACTCGCCACTCGAAGTTCTGTTCCCCATCACTGGAACACTGCCTGTTCTTTCAGGACCTGCCATCATCTGCGGATGGGCATTCAATAATTGTATTGTGTGTGTGTTTCATTCAGAATCAGATCCGCTACCATTGCTATTAGAGAAAACCTGTGGGTTCACATCCAGTGCATTTTTAGATTTGCGTGCTTTTCTCGCCACGGGCGCATACATGGGACATTGTGTGTGTGTGCGTCTGTGTGTATGGGGATATTGTCTGTATCGGCTTTTGGTACTAATGTTCAGGTCTGTGCTTGCATGTGTGAGCATGAAATTGTTCGGTTCTGTGCATGCTATTGCTATGTTGTATATTATTGTATGTATGTGTGCATTTCCACGAACAGTGTAGACGAGCGTGGAGAGTGCATTCATCCCTCATCAACCACTTCCCCTTGGGCTTACGAGAGTTTTTTCTGCGTACCTCTCTGATACTGTATTGATGCCGGTACCTGTACCTCGATGTGTTCCTCTATCTGCAGTCGCCTTTAACCTTCGGTCAAGTTAACGTTTATTGTGCTCTATTTATCGTGCGAATCAAAATAAACAATAATAACACAAGTCGTGCTAGAGTGACGACATGTGCGTGTAGTAGGGTTGATGCGATGGGACGTTATAATTAGGTGGAACAGAACACACATTGGGCAGATTGATTGGGCATCATTGATTGTGCTCAGTCTAAACAGTGAACATGATAATTATCTCCAGTGACAGACTGTAGCGGCTAGCCTCCAATAGGTAGCTGGCACTAGTCGCTACTGCTTGTTTGACAGGTGCCGCCAGAACCCCTGTTGTGTCATGCTATAGATGCACATGCCCTGTTCTGGGGCATACTGAGGTACTTTGATTTTGTTGACTGCATGTAGACAGCATCCAATAGTAGTACTCGTAGACCTTGGCTCTTTGTAGGTCAACCACCATCGCATGGATCGATCGGTGACTATGCACTTGGAGGTTGGAATAGCCCGCGCTGAACAGATCTTGCCATGGCCCAGGGAGTGAACTCGCTTACTCGACTATCCCGGTTTTAGTTAATCAACATGAGTGGTGCAATTTGTCCATACCATGTTGCGAGCTCACAGTTGTTTGGGCAGGTTTTGAGCTGCACCACGAAACAAAGCGAAATAACGGCGTGACTGTAGAGCAAGGAAGCGGCGAGACGGCACTTCCAGGACGAGACAGGCAGTAGAGATGTGTTCACAGCACGAGCAACCTCTCAGACCCTGCCGGTACTCCACAGTTACAAGAAAATGTCGGACTGGACGACGCGCCAATGCAAACCTGCTACATCCACCCAGGCAGATAGCTGCCAAACCAGGCCAATGTCGACCCACTGCATACCGGTATGTCAATGTCAAACAGATCCTGCAGGAGAAGACTGGGATGATATTGGCGTCCAGTGTACGGACACCAGTCACATTTCCTGCGTCTTTTGCAGCATACAGGATAGACTCATCACTGTAAAGTCCACTACTTCGTGATTTTTATTTGTAGAATACATGACAGGCGTATTCAGTGTGCCTCGCAGGACTGCGAGATGCTGCAGAAGACCAGTTTCGACCTTTCTGGACCGCCATTCACCGACGGTGGGCTACACGATGCTGGAGGAACTAGATTCCAGTGAAAACCCAAGATTCCTTTGCTCCTGGACGCTCCGACGTGTTGTGATATCTGCCAGGTGCGCAGTAACTAGTATTTTCATCGCTATAGCGAGGACGACGCCGATTGGCAAACTCTCGCTCACAGCCATCACCAGCCTCTCAAAACCATCACTTGGCATCCCCCAGAGGTATAGGAGAAAGCCAAAACAGCTCTCAACAAACAAAAGCTAAGGACGATGGAAAGAGAGCATGTCAAAAAGAAGACGAACAGTATGAAGTTCAAATGGGTTTGAACACTCGTTCCACCAACTATACCACTTTCAATAAATCGTGACGCCATTTTGTTTTAACACGCATACGGTCCATTCCACTGAAAAACTCTAAAATGATAGAAACCGTTCTATTGGGACACTTCAACTTATCTCTTTCAAAAATTTGTTCGAAAAGTTGATGAAGACAATTCGAACGCCCCTTAGTCTCTGGCTTCTCCTCAGATCTGTCTTGTTATCGCTTCGTCCTCGTGACGCTCTTCCCGTTACCGCCGTCGGGTTTGTCAACGTGATCGTCCGGCGGTCTCCCGTACTGCGGCGCCGTCTTTCACGAGGTTTTATTTCCTATACTGACCTCGTACTCAGTCAATAATAGATACTGTAAAAGCCATATTATAACGAAGTGCTTATTCTAACGAATTAACGAGGAGAAATCTGTCGTTAAAATAGAAAACGTTAGACAGAAATCTATACAACTATGTCATAGTGTTGCTATTGAGCGTTGAGAATGAGTGAGAATCGTTACCTTTGATACACGTAAACTGGTCAATTTTAGGAAATCGTTATATATATGCGCCTCGTTAGAATAATGGCTTTTACAGTACGTATTACTAATACTAGCCGACCACTCATGCGCCATGGCCCCTCAAAAGGTTCCGGTGTACAGCTGGCCCCAGATGTGAATGGCTACACGACGTGCAAACTCACTTTTATCGTACCGTTTCCAAGGATATTTACTCGAATATGATAAACTTGGACACGTACGCACGTGCAATTGATCTTTGAACTTGGCCGGGGCCCTTGTGCTCACGATTATACGTTGCACGCGAGCAAAAGTGTCGATGGTCGAAGAGCGCGCTGGACAACTCTGTGAGTTCTTCTCTGTGCAGTATTATCTCTCCCCTCCCCATACAAAACCATGATTCACGCACCTACTGTATGAAGCAATTGTCCTTACGAAAACCAAACTGGCTCAAAGAAAAGAACAACCACAGTAGAGGTAAAGAAAGAAGATGGAAATGGAAGTGGCGAGATATTACACCTGCTATGCGCCTTGCAAACAATCAACTATGGATTTTGCCAAGAAAAATCATGTTGCTGCTGACACTCCTATCAATAGCTGAGCCGGAAGCATCAATCTCCGAAATGGAGGAGTAAGGATAGTGGTTCTGTGTGTAGGCGGGTGGGGAGGAGGGGGGGGGGGGGGGGGGGGGAGAACCCAACTGATCCCAACCCAACTGATCCCAGGACCATAATGGTGTGTCTTGTAACCTAGAGGAAAAAGTCCCTATGAAAAGAACAGACGCAGGGATTATATGAAAAGAGCAAAGTAGGAGGTCACCACTAGCAATTTGGACAGATAGCGTGCTATCTATTTCTTCAACACGTTTACGTGACCAAAGCCAATGCGGGAATAAAATTGGTGGCTCAATGCAGATTTTAAATTTTCACCAAGACTATCGCAGACGGTTATTGATATTCTATCACGAAAACTAAATTCAACGACAATCCGTGTTCCATACCGCTTTCAAGTCGGTGTAATTAAGCTTGTTCAGTGTGTGTGTGGTGTGATTCATCGATCCCTAGGTCTTGAAGTGCCCAGCATCTTCGGAGAACTGGACGCCCAGCTGCCTACGCACTTCGTCCGTGATGCGTCGGAACTGGCTGCTAGCTTCGAGAGGCAGCACTGAACTTTCCAATTCATTATCAGCCAGAAAACAGTCCCGTAGCTAGGTGAAATAGGCACAGGCAGGCATGAAACACATTCGAAATGAACAACCCATAAAAAAATACTAATAGTGAGCTAATGTTGCAGGGACGTTCACAGCAGACTAGAGGCATTTCTCACTTTCTTGTGAGCTCTGTAGAAAGCCTGCTTCATCTACTTCTGTAGGCGAATGTCTCTTCATTTGTTGGAGTTTTGCACCAAAGTCACTTTGCTGGAAAATGTGAGCGGCTTTTAGTGCCGGCAGAAGAATGAGTAGCATATGATGAGTTTTCTGTGCAAGAATATGTGTGTTCTCGATGTTGATAGATCAGGCTCTTTAAGGAGCAAATTGCAGAAAGAGACCGTTCTAACAGAGGTAACATATGTAGTCATACTTAAAGTAGAAATATTATCAACACCTCACTGAAAATAACACCAGATTATTGTATTGCATATAACTGCTCCTTCGAAGACTTCCGCTTCATATTGCATCCTGATGAGGGCAATTTGACGAATCGTCGAAAAATGATTCTGTGAAATGAGTTGTGACTTTTGCAGTGCCCAGCCGGGAATGAGCATGTGTGCTCGCCACTTCTCTTTGAGGCTGTTCTCAATGTTAATATCATGCAAGGCCCCCACCGGTTCTACTTGAAGAACTAAATACTCACATTTAGCCAAACAAATACTCGTCATGTGGTTTTGGCAAGCACAATCCACCAACATACTCCCTGCCACATTGGATGATACAATCATGTGATCACAATGGCCACAATCAAATCTAAGTGTTTTTTTTATGAAGATAGTGACAGGAGGAAATAAAAAATGGTATTTTACACATTGATTTTCTAGATCAGGATACTGGTAGTCCAGAATCACCTCTCCACTTCTGACAGCTTGCATATCATGTTTGGGAAATGAAGATGCACGCATCGGCCACTTTAAATAGGTGTACAGAGCTTTCCACAATAATGAGGACAAACCGTCCCCACAATCAGGTTCTTTCAGATCTCCGGGCTGACAAGCCTGGAGATCGATTCATGAGAAGACTTAGTTCTGCGCCAGTGGCGACGCTTGGCATTGTATCTGATTTTGTTGCCAGTCCTCAGTCTCACCCACTGGGGCACGGGACGGTTCTGCTTGGCCTTCTTGGCCAGCACCCTCTTTACAATATAAGTCTTGTGGGATCCCATTGTCGCTGTTGACGGAAAAAGATTTAGAGGTAAGAATATTGGCAAACCTTGAAGCTCAGCTCAAAGCTTGGAAACGGACAATTTCATGATTTTTAAAGGTACAGAGGTGCATGTACTCACAGCATCTGCTTGATAACGAAGTCCGGAGCTGTTGACAAAATTGTAGCGGCCACTGTCCTCGGGAAATTCTTTCTCTTCCTGGCTGCCATCCTCACGTTGAATCATCACCTTCGTGCAACACCAGAACGGATGGCAGAGGCGCACCCAGCCTGGACGAACGGAAACAGCAGGTTTGGTGATTCAAAAAAAGAGCTTGAGGCTATAAGCCTGATAAATGGGGACATGAAACCATATCAGAAGAGGAATGGAGAAAAGGAGATCAACTCATTGGAGTCACTGTGTACAAAGGAGTACTTTCGTAGTTGCAGTGGAGTGAAGATACATATATCATCAAGATGCACCATGCCACAGGTTTGTTATCTACACACAAAGCAATAGGTATGTAGCAGCTGAGTGAGTAATCCGAAAGCTACACCAAATTAGACTGCTTATCGATACATGATCAGCTGTAGTCAAGACAGCTCAAACAACATTACAATGCTCAATGCACCAAAATGCACAGCGATGTGACATGCATGCTTGCACATTATGTGTACGTACACACACACACACACACACACACACACACACACACACACACACGCACACACACACACACACACACACACACACACACACACACACACACACACACACAAGGCAATGGTGTCAGATATTCGGTTCAGTGCTCAAAGCATGAACTCGCAGCTATTAGCAGCACTGTATCTCTTATCAGACATGCTACAGTACCAGGGGCATAGCTCACGCATCTCTGGTGTGGTGGTCTTGTACTGGAGTACATCTGTGGTGTGATGACCATGTACCACCGGCAACCTCATAGCAGCCACATTTGTTCTCCCATTTCGACTACCGTATTTTTCGGAGTATAGTGCGCACTTTAGATGTGCTATTTTAGGCCCTAAATCGCAGGTGCGCACTATGCTCCGAATATGAAATGCATGTACTTCAATGAAGATTAAAGTGCGCACCCCCAATGAAGATTGGGGGTGCGCGTTATACAAAGGTGCGCACTATACTCCGAAAAATACGGTATGTAGAACCTATGGTGGCAGTTTGCTGGTGTGCTGACTGGACTACACTGACTATTCACGAGCTATGCGCCTGCAGTCACTATCATACTATGGTATTTTTTATTTTTTATTTTATTTTATTTCACCTTCCCGTGCCCAGGGAATATAGGCCAATATGGAGAGAGGGGGCGATAGCCAGCCATGGCAGTAAGCAAAAACAATGCAAAAACATTTACAAATTACAAGAGTGACCTTACCACCTTTCGCCCCCGGCACTTAGGTTCTAAATTTCAAAAATCTTCCGTAGAGGACGCTAAGGCTTACCCTTAGTGCCATGTATAGTTGCCTCGCTGAGAGGCCGCGCCGTGTTCGTGCTGACAGTGCTGACGGCCATGCGATTGCCTCGGTACTTCAGCGTGATATTCACCATCTCGTCCACGCCCGTGTCGTAAAGGGTACCGCACGCAGCGACCTGGCAAACAGGGAAACGATACGTGACACACAAATATCAGCATTCACATGTGTACTACAGAGAATCAGTACAACCTTGCCGAAAGTGGAGATCTGGGTGAAAACCTGCCATATTACCCGGCCAAAACCATGTGACGTACGATTACATGCCGACTGCACAGCGGCTGTGATAGATAGCTGTAGCCGGGATAGAGACCAAGGTCAGTAGTACACAGACCGAGTCCTCACCTGCTTTGGGTGGTCTCCGTCGAACGCCATGAAAGCCACATACAGGCCGTATATGCCGATATCCATCATTGCCCCGCCAGACTGCCCCTTGTCCTTCAGCTTGTGCAGTGGTAAGCAGGGCCTCTCCTTATACCCTGTATGGCAAGTCACCAGTTTGGGTTGCCCGATTGGTCCACTCTTGCCTTCTTTCAGAAGGTCACGGACAAAGTCGTATGCTGGCATAAAAGCGGTCCACAACGCCTGCAGGTAAACAAACCCATAGATCATGGAGAGCTTTGGGCAGGCCTACAACGTGACCGACTGTTCTTGTTACATGACCACCGTCAGCCCTACCTCTCTCGCTGTAATGCTATCACACACGGTTGCGCTCGGTGAAATCCGACCTGACGTGCACGTTTGGCGCCCTCAACTTGCACGGCCCTTTACGCCCTGGAAGTGGCACGAATACGGCTGGACATACACATGTACAAATACAGTGATGTAGTCGAAACTGGTCCAGGGCACCAGCTTTGCACTTCTGGTCGGATTTCAGCGAGCACAACAGTACGAACACCACTCTAGTGTTCTAGTGTTTACATCACATGTTTTGTTTTTAGAGTGCAACCTATCAGTGTACCGCAATGTAACCAGAACACATGCTTAATGTCTTCAGAACTGACCTTGATTCTGTCTGATGCAGGCATGGTAAAAAAAAAGTGATTTCCCTAACGAGTCACTCTGCGTCACTGTTTACCTCCATTAGGAAAATCTTCTCCCGCCGCGCTGTGTTGATCAGGCGGTCGGCCATTTCTGCGGTCACTGTCATGGGGTTCTCCACAAGGCACGGCTTTTTGCTGGCCTGGGCTGCCATGACAACAAGATGGCGGTACGGATGAGTGACTCCAGCGTATACAACCTGAGCACAGAAACAGGAAGGTTTGTGCGAGAACAGGGCACTTTCGTCAAGTCAGATTTCAAAATCTTCCCTCGTCGATTTCTTTCCTGCTTTTATACCTCGATATTTAGGTACTTGTTTCCCTTCTTCCCATGCTTCATCTTCCACTCTCCTCTCCCCATTTCCCCATTTTTCTTGCGATATTTATGTGGGAGACTTCCGTGATAAGCATCCATTTGCTTTTGGAGAATCCTTTTAAATAAATACAATACAATACAATACAAAATGAAGAACGAAGACCTGATATTTTATTGCAGATGAGAACCATAATTTTTGTTCAGAACCTTGAAGCTCCATGGTAGCTTTGTCATCTTTCCACTAGACGTCCAACCTGTAACACATAAACAGTCCTTGGCTTCACCACGCACAACAAATGGTTCCAAATATTCACCCAGGAGGGCAGCATTGGGGTTGATGCCCTCCCTGATGATGCCCTCCTGCGTGGAAATTTGAAAACAATCGCTGTGCATGGTCTAGCCGAGGACAGCGAGTGTGTTACGGGGTTGGAAGTTTAGTTGAAAGCACCATCATGTTGCTTATGTCCCGCAACATCAGACAGCGTATTGCTAGATCGGGCATGGCTCTCATCTCAAGTGCCAAGCTTGATCTCATGGGATTTTCAGTATTCCTGTGTGATTTCCTGATGACTGGAATTATGAAGCTCATCAAGATACATCCCTTAGCGGGTCACTAAGCACCCACACAGAGTAAATATGCTCCTAGAGTGTGGTGGCCAAACCAGGAAAGAAAGTCTCTGAAAACAGATTGAGTTAAACTGAAGCCCCGTCTACATGAAAGGTGACGGCTCCCAAGTCTATGTGCACACCTTTGCCTGGATACTGGCCCAGCTGATTATTTATGAGGCGCATAATGCAGTGTTCCGCCATGCAAGACATCGGTTTGATATGATGCTTACAACTCGCAGTTACAATCAACACCAGCTGATGGCACATGTACTGTTGTGGACGTTGAAACCCGGTGGAATGACCGGGGGCTGGTGCCTTTACATGTACTCGCACTGACAGCACTGACAGGCTGTAACACTGCTGCTGAATGGACCAGCAGTGCTCACGGCTGCAAGGCCAGCGGCACGTGGCCGCTCGACAACTCAAAAGATGCCAATAGCCGCTACAGTGCTTGGTAGTCTAACCCTACCCACAACCATCATTGGTTGGGATAGTTTCCATGGTAACCTCCCTGATCTCATATCTAGGAGGGCTATAATTATAAGCATAGAACCATCCCAAATATTGAAAAATGGAAAGAGACAGCTTTCTCCGCGCTACTTTTCTCTTTAGCGTGAAAGCAGACATTATTTTATGTACACGCACAGCTTGTACCTGCAATAGTATTAGCACCAGGCAAATCATAATAACGAACTGGCTGTCGGCTCTAGCACATCTTGGATGCGCACTCCAACAGCCTTCCAACTATTACTTGGAAGGTTCTAAGATATGATAACACTTATGCTGACCTTTCATACAAACTTCCAGTCAACTTGCCCATCATGCTGGCGGCTTATACTGGGCATATAAAGTTTTATTATTATAAACCTCATACAAACCCCATACAAACCCCATATAGACCGCCACCATAGAAACAGGAAGAAGTTGACTGTCAGTTTGTATGAAGGTCAGCATAAGTATTACATCCCACTAGTACGCTTGTAGGTGTAATATAAACCATCATACAAACCCCGGCTTTGCCTCGGTTTGTATGTCGGTTTATATTTCACGTACAAGCGTACTGTTGGGTTGTATTACTATTATACATAGTGTGGGGGGGGGGGGGGGGGGGAGGTGAGCGCAACCAAGACAAGCTGATAGCCAGTTAGTTGTAGAACGTCAGTACAGTCATGTTAGTTTGTATTAGTAGGCACTTCAGTCACGTGACAGAACCTGTCAAAATTTGCTGAGGTGAGAGTGCGTACTTGCGTGGCACCAGTCAAGTGCATGCGCTAAACTGTACAGGTACGCGCTATGCTTCGTTGTACGGGCTGATAGTTGGGCGCATCGTGTTGCTCTGACGTTCAGCTTTCAGTAGATCCCGCATACGTCATAGTGCGTACATTTTTGCGAGTTGTAGATCACGTACATTACCAGCAAAGAGTTTTTTCACAAAGAACTGTTGTTTGCTCGCGTTTGAAACGTTGCTTATCGTCTTCAGCGTCGTCTTTCCATTCGGAAACAGTAGAGTTCTTGTTTACCAGGGTTTGCACATCGCTGCGCAAGGAGACATTATGTACGTAGGCACTGAGAAGTATGCGCTTTAGGCGGAGGAGAACGACGATGCGTCGTCCTACCTGGGCGAATCCTCAAAGCGTACTGAAAGCCAAGTTTTGACACGGTTGCGCTGGAAGGCCTACTGATGTTTACGAACAATCAAAAGGCACAGTGGCTGCTGGAGAAACCCTCTGATGAGGGGATGCTTTGATATACGCAGCCAGGCACGCTTCACCAAAATTTCAAAGCTCACCAGCAGGCAATTCATGACTGCTGCATGGAGCAGTTGAAGGATAGGGAGGCAGATATCACACCATGGAAAGAAGCTACCAACAGAGGTCCTGAAGAACTTCTTGCCAACTTGGAATCACTTGAAGTAGCATGACTGTGAGCACGAATGTCCTGTGCAGTAATTCGCGCGCGCACGCGCGCGCGTACATACCCTCCACGTTGCGGTGTCCGGCGTACAACGAGGAAGTTCTCTGTTGTTTTTGTGCCAGAAAGAATGTCTTTATAACTCTTACGCTTTTGTACCCGCTGGAGCCTGCCAGTATGTCGTTATCAGTTCATTTCACAGCAAACTGAAGCTGTTACTATGGGTTACTATGGCGTTGCTATGGGTTGCTATGGAGTTGCTATAGTGATTGCGGTCACAATTGCCGTATTCTTGCCTATTCTGAACTTTGATCTGTATTGTTTCGATCCATACAGGGTTGTCGGTGTAAGTGAGTGATGTGTGCTTGAAAAAAACACTCTGATGTTTTGTGACTATATCCACTGATGATACTTCGGAGATGCTGTTGGTGCCACAAATTGTATTGATCTCGCCTCATCCAACTGCCTATCTTCAACCCTTCATATCTGAGTGGTATCACTGTGGATTTCAATAAAATTTTCTGTGTGACCTTGTGATACCCACCACCTTCGATTGCCAATGATAAACCTGGAAAAAACGCGATTTCAAAAAATGGGGTGAAGTGCCTAGTATTAGTATACCTGTAATAATTGTATGCTCTCCCTCACTTCAACTACTGTACAAGTACAAAGTCTCGTTTGTACCAGACTAAACAAAATTCCTGAACGTTCGGGGTGACAGACCTCGACCAAAACGAAATTTAGTAGGTCTACGTAACGAGCCTGCTGCACGCTGGTGGAATGATCTAAACGAAAGATTTCGTGAACGAAAATTTGTACTTATACAGTAGCTCATAAGACCCGTGTTTTCGTTCGTGTTCCTTACATCCACTTGTGGGTCAGCCGCTAGCTGCTCGTACTGCGTGTAGATACCTCGCTCCAGTGATGCCAGCGAGCTGCAGATAATCCAGTCACCAAACTTCTCCCGGTCCTGGGCCATTTTCTCCGCTTTCTCGCGCGACGATCTGGAGGCGACTGCAGTGACGACGTGAGTTCCTTTCTGCAAGCAGGCAATGGCTGTCACGAAGTCGTAGGCAGTGTTTCCGGGACCGCATATGCCCCAGCGCAGACCTCTGCTCTCGGAAGTCACCTCCATCCTTTCCGCCATGCCACTTACAAGACAGGATACCTACATTTGCAACAGGATATCTAAACTCAACTACTACTAGTACTAACTGTTACTTTAGTAGATTAGACTAGGCAGTACAAGTCATGTAGTAACAGCATGAGAACGAACAATCTGGCATCCCTGAGTGGATGGCCAGATTAGTTTTCACTTTTCACGAAAGAGGACGTGCAGCTTTTTCACTTGTATTGGCGCGCTCTAGCAAAAGTAGCCTGACTCGTGGCATCTCCTCGGCCCCGACCGACACGACAGACGATATTAGTGACCTGTGACTGAGGCCTAGCGCCAGTACTTGGCGGTAGTAGAGAGGTTTAGCATAACGAAATTCGTCTGAATTTTCGTTAGATTTTGAAGCCCGGGAACGAGTAACGAAACTTACAACGAACTTCCGAACACACACTCGCGGAAAACATCAATCCGACGAAGTAACTTTAGTTTGGTCTGTCGACTTTTCGTTCCGCGATCACATGAGAATTTTTGTTCCTTTTGACATTTTTCTGAGGTCCTTATTTTCACGACCAGAATGTCTGAGCCGAACTCAAATCCTGCAGTTTCTGCTGCTGCTGTTGCCTCTGGTAATCAGGAGGGACGACAACTTACGCGGGGTACGCAAATGGATCTCATGATGCTCCGCCTTGTGAGGTCGATGCCGAATTGTTTCTTGCGGAAATCACGCACGAATGAAGAAGCAGCTCTGCTGCTTTCCCAGAGCGGTAGGAGATTTGCTGGGCTGAAAAGAAAGGGCTTGTGGATCGGCTTCATCTCCCGCTCAAGAAGCATTCGAGTGGTGAGGCCACCAGTTTACGAAAGTCGGGGAGTGACGAGGATTACCTTTTTGTATTTCGCGTGGATTTCCGCGACATCCATGGTGTCCAGTAGCAACACCGAAGTTCGTTGCGAACGTTCTGCTAAACAAAAATTCAGCGAATTTCGGTCGGCTTTTTCGTACGGCGGCACAACGAAAATGAACAACGAATTTCGTTGTGCTAAACCTCTCTATTAGAGAGGTTTAGCACAACGAAATTCGTTGTGCTAAACCTCTCTAATGTCTAGTGTAGTGGTTCGCCTGTATTGTAGAATCTACATGTTCCCCAGCTAGTTTGGTACTGTTGTACTTCGCTTGTAGATCAGTGGAGGGGATCCGGGATCGTCCTTCTCGGCTTCTGATTTCTCCGGCCCATAGATCTACATGATTGTTATCCCTACATCATGCGGCACTCACGGAGATGATTATCTGCAGACACAGGGCCAGGCCAGGGTCTAGCCCCACTTGATTCACAAGTCATTCTGATTCGCCTGAATCCTGTTGAGAACAGCGACACCCCATGTGAAGATGTTATGTACAGTCGCCTAGGCTATAGGATCAGTAGGACTACAAAAGTGTAGGCTTCCTTTTCTTTTACTTCGGCCACGTGCAGTGGGGCCTCCCTTTCCCCCCTGCATGCTCTCCATTCACGTGAACGGTTTCCGGCTCCCCGTAGAGTTGCGACATTATTATTAGTAGTAGCAGTCGAGTTTCTATTGCCAAGTATTGGGTGTTTGTCAAGGATTTGAAGTTCACAGAAGAAAGAATAGCATAACTGGATTTCAGGAAGGAGTAGACAAAGGCAAAAAAAGGTCTCGTGCGTTCCTCTAGATCTCCGGAGGCGGCTTACGCAACGCGAATCTTGCTTTCTTGCCTTTGCTAAAAACAAGAAACTCGACACCGGCGGAATGAAGACCATTGCGGACAAGGTAATGATGCTATTGATAGAACTCTGTATACATGTAACGACTTGGTCATGTTGTGACAAGCATTGTTAGCCCTTTCCCTTGTCATCAGTAACGCCTCAGTCACGGTCGGTAACATCGAGCCCCTAATAATTATTATGTGACATTGTACTTGATGTGCATGAAACGACGGACTACTACTTGTACTAGTCAGTACTAAAGTATTCTGTTATTCCCAGTTTCTGGACTAGTACAAGACCTGAAGTTATACGCGTATGATCGCTATCAGATCACCAGCTTTTATTGTAGTGGCATGAATGCATGCTCGCCAGCGCGGAATCTAATCTAGCGGAAGAAGATACAGTCGACCAGTCATGTACAATGACTATGTAGATGACTGTACATGACATTGTACGTATAGAATCAAGCATGGAAGGAAGGGCTTGGTGGAAAATTCATGCCCGCGTGTGTACGCTCGAGGGCTTGCCCGAGAGGGTACACACAAGGGCATGGAGTGCCCGAGTGCGTATGCCCGAGGGCTTGCCCGAGGGCTACGCACGAGGGTACGCATTTTCCATCAAGACCTTCCTACCATGCTTGATTGTGTTTCAAACATACCGCATACATCAACAAGCAAACACCAATCACCGATCAGCACGTCCTGATAACGTCCGGAGCTGAAAATGAGCACGGGGGCATGAAGGTATAAAAGCGAGACTCCTCTAGGGGTGGTGGTCGGGGACGTGGAGGATTCAGCTTGTTAGTTTCAGCTCCGTACGCTCGAGGGCTTGCCCGAGAGCGTACGGAGCTGAAACTTCACCTTGCTCCAGATGAAACTAACGGTTACTTCAGAACGAAACTTCACCTTGCTCGACATGAAACGAACGGTTACTTCAGAACGAAACTTCACCTTGCTTCAGCTGAAACGGTGAGTTGCAGCTCCCAAGCCCTTGAGCGTACGGAGCTCAGAACGAAACTTCAGCTTGTGACTGTGAGTTTGCCCGAGAGCATACGGAGCTGATACTTCGTGAGCTGAAACTTCAGAACGAAACTTCAGCCGTGCGCTCGAGGGCTTGCCCGAGAGCGCACGGAGCTGGAACAGCTGGAATCCGAACATGGAAAACTGACCCCGGTGATTGCCACTTTACTTATTTTGGCTTGCTAAGTTCAGAGCAGATAGATACATGTAGGTGCATGCTCTTTTATTTCGCTTACGAGAGCAAGTAACGTCACGTCAGTTCACAGTCGAATGTACATGCGAACTGAGCTGACAACGAAAAACTGCCAGTGCCACAGACCCTTGCCGAGCTACGCTGATAGATGGCACCATAGCCTGGCATTTGCATAGCAATTAGCATGCATGCAGGGCATTGGATGTCACCGTACTCCGTAGCATGCTAGCAGGGCATTGCCATGCCGTAGTCCAGGCAATACACACAATTTCTGCCCTGGTACAAGTCGATGCTGATTGGCCGTCGGATGGCAACAAGCACGTGATATGTTTGAAATGACTGTACTGCACGTGTGTCGTGCATAGGGAGACCAGGAAGGGCAATGCCTAAATTATTTCCAACAGGACTTGTATCCAATACACCACACCACCACATAAGGGCCGATCCAAACTCTGCACTCACATCACCATCACCACAGCGAGGACAATTCCGGTATATAGATTGATATTGACAATGACCCTCCAGACAGCTGTTTCGTTCCTTCTGAGCTCATCAGTGGAGGCATATGATATTGAATGAAAGAAAAATATGAATAGAGTGATCTGGGCTAATTTGGCGCAATTGCGCTCATTCTGCATAGAAACGTGGCATACCCTAAGTGACGAAAGTGACAAAAGTGATAACAAGGCCGGGTGATAACGACACGCGCTCATGGCTGGGACAGGAACATGTAGCACGTGTGAAAAGGGGGGGGGGGGGCAGTCAGTCTAACACCAGAAAAGTTAGTTATTGCATGTGCCACAAAAGCAAAGATACTGCGGCTCCCGGAATTGTCATCGCTGTGGTGATGGTGATGTGAGTGCAGAGTTTAGATCGGCCAAGAGCGCAATGTGGTGGTGTGGTGTATAGGATTCCATAATGGCCGGGTCGTCGCTACTTCTTCCCAGGACTTGTATCAATCTATCTCTCCGTCTTACATTGTGAACTTGTGTCCTTCTTCCATTCAATATGGGTTCAGTAACTGCGTTAAATTACAATCACTCTTCCTATATTTCCGGACACTTTCAATGTACATCTACATCTACATCATACATGTAGCTGTTTCGACCTTCTTACCGCTCATCATAAAGAGGGTCATCACCATGCTAGGAAAATTTGTTCACTCCAAGGCCCAAATCTGATCACTTTTATTTTCCGGGCAGAAGACTCCAATGCAGGGATGGTGGTAAAAACATCCCTGGAGAAATGGCGGCAAATACGCGCCTGCCCGCACAGCGCTCCGAGTCGATTTTCTTGAGAAAATCGATTCTGAAGAAAGCGTCTTTCGTAAATCGATTCTGGATTATTATTATTATTATTATTATTATTGTTACACATATATTTCGAACAAGTAACTTAGTTGCATGATGTCTGCAGCCTTATTTTATCCATAGCTCTATTAATATTACTATCTCCTTGCAGACTATTTGTATACTAAAATCTACAGTCTCTTTGCTGAGATATAATCCAGTTCCATCAAACTCCGCACATAGCAAAGAGGCTAGTGTGCGAGTGAACACTGATTGGAGTCAGAGGCCAGCTGCTCTATTGTATTGTGGATCTGTCCACGAGCAAGGACAGCGCTTTCGTTCTGTCGCGTTCTCTGTCCAGGATGATTTCACCAGTGTGCTGAGCACCGCCGATGGCCGGGTGGTGGCCGTGATGTTCACAGCGACATGGTGTAACCCATGCAGCATTGTGTTACCCAAATATAAGGTAATGTGTCATCCATCCCAGGGTTCTAGCCACGTCAAAATAGTAGTAGGGGGGGGGGGGCATGGGGGATGGTAAACAGTTACATCCTAACCCATTTTTCCTGAAATTGTCTTGCCATGCAAAATGCAACATCCAGGGCGAACTCCTGACTTCACTCCAGACAAATGTGCCTTTTTTGGACCCTCCAGTAGTGGCTATCGACTGAATTTTCATTGAATAGCATGAAAAACACAAAAATTGACAAATGAGTAGGGGGTGTGGTAGTCATGCATTGTACATCACGGCTGTAGTACGCTTCTTGCATGCCTACAGGGGGTGCAAACAGAGCAGGGGGGGGGGGGGGGTGCTGCGCCCCCTACCCCCCCCCCCCCCTTTGGTGAGAACACTGCATCCAGTAATTATGGACACGGCTGCCTTCAGTTCCCGCATATGTTATCAGCTACAGATGAGAGCCAGATCTGCATAAACTGAGAGTTGTACTTCGAAGTAATACTGTAGGCACCCTGATACTCGTAGATCCAAGTCCAGATGGGTCAATAACGGCCTTTCTTTCCTCGAGGCTCGCAGGTGCCCAGCATGTCCTAGCTGTAGTACATGTGATTATCAGCATTGAAAGCTAGCCCCCTTTGTTATACTAGAGCCGGTTGCAACTCCTGCATGGATGTCTTGTGTGAGGTAGGGATTGGTAAATAAGGATCGCCACAATGCCATGATTCACTGGATAGGCTTCATGACTGATCCAATCACAGGCATACATGGAATGTAGAACAGTTGGAGGACTGTTGTCATTGCTAAAATCCTTTCACTTTTCCTCGTACGTCTATCCACAATACCGGCATGAACCTTCCCAGATGAAGCAAATTATGCTGGTGTTTGCTTGCATTCTCATCCACGATCGACAAGGAGTCGCAGAGAATTGTTTTCTCTCAAATGCAGCTATAAGGAGAATCAATTCTGTATCAAGCTCTATGCTTGAAGCAAATGTAGAAGTGACTTGAATGCACCTTCCATCTCGTACCTTGCAGCCGGCCTGTTTGTGTGCACGCTCGTCTTGTACAGGACCTTGAGAGAGATCACCCCAATGCAATCTTCACGATTGTGGACGTGGATGTGGCTGAAGTAAGTGATGATGGTGGTAATCAATGGCTCCTTCCAGTCGGGACTGTCAGCAAAATTAGTGCTTCAATTTTATTACCATTGTCTTTTTCATGTATCTAAAGATGTTTCATCGAGTCGGGAGCTCTATATTTGCAACGACAGATGGTAAATCTGTCACTACTGTGAATACTGAAGTGTACCGCACAGCGTGTGTCAGATGCTTAGAGCCAGGGTATTCTTTATAGTTCATCATCAGACATCATGTATGCCTTTGCCTAAATTACAGTACTGAAGGGTGGCGTAGAACTGGGGCCGGTCAGTCGTATAGCCTGGGCTGTTCTTATTTTCATATACCGGTACAATAATCTATGCACAGTGGAGTCAGAGTGTAGATGTGCTTGGTGACATTCTAGCATGATCATTCTCCGAAATCATTCTAGTCAACATTGAGTACGATGATTCTACTGGGTGGTCTACCTAGTAAACATGGAGGTGACACTGCAGTCCATGCACGTTTGTGCTCGGTCCGTCTTAAGTCTTATTTCCTTTCCGTTTTGTTTCTGCCTCTGCTCCGTTCTAGGACTTGGCTGTCGACAATGAAGTCGCGGGTTTACCGACAGTCCAATTCTTCAAGGATGGCCAGAAGGTAATCCAGTTGCAGCTGTTGCCATAGTTATACTTATTTTTATTTAGATACCCCGCGCGGTTGTACGCTGTGCTATCAAATCATTCATTTCTTGGCGTGCCTGCGTCCGTTGTTATTCTTGTGCAGATTCATGAGGTCATTGGACATAACGTCGATAAGCTGGTCTCCGCATTCAGGACCTACGCTCCGTGACCTGAGGACTGCACCCACATAATACACCCGTTTACGGTTAGCAGCTGGAGAAGGCAAGTCATGGACACTGTCTCCCCGGCACACGATCCACTCACTACGAGTATAGAATTTACAGCCGTTCAGTCCTCACCGGCTTTCAAGTAATTTTAGTTGTGCTTCGATACCAAGCTATATCCAGGCCGGGGGGTAGGTTCCCACTCCCAATGAGCTCTTTTGCAGGAAGAATTCTGAGACTGGGATAGTGTGTTTAGAGATCAAATCTAAGCATGACAAAGTTATGTACTACTGAGTCCAGGCTGATTCCAGTTTTAAAAAGGTACATTCACATTGTAATAATAATTATAATCATCGATAATAAGTCGCTGGAATAGCACGAGCTCCAGTGTTGGAGCAAACCCATTCCTAAAACAATCATCGCCGAAGTCGCAACCACTATTTCGTACAATTATAATCATGTAACAAGTACACACAATCATTAGGCACATATGGAAAAAATAGTCTTAATAATATTATTGTGTATTCATTGCCAGCTAAACATTTTTTTATCATTGATGGTTATGCAGTGTATGGCTAGTTGGGTAATGATATTGATGGTTAGCGCGTTTTGCCTTACAATTTCTAGGCTACAACAAACAGATCAAAGGATCATGCCATAATACCCCAGACGACGGCTGCATTGCCGCCTGTGTATGCACACGCTTTCATCTTTGTAATCATTGACTTGTTCTTTCCATTTGGTCTGAAACACTGAATGCATTCGAACTTGGCTGGTCAGCTCACCAAAAAGCTTTCCATCGCGGGCACGAATCTGTACATTGGGTACCATCGACAACACTTCAAAGTGCTCAATGCGAGTGCCGAACAGTTAGCACTGCAGGGCCTTATCACACACAGGTTCCAGTGGAAGAACATCCGTCTGTCTCCACTCAGAGTTTCTTGCAGCAATGCATCGTCTCCTGATGATTACACCTTTAATAACAAGGCACTCAGTAGAGACAGGCTGATGTTTCTACTGGAACGTATGTGTGGATCATTGTATGAACAAGTAACTACTTCAGTAATACTAGAATGACTCATCCGCCACACATAAATCAAAGTTGTTTGACTTCGCCAAAATGCCTTGTGCCCAATGAGGGTCAGGGCCACGGGCTTCAGTACATCTGGAATTAGGAGCATGGGTAAGCATACCCCCATGCACACACTCCTCCCTACAGGCCGCCTACACATGCATACACACACACACACACACACACACACACACACACACACACACACACACACACACACACACACACACACACACACACACACACACACACACACACACACACACACTCCTGTCTTTAGCAATATCTGCTGCTGTACTAGAATCAAGCCTACTGTTGTGCTTGAATCAAGCAGCTGTTTGAGAATAAAACACAAACAGCAACAGTGGAGTTGGATAAGCCAGCAGTATCCGAGGCTAACGTGGCAAAGCAAGGACTGGTGTAACTAAAGGAAACGCTGAAAGGATTCGAATCAACATAGCGGGAATGAGAAAAACTTTGGATTAATTCAAAAAATAAGCTCTTTCATGTGGGGTGAATGTGTTAAAAAATCAAGCTCAACACCTTTTTAAAATACCCATTCAGCGTTCTAAGTAACAGGATCAGCATCAGCTTTGACAGCAATTTTAACAGCAAGGTAGCGTCGCAGGGCATGCCTAGTTATTGCCTAATGTAGTCAATGTGACTGAGGAGACCACGGTTCAAGCATAGATGTCATCGCTGCAAGCGGCTTCGAACATTGCACTGGCACCTGACCAGTCATCATACTTGCCCTACGTGCAGCACTTGATGGATTTTCTATGCATGTGGCAGTTCAATTGTAGCAGTTATGTTCATGCCCGTACAAACTTGAACTCCAGCTCGTCGATCGCAACGGAGTCCCCGGCCTTCTCGTCGTAGTCGCACCACTCCTGATAAGCACACCAAGACAGAGGCGGGCTATAGGTTATTACATATTTGCGTAGGCAACGAATTGCAGTACGCGTACAGGAAATGATACTTACAAGAACAGCTACAGTAGCGATAGAAAATTAAGAGGGTGCTCATAGGCCTGTCGCAACATAGCCAGCACTTCACACATGCAGTTGAGTCATATTCGTTTTGACAGTGATTCACAGGCACAACTTCTGAGGCTGACCAATCTTCAAAGGCCGCCATTGCAATGTACAACGGACCCAATTCTCAGCCGTACTTGACAGTCGAAGAGTGGTTGTAAATATTGAACCTGTAAAAGATCTTACCATTTCTGTCAGATCAACATCCTCAAACTTAGTTCCTGATTCTTCACCAACACACACAAAGCCACTCTGCAATGAGGAAAACAAGCAGATTAAGAATTAGCAGAAAGCAACGGAAAGTACACCATGGTACACTGAGACAGGAACTGAATGGACTCGTGCAGCAACATGCACACACACACTTCATCCGTAAACTTCAGTGAACGGATGAAGGAGTACATGTAAGAATAAAATACAGCCCAGGATTGCTGAAGCTCCATCACCCAACCAAGCTCAAGAGAGTGCCACAACTGAGTACCGTAAAAGTTTCGATCCAAGTATCTCTCCCCGTACTTATTGAGGGAGAGAGAGAGAGAGAGAGAGAGAGAGAGAGAGAGAGAGAGAGAGAGAGAGAGAGAGAGAGAGAGCGAGAGAGAGAGAGAGAATGAGAGAGAGATAAAGAGAGGGAATGAGAGAGAGAGATAGAGAAGTTGACTCACCCTCGGAGAAAACTCGACAATTTCAAGTCCTCGACATTCAAACGTGACAATGCTCTGAAACTGACTACCGCCAGCCTGCACACGATCATCATCAGTGGAAGAAAGAAAAAACTACATCAGCTTGGGAAGAAGAAAACTCGCCTCCTGGTGACTACCCATCACTATCAATAACATGAATCCACCACACAAGACTACAATGTTGCACAGGGCACATGTCCTAGGGAGAGGGACTATAATTATGTTTACATTGCTGGAGTACATGACGGTGGTGGAATACGGACGGCTTGTCTACACAAATTAATACCATTCGTTCTGCCATTCACGTGGAAAGACGCCCAATGAAGGGTGGCTTGTGCTCAGGTGACATGCAGAGCAATACAGAAATTAGACCTAAAATTTTGTAGAGGACCCAAATATGCTAGAAATGAAGCCCAGACCGCACAAAACTTGAGGCTTGCTTGGTGAAGATTGGCGGGGACGAGAAGAAATACCCAGCTGCAATGGCCAGGCTACGGCAGGAATATGGCCTGACTAACACAGCGTCATCGCCCACACACAAACACACCCTCACTAGAGCACGGAATTCGCTTGAACTCGTTTCTGTGCAACAATTGTGAACATCTGTGACCAAACAGGCAAGTCTGTCGTACCTTGTAAGCCTTGATCGTATCTGCAAGAAGATCTGCAACAGGGCGGAAAGACACAAGCAGTGACAGAAACTAACTGTCGCATATAGTTACAAGCTTCACTGCTACCGGAGCTACATTTAGATCTGAGGGAGATAAACGTCTAGCGCAGATAGGCCCCACTCAACACTTTAGCAGCTGCTTGTATGCAACTGCACAGCAGACAAGAACACACCACCAGCCTCCACGATTGAGTAGCAAAGAGCTACAACACACAGTACTGCGGTACAGAAAACATGAAACAGGGGCGTCAGAAGGTATTTTAGTGTGGTACGGTCAGCCACCTGAAGTACAATTTACTCGTGGGGGGGGGGGGAGGGATGGCTGGGCCGAAATTTTTGGAAATTTAGAGCCCAAATCAGTGCATTTTATTGATTCACGGGGTACTTGGGGCAAATAGCGGTACGGTCAATACCGTAGTGACCGTACCGTGTGCGACGCCCCTGTGAAAGCAATGTGATGTCCTGGCTTGAAGCTACCGTATTTCCGGAGTATAAGCCGCACTTAAAACACTCATAATTCATCCACAGATAGGCGATGTGGCTTATTATTTAAACAATTTACTACAGTGAAACTTGTCTAAGACGACCGCTCAAGGGACCTTCAAAATGCGGTCTCTGTTACCAGGTGGTCTCCTTATCCAGAGGGTCATTCGACTGGAAATAGCATCCCTTGATCCTGGCTGCAGTGGTCTTCTGGGACAGGTGGTCGCCTTATCCGAGTGGTCACCTTGACAGGTTTTACTGTATACAGTTGAACATCGATTATCCGACCACCTCTGGGCAGACAGCTGTCAGGCGGTGTTCAGATAAGGCAAATGTTCCGGATAAGAAACATGTACATGACCATCTCCACCTGATATCATCCTATTCAATATCACCTTCTCTGATGAGTCTTATGAAGGCGAAACAGCTGTCAGGAGGAATTTCAGTATCTACCTGCAACCCTTCCTTGGTTGGTGTGTGTAATGGCTACTGAGGGTAGCAGTGAGTCGGCTGTGAGAGCGCATGGAGGAGAGGAGAGGAAGAGTTCTTTACATGTACATGTACGACCTTTTTACTTTTCAAAATTTTCGTATTTTTTGAATGGCTCACTACATGCACAGTGCGTACTCTACGGCACGTGCGCCCAAAAAAACTGTTACGGATAATCGAATGGTCGGATAGTCGATGTGCGGATAATCGATGTTCAACTGTACTAGGAAGTACAATGATCAAATGAACCGTGAAATACAGGGTAGATGTCTGTATTTTGTGACAAAAAGCCTGTGTGTGGCTTATTCTCCGGAAAATATGTTACATACCTGCACTGTTGACACGTGAGCACAGCTTGCACTTTATGATCAGGTTAGCATCTCCACGACTGCCCGGCATTGCGCTTCTTTCCTGGTCAAGAAGAAACGGGACAGAGCGTGGCAGCATATTAATTTAGATACCCATACAAAACTCAAAAGCACACTGTAACGAGGAGCATTACAGTACTGGCGGGCGACAAAGAACGGAGCGCGGAAGAACGACCCAGGCTAGAATTTCACCAAGCACAGCATGCCAGTGAAATACAGTATACGGTGACTCAACTATGCATAGACTGTAATACAGGTGGAATCCTGATAATTCGAACCTCCAAATGCCAGAAAAAAACTTCTCATTATCCGGACATTCTAATTATCCAAACATGAACCCACAACACAATATGTATGTCAAAATGCTCCCCTGGTCACGCAGAGTTGCGCTATGGACCTTAGACACAGATTTCACGGATACTGAACTGACCAGCACAGCCTGCTCATGAAAACTGAACTGATTAGTACAGTGTACAGTGAACTTCGAATTACACTTTGCTAACTTCGAATTATCAGCACAAATCCCACACATTTTCTATGTAAGTGGAATCTGTGGAACTTCGAATTAACCAGACATGTCCGGTTCGAGGTTCGAATTATCAGAAACATGTGGGAATCGTATTGACAGAAATCGGTCCTGGAAAAACTTCTAATTAAGCGGAATGTTCGAATTAAGCCATATTCGAATTATCAGGATTACATCTGTACATGAAAACAAGAACGGTCTAGGCTAGGAGGCTGACCCCCCCCCCCCCACACACACACAGTTCTTCGGCAACCGACAGCACTACTGTGCTGGCAATGGTCTAAACTTTAGCCTTGCCACTTGTGTTACTCCTGGGTTCACCATCCACTGTCTGCTTTTAGAGACTTAAAACTCTAGTTTCCAACATGTGTCGTCGGTTTCGAGTGCCATCGGTTCAAAGTCGTTTCTGGAATAGCATTGTACTAGATTCTACAGCTCAAGAGCATCCAGTGCGCAGGTATAAGATTACTACTGTACATGGATATGAACTGTTTAAAAAAATGACTTCGGCTCGATTTTGGTGCGGGAGGGCCCAGGAATCTCAATTTTTTTTGTCTCGCCTAAGCACCAAATATGAGAAAATGAGATTTCGAGATCAGTGCGATCACAAGGTCTATGGCACCTTCCGGCAAAATTTCACTTTCAAAATCTGACAAGAACCAGTTCAAAACTAAACATTGGATTGGATTTCTCCCGGCAAGTCATCAGCACACCGCATAGGAATAAGCGTGAAGTCTCTGAAGTTGAAAATAAGCCAGTATACGGTTGTGGCCTACAATACGGGCAGTGCGGAAAATAGTACGACAGGTTAGCATCTCTTACCAAGCCACAAATATAGATGAAGTTTTCAGAAACTTCACCGCAGCTGAGGCACTTGACCTATGGACAGATCACATGAGGAACAATTCATTGGTGAAAATATTCTACCGATGTACCCCAAACCCGCATCACAGAAACAGAAAGAAACAAAAACTGACTTGACACACACAAACACACACACACACACACACATGTACTTGCTCACTGCCAAAACTGGTCACGTGGGTCTCCTGGGAGAGAGGAGAGAGACTCAAAAGGAATCTTGGAAAGATGACTCAATTGGCTATTGAACCGCCCAACGGCCGACACCCCCTGAAATCCCTACATTATGGGTGGACTTGGGAAATGATTCCACATATGGGCTCACCACACCTCAGTAAGTGGGTGAGGACAAGGTGCAGAAAAAGGATTGACGGCATCAGGGTATCCGTCCCGGGATCCAACTGCAGTTACCCCTGCCCCCAGTGAAGTAATACTTGCTACTAGTGTGGGTGGCTAAATCAGAGTGGATCTGATATAAGCTTCACTAGCACCATTGATTACACAAGAGTTAATCTAGCCAGAAGCAGTCTAGGGTTAACAGGTACAGTCGACCTACCCTTATAACGATATTTGCGTCAGACCAAGAAATATTGTTATAAGGGTAATATTGTTATAGGGGTAACTGGTTCATTTCATACACATACGTCATAATGCATGGATTTTGTTCATTTTTTACACTCTTCATAGCGTAAAAACTGACATACATGCACATTATGTACACAGCAAGGTGCCCACTGGTGCCCCCATTGCATTTCGTTATGTCCCAGCGACTTATCAAGTGAAGCTTGCCCTACCTGGATAGTGGGCTCTACATCTTCCCTGCTAGATATTGTTATAAAATGGAAAATGTTGATTGGTCAGCCCATTTTATATCGTTATAGGGGTAATATCGTTATTGCAATATTGTTATAAGGGTAGGGCATTGTATACAAAAGTCAATGGAGTGATTTGGTTTGGCAGAAAAATATCGTTATAACGGTAATATCGTTATAGAGGTTATCGTTATAAGGGTAGGTCGACTGTATGTATACTTCAAAAGAAAGTATAATATATGAACCCTGAGACCAAGAAAGGTGGCAAGTACAACAATACACCGTCAAGCAGCCGAGCCTGTCGGCAACAGACTCAACACTATCTGGCATAAATGTACTGAGTACCCACCAACCGAACTAGCTGGCGCATGCGCGCACACACACACACACACACACTACTACTACTATCAATCAGCTACCCCAGTGGGGTCACGCCGCCCTCCACTCAGAGAACTGAGCGCAAGGTGAGGGGCAGTGGCGCAAACAAAACAGGAAGTACAGCAAAATGAATTGAAAAAAAAAGGAAATCAAAACAAGCTGCCATATTGATGGAAAGGGACTCACAAACAGAGGAAGGAAATATCACAAACCAGATGAACAGTCTGCTGTGGGTCCACTATGTATAACATGCAACGACTGAAAAAGGAACACAATTAATGTGAACATGATGTTCTGTTCAACAATAACGTCTGTACGCGTACTGCTTCGGCCTTCATGCACCAGGAAAGCACAATCTTGAGCTGGAGGGTGGGCACCGAACGTCCCACAAGGGCTCCACAAGACGTACTTTCACGAAACGACGAGGAGTATGCGCAGCAAGCTAACATCACTACACCATCGCCGCACGACGACTGGCCACTCAGGTCCAAACAACACGACAAATTCACAATTCCAGCTATCACCGCGCAGGAATAAATTGTTGCGAGTGTGACCTGTATCCTTCCTCATCCAGGAATCCACTTGTTTTGCCGAACGCCACTGCATTGTTACAGGCTGGGGATTGATCCGAGGGCTCGCCACGCCACTGCGGAGGATGCGGAAAGGACGTAAGAAGACGGTGACGGCAACAAATAATTACCCGCCCTGGTCGTCAGCTCACTGAATGTCCTTCCGCGCGAGCGAAACCGGCTGCAAGGCATGAAAAGCCTACTGCCAGTCAATACCCAGGGACGACCCTGACCAGAAGGCCAAGGCCGCCCCGTGGAGGAGGCCAACAAAGAGAAAACCAGGAGCTAACAAATCTGCTTCCTCTACGTGAAGCAACTTGGACACACACACACACACACACACACACACACACACACACACACACACACACACACACACACACACACACACACACACTAGTGTGTGTGTGTGTGTGTGTGTGTGTGTGTGTGTGTGTGTGTGTGTGTGTGTGTGTGTGTGTGTGTGTGTGTGTGTGTGTGTGTGTGTGTGTGTGTGTGTGTGTGTGTGTCTGCCATAGACACAATCAGAAGTGACTCATCAAATGAATATGTTCAGTCAGTATACATGAAATCTTTCTTTGCTGCCCGTGTTTTATTTTGGTCTCACCTTGAAATACCACCGGAAGTCATCACCAGAAGCCTTCATATCAGTAACATTCTGAAGGTTTGCCTTCATTTGCAAACTGATTTTCTGGAGTAAAAAAGAAGACCAAGAGATGATAAAATTAAATTGTTGCGGCAGTAACTCGCATTTGGGAAATTTGTCAGTTCGTGATTAACAGCATTTAGCGACCGTGGAGTGGATTGGAACTGGGTACACTGAAGAGAGAGAGAGAGAGAGAGAAAGAGAGAGAGAGAGAGAGAGAGAGAGAGAGAGAGAGAGAGAGAGAGAGAGAGAGAGAGAGAGAGAGAGAGAGAGAGAGAGAGAGAGAGAGAGAGCATGCCAGATTGATCAATGATCATTGATGAATCATGTCGCACCAAGGATGACTTTATCAGCATCCCGGTTGTACGGTTGTGAAGCCGTGATGAAATGTCTACTGAGAAATGAAATGATAGATTGGTGGTCGGCATCACAAGCGGATTCGCTGCCATGTGTTTCGATTTACCACTGCCAAAATCCCATCAATTCTCTCTTTTGTCAGCTTTGGAGTACAACTACAGTTATGTAGTAAGTACCTGCTCCATATGCACTGTTTGGCTATTATGTATTATGTACACCTTTTGCCATTCGTCTGTGTAGTTTCGGAGTTGTAGACTGGTTGCCTGCACACTCATGCATGACATACTGGCAGTAAAGACCGTCAAGGAAGCCGCTCTGATACGGCTACCACCGGTCCTGGAGTATCACTACAGTTAGGAACAGAGGTTATCATTTCCACTCATGTGCGCTTGGATGGGGGGGGGGGGGGGAATCACCAATACGGGATCCATAATTTTGGAGGTCCCGTGAACGGTCGGCCGTGAACGGTCGGCCGTGAACGGTCGGCTAACGTGTGTTTCACTCTATTTGCTGTTTGTTCCCGCTCACCAGGTACCACACTACAATGTCCCAACCACCAACAGTTCTATTTTTTTATTATGGTCGTCTCACAATCCAACCCTGTGGTAATGTTCACTTTGGATTGGCATATTCCTACACTCACTGACCCTTGAAAACCATTTACACGATATTACGGCTAGTCTGAAGTGCCAATGCACGATGAACAAAACTTCATCACCATCACGGATCGTGATTGAGTGTTGATTCGAAGGACTATTTCAATGATGAGATCTAGGAATGAGTTTACAATTATCTGAATTTGCAAATCAAATACTAGAATTCTAGAAACCAATTTCATTGATACGTACCACCATCGTGACGAGCGTAGGGGAGTGCCTCCACAAAAACCCTGTCTGCAAGAAATCCTTCGATTTGAAACAACTAGCTACTTGTTCAAGGAGATCGAGTAAACTAGAACTAAAAAATGAGCCACGTAATAATTGTAGACGAACTCAATCGCAGAAGAAATGAGCAGATCAGAAATCAAACAGAAAGTGTTTGAATCTGGCATTCATCCGAGTCGAGACGCCTTCGAGGCTTCGAACCAGCTTCGAACACAAGGACTGTGCGGCGTCGGCTAGTGGCGGAAGAGCTCGAGCGAAACGACAGACGCACTGTGCTGACGGAAGTGAGGGAGAAACTGTTGATGTCGACGTCCTTGCCGCTACTGCATTTTCGCTTCCGTGGAATTAAAAAAAGTTGTTGAATGTTTTTCTCCCGGAGTAGCATGTACCGACTGGCGTAACGAGAGATCAGCGACAGGCGCAAATGGAAGCCTGAGGCAACGTCTCTTGTAATCTACACCGTGTTGCATTCGTGGACATGACAGGAAGCGGAGCGAGCAAGTAGGAAATAATATTTAAAAAGGCTATGTTGTGGAGATGATGTCATAGATTGTCACTGTCACTTAGTGTGTGACTATGAAGGCAAATTTCGTATGGATGTTTATTGCTCTCGTGGTGGTGTGTGTTGGCACATACTTTTTCAAGACATTACCTTGGAATGATCATGCATTACCTTGGAAAGACCATGCACCTTTGGAAATGTCAACCCAGCAACAAACCACTGAGACGGACGCACAAAGTGTAGTGGAACCTGACGTTTCGGCGAGGCAAGCCGCAGAAGATACCCAACCGAGCGTGGAGAAAGTGCTGGCTCTGCGCTTGCTGTGCTGGGTGTTGACGGGCACGAAGACGTCGCGCGTGTACGGCGCGGCCATAATGGCCACGTGGGGTCCACGCTGCGACAAGCTGCTCTTCATGTCCAGCGAGAAGGACGAGGCCGATCTGCCCGGCCGTGTGTCGCTGCGCGGCGTCTACGAAGGTCGGCCGCAGCTGGTGGCCAAGTCGCGGGCGGCGTGGACGCACGTCTGGGAACGGTACAGCAAAGACTATGACTGGTTCCTGAAGTGCGACGACGATGCGTACATCATCGTGGAGAACCTGAAGCTGATGCTGTACCCGCACCCGCAGACCAAGCCGATCATCATGGGTCGCAAGCTGCGGGATGGATACATACGGTACATGTCCGGTGGGCCGGGTTACGTCATGAACCGGCCGGCGCTGGAGTTGCTCGGCAACGCCATCAAGACTGGCTGCATGCACAGCGACAACGTCCACGAGGATCAGCTGGTGTCGATCTGCCTGCGAATGATGGGAGCGGAGCTGCGAGAGGGACACGATGCGAGAGGTGTGCACCGGGTTATGCTGCTGACACCGGAGCTGCACCTCAACAGGGGCATGATCGTGCGCACGGACTATTTCTGGACGCTGAAGCGGGTCATCGGGACCGAACATGGTCACTTGGAGACCCTGGAGGGACCGAGCTGCTGCTCGGATTTGGCCGTAGCATTTCACTACGTCAAGCCCCCTATGCAACGCGTCCTTGAGTTTCTTATCTACAGGCTGCAGCGGTTTGGAGAGCGGCAACGCACCGTTGTCATGAAGAACACTACATCAGAACTTCTAGAAAACTAATCCTAACCTGCAGTGTACGCGTTGTGGGAAGTCTTGATGTTCTCTGTGACCCACTGCTGAAGCTACATGTCAAACCATAATTAAGTAAAGCACATAAAACAGAGGGGTTCCCGGCTGTCCAAGAGAGTTCTCAATACCGAGAGGCAGAGCTAGTTCAAACAAGTATTTTACTTCGAGTTTCACGCAGTGAGCGATCATCAGAAAACAGTAAAGCACACATATATAAAAATGAGAATGTAAAGGACATGATATGGGGCAATTGATGAACAAACACTGATCACCAACAAAACCCGGTATTAAAAAAAAGATATTGACCATTTATACTGGATCTATTATGACTACCCAGTCTGTTGACAGGGGCTAAAGACACACGTGAGAACGCCACACACAATACAGGACGAAGTTTAGCAGCTAGATTCACCTATTATTTATAGAGATCTGCAAATAGATCCTTCAAAGGGCTATTACAGTACACTATTTGAAAGTGAATATTATTATTTATTATTTAAAAGTATCCATATACATGTACAGTCAGACCTCGCTTATCCGGTCCTCGTTTATCCGGATCCCTCGCCATCCGGAAGAAAATAGTTGGTTACAAATGTACAGCATATGCCATGCTTACATACAGTATGTGTGTTCGATTATCCGGTTCCCTCGCCTATCCGGATATTTTTGTGGAAAACGGATGTGTGCGGTTATGCGAGGTCTGACTGTATGTGTATAATCTACTCTTGTCCTAGTGTTTACAATTTTTTGTCTCTAAATAATAATTATATCATTGGCTCACTGTCTGAGTTCTTACCCGAGTTCAGACCTGAGTGTATAATTTACCTTGCCAAAGATGATCAACGGGTATACACAACATTACATACCGGCAGGCAAAGTGATACTGGGTATGCCACTCTGGGTTATGCCGATGCGTGTTTCAGGTTTGCTTGTGTTACCGTGGGTGTACCGGTATACTCTGTTGTCAGGGTTCCTAATACAACCCGGCCCCGACGACCTAGGAGCTTGTAGGTCTACATTGTCCAGTTAGAAGTCAACCTGTGATAAATCAGTTATACAGCGTTCTAGCCAAAGGAGGGTAGGGGGCCCTAAGGGGGTTCAGCGCCCCCTCCCCCCCCCCCCCCCCCGCACTACCCTGATTTAGCGCCTCCCCCCCCCCCCCCCCCACACACATATACTCATTTGTCGTTTTTTTTGTTTTTTTCAGGCAATTCAACGAAAATGTAGTCGATAGTCACTAATTAACAGAGGGATCATAAAGGCACACTTGTCTGGGGTGAAGTTGAGGGTTCCTCTCCCTTACATTGTGTTTTGCATGGCAAGACAATTTTGGAAAATGGAAAAAATGTGTTACGGGGTAACTCTTTCCCCTGCCTGCCGCCGCCCCCCCCCCCCCCCTACTATTTTTTACCTGGCTAGAATCCTGGTTATACAGTCATGTACATGTACCACAAGTCCACAAAGGCAGAAGAGAACAGAGACAACGTGCAAGGTCATTGTTGTAATACTGCGTTTCATGCACATAGCGGTGCATGTAGCAAAGCTAAGGCAATCCTCAGACAACTGACTGTTCTCTTCTGCCTTTGTTATCTGGCTCGCTATTGTGTGTACCACAAGCACCTGTATGCCGAGCTTCATGTGCGATTATGAATCAGGTACTAGTTCGGAAAGGATTTGCTCCACACACTGGCTGCGTTCGATTATGCACTTGAATCGATTCATGAATCCATTCGCATGCATTCAAGTCGTTCGATTTTCACATCATGAGCCCTGGAATCGATTCGGAATCCATTCGCCCTCTTCACATGGGGTGATGTGAATACCGTATTTTCCGGAATAGTGCGCACTTTAGATGTGCTATTTTAGGCCCTAAATCGCAGGTGCGCACTATGCTCCGAATATGAAAATGCATGTACTGTACTTCAATGAAGATTGAAGTGCACACCCCCAAGATTGGGGGTGCGCGTTATACAAAGGTGCGCACTATTCCGGAAAATACGGTAGCACGAATCGATTCAAGAATCGATTCGCGTGCATAATCGAACGCACTCACTGGAGCTCGCGCTATTCCGCTTGACTTGACACTTGACTGACTCACGAATGCCATCCAGAGCACACGAGAAGTCCATCGAACCTTCCACTCCGCAAACCTGCAAGAAAGCGCCACTCCTACAGACTTGGCTCGGAGGTGACAGCGTGGTGAATGACCGAGGGGCCTCGACATCATTCTGTTCTCACCATCCAGGAGCGCGACTGACTCACGCTGCTATCTGGTGTTCACGAGGTGTTTGTCGCGCTGGAAACGGAGCGTCCCTAGTTTGTATTATTATTTATTCTTGTTTTACTACTACTAGGGAGTTCCCAACAGGCGGCGACGCCTTTTTACTGTCAATAATGTCCCAGCAACTTACGCCTTCGGCAATGATCATACTGTACAAAGGGTTCGTAAGACCTGTGATCGAATATAGCTGTATTCCGTGTGGTCGTTTGGATCTAATAAGAAACCCATGACCACTCTTGATCAATCACAGGCAAGGTTTGGTAGAGCGCTACTGAAAAAGAAAAATTTGCATTTGATTACACTTCTTCCAAATCTGTCTTTAAAAATTCTAAATGCTCCCTAGAGTCACTAGCCTATCGTCGTCAAATCATCAGTCTCACTACTTTTCACAGATATGTTTTCCATCATCGTGATTATCTTGCTGATTTCCATTTCAAGATTACGACTAGTGAGCGACGACCAAATAAAATCATTCTTCCCAAATTTAAATCATTGTCTAAGTCTCTCTTCATGTTCCGAACTGCTATTCTATGGAACTGTTTACCCCCCAGTCTAACATCGGAAGCCTCGCTCTATAAGTTCAAAGCTGCCCTCAGGAAATTTACAGCTGACCATGCTTATGCAATCAACGGAATTCCGCCACCTTGCAGTTGATTTTCCCCATTTCTCTCCTCATCAATCCCTACTTGCCTTTGTACATACATCTACATCTACTAGTAGTAGTACTGTTCTTTCAATCAAAGGAACCCCTCGATAGGCACATTGCCTTTGGGTCATTTCATAATAATAATAATAACAGGGAACCCTAGGAACATTTTGATAGATGTATCCCTGGTGATTTTTGGACCTGGAGAGCACTATATATAAGACTTAGTGGTGCTCTTCAAGCACAATCTTCCTCAGCCTACTCAACAACAACAACAAAAAAACAAAAAAAGCGGCTCAACTGATGAGGGGTGAATTCCCCGAAACACTGACTCTGTGCATTGAGCAGGGAGTGGTGCTTTCTTGCAGGTTTGCCGAGTGGAAGGTTCGATGGACTTCTCGTGCGCTCTGGATGGCATTCGTGAGTCAGTCAAGTGTCAAGTCAAGTCGGCTGAATAGCACGAGCTCCAGTGTGTGGAGCAAACCCTTTCCTAACAATCATCGCCGAAGTCGATACCACTATTTGGTACTAGTTTGCCCAGAAATGGGTTCTTGACCACAATGTCTGTGCATATTATTGATCAGCATGGTGAAACACTCCGGCCAAAACCTGGATCAGTGGATGAAACCTTCTCATGGTCATTGCCGGTCCACATTTGGAGGAGTAGACCTAGAGGGCAGTGTGGTCGCTTCTCGGTACATGTACTGAAGTATATGTACTATAAGTACTTCGAGTACTAGTATGTACCTGCTGCATTGGTCCATTCCGTTTCCGTTTTCATCATCTTAGACAGTTAGAGGGCTTGTTTTTGTGCTGTTTCGTATTTGGTACCCCAGTTAGTACTCCAGTTACTCAAGTGCATCGACTGTGCAACCTTAGAAAAGTTACAAAAGGGTTTACTAGTAGTTCGTTTGTTGTATTAATACAGGCACTTTCCGCAGCTACATAGTATACAGTATCAGTGTGATTGTGTGCCGGGACTCGGCCCGGGAGGCAATACATCTTGCCAGAATCTAAAGTACACGTCTCCTGGTCTGATACATGTACTAGTATAACATGATTGCATGATCGCAGAGAACGAAATAATAGAGCTTTTAGGGTCATTGCACCTGACGTGTGCTCGTCGTCAGTGAAATCCGGTGTCATGAAGAAGACGCCCTGCACTTGCCCCTACGTACGTAGGCCTTGCACGGACTCAGTGTTCTCAGGTGTGGGGCCGCACAGCGTCCGACGCTATTGCACATGACAGTCCTGATTGGATTTCGCTGAAAAATGCTCCCTGCTAGTGAAGGCACTTAAAAAAAATTTGATGGAGGTCAAAGTCATCATGGTCATCACCAGATCACGGTAGGTCTACCCGGAGACACTCCATTTCGACCTCTTGCAACTGGGAATACTGTAAAACTGAAGCATGGTCTGTACATGATATACAAGACTACAAGTGCATCGCCGGCGGCATGCAGTCTGAACTACTTACTCGTGTCGTGAACGTGATGATGGCTATGCACTACAAAGTGCAAGTCATAATCATTGCACTTGTGAAGTTGAGATGGTATGTTGGCTGTTGGCTCAAATACCAAACAAAGGCAGGGTGTAGCTCAGGAATTATTTATTTTCCAGCCAATGTCACCTTTGCCTGTTAAAACTTAAAACACGTTAGTTGGAGACGACGCCCTTACGGTGGCGGTAGGCGAACACGCAGGGCGGGGACGGGGTGCCATGAATCCCACCCGAGCCGGATATCACCGAAATGCCGATGCAGTACTATTAGTATTACCATGATAAAGCAGTTGCTCAGTCAGACTCATTGAATTATTTGAAACTCGAAATACAGCAAGGAGGTGTGCCAGAATGCAGGGCAACTGTCACGAGATGTCAACCATCCTCTTGTATACTACAGCTACGGTGAGAAAATAATGAAGACATCATTTACACAAAGCAGATCTACATGCATGTACATGTAGCTACTGAATGTCTTGGCGTGCGGCCGCTAGGTCCAAAACCCAACTCAAGGACAGGTTCCCTCCGACGCCCCTGCCTGGTATCTACCGGTAGTTTGGACTAAGGAAAACCACACAGTCTGTTTCTTCAACTAGAAGAAAATTATTTACTTGCCTTCCGTCATATCATCATCATCATCATTCATAATCATGCCCATGCATCCAGACTAGACCAGTGTCTGCCTTGGATCATACTATGAATTCCTATACTAATAATTATATGTAGGTATAAACAGTTACATGAGTAGCACATAGTCAGTGACATACTCACATAGCAGCAGGAGGTAGATCTACACATACCGCATTTATTATAATACCGGTACATGTGCACGTGATGCTGAAGCTTCGAAAGGTATGGCCCGGTCTCGTACTTGTAACACTGAGCCTGTGACTGAGTGTGAGTGTGAAGCAAAGAACTGAAAGAAGGGTTTAATAGTGAGTACACACAGATCAGGCCTGACGACGATTCACGAAAAGTTTGTTGAAAACTTAGTACTGTGACTGTGTAGATCTAGGAGTCATTTTGCGAGCTAGCATTCTGATTCATTGAACATGAGTTACACTCACAGTCAGTACCAGTAATATCCGTGAACCCGGTAGATCTCCGGTACTGTCGCCGTGTCGGTAGCTCAACAAGAACTTTGTATTAGTCATTTGGGCAGAGACCGGTACGAGGTAGAGAGAAACGGAGGCGAGCTCTAGCGGTGCACATCATCAGCACACGTTCACCAGCTGAATTTCTGAAAGCACCCCGTTGTGCTGTCGACGAGAGGTTAGCTGCCAATAGCAAATCCGACATTTCGTTCGCAATTATTCTGCAGTGGCACATTTTTAGTTCTGGGCTCAGAGAGCTTCGCCTCCGACGGGTGCAGGTGCAGCGCGCAGACGAACGCATCAAATAATTACCCAGTGCATGCTGGGGCCAGTTGGAGCTGTGATCACCTCAACCACCCTCCGCCACAGTTCACTAGCGCGTCTGGTAACTCGAGTGGGATACAGTATTTCGATAGTCGCAGTTTCCGGAGATCCGAGATTCGACCGCTGGTTTGTTACGCTGCCCATCCGTTAGCTGCACTACCTGCTCCGCGATGTAGCCATCTGCTGAGTTAGCGGTGTGGATGAATTCCGTCGGATGGTACGCGGAACGAGAAGCAACTGAATGAAGTCCGCTTGAGCGATCGTGACGCATCGACATTCCCGTTACAGAAAAGCTGACAGGATAGCTTTTCTAGATCAAGCAAAGGACGAACCATCGGACAGGTAATGGTTATCATGGTAACTATTTTCATACAGTTGTAACACACAACGTTGTAACACACCATATGGAAATTAGTTTGTGCATTGGACGAGGTCGATTACGCACATTTCCGTCCATTCCCGTATTACAATTGTGCTAGGTAAAATCCGACCCAAAGTGCATATTTGGCGCCGTCTACTTGCACGGCCCTTGACGCCCTGGAAAGTGTTTACGAACACAGCTGGGTGTACACATTTACAAGTACAGTGATGTAAATCGGAACTGGTCCAGGGCATCAATTTATACTCCGGGTCGGATTTCGGCAGGGCCGTAGCAGCCGGTCCGGCTGGTCCGGCCTTCCGCCGGACCACTTTTTTTAACACAATGCCAAAAGTGCCCAGAATGCAGCATTTTGCCCCCGAATTTCAACATTTTCCCGGACCCCCCCCCCCCCGCCGGACCACCTCCAACGGCGGTGCTGCGCGCCTGTTCAGTGAGTCCAACTATAGTTACAGAGGATGTCACCGTTCGATTACACGAACTCCGTCGTCAGAATCGACGGAATCCAATTCCATCAATCCTGAAGAGAGAGAGAGAGAGAGAGAGAGAGAGAGAGAGAGAGAGATGGAGAGAGAGAGAGATAGAGAGAGAGAGAGAGAGCGGAATTTCCAATTCTCCCACCAGAATTTACTCGCACAATGTACGTACACAATGCCGCGCCCATGTGCGCATGAGGGTGTATGTGTAATCCTACGTGATCTCCTTTTTCGAATTGTAAGTAGTATGGCATGATCGTTTACTTGTACTTCAACATGATGTTCACAGGACACGTTTTGATAAATTTACGGAAAAAAATTGAAACCAAGCCCATAGAATGGATCATGTTACGTGACACCTTCAACACCTTCCATTGGGATTGAAAGAAGCTACTGAGAGTGAGAGGTATTCCTTGTGTCCGATTTGAAAGGCTTTTTGGGGGAGGGGGGGGGGGGGTGCAAATCCATGCTCTGTACCTATCAGTGTGCTACAGACTGAAGGCGCAACTATTGTCACGAAACAAACGACAAGTGTTGCCATCATGTAGTTGCAAATCGCTGTAGATGTAAAGGACTAGAGTTTCCGAAACAAAGTCCCACTGTGACAACAGTACAACATACTGATCTGTATGAGAAGACCCTATAATACACAAATAGGAAGTATAATTATTATACTTCGACGTACATGTACCGTAACAGTACCGTTGATCCACCTCCTCTCCAATTTCCACCTGTGAAACGATTTCGGCGTGCACGTCAAAATACAGTGTTGAACGAGTGCATGCATTGATGTACACGATATGTGCCGGTGCAGGTATGTCTGTGGAAGAAAATGTACCACAATCCAGCACGGCAAGTCTGATCTCTGGTGCAGTTATGCATAGTGCTGTACCCGAGAACCTTGATCTAGTTCTCGTCCCCTGCCACAACACCAGATGGGAAGCGGCACAGTGTGGAGAGCAGACCACCGGTACTTTAAGTTACATGAGCGGAGTACGGCAGCAAATTGACACTGTGAACGGGATAAGAATATGTATAAAAGGAGGCGCCATCGCCTGTTTTTGTTGCAACTCAAAATGAATTTCACTAAAATACACCTACAGTAATATTATTACGATGAAAAAAGGAGGACGAAATGTTACGAGTTATGACTACCTGTCCACCAACGTAACCAGATCTTATACAGTCAGCGAGTGCGACAGTGCTCCTTGTCAGTTTTGTGTCATTTTGTTGCACTCGCTGACTGTATAAGATCTGGTTACGTTGGTGGACAGCTAGTCATAACTCGTAACATTTTGTCCTCCTTTTTCCACCATAATTTAATAATAATATTATTATACAGCTATATGGCACGGTGTACTCTACTTCTGTACAGGATGTTCAGGTATTACAGCACACACATGTATGCAGCAGTGTGTTGAACATGATGATATTGTTTTACTTATATATGATGTCACCTGCAGGGTCTCTAGAGAGTGACGTCATCGTGACATCATCACTGCGACATGGCAATGGCCAGCGCTTCGGGGACCAGGGACTCGGTGGCTGCTTCCCGGGATACGCTCGCCGTTCCTCGCAGCACCGCAGGGCCTAACGTGGCGGCGAGCAGCGCAGGCGATAAAGCCCGCCGAGCCCTTTATCTGGCCAAGAAACGTCTCCCGAAACATCACCTCCTGCAACGACCATTCAGCCATGAGCCCGGTCATCGATCACAGCATAGTACACCAGTCGAACCGCGGCCGTCAGCTAACAATCAGGGAATTGAGACCTTGAAGAGTGGATTGTTACGCAAACGACCGCGGCATGGCAGGGGTGATTTTGGTCCACTTCGGCTTTTCAGGCTGACGCCGAGCAAGCTCATGTTCTTCCACACAACCCGTCCGGTAAGAGCATCGTGCCTGCATGTGTGTGTGTGTGTGTGTGTGTGTGTGTGTGTGTGTGTGTGTGTGTGTGTGTGTGTGTGTGTGTGTGTGTGTGAGCGTATGCGTGTGTGCGTGTGTGCCAGCCAGTTCGGTTGGGGGGTACACTTATCGCAGATAGTTTCGGGTCTGTTGCCAACGGGCTCGACTGCTTGAAGGTGTAATGTTGTACCTACCACCTTTGTTGGTTTCAGGGTTCGCATACTTTCTATTTGAGGTATACATACCTGTTAACCATGAACTGCTTCTGGTTAGATTACTTCTTGTGTAGTAATGGTGCTAGTAGTGAAGCGTATAACTATCAGATCCACTCTGATTTAGCCACCCACACTAGTAGCAAGTATTACCTTCACTGGGGGCAGGGGTAACTGGAGTTGGATTCCGGGACGGATACCTTGATGCCATCAATCCTTTTTCTGCCCCTTGTCCTCACCCACTTACTGAGGTGTGGTGAGCCCGTAAGTGGGATCATTTCCAAGGCCACCCAGAGTCTTGGGGATTTCAGGGGGTGTCGGTCGTTGGGCGGATCAATAGCCAATTGAGTCATCTTTCCAAGATTCCTTTTGAGTCTCTCTCCCCTCTACCCGGTAGACTCATGTGACCAGTTTTGGCAGTGAGTAACAAGTACACGTGTGTGTGTGTGTACGTGTGTGTGTGTGTATGTGTGTGTGTGTGGCCAAAAAGTAGGGATTCACTGGCCAGAAAAAAGCCACTTCATAGCTGTGTGGTGTAGACCAGGCTGAATAGTGGCGGTCAATTCTTCAGCCTTGCAAGCTGTTGAATGGTGCAATCCCAGCACAAGCTGCTATGGCTTCTGCTGTAGCATCGCTATCATCGCCTCCGGCGATGGGCGTCCAATGGTATGTGTTTACGTGTATCTGTATGTATAGTTCTATAGTGTTACTGCGGGGGGGGGGGGGGGGGGGGAGAAACTCACCGCTGTGCTTTTACAACGCACTCTAAAATTACTCTTTCGGTCCAATGGCTCACAACGGCATTCTGCCTTGTTGTCGCAGGAAGGCGAAGCAGTATCAATGTCTTTAGCTGGCGTGAAGGAGGTTGAAGATTTACTCGGAGATGACACCGTATTCATTGTCCGCGGCGCCAACTATGAACTTCAGTTGAAGGCAGAACACAAGGCAGATCGCACATCGTGGATACTTGCCATATGTGAAGGTGTGTTGATGATCCTTGTACACGTGATTGCAAGCCGGATCGGGAACCGCTGACTTGCTGCTACGCTGTGATCTCTGTCCTACTCTTGCAGAACTGCTGTCGGTGAAAATGTGTTCCATCACTCGCTGGTTCTCACATAATAATTATGATGTTTGATATTAGAGCTCGGGTCGGCATTTCTGAACTATGATTTCAGTTCCAGTCGTTCCCTGGACGTTGAACTGGCATGGATAACGGTGAATAAAATGTCTACTGTATTGACCCGAGTGTAAGTCACATTTAACTTCAAAAGCAATGGAGATGGTGCGACTTACAATCGAGTGTGACTTCTTTGTTCTTACTTATGTTAATGTATTGAAACAGTTTGGCTCAGACGTGAAATGGGCTGCGACATATAATCGAGTTTGACTTATAATCGGGGAAACACGATATGTGTCTTGTGTGTTCTTATAGCTGTGAAGGAATGGGCCATCGATTTCTCACCGTCCGCTGAGTCGTCCGCCCTGGGGGAACCACAATCCGAGGACGAGCTGGCTCATCTGCCGGAGAGTGTCTCTAGCAGATCCCGTTGGGATGACGTCATGGCGGAGGCTATCACGGGCGAGATTGACCTGGATGATTACTGTGTGGTAACTCCGGCTGCCTCACTACCGCACTTGGCCGAGTGTGACTCTGATGAAGACGGCGAAGGCGTCGAAGACGTCATGAACAGTAGTCTTGACTCGAGAAGCCGGAGCAGGGGTTCACACTGCAGCTCCCTGGCCGACAGTTTTAGTGCGCCTAGTGCCCCGTCCGTTCCGGGTGTGCATGTCACGCCGTCGTCGACGCGGCCAGCTCCGGTTGCACTGTCGTCGTCGCCGCACGGGACCAGAGATGTATGCGCCTGCGGTGATGCGACGTGCCGCGGATGTGGCCTGCTCACACCCCCACCACCGGACTCGTACATCTCGTCGATAACGAACCTTTCGGCAGGCGATCGATTGTCCTATGCCAGTATGGATGAGGAGCGCATGAAGCGAAAAGACAACCAGCCATCGGTCATCAACGAGTTCAACCATCGAGCCGGCGGCTCCATGCGCATCACCGTCCGCAAGACCGTCCGTCGAAAGCCCAAATCCATACGACGCCTGCACAAGGGCAGTCAGAACAGCTCCACGTCTGAAGTCATCAGCAAGGTGATCAGCTTTCACGGAGCACGGGACGGCGATGATGTCGCCACCTACGAACCTCATCACCACCACGCCATCAGACGGAAGGTAAGTACTTCAAAGTAAGAAACATACACTGCCTGTTGAGCCAAAAGTAAAATCATAAGAATAGGGGATTGCAGTCTGCGCCTATGGACTTCACCACCACCACCACGCCATTAGAAGGAAGGTAAGTAAAAAACATACAGGCCGTTTACCCAACAGTAAAAATCATACTAGTAGGGGATTTGATATCCAGGTGATCTCAGAGTTTCTGAATGCGTAAACGACTAAAATGTTCACTTGCCTCTTCGATCCTGCAGACTCCCTAGGCCTAGATAAGCGTTTAGTCTTCCGGGAATTAAACCATGTGTTTCATTGCGTACACATACGTATCAACGTATGGGCTGTTCGCAACGAAGGTGAGCACGAGCTATGTCACACGGCAACAAAGAATGCGAAAGAATGTTGAGTTTTAGTAAGGCCGATATGTCCAATTGTCTTACTAGTCACGTCATCATCCAGTAACATTCGGCATTCCTTGTTGCCGTAGGACGTGGCTCATGCTCGTCTTCATAGCGCTTTCCTTCCCCCTCTTTGGACCTTTCTTAACCTGAGCCTTCCAAGTTGGAAGGTTGTCGTCTTGCGCCTCGTAGATGTGTTGGAGCTAGGTGTCAGGTCGTTGACTGTCTCAGTACTCCTTGTCAGTTTTGTGCCATGTTGCCGCAATAGCTGACTGTATGGGATCTGGTTATATTGCATGGTGGATAGTTATTCATAACTTGTAACATTTTTGTTCTTCCTTTTACGCAAGAGAGAGATTGGAAGCTGTGTCTCAACACAGCCTCCGATCTCTCTCTTGTGCCCTATATGAGTATTGAGCACTCTTCGGACAGTGGAGCACGCTACTTGATTCTGTTCTTTCTTTTATCCACTTCACAAGTCGTCATCTGTATTCTCTCTCTGACCTTGCTTCATATCAATGCTATTTGTTGTTGTTCTGATGTGCAGAGGAACAACACGGCTCATTCTGTGGACAGTAAGTATGTAACTGAGACCCTGCCACTGATCATTTCTGCACTGCATACTGGGGGGGGGGGGGGGGGTATAGAACTTCTTCTCGTCATTCAGCTTTGTTTGACTTGTGATGCTTTGCAGGACTGCTGTTTGCTTACACATTTGTTTTAGGTGCGAAACTCACGAACAGAGAATCAACACTGTTCATATGCCTGTAGGAATTTGAAAGAAGATAGTAAAAAAATGTTCTCTTGAAAAGTAGCTTTATACCTTCTTTCCTGGTCTTTTGCTCCATGCAGTTGCTGTGCAGAGTCTGTCACATGCCGACTCATCGATGATCAAGTATCCACGCGGGGGTAACTCTATTCCACATGAGAGGCTCTTCACGTTTGATGTCAAGAACAGAGTAAGTGACCGTCGCGTGCAAGGATAAAATGTAGTTTTCTGTCCAACCACTGGGTTTACCGATTGCTTTTAAACCCCCTCATGAAGGATTTTTGTTGGTCTGTGTGCATGTACTGATGTGCGTGTTTTTGTGATTATTATGTTTACGCGTGTGGGTGCATGTGTGTTTATGTGCATGTGTGTTTATGTTCATGTGTGTTTGTGTGTGTGTGTGTGTGTGTGTGTGTGTTTGTGTACGCATGTATGTGTGTGTGTGTGTGTGTACGCTTGTGCTTGTGTGCATGTGTTTTACGTCTGTGTGTGTGCAGCAAATCCTATGGAAAAGAGATCTGGTCGGCAATCTCAAATCAGGATACAGCGAAAAGAACGCAAGTAAGCTAGTGTTGCGTTTTGACTCGACCCCAGTCAATGGGTACCTGGTGACAATTCGGACATACATAGATTTGATAATGGCTGGTTGTTGCTTTCAGTGGTCCACGCAGCTACATTACGTAGCTGTGTGCCTGTATTACGGTTTGTTGTCCACTTAGCTCTATGCTCCTCTTTCATTTCAGTCAACCTGGACTTGGTTGTGGATGTTCGCTACGGGCAGAAAACGGAGAATTTCACCAAGTTTGCCTGGCCTGAAGTTCGCAAGATCTCTTTCTCACTGATGGTCATTGTCGAACGAGGTGAGACGGAGAACAAATCAGTACCCCATGAATTCACATAATCCATTCATATTGGTGAATTCGAATATTCCATCCATTTCATTGGTTAAAATGTGTGGGATGGAAAATTTTAATGGAAAAAATAGGGGATATGATTGTCAACCCTAGAGTCAGATGAAGCATTCTTGCTCCTCATTTTCCGCATAGCTGTAACAACATGTTACTGAGCTCTTTTAGAGATGTGCATACAAGTACACGCTGGGTTTTCTATCTTTTCTGTTCAGATCGCCACATCCTCATGGAGTCGCTTGATTTGATCCCAGACCGACCGGATGTCTTCAAGAGGTGGCAGCTAGTGGTAAGAGGCTTAAGCCCCCTCCCGTCCCCCTCCCCTCCTCCCGTCCCCCTCCCTCTCCGTCCCGTCCCCCTGCCCTCCCCTCCCCCGTGATTTTTAGGGGGTGAAATAATTATGCCCTTCACTAGGCCCTGGCGGATAATGCTCGAAAAGGTGGCAGATTCTGCTCGAAAAGCAGTGAAATTGGCGGAACCATACAAACCTTATGGCGTGCAGTTCCTCGAATTCTGCTCCATTTCTTTATCCACATACCAAACATGCATGAAACTTACCAAAAAAGTACCGAATTCTGCCAATTTTTCTGCCGGCATTATCCGCCAAGGCCTACCCTTCACTATGTTTCTGGTCGCTGAGTGGAATGCACTTATGCTTCACCCTTGCAATGTTCTTAGTTGATCATTACACACTCCTCGTGTGCAGTGATGGCAGAGTCTACTTTATACTATTTACGCAGCATCTCCGTGTGCGCCAATTGGCTTGCGAAAATAGGGTTGGAGAGGTGAAGGGTGAGGGCCGATCACGTCAGAACGGAAGAACACTACCAATGGCACCTGTGTGCTTAAATCTGTCGTGTGTGCATGCGTTTTCTTCTGCTGCCAGTTAAATCACTTCCTGCCCCGTGCCGTCAAGGGTATTTCCCAGGAGAGCATGAAGCGTGAGCAGGAGATTCGTGACGAGGATCCGGTTCTAAGGTACGTTGCCATTTCTACTGAAATAGCCATCTGGTAAGGTGAGAATAGCCATCTGTTAAGGTGCGAATAGCCATCTGGTAAGGTGAGAATAGCCATCTGTTAAGTGTAGGTCTACCCACTGTAGTTGTAGTTGGTCTCGAAATTGTCGGCCTCCCAGGGCTAAAACACATTTCAACCGCATTAAAATTTCAGCCTGTACTGCTGCTGATTGTATACACTGTCACATTGAACCTTGCAAAACAAAATTTCGGCCACAACAGATTTTCGACCAAAATGCCCATTCCAAAAATAGCTGAACATGAGTATGCGCCGAACATTTGTTGACTCACAGTACTGTTTAGGCGCTGTATGGGTGATGGACGTGTCTGTATATTCGCTGGAATTATGTGACCTACTAAACACACCGCTGTGTGCTAAGTTTTGTGTTCGTGTATTGTTGCTGGTATGTGTGTATACATGCTGCATTCAGATGGTTGTTCCGCGAGTGGGTGTATCTTAACCCAAACACATCGACGGGCACGATTCACGAGACGAAAGTATGGCCGTTCATGGTGCGACTGCTGCCATCCGCATCGCTGCTCTTCCTGAAGAACTGTGTCAGGGTAGGTTGCGCAGATATTATCACACATGTACAGTTTTGTATGGTTCTATTATGTCATGCAGTTCTCCCCCCCCCCCCCCCCTCTCTCTCTCTCTCTCTCTCTCTCTCTCTCTCTCTCTCTCTCTCTCTCTCTCTCTCTCTCTCTCTCTCTCTCTCTCTCTCTCTCGTGCGTAACTTCTTCTATTGCCAATGACAATGCAATACCCCTTTCACGAAAATGGGTATGGGTGATACCTCAGTTGTACTAGATGAGATCCAACGCCAAGTACGAAACTGGTACCCTGGACCATACTTGCCGTTCTTTTTGTTTGATCTTTGTACCAGACGACAAGACAAGTCCAGGCCTGCATGGGAGCGACGCACGAAGATTCGGTCAACGAGGACGGCTTTGTCGTTCTGTTCCACAACATGTGCTCGTTTGGCAGAGTAAGCATACGTCTAAGCCTAATAATTAACCCTATTTTAACCGACTGCTCAATCATCCCAACCTCAGCTGGACAGTTCCGCACTGGACCTAGAAACCTGTGTGCAGCAAAATATAATGCAATACTGTCTGTCGAAGGAATGGAGGGTCAGCCTCCTAGCCTAGACTGTTCTTATTTTCATGTATTACAGTCTATGCACATGGTGTTGGACTGCATGTGCCAATATATATTGAGAGTAGAGTTTAGGTTTTTCCTTGAAAGAACACCACGTCCGGCATGCCTGGGTTGACGACCAGTTGAGGAAAAATCCTGCCTATCATACAAATAGCTGAGTAACGAGATGATGGCTTTCATCATTACCAGCAAAGCTGTATATTGGGTCTCGCATGCTACACGCCTACACTGCAAACAAACTGTGTGCTATAGTAATTGTTGAAAGAAAACCTGCTGCAAGCTCACACCCAAGTCCGTGAGATGTTTCTGTTGCGAGCGTTACCTTAGGAAGGTGCCGCCGTTCTAAGCGTGGTACCCTGCTGACACTACCCTTGTGCTCTTTTGCTGCCCAGCTGAATGCCATCTACTTGACGTACGCGCAGAGCTTCAAGGGCGAAAATGGCGAAGTGATCGGCATGACTGCTCAGGAACTCGTCACATTCTCAGCTCAGAGCCAGGTAAGTAACAGTTTGGTTACCCATAGTTCCCTTGAACGCACAGCATATCTTCTCATATAAAGTGTAGGGATTTATTGCCGTCATGTTCTATGTCTGCCGGTAGCTATTGTGTTTCAGTTTTACGAGTAGAGCAGGAACATCTCCTGGGGTAGATTTGAAGTGGTTCCTGTTTACTTGACTCTGCAAACATGCACCTGATATAAACACTGTATTGCACTGACTGTTTCGTGACGGCATTGCCTGAACAACCTGATTCCTGCGCTTGCCATGAGCCAGTGAGCCGATGCCTCTGTAGCAGTCTGACCTTTTCCCTAAATCAGTGGTACAGTCCTGCCCTAGTGTAGTGGTGATGGCAGAGTTCATGTCATTCTGCTATACATATTCTTGTCCACGGGTTGTGTTTCTATGAGCGGTTTTGCAGTAGTGCTGCATCTTATTCGCACACCCAGACGTTTGCCTTCTGATTTCAGCCATTTACCCTATCGTACAATAGAACTCGCTCAGTTACAGCTACAAGCTCTGATTGGACTGGAACACTGGCTCAGCACAGATATGGTGCAGGCAGGAAGTGCCCTGCTCCATATTGAAAATGTTGAGGCAAGAAGTGTGCAAGAAGTGCACTCTCCTGTTCTCCACGGGGTTCCTCTTTTCAGGCTCCCATTGTGGTCCATACACGTACGTCTTGTGTGTGAAGGTCCCTTGCTGCCCGAGACCGTGTTTTGATGATGTTTCTCATGGCTGACTGACTGTACATGGCTCTGCAGGGTGAGGAACTGACTGAAGAAGAGTGCCTGGAGCTGATTCGCCGCCACGACAAACACTACACTGCCTTCAAGCTGTTCATGTGTGGCAGCGATCCGGCCACGTATCGCCTGAGTCGCAACACGTTGTCCTTTCCGGGTTTCCTAAGGTGGGTGGCTTGCCTGAGTGCTGTTTCAGTGAAATGCACCCCCCCCCCCCCCACACACACACAGCCTCCTCCCGGACACACATGCACACACGGGGACACACGTGCACACACGGAGACACATGTGCACACACACACACACACAGATCTGTCACCTTTCTTTTACAACCAGACTGGATGCATTAATAAGACGCAAAAGATCAGATGGGAAAATGTTGAATGTCCTCTACTGGACTTACTACGGCACCATAGCATGGTGATAGTATTGCTGGCCATGGTAGCTGATCCTACTTCAAGTTCTGCCGAATGCTTAACATGCCCGTGAAAAGTGTAAATGCTCTGCTTTTTTTCGGTGCTATGAACTGTGAACTTGCTTGATCCACTCTCCCACTCGATACCAATCCTTTCTTAGCTAGTACTTAAGGAGCATCAAAGGTAAATAGGCGGCACTTTTGAGCCCCCATCCTCCACCCCCCCCCCTCCCTATATGCCTTCCTTCCCGACCCCCATAACTTACTCCACTCTTCAATCTCATCGCAATACGATGATCTAACGAAAACACGAATTACGCGTGATTGTGCGCAACTGTTTGTGTTTTTGTGTCATGCAGTTTGCTACGCAGCAGCTATGGGCACATTCAAGACCAAAGCGAGTTGGTAGTCAATCAGGTAAGAAAAATATTTTTACGATAAAACTACAACGACGACGGTGAAGACGACGACAACAACAAGAACAACAACATTTTTTCTTCTTATAGGCCATAGGCCATCGTGAGAATAAAAAATCAAAACTACAACATTTACTTGTAGAACGCGCATCAAGAAAATTCGTAGCCCCTGCTCTTCTGTCGTTTTCCTCAAGTAGTACACTCTGAATGGAGTAGGCAGTTGTTAATGATAAGGCTGAGATAATTAACATGGGGTGCTGCTTGAATGCTAGCTCCGCTATCCGTGTATGCACCATGGCCGACAACATGTGTTCCTGGTTGTCGGTATCCCCAACATTGACAAAATTTAATGTGAACACTACCTTCCATTTCAAATACGTGCCCTAGCTACGCCATACCGATTATGAATGTTAATAACTCTGTATTGTTTGCACGTGCTATTTGCCTCCGCAGGACATGACAAAGCCACTGTCGAGTTACTTCATCAACTCGTCGCACAACACCTACCTGACCGGTGATCAGCTGAAAGGCAAGAGCAGCCCGGAGGCCTACATCCTTGCCCTGCAGCAGGGCTGTCGCTGTTTGGAGCTGGACTGCTGGGATGGACCAGGTAACTGTGTATGTGTGTGTGTGTGTGCGTACGTGCGTGTGTGCTCATGGTGTCCTTAGCTGTATTGACCCTGTCTACGAGGTGGCGATGATACCAATACTGTCAACTTCGGTTACAACGACTGCGGATATAACGACAATTCGCGAATAACGACAGAATTTCCATGCCCAGAGCAAAGTCCCATCCAACTGTAATACATATAATGAGACTTCGGGTATAACGACACTTCGCGAATAAGGACACTTTTCTGATGCCCCGCCGAGTGTCGTTATAAGCGAAGTTGACTGTATACAAATGGAAGCCTGGTCCTGTGAAAACTGCAATATCAAGTGGCTTCCATACTGGTATTGCGTTTTGTATGATTTTCTAAACCCTTTCCATGATAACAGGTGTGCTGCGGAAAAGTCCCAACTGAAAGGTTTGCAATAGAGTGGGTTCACACCTATCACATAACCATATGGGACAGGCATGCTGGCTCCAGCTCCAGCCAACCCATGCATCTACTGGCCGCGTGATTTCGGCCATGTTGGTTCCACTGTGCACATACCATGGTCACTTTGTGCACACATCTAGTCACTTGACAATGATGTGTAAGCAGCGTGTAGCGTGTAAAGGTAAATGTATGGCGTGCTATGATATTGCATATGCAGTAGCACTAAAAAAAAAAAAAAAAAAAAAAAAAAAAAAAAAAAAAAAAAACTCATGAAGACGTACCCCCGATTGGCAGCAAGAAAGTGTGCTGTGTATCCGAGGTACATGTACTTCTTATCCCAAACTACTTCAGTATGGAACTATGGATAGACACACCTGTGCTCCGGACAATTTCCATACTAAGCAAAAATACAAAGCAGGTTTTAAGTCTATTCCCCGTTCTATTATAATTTTTGCTTGATGATCGCGCAAGCGTGAAACTCTGAGTTGCAATAAAATTCTGTTCCACCTTACTTCTAAGCAGGAATACATGTATGTATTATCCGTGTACGTATTTCTGATTATGTGAGCTCCACTGTACGGTGTGTGTCCTTACTGCCAGACGGTGATCCTATCATCTACCATGGCCACACGTTCACAACACGAATCCGTTTCTTGGACGTTGTTAAGACGATAAAGGCAAGTGATCACATGCGTTTTGCATTGTTCTTCATTAAAAAAATGCGACTTCAACTTGACAAGCAATTTTAACCACCTGCTGAAGTAAAATATAATTTGTTGTGTTTTGTGTTAAGATTCAGGGTAAATGTTTCCGAGTTTGAGTGTCCTGGTATATAGGTAGAGATCGGCTATAGGGTTGGCGGTTATAGTGCTATCAGCTTCAAAATCAAAGCAAAAGTATCTTTTCCACTCTAACTAAACCGGTTAAAACAATAGGAGGACAGAGGAAGTGTTTTTACTCAGAGTTAGTGCGTGAAACTCTGAGTAAAAACACTTCCTCTGTCCTCCTATTGTTTGAACCAGCTCTACCACTCGGAATTGAGCACTCTCTTGGACAGCCTGGAACCTCTCTGTTTTAACTAAACCGGTTATAAGAGTAATCGGTTATAGAAATATGATCGCCTATTGTGATCAAATTCTCACTTCAAAACCACTCAATTGCATACATTATGGATCGTTTATAGTAATTGATGGTACCCACTGGAAGCTTTGGGAAACTGAGATTGTGTGTATGCTGTGTACTACCAGCATTGTGGTCATAGGGTAGATACAGGTTTTTTTTTTTTTGTACTTTACAAGTCTCGGTATGGTATTTACATGTATGATGCACGTCTATTTCTGTATGTCATAATGACAAAGTCGTAAAGTTATCACTCACATACCTTACTTTGAAGTCACAGTACTACCCTGTCCAATCGCATGTAGTGTTATTCGTCTCAGTGTAGTGATCAAATCACACTTCTTCAAACACCAACGCTATAACAGATCTCTACCCGTACTAAGATCAACGATGGGTGGAGTCATGATAAGTGAAACCCCTAATTGCTGGGGGAAACTTCTTTTTATCCAAACATGCGCCCACAACCCATTATGCTTGTCAAAATGCTTGCATTGTCACACAGAGTTGAGATATGCACTGTAGACACAGATTGTGCACACTCCGATCCATTATCATTGTGAAGGTATCACTGATGTCGTCAGGATGACGAGTGACGACTACACTATACACATCATAATACAGCATCCCTGGTGTGATTTCAGCATGCTGGTCACAATCAATAGTTTTCAGGTTTTCCTTTGCACCTCCTTACTTTTAAAGCCACACTATCTCTGCATATGGCGACTATTTCCAACTTATGCTCTTTCGCCTCCTCCTCGTTCTTGCAGGAATATGCTTTCCGCGCCTCCGAGTATCCGGTAATCCTGTCACTGGAGAATCATTGCAGTGAACCACAGCAGGTGAGGATTCTTTTAATGTTTCTACCTATCAGTCACATGAATATGTTACTTCAGGGTCATGTGATATGTGCACTAAGCAAAGTGGAGATGCATCACTTGTACAGAGTCAACATCTTTCTCGCTGTGTTTGGAATCTATACCCGTTCATCTTTCAAAACACTCTCCAAACGGTCTCTGAACTACACCAATCACTAAAAGAAAAAAGAGATAATCGTTCGAATGTTCGGGCAGGACCTATCTTCAGGATCTTCCGACCGGGTGGAGAGTGCTGTGAAGATGTATGGGTATAGTGGATGGTGGAGTCATTGCACTTTGAGAAGTGTGTTGAAACTTTTGAATCTGTTCAAACTGCTCAGAAACGCATGGCGGAGATCTTCCAGAATGTTCTTGGCGAGATGCTGGCTACGGACGTCTCTTTGGTCGATGAAGAACAGTGTCGGCTGCCTTCACCGGAGCAGCTGAAGCGGAAGATCATTCTGAAAGGCAAGAGTGAAAAGGTAAAGGCGGCCGTGATGAGAAAGTCGGTACAGCCATCAAACCTATCTTACTGTAGTCATGTCGGTAAGACAGAGATTTGATGTGCAGTGAGCGGGGAGGCAGGGTGGTGGATATGGTTGAAATTGGGTGATCTATGACATGCACATATTGTGCAGAGGTTAGCATGTGAGACCATCAGAAGACCAAACTCTGCCTTTAACTTTTAAGGGTTATGATCTCAACCTGCTGATGTTTCCTTCTCCTCTAACATTGCTTTTATGATACAAATACATACCACAAAATATGCATCGGCAGTTCTGAACAAGCACCGATGCCCATACATGCTGTTGCAGTGAGTACCTGTGAGGCTCCTGACTATAATCGAGTGGGGTTTAGGCACAGTCATGGGGGGGGGGGGGGGCTCCCCCTAGTCTTTTTCAAATTATGTATCATTGTATCGTTTTCCGTGTCTCTTCCTCTCGTTTCTTCTCCCCCCCCCCCCCCCCCCCCACTCTCTCTCTCTCTCTCTCTCTCTTCTCTCTTCTCCCTCCCCTCTCCTTCCCTCTAATTGTACACTGTCAGGCAAAAGCAGCTTCAGCTGCAAGCAAACCCAGCCTGCTGACAAGGTCACTGACTTCATTGGCGTTCACCATGTCAATTGAGCGAAACAGTTTCAGCCAATCACCAGCTCGAGGAGCCTCGCCAGCAACTGCCTCAAACACGGACAGTGACGGAGACCAGATGGACGGACTCACTAAGGCTGAACGACGAAAAATGATGAAGACGGAAGCCTCATTGGAGGTGAGTAAGGAGGCCACCAGCCACCTACTGTAGATACACATGTGTTGTTTGCCATGTACTTATCGGCCATGTTATCCAGGCTTCAGTACCGTCCGGCGTTTCAAATACATGTACGATCACGTGCATGTATAAGCATTAACCAAAATAAGCTGTGCTTGAACTACAGACATTCTTTGTGTGATAGTGATTGACTTAGAGTCATAATTTAAGCACTCTCTAGCTTGTTGTATGCCGGCAATGTACTCGGCTTAGTTGGCGGCTGGATAAGTGAGATTGTTTAATCTGTGCGTACACATGTGGTGTAAAGGCTAAGTTCATGTGACAACCCGCGGATCTTCGACCAGGACACAGCATAAGTGATAGAGAAATGCCAGCATCATGGGTACAGTGGCCTGAAGAACTCCACACTAACCCACAAGACACATTTCAATCTGATTTGAACAATTAAGGGTCCATGGATCGCTATGGGCTAAATTTTTTAGTTGAATATGGCTGCCTGTACTATCGCTACCATTACCCACTATCCAGACTCGAACTCGCTACATCCAGGCAATCGAGAAGGCCGCAGCGCGTGCGTCTGACACACCGGACTTGACCAACGCAACAGGCACTGTGTGTAAGCAGCCCGACCAAGCGGAGAGGTGGGTGCAGAGTGGAACGGCGGCTGAAGAGAAGGAGGTGAGTATGGTGTACACTACAACTCCCCTAATCCGGCCAGGTTGGGACCGGGAACTGCCCGTACCCCCTTATCCGGGCAGATTGGGATCGTACGCCTTATCCGGGCAGGTTGGGACCGGAGACTGTCCGTACTTCCCATATCCGGGCAGGTTGGGACCGGAGACTGCCCGTACCCCTTATCCGGGCAGGTTGGGACCGGAGACTGCCCGTACTGCCATATCGGGGCAGGTTGGGACCGGAGACTGCCCGTACTCCCATATCCGGGCAGGTTGGGACCGGAGACTGCCCGTACTGCCATATCCGGGCAGGTTGGGACCGGACACTGCCCGTACTCCCATATCGGGGCAGGTTGGGACCGGACACTGCCCGTACTGCCCATATCCGGGCAGGTTAGGACCGGGAAATACCTATACATGTACTCCCCATATCCAGGCAGGTTGGGACCGGAAACTGCCCATAACTAGGAATCACCCATAAAATAATCAGAACATGCATGTTCACCGCATACAAGTAAACATTTGTTTATGCCAATCTATAGTTTTTTGGGCTGTGTTCTGTTGAAAAGCCAATTTTGTAACTCTCGTGCATTTCCTCCTGTCTTGGCTTGGTGTTATCAAGTATTTGGAAAATGGCCTATCCTTTGTTTTCACTCGTGTATAGTACGGAAATGCTCGAGTATTATTCCAATTGGGTGTTTTAAGTGAGGTATATGGCTGGTTGCTTTCTGATGCTGACTAAAGTTGCCACTTCACTGTTCCATGGTGTTCAGATTGAGCAAGAGGAGCTAAGTCATCTGGTCGTGTTCTGCAAAGCGGAGCACTTTCCCGGCTGGAAGGGAACGAAGAATCACTCCTGCTGTCAGATGTATAGCTTCAACGAGGGTGACGCCATCAGACGGGGCAAAACAAATTACAGAGGTAGGCAGTATTCTCATGTGCTCCTCTTCACAATGATTGGGTTTTTGGGTTTTTTTTTTGTTCCCGTGACAATGTTTGGCCTCAATTTGAGATGCTACAATGTGAGGCGAGATATCAAGGGTTCTATGGTGTAATGGTTAGCACTCTGGACTTTGAATCCAGCGATCCGAGTTCAAATCTCGGTAGAACCTTTTTTGTTGCTTAACCATTGACAGATGTCCCTCCCTTGAGGTTGGTTCTAAAGCACGCGTAGTTATTGCCCGGGTCAGTCGGTATCTGAAATCAGATTTCTTTTCTTTTGTGACGACTTGCTCTGTAAATGACTCTATCCCGACATACGCATTTGTGTTTTTAAAGTGGCGGACGCGCAGCACAGCGCTGCACTTGCACTAGCGGCTCACGCTGCATACATGTACTTAGCGCACATTAGATTAACCACCATGACATCGCAATTGTGCACTCATAACCATGTATAAACAATTACAATGAAACAATTCCAGAACGTTATCTTTTCTTTTTTTTACGTTCTGGAATTGTTTCATTTTAATTGTTTATACGTGGTTATGAGTGCACAATTGATATTTTTCATTGCTATTTTACGACTGTTGTCTCCTCGTCGGTTATTTAAACACCATGACATCATTCACATCACCTCTCTAAGCAAGAGTGCTTAACCCGAAGAGTGTGCAACTGCCTGCACAACCTCGATTCAGTGCTGCGACGGCAGAGCTGCACACCACCAGGCAACCAGTGCAAAGTGATCACACAAGAGAGTTGAACCCAAAGCAGGGAAGTTGCGTAAAACCCTGTAACTAATATCTATCATGCACAAGGTGCAAACAGTGTGTACGAGTTTGTCACGTCATGTGAAGTTCTGCTGTCGCAGACCCCATAGCTGAAGTTGCCACACTTGGGTGTTATGTACTCTTGCTATAACCCTTTTTTCGATTTTGTTCTAAAAAGCTTTCCTCTGTATATTGTATACATGTACTGGGTACACAGTACCCACAGGCAACTGGGTCAGCTGCAGTCTTCTCACTTCTATTTCTGTTCCTATCTTTTTGAAGTTTTTAGAGAATATTTTTGGTCTCGGTTGAGTGTGCAGGGTTCTATGGTGTAATGGTTAGCACTCTGGACTCTGAATCCAGCGATCCGAGTTCAAATCTCGGTAGAACCTGATTTTTTTCCTTTTCTTTCGGCCATAGAACATTCCACATGGTGCTTGATGTTTTTGGGCAATGTGTGCGTGCCTGGGTGACTTGATGCGTCTGTAGTGGTGTTCATAACAATTTTACGTTGCTAATCGAATGGACAGCCACCCACAAAGTTAGAACGACTATGAAAAAGGGAGAGCAGAGAAAAGGAAAGATACTAAGCTTGGAAAATGTGGTGAGAAAATACCCGTGCACAATGGCTAGGTAGTAAATGCAAGGTGAGGAACATTGCGGAGACAAGTCTGCACTGTTACATATAGATTGACATCATGTCGCGTGATCTCTATAGATGAGTAGTTACACAAAAATGGCACAAACGAGGTTTGAAGAGTTTGTCGCAACTCAGTGCTTGTTGCACAAGGCAATCATGGGGCGACTTATGACACGTTCAGTGGGACTTGGCCAGTATATAAACCATACAGTTGTTTGGTGAGGGCTGGTAGTTATTGATTCGGCACAGAAAATTGCCATGACGTTATTGTGTCAAGCCCTCTCTGCTAGCTTAAGGGCACCTCTTTGTAGACTGCTACTTACACTCTGGGTGCCAGAACCCTAGGATGCTGGTCAATATCCTGCAATCTACTCGCTGATGTTTGTGTAATGCACTGCAGACTTCATTGACTGCACATCGCGGCAGCTCATTCGCATCTACCCCGCGGGGACGCGCGTATCATCATCCAACTACGACCCACAGATGATGTGGAATTGCGGTGCACAGCTGGTTGCGTTGAATTACCAAACTCCAGGTGAGTGAAATTTAATGTTACTTGTGTCTGCTTGGCTCGCACCTGATGCCTGATCTTGGGGTGGTGGCGTCTCATGGAAGAGGAAGGGCGGTTCTTGACTCTCCCTGTACGCGAACCCGTGCTTTTTTTTTTTTGTCTCTGCTCCCTCCTGCTTCATTTCCCTTGACTATTCATTGATAGAATTGTGTGTGAGTTAACCATACATCCTTGCAACACTCTACAAGCGGTCTCTAAGTTACACCACCGGCTGAAAAATGAACTCATTCATTCATTCATTGGTGTAGCATAGAGACGACTTGGGGAGCCTGTGTGGATTCACGGGAAGCGTGAGTTTTGGAAGTCTGGGGGAAATGTTGAACTGTCGCTGCTTGGACGACGACTACACCATAGCTTAGTGGTAGAGAATCGCTGGTCTTTTCTGCTTCCGTTCAGAACTAATGTTCCTCCCTGGCTCAGCACATACCTCATAGTCCAAGCAGATGGATGCCATAGACGACCAGCAATTTAGATAGGAGAGGGATTTGATGACCGGTGGCTCTAGTCCGCCGTGGATATCGTACGCCAGGGTCATTCTGTGGTGCGTGTGTGTGTGTGTGTGTGTGTGTGTGTGTGTGTGTGTGTGTGTGTGTGTGTGTGTGTGTGTGTGTGTGTGTGTGTGTGTGTGTGTGTGTGTGTGTGTGTGTGTGTGTGTGTGTGTGTGTGTGTGTGTGTGTGTGTGTGTGTGTGTGTGTGTGTGTGTGTGTGTGTGTGTGTGTGTGTGTGTGTGTGTGTGTGTGTGTGTGTGTGTGTGTGTGTGTGTGTGTGTGTGTGTGTGTGTGTGTGTGTGTGTGTGTGTGTGTGTGTGTGTGTGTGTGTGTGTGTGTGTGTGTGTGTGTGTGTGTGTGTGTGTGTGTGTGTGTGTGTGTGTGTGTGTGTGTGTGTGTGTGTGTGTGTGTGTGTGTGTGTGTGTGTGTGTGTGTGTGTGTGTGTGTGTGTGTGTGTGTGTGTGTGTGTGTGTGTGTGTGTGTGTGTGTGTGTGTGTGTGTGTGTGTGTGTGTGTGTGTGTGTGTGTGTGTGTGTGTGTGTGTGTGTGTGTGTGTGTGTGTGTGTGTGTGTGTGTGTGTGTGTGTGTGTGTGTGTGTGTGTGTGTGTGTGTGTGTGTGTGTGTGTGTGAGTGAGTGTATGTTTGCATGTGGTTGGGTGCTTGTTTGTGTGTGAAGATATCCCTATCATGCTCAACCATGCCAAGTTCCGTGCCAACGGTGGCTGTGGATATGTCCTGAAACCAGCTTGTCTCAGAGAACCAGAGTCAGGTAAGCACAGCTAGTCGAAAAAAAGTCGCTAGTACAGAGCATGGAAACGGAAAGTTGAGTCGTAGGTTGACTGGCACGGTGTGTGATCCAAAATTACGCAACAGAATAGTGTTCATCCGACAGACACTGTCCAGTGCAGGGGCTGGAAGTGTCGTCAGACACTAGTGTACGATCAATGTTATACGTCTTCAGTTAGAAAGAATGGTCCTACGGATATGAACCACCAATATAGCTGGATCTTTAAGTACAATACCCGATTTGAATGACACAAGTTATGCTTATGCCCTGGCCTGATTGAGAATTGGACCACGGCGCATGTGAATACCAAAGGCATTGTAGACAGATAGCAACTACTAGATGTACACTAGAAGCCTTACACCCCATGGACTGATAATGTCCTTCTGTACTTGAATCTCGTACTACTTACATGTACCGTCTTACTAAGTCTTAGACATGTTTCACTGTAGTTCCCGGGCTAAAGTTACTGTCTGATGTGTCCAGCCATTGAAACTTTTCCTTGTGCCTGCGATGGTCCCGATGACTATTGCTATCACTGTTGCGTGTTCCTGTGCTAATGTTTGTGTGCAGAGGATAACCGGTATCGGCAGTACAACCCATTCGACATGTCCTTACAGTTACACAGTGTCAATCACATGTTCCTGGAGATCAAGGTCAGAAAAGGGATGGATCTTCTATCAGGATATGCACAGAATTGTATAACTGTTTGAATACTCTACATGCACCTGACTTAAAATGGCCTGTGACCGAACTTTGCTCAATTCCCTCGCCAATGTGCGCTATCATGGATTGTGATTTGTATTAGTCTGCTCATATTTTTACTCATTCTTCTGTGTATCATTGCAAACTGCAATGAATCATGACCTAAAGGCCTGATCAATCATTCTCTGTACTGTGGTTCTGTACGTCTCTCTCTCTCTCTCTCTCTCTCTCTCTCTCTCTCTCTCTCTCTCTCTCTCTCTCTCTCTCTCTCTCTCTCTCTCTCTCTCTCTCTCTCTCTCTCTCTCTCTCTCTCTCTCTCTCTCTCTCTCTCTCTCTCTCTCTCTCTCTATCTACCTATCTCTCTCTCTCCTCTCTCTCTCTCTCTCTCTCTCTCTCTCTCTCTCTCTCTCTCTCTCTCTCTCTCTCTCTCTCTTCATGGCTAGGTGATGAGCGGGCAATGTCTGTTCAATCCGCAAGGCAGCTCCGTTCCAACGGTGGAGGTGGATGTCGTCATCAGTGGAATACAGTCCGACAGCGCAAGTGTGACATTTGGTGTTGCGGTAAGTGCTATTCGAATATTTGTGTTAATCAGTCTGAAGTAGCCAGCCCATGGTTGGTTAGAAGGCATCGTTTCCTGTAGGATTGATGAAATGGAATGAGGGATACCGAATACAATATTCTGTACTCAATCCATTAGTACACTGTTATCATAACCTGTAATCTATCTGTTTTGAATCTCAGTAAAGAAAATTGCTACAGGTATGGAGAATGAAGTTGAAGACACCACTGCAGCTGTACTTATGGTTGATTAATAATGGTGGTAAAGACACACCTGGCAATATGGCGGTATATACACGCCTGCCCACACACGCTCTCTAGGCTGCAAAGTTCTGGCACGGAGCTCTCCTTCTCACCACCACCAGTACCATCAGTTCGCGCCTGGCGCCCTAGTCGATTCAAGACTGGCGCTATCCGACGTAGCAGGCTGGTACATTAGGTAGCACATGTCACATGGAAGAGGTATGGAGAAATGGAAATAAAGTGTTGCTGCTGCTGCTGCTGCTGCTGCTGCTGCTGCTCGGAGTATCAAACATCAGCAGACAGAACTGACAGCACTGTTAGGGTGATATAGGCTGCAACAAGCATGGGTACCTTAGTGCACGAGTGCATGATATGTACCAACAGTGTCATATACAGCCAGACCTCGCTTATCCGGTCCTCTTTTGTCCGAATCCTTCGCCATCCGGAAGAAAATCGTTGGTTACCGATTTACAGCACATGGCATGCCTACATACAGTATGTGTGTTTGATTATCCGGTTCTCTCGCCTGTCCGGATATTTTGGTGCAAAACGGATGTGTGCGGCTAAGCGAGGTCTGCCTGTACACATGCGAGAGCTGGGCGGTGTGACCTAGGATGACAGACACCAACAGCACTGAGGGACATACTACCACCTTGTCTGCAAGTTTTAGAGGGGCGAGATGAAGTGAAAGTGGTGAGAGGAGAGGAGAAAGATGTGGGTACGGCCAGCGCTAAAAGCAACAAAAAACCCACATCAGCGCATCGCCTGGAGGGTCACTACGAAGACAGCAGCAGTGCCCAAGTAAATGACCTGTGTATAGATGTAGATGGGACTCGAGAAAAAAAGAATTTAATATCGAGAAAAAAGAAATGTCCTCCCCGGCCGGGAATCGAACCCGGGTCTTCCGCGTGACAGGCGGAGATACTTACCACTATACTACCGAGGATTGACTGAAAGTGTGGATTGAAACAGTTGCATTGATACATGCCATGACAATCGTGTTGGACTCCTTGACGCAAGTCTGGTGATGGTCTAGTTAGCGCAATCCGTAAACATGCAATTGATAGTACCAAGAGTACATAACCCCCAAGAGTGTGCAACTCCAGCTATGGGGTCTGCGACGGCAGAACTTCACATCACGTGATGAACCCGTACACATTCACGTACACGTACACATGATTTGCACTCTGTGCATGATTGACACGGGGTTGTACGAAACCCAGCTTTGGGTACAGCTCTCTTGTGTTCACTTTGCACTGTTTGCCAATGTAACCTTTTGAACCATGTCACGTGATGTGAAGTTCTGCCGTCGCAACACTGCATAGAGGTTGTGCAGGCAGTTGCACACTCTTGGGGTTATGTACTCTTGATAGTATGTTGTAAGCTAGGCTAGTTTTTAGTTTTAGTTGGAATGAAAGCGCATAACGGGACGGGGGGGGGGGGGGGGCAAGTGGTGTGTGTGTGTGTGTTTGTGTGCACGTGTGTGGTGGCATGGGGAAGTCCCCACTACTGTTCTTAGAGATATGGTCTGAAAGCTAGTAAGACGGTGCATGCGTACGTGTCATGTGGTGCTCTCCATATGTGTGTGTGTGTGTGTGTTTGTTTGTCTTTCCATGTGTATGCATGATTGGGTGCAGGTGTGTATGTGTGTGTGCGTGCGCGCGTGCATGCGTGCATGCATGCATGTGTGTGTGTGTGTGTGTGTGTGTGTGTGTGTGTGCACGTGGGTTCGAAGGGGGAACCCCCACTGATGTCCTGTTCTCCTACATTGTCCCCAAGCTGGTGACATACACTAATTCTGTGCTCTCCCTATACCATCCTGTACCCTGTACAGCTCGGTAGCAATACACTGTCACCGGAGTTCACTCCACTCACTGCAGCACCTCCTTTGAGATTGGTCATGCCGGAGATGGTACGTTGTACAGTGTTCGCTTCGCAAGTGAATCAACTATGTACATACACATGAGCATGCATGCAGCATCACGAACGGGCGTACACAAACGCACACAGAAACACGCAAACATACGGAAACATGGGGCCACACTATAGCAATGTTAGTTGCATGTTTTAAGCCTTTGGCATGGGGTTGGTGGATCTGATCTATCCTCCCCCCCCCCCCCCCCCGTCGTTCAGGAGCCGCATCTGACGCCTGATCATGGGGTGGTGGCATCCCACGGAAGCGAAAAGGTGGTTCTTGACCCCGCCACGTGCGCGAACCCGTGCATTCTTTTAGCCTAATAATGCTGTTGTGTTTCCTGAATGACGATCTCAGTTTGGCTGTGTACTGCTTTGATGCTTGATGTGCTGTCTGCCGTGTTTCCTTCCAGTGCACCGTGATGTTCCTTGTCTACCACATACGCGGAAGTCGAGTGCTGTACGCGCAGAACGGCTATCCCGTGACGAGTCTCAAGCACGGTGAGATAAAGAGAGAGAGAGAGTGTGTGTGTGTGTGTGTGTGTGTGTGCACGTGCGTATGTGTGTGCCCGCGTGCCTACTTGTGTGTCCCTGCATGCGTGGCTCCCCTATCCCGGGTAAACTCATATGACCAGTTTCTGGCGGTGTATAAGCGCAAGTACGATAGGTCATATGCAATGGATGTTTTAACTTCAGTTACCCTAACTCCATCTACAGGTACGAGTATCAGTTCGCTCAGGGTTCTAGCCAAAGGAGGGGGGGGGGGGGGGCGCAGCGCCCCCCTACTCTGTTTGCGCGCCCCCCTGTGAAAAATTGCCGCCACCCTACTCATTTTCCGATTTTCGTGTTTTTCATGCATAGATGGTTCATAAAGGCACATTTGTCTTGGGGTGAAGTCAGGGATTCGCCCCATACGTTGCACTTGGTGTGGCAAGACGATATTGGAAAGTGGAAAAATGGGATATAGGGTAACTGTTTCCCATGCCCACCCCCCTACTATTTTGACCTGGCTAGAACCCTTGTTCGCTTAGTTATCAGAAATGGCTGTGGGTCGTGTAACGTAAAAGAGCCTTTTTGTATTATTTGCTAAATGTAGGAACTATGGACTTCAGTTTACAAATGACTGTCAATTGACTAATATGTAGGCACGCGCAGAGGCTGTTTTTTGAATGCTTCAATGATGACACGTTCAGTGAGAACGTGCCTTTCTCCGTAATGTGAGTGGACATTGTGCTGGAAATAATCTTAATGACATGGATACTAGTTTTCAGACCATGTTACTTATCTGATCCGGTCATGAAGGGGTTCGGCCCAGATGGGGTCGGAGAATCAAAGCTGTATTATGCTGTTTGCACTACCTTGATGAGCGGTTCTACTACTACTGTATTAGCATTTCCGCGTTGAAGTGGAACAGCAGGATGCTGAGTCCACAGCTGCGCGTACGCTGAATGGCTTGGATGAGAGGAGAGAGGAGAGAAAGCAGCAAGGCACGATAACAATAAGAGAAACAACCTACATGTACATGTGCTGTTCTATGCAGTAGAGTTGACTATACCTGTTCTCCCCGTGTTTCTCTTCTTTGTCCCTCGCTTCCTCAGGAATACGATACGTACCAATGCTCTCGCCATCTTGCCAGCCACTCCCGCACAGCGGTCTCTTCGTGAAAGTGGAGGACGTGGCCATGACTCTCGGCAAGAAGCTGCAGCAGGAGCGCCTGTCCCTGGGTGGTAGTAGTGAGGGCACCTCTCAGCCTTCGTCTCTGCAAATGCAATCGCTCGGCTCACTCCAGGGCCAAGGCCGTAACTCGCTGACATCGAACTCGCTACTGTCGCACTCGCCGCAGACATCGCAGAAATCCGTCCCGATCGGAATCCCAGAAGAGGACGAGGATGCTGCCACGTCTATGCAGACAGCAAAGGCAACAGCAGCGGATGACATGAGTCCTGCACGTGATCGAAGTGCGAAGAAGTGCATGTCCGCTCCGGGTAGGCCTACCACATCCTCGGTGCGAAGCACTCGTACGGAGACATCCGATATCGATGTGATGGAGGCGCTCCCCCCGTGGGCAGGCACGCTGCAGCGCTCGGCTGATAGCGCAGCTGATGTCGGAGAGTATGCAGATGACAGCACGGATGGTCCTGAGAATGCTACGGCATCTGCTGCTTTTTCCTCAGCTGCTGGTGGTGATGTTGCTGGTCGGGCTGAAGTCAAAGAAGAATCGAAGCAGCAACGTAGCGGTGGTGCGCCGAAAAGGCCCAGTACAAAGTCCCTCAAGTCACTCCCGCGGCAGAAGTCAATGGAGTACGATACACCGCAATGCGCCTTGCTTCATGACCTTTCCGAGTCACCGAGCATCGAGACGAACTGCTCGGACACTGCTGAACAGTGCCGCGCACCACCTCCCGACATACTTATCGATGGGCCGTCGACGCTTGTCTAAGTATACACCGAAGGATGATGAACATTGCTCAAATGTCCGCAGGGGCTTTTTCTGTTGAACACGCTTTTAGGAGTAATGCTGCCATCATACATAGCATGGTACATTTGATATCATGATGATTTTTTTCTAGAAATTAGAACAGTGTAAAAATTGCACAACGGACAAAATCGATAATAATAATAATTATTACAAGTATAGTTACAGGCGCAAAGAATCTACTGGACATGAGCGTTAGGGAGTTAGGTTCGGTTAGAAGTCGGAGTTTAGTACAATTATAGTAAATACTGTTGATGTAAAACCCAAGAAGCGTGGGTTCATTTGCGCCTTTTCCCCATTACTGTTGAAGAACCGGATCTATAGTCTTGCAAGTAGGCTGGCTACTCGTAACTGGTACGTTGAGTTTTAAGAGGCACATACGCTGCTATCAGCAACTAAACTTACTTCAGTACAGGTATCCCTTTAACTTAGTGTTTCAATTTGTTCACAATTATTACTCATCAGTTGGAACTATAGGACTTGAGAGAACGGGTAATGATCAAACGTTCTAGCTCTGGTTCACCAGAACTGCAAAAGCATGGCCCTCTCCAACTAATTTACTTACAATGAGTAATACGAGTTAGATTTTCATCATGCGCCATTCATCTTGGTTTAATTTTGACCATCTGCATTTTGGGGGGGGGGGGAAGCAGTTGCATGCAAATGCACTCCTCGTCTCCTGGACCTTCCATTTCTACTCAATTTTAAAAGTAACGCATCAACGGGATTACTTCAGTTGGCTATTTATTTTTTTCTGTTACAAGTCCAGCACCTCTCATTCTGTGGTATCAAAAACATGCAAGCTACTTCAGTTGAGTCACATTTTTTCATTTATCTATAAAACTTAAAGTTGCTTCTGCATCAAATTTCTTTTCTTGGTTTTTCGTGTCCGGCTGTGGGGTTACACGTGAAACTTGCTATGGAAGTCTGCGAAGTGCGCCGTATATCCCACTCATGGTGTCGTGTATTTGCTTTTCACATTGTTCCTCACCCAGACGAATTAGAAGCGTGTTTTGAGGGTTTTCAACCTATTCTACCTATCCCGGCATGAGGGACACTGAATCACACTAATGCCTGTAGCTCAGGAGTTGTTTGTCGCGCAGGAAACGGAGAGTCTTTGTAAGTGTGTACGGCTGGTGGTGGTTTGGCCTGAAGGAATGCTCTTCAGGCGCAATCTTCCTCAGCCTACTCAAGCTCAACTGAAAAGTCCGAGCTCCAGTGTGGGGAGGCGTCAACTTCCTTGGAAAAGTACTTCATATCTGAACCTCAGTGTAAGCCAACTGCTCAAGATCAAGGGACCTTACAAGTGCGGCCTCCGTGTACAGGTGTTTGACTGCTTGCCTTAACCAGGGTCATTCGACTGGGAATACAGTGAGACCTGTCTAAGACGACCACTCAAGGGACCTTCAAAACGTGGTCTCTGTTACCAGGTGATCGCCTTATCCAGGGTTAATTGACTGGAAATAGCATCCCTTGGGCCTGGTTCCAGTGGTCGTCTAGGACAGGTGGTCGCCTTATCCGAGTGGTCGCCTTGACAGGTATTACTGTACATCCCTCCAGGCTAGTCCAGGTTGTAGTGGTTCTCTAGGACGGGAGGTCACCTTGGCAGGCTTTCATCGCTGAGGTACATGTACCGTAAAATACCGCCAGAGCGCCCCGTCTCGCGAGAGCGCCCCACCTTGATTTTACAGCCAGAGAAAGGCAAATCGTATGGCAGAGTGCAACGAAGTGTGTACGGTGCGAGAATAAGGTCACACTTCGCAGGCTTTTGTGTAGAGCTTGTGAGCGCTTGAAGGTACGGATTGACTGCAAAACGTGCAATATGTGTACAAGGTTCATGTCGTATGACCTACAGACAGCAGATCACCTCCACAAAACGACCACGAAATTCGAAAGGATGAGATGGTGGGGCGCTCTGGCGGTACTTTACGGTACATGTAATAATAATTATTATTCACTGGTTTGAGGGAACAAAGTGACTCTCATCACCAGAACTCGAACCAGGGACCTTCGGTGGAGGCCAGGGATGAGCTATGCCTATGGTGTGCCATACACTAGTACATGTAATTCATTAAGTGGGAAATGCCTTACAGCACTTTGACGTATATTTAGCATCACAGAAAGGAGGTGCTTTGAACATGCCAGCACAAAATGCAAGTGGACATACAGTGCGTATCGGTTATAGCGTGGTCGTGTAAAAGAATATACTGCCTACAAGAATGAACTCTCATGTTTTCATAATCATAACATGGATTTCAAGTGCACATTTATTCTTACAAGCAATTTTATCCCACAGTGGAATATATCGGTCCTAAGAATGGACTTTTGTAGCGAAACATGCCAGATTAGTACAAAGTGTATCGCATGTAGTAATAACATCTGTCCAATGCCATTCTGATGTGACTCTCGTTGCGTCGTAGTGCTGCAGATTCAACTGTTGTGGCCATGTAACTCATTTTGCATGGCCACATGGTAGGCCTATGGGACTATGACCAGCCACATGTACAGAAGTACTGCGTTGCATGTACGATGATCTTCCTGCCCCTGCGCACATGCATATGATATGCCACACTTGATTTATCGTGTGTAAGAAATATCGGAAATAAGAACAGAAAGTCGTTTTTCAAACACCCACGCTATAACCGATACCTACTGTACATTGTACTTGTATGCCTACAATGCCATTGTAAATAACGATCGTTACGTAAAGAGGGAGATGGATTGCACCTTACAGGTTACCTGGTATCTACATGTACATGTTGTACATTGTACATGGTTTATTGGTGATAAAGTACATGTACATGTACATGTACTTCATCACCATCAATCCATATGCCGGTATGTAGCTTTACCAGTAATTAATTTTGGATCGGGTCTCCAATGTACTTGCACAATGAGATTGATACTGTTGCCTTGGGCAATGATTGAATCGTTCATTCAACAGCTACTTTAGGATCAAGGAACAGTGTACATGAGACGAGTCTCATCGCTATGGGAGGTGAAAGCCGATAAAATTCTCTGGTGAGGCGAGTCCCGGCTGAATGTAACCGTCTAAGACAGCTATTATAAGTCTGTGGACAACGACCTTTAGTTCAAGTCTATGCATGGTAGGGTGTGGCGAGATGTTCAGGCCAATCAGGGCTCAGCTGGAGTGTTGATTCTATTCGGTCCGTCCCCAGGAGCACACTAAATTGTAGGCCCATGTATTTTTCGTATCTTTCTATGATGTTTATTTCTTCTTCTTTTTGTTGCTGCATAGAAGAAGCACATGACATACATACACGAGTACAGTACTACGCCTAGTGTTCCCAGAGCAGACGTTTGACTGAACTGTACAGGCTTCCCATCATTCCTATGAACCATGGAAGTTGGAACCCGCTAGAATGTAGTGTGTTCTCTGACAAGACACATGCTGGTAGCATCGCTTAGTACGGACATAATTGATTACACGCGTGTTGATCAATACAGAAGTAACTTATGTAATAGAGTAAGGAAGTACTGGTACGTCGGATACTACGTGCATGTACATGTACACTTCCCTGCTGCCCAAGGGTGTGCGTCTTATCAGAGCCCTACTGCATGTCTTGACCAGACTGGGTGCACTAGATTAGAGCTAGAAGAGCTCAGATATCCTTTCATTATTAAATTAAAACATGTCATTTGATAGAAAGGTGGCGCCTGAATGATTCAGTCACCGCTTGAGAAAGACATCGGTGTTGCGATTCAGAAACTACAAATCAGAAAGGACTGATTCGTGCTACGTGTATCTCCCTTTCACACGGACTGGGTATAGGAGAATGTACATGTACATGTATGTGCACACTGCAATGGGCAGTGTCCACGTTGTGGTTAGGAAGCACATGTGTGTACGTATTCACCCATCGTAATCGAGTCTGGTGCATATGAGATGAGAAGCGTCAGTACAGTACAAGGGCAAACGATTCTACGATACTGCCTTACTGGTGGTGCATTCCTTTCATGCAGTTGTCCATGATAATACCAAAACAAACCTTGTACGATCACAAGGCTGTTCAGACTCAGAGGCGTTGTCCTCGTAGTTACTTGACTTGCACTACTTTTGAGAATGTACTCTCCCTGCAACCTTCAATAGGGCTTTGTTCATAGTAAACAAAATGTAATAAGTTAAAATAACCTACACCGTACACGTCCGTAGGTCTATGCGTTGCGAAAGTCTTGACTCTAGCGCCCACGCATACATGTACATGTATGTGGCTACACACACTCCGTGACATTGCCCTTCAAGCTGCCTCCAGTGAACAATGCGTCCTTCGCTCCACTTGAGCTGTTGTTGTAGGCAAATAATTATAACGGTGGATTGCACGTGACATGGTCTTGTTGGTCAGCCGTCTGTCAGTCGAAGAGGCTACAGTACATGTGCAGTCATGTAGATGGAAGCTAGAGACTTTGAGGTGTACAAAGTCATGTACATTGTACATGAACTTAAATTATTGTATTTACTATGGTCATTGGTCAGGCTACAATGTACATTCCTGAAAATTACTTGTTATTGTCCATTTACGTCAACATCGGGAAATGGTTACGAATCGCTTTCAGGTTTCAAACGGATTAGGAGTGTTCACACTGAAACGCCCTCTCTTGGTGCCAATGTATTGATATGTTGTACTCTCCACCATGATCAGAATCAGCATTCAGGTTCCGGAGGGCACCAGGCCAGGGTACTGCCTTCCTCAGAACTGCAAGACTATAAACGGCACATTACAGCACTTTTGTCGATTCAATGGTGTTTGGAAGGTGATGATGGCGAAAAGCCGCACGCACCACTCTACAAGCCCGCTCCATAGTTTTAATAGAAAGAATAATGTTTGACAAGTAAGGAAGGCGAGGTGAGGGAAAGCGATGCGCTTCTCACCTTCAAATCCCAACACTTGTCCTCTGCTGGGACTGACGAAGGAGATACCGGTAGCCATGTCCTCAACACCTGATTACTTGATTGTAGTTTGTACAGTGCTGCCCAATGAAATCCAGTCGCGGGAGTCAAGTAAATAGTTGGCGCCGTGGACCTTTTCACAGCCCAGAGTTCGCAGGTCTACAGGCTGAGCAACGCCCGGCGCGTACTTGAGAAACTGGACTGGATTTCATCGAGCAGTACTATTGTGCACGTGTACAGTCAACCCCGCGAATACCGACCTCGTGCACAGTAAAACCTGTGACTAACGACCACCCCTTGGGACCAGAGAAAGCGGTCTTTAGTGGCAGGTGGTCCTTAGTTAGAGGTTTGCACCGCACAACCATGTGAGACCGTCCGAGCCTGGCGAAGTGGTCTGTAGCACCAGGCTGGTCGTTAGTCACGGTGGTCTTTAGTTACAGGTTTTACTGTATAACAATAACTCGCGAATAACTGGCTAATCTTCACACCTAGTGCAGTGACCATTTTGACTGCATACTGTAGTCTGTACTTCAACCATTCTCACAATAGCGATAACTCTCGAATATCGCCAGTTTTCTCATCCACGATCGAGGGTCGTTCTTCAAGGTACTTGAATATGAAGGTACAGGTGGCATCGCACGTGTTCGTCCCAAAAGATAGAATATGGTAATAAGGCGATTTGTAAGACATACTTTTTGAAGTACAGTCATGTACATGTAGTAGTAGTAGTAGTAGTATTCTTTTATTTTCCATCGGAAGCCTCAACAGTGATGAACACAACTCTTAAGAGGGCCGATAACAGGGTAGAGGGGTGTGGGGTGAGGAAAAAAAATAAAATAATAATAATAGGAGATATTTAAACTAAACTAAACTGATACTTGGAACAATAAAGCAGACATGGTATTATAATTATAACCCAATACTAGTTCAAAACTAGTATTGGGTTATAAACCTTGTTATACAAGTAGTTCACAAATATTGTTAGATTGACAGCATGAAACAAGGTGGAGGACATTGTGTTCGGAAACAGTGACCTTACTACAACCTTCCGCGGTTGGCAGAGCCCCGGTCCCTTCGGACCATTTGAACCATATGGGTGTTGAACCCGGTTCTGACCCTCATTATGCTAGGGGAGTTTTTAGACTTCTCCTTACGTCCGTCGTGTATTCTTTGATCGCTCCTGGATGTCGTCCTGGTAGTCATGTTGCTACTTAAACCTGAATTGCTTTTCTTAAAATCTTCTTTCCTTCCAACTTCTGCCCATGGCGTCCTTCTCTCAGCTCGTCAGCCGTCAACAGTTACTGCCACCACCATGACACTGTCGCGAGAAGATGCTCTCTGTAGACGGGGTTGGTGATGTCCCGACGCGGCCATGGGTAGTAAGATCACTGTTTCCGAACACAGCGTCCTCCACCTTGTTTCATGCTGTCAGTCTAACAATAGTCATGTACATGTAAGTTGCTTGGTACTTAGTGGGCTTGAAAGCTAAACGTGCTACATTGTCATTGGCCACTACCCAGTCAGTCCCATTGCTTTCTAGCTACATTGTACATTGTACATTGTATATACTTGTACATGATTGTATTGTATTAATTTTTGTAGTTATCGCATTCTCGTATTGCAATTTGTATTTTGTAGTTTTAAAATGGTATTCTCGTTTGCATTCTTGCCATTCTTCACTTTTGAATGTCCCTGCTCGGAAACAACAACTTAGTTTAAAATGGCAGTGTTCTTCACTGATGTGGTTTTTGAATCAGCCATTTTCGGCCCGATGACTCAGTGAGTAGCTCGTGACTACGCATCGGAGCAGCTGTAGCCTACGTGTAGGTAAAAAGGTGTGGAACCATACATGGACGCGCAGCCTTCTTCTCTTACGTGTGTATGTATTTCGGCAAGTGTGCAAAGGCTCCAAGCTCGGTAGAATCGATGATCAAAAGGATGGTGAGATGTGGTGCAGATGGCCCATCTTAGGTCTCGGCGCTCCACAGTCTTGGCCAAAGAAATCCGACCCGCGAGTCAAAAATAGCGCCGCGTTTCCATTTTAATTACAGCATGCACTTTCCATTACTCATTAGCCCATCCGTGAGCAGCAGGGGCCGCATGAACCTCGGCGCTGCTTTCGGCAAGTGGGTTGGATTTCTTTGGACACGACTGTAGATGCACTAATAAAGAAAAGAAGAAGAGACTTCATAACTCTATTATTGTTGTCCCAAAAGCCATTGGGCAATGACACACGTACGCTTGAACGCACCCATGCGTTCTCATTTTTGTTCAGGAGCACGGCCATGATAATATTCCTGTCAACTGCCGGCTTTCCTTGAACGCAAACCTCTTGAGACTTGAACACGTTTTCACTACAATTTCACAAATATCAACAAAGGTGCTCGTACCATACAATGTTATTCCTAAGTGGAACACTCCTAGAAGCGAGCCGTTCTGTGCACGTGTGACCAAAACACTCCGAGTGCCAAGTGTTCTGGATTTTGCCATAGTCCCAAAGTGGTACCTTGTATTGGAACTCCACGTGTTTTTTGGATCATAAAGGAATGTGTTTCGATTTGGAGAGCATCTGGGGAGGAGGAACAGTTTCAAGCTCATGACTGGGCAAACTGCACGAAAACAAAACAAGGCATGAGGCAATCTACCACCATAGCATCCTAGGAATGCAGTTAACTTTAACTTAAAAGTCACTGCAGAGACGTGAGGCGCCATCGCCGGCACACTGTCCCGCCTCGCATCCTTCATGATGAAGCTCGACGGTACTAGTACTACATGTACAATCTACATGACTACAATGTCAAAATAATACAAGGTCATGTACATGTACATGACTTGCACACGTATTGTTCAACCCGAAAATAATGCTTTGCAGAATTCCAGTCCTTGGTCGTGGAGGCAGCACACATTCTGCCGCTTCGCTCGTCTTCATTTCGGTATTGATTACCCGTGTCTGTCGAGCAACCTGTCATCCATAGTTATCAATACTGTCATGATTTATTACATTGTTACACCGGTTTGTATTCAGTATGCGACATGGCATTGTATTCCCCAGCCCAGGTATTCAACTGCGCAAGTATTAAAGTTGACACGTGTGGACAATGTGTTATACCGTACAGAATCAGGAGTAGCAAAATACCGCATCTTACTACTTCCTGAAAGAAATAGGGTGCTTACGAAACGGAAAAGTCCTTCGGGTCACTTGTGTTATGCCTCTGTTCAACTGAGGTTCTATTCAGTCTTTTTATGCCTGCTAGCAGTACTGTTGATGATGAAATGGCATGCGGACCATCGATGTTGACTCCAATACAGTTACCGTTCCCTGAACCGCAACCCAAAGAGGTTAGTAAGCTTCAGTTGAAGTACACTGATAACGGGGTTACGTGGGAATTTTGGGCAAACTCACAGCTGAAGGTTAGAACCCTTCAGGTAACATTCAGGTGCTTGAACGCATACATGTACAATGTTCTTGTATGCGTGCATGAAGATCTAAAACTATCGACATTGCCAAATGGCATAGTATCTTCCCACCTCCTTACATTTGTCTCTCCCTTCAATCGCCAGGTCCGCGTTATCTCGCCTTCCATTGTACTGTCCTCGTAGACTGCCTCCATAGGTCTCCACTTGTCTCTGGAGATTATTTCCAACAAGGGAGTACTTGTACTCGTAGTAAAATACGAACAGGGGTGATATATTATGACTCCTGGTGTATCCTGCTATCATGGTTTCCCAGTATGTTCCTTGTGCACTGTTCATACTCTCTGTTTTAATTCACAGCTTGATACTAATTTATTTGAGTGCTCAATTCATCTCGGAGTGAGGATAGGCTGATACAAAAGTAGTGGTAGACACTCCGTCTCTATTGACAATGGTGCAAGATGTACACGATGTAACACTGTATCGCCAGCACCCAACGGCATTGTTTACTTGCATCGCAGTCTAGGCTTATACTTATACATGTACAGAGTAACAGTAACGAATACGAGGATGTCTGAATCGGAGAAATCACTTTGAGGTAGATTGGGTGATGACAAAACACCACGCGACACCGGCAACACCATCTGTTTTCCTGTCGGAAGTGCAGCGACAAGGGGAGGAAACACGAGCGTCTTGTGACGTTTCAGGGAATAAAGCGTGCCCAAGAAGGAAAGGAAATATATCCAGCCAAGTAAAAGTACTAGTAGTAGTTCGCCGTTTCCGTTGGACCAGCATCGACATGAGGTCATACTTGTGAACGTATTGTGTCAGCGATTTCTGAAGCTACGTCTTTGCTACACTTTTCCCTCCCGGCTTTGAGCAAAACACCACTGGACAGGAGGAAACTAGTCGATGCAAGTACGGACGAAAACCTGTCCCCGTTCTTCGATCGAAAGCCAGGCGTGTGAGCTCTGAAACTGTGCATGTTGAACTCATATACCCAAGCGGCGATTGCCCGATGATGTATGATTGTACAATGTGTGCAGTCCAGGTACCACACGATGGTCAGCTCTCTCTTTGCACGTTATCAGGATCTTCTGCGGACCGGACCTAAGGAGTATACACATTGTGGTTGTAAATATTGCCGTAGGTGTTCTATTACGAAGAGGTTCTGCTCTGTGATCATCAACAATTCAACAAGATCAGCTGATAAGATCTCCTCTGAGCGCGCCTTTTTGTTGTGCAAATTAGCCGGCTGTAGTAAAACAGACGTACCCGGGGTGTTCGGGACAAGAAGGTGTCCAGAGTGCTGAGTGTGTTAGTCTCACGACTGACCTGATTTGCTCACGGCATGCATTGGCGTTGCCGATCAACCTCTGGGTTCGCTGACTGGCAAATGGTTCATGGGCGCAGAGTAATAACAGCGGAGATACAATACGTACATGCAGTGGGACCTTTTCCGACTTGACCCCGATCACCAGGCGCAACGAGAGCATACATCCAATGTTATTGGTCGTGGCGTAGGTTCTCTAGACTCTGGCACTGAGCAAGTGGAAATCAAACCACATTGTGCTTGCACGCGCGCTGGTTGAGTCGGGCGAGAAGCGAGTAGCGAGAAGGGAGCAGATTGCATCCGACGACCTCTGGCGCCAGGTCGCTTTGGGCAGGAGCCAAGAAGTCGAAGTGCTACTTCAACCTGACTCACGCAGCCCTACCGATTCTCCACGTAGAGCGTTAGGAGAATGACGTGACGAGAGAAAACACACACACACTGCAGTGCAGGGTGAGAGAAACAGAGCTTTCACCAACAGAACCCCATTCGGAAGCATGTGTCCACGTTGGAATGAAACCTCTCAACTATTTTGAAACCGAACAGAAATGAAGATGCGAAACAGGGCCCTCTGAAAGTACTTGTGCTAACGGCAGTGTCAAGTAGTGCTGCGGATGAGTTGGCAATAACGACGAGCACCACCGGTGCTACTTGGCTTGAGGTCTCGCACACTCGTACTCAATCTTACTCATTATACACACTCAAGTCATAGTGAGAAGGAGATATTCGTGCGAGTGTTATAGTCTATATATGCGTCCATGCCCTCCGAATGGTAAAATGGCACTCAAGACTATACGCTCAAATATTATAACGCCACAGGCTAGTGCTAGCCCGCTTGACCAAGAGTATCGCCTTTAGCTCGTGTCTATCTTGTAATACCTTAGCTCCTGCCGCCAAGTAGTCAAAGTCAAACTCGGGTTGACAGTGTAATGTGACGTTCCGATGCTAAGATAGCGAAGGGCAGAATAATTACTATTGTAACCCAATATCCGTTCTGTGCGGCGGAAACGTGACGTTATGAACTGATGCCCTTGTCGACTGGAATGACACAATTGACACATCGCTGTCAGCACACGTGCGGGGCAAACCTTGCTTAGGCTATATGAGAAGGTGATTCCGACCCGCGTGTGTCAGATAGATGAAACTGACTTTAGATAAGGGTGAGCGGCATCGAATTCCGCTGTCTCAACTGAGCAGAAATGGTAACAGATGGGTGTCGAACGTGATTGGACATCCAGGAGACGTCTTATTGAGTCCTGAAAGCTGGAATCATTCCTGAGGCCACGCAGAACGTGCAAATCAGGATACGTTTTCCGCTGCGCTTGTTCGTCCCCCAACTTATCTTCGAAGGCGGTAACTGATGCCGATTGTAACAATTAGTAAACAGATCGATGTGGATGCCCCGCAGTGCTTCGCCTTGGAGAACGTCGCAAGAGTCCTGTGTCGGAGAAGAGAAGACCCTTCAAAAAGGAACCCTTCTGAGCATTAACTGTTACTTGAAGAACGTAAGCGGATCAGGACATGAGCGTATCGTGGTAATACCTCCAATAGCGCTTCCTGACATTCTCAAGTGCTTTCTTCCGCCAACGCTCAGTGCCACGACGGTGAGGAGCGAGAGGATTCAACGCACTGTGCCCAACGGAGCCTGTAACCGGCCGGTAAGTTGCAAAGAATGGCCTTTGATCTCGTTGCGCTGGAGCGGCCTGAAAACTAGGAACCTAGCCATGCCATGTCAGTACGTGCCATGGCGTGCATTACAGGTAGAATGTCATAGTAGAACTGTTACAACTTTACAAGCAGGGGTGACCAAAACCAGTGCGGAAACAAGACCCGCCAAAGTGCAAGTCGATTTCGTGTGTGCTTTTTGTGCCTCTTGAGTGGAACTAACATACTACTGCGGTGCCTTGTGAACCCCCTCGCCTCCTGGCCTGGAGTAGTCGAGCCACTCGGGAATGTCTCCTTTGTAGTTCTTGAGAGCCTCTGCATTATGCAGAAGCTTGGGAGCACGAAGAATGCGCTCCAAGTGGATGGCTTTTGGAGTCAAACCATGGAGTAATGGTAGTGATACATCAGTAACAATGTCATGTACATGTATTGTGTCTTGTACATGTACATGTATTGTGTCTTGTACATGTACATGTACAAGACACAATACATGACTGTACATGTTATGATGTATGTGTCGTGTACATGTATGTGTCTATACATGACCGTACATACACTGTATGATAAAATTATTTGTAGCTGCAATCCCTTCAAATTAATGCCAACGTGCATAGCGTAGATCCTTGGAAAGATAAGACAAACTGGGTACATAGCAAAGGTGTTTGGTCCTTGAAGACAGGCCCGGGTGAGAGTTCTCAGTACTTCAGAGGTTTCCACACACAAACTGTGACAAAGTCCTATAAAATAAGATTCGTCTCCAGTTTCAGTTTCCTGGTGATTGCGCGAAGCAAGACCCTCTAGTAGGGTCGAATAATCCTGGTATGTGTGGAGACTGTGGGCATTATGGTGTGCATCACTCTTCCTTATGCTCTCCCACTGGTCTGACAAGATTGATTACCTTTGCAAAGAACTGGTAGCCGAGTCACTGGTGATTCGTAGTATAATAATTATGCAGCTACAGTGAGTCAGAGTGTATAGTAAAACTTCAGTTTAACGTACCTCCAAGCCAGAGACCGTAACTCGGTCTGTAGTGTACTGTATAATCGAGGTTATGGCTGCAAAGGATACGCATCGGCTTTAAAAAGTACTGACACAGCACGTCAGTGCACGTGCAGTAATCTCTCCACCAAATAAGTTGTCTTCTGTGCATGTGTACGGCTCGAGGGCATTGATACACATCAGACGATACCTGAAACTTGGCGGATAAAATCAAAACTTTACTGTAGGAGCTAGCACTTGCCGGAACATTTCACAATTGCGCTATCACATGTGACGTTAATTGCCCGTTCATGGCCGGGATGCGTTATCTGGGCGTGATACATGTTAATGGCAATCCGATCAAGTGTGAGGGTTGGGCCACTATGTAAGCCATTTGTCAAAACAAAAAGGTTAGCCGACACATTACAGATGTGTCCGCTAATAGTAAAAATGTACAGACTTGTACAGGTCACTGAGGTCAGTTCATTTGATGAGGACATACATGTTGTACATCTACATGTACATGTACCATGTGCATGTGCATGTAGATATCAATCACCAAGGTTTCACAGCTTGCGCCATCATTCCGGGCGACAGGCACTTTGAAAAGTCCGGTAGACTGTAACGTCAATGTCATGTACATGTACGTGTACCGTCAAATGCGAACATAAATGCACGAAATTGTACTCATACGTTTGAGGGCAAGTACATGTGTTTCAGATTTATACTATTGCTCTGGCAAGTACTAGGAATTCATTTCACGTAAACGCTAGTCTGTACTGTAGGGAAGGCTGGGATGATTCGTATCACACACAGGTACATGTACCATGCAGCAGCGGTTGCAAAGACTTACACGTACATGTACATGTAGATGTAATCAAATAATAATAATAATAATAAAAGGATGAGCATAGTGAAATAATTATAGAGCACGGCTCTACACAGTCTAACTATGTAGTGAGATTTTCATTCAGTGGAAGCGTTTAATCTGTAATATTGCTCACTGGCACGTGCGAGACATCTTCAGCTAACCTTGCGAATAACGCCCTGGATAGTGCATGAGAAAGTGTCAATATTCGTGTTGAACGTACAATGTACATGTACGGGGTGAATGGTCACTAGGTCTGCAGATTGTGTCGTTACATTCGCGTTCTGCTATACCTGATGTCAGTATCCACGAGATTGACTCTCTATCTTTGTGTAAAATTAATGATCTCGTTTCATTTGAGGTCTCGCAATCAGTTGAGGTGGGGACTCTTGGTAGTATTAACCTAGCAAGAGTAAATACCCAGTATACATGTCGTTCCTAGTACACAAAGGCTGATTGTGTCGTTACATTCGCGTTCTGCTATACCTGATGTCAGTATCCACGAGATTGACTCTCTATCTTTGTGTAAAATTAATGATCTCGTTTCATTTGAGGTCTCGCAATCAGTTGAGGTGGGGACTCTTGGTAGTATTAACCTAGCAAGAGTAAATACCCAGTATACATGTCGTTCCTAGTACACAAAGGCTGTGCGCCTTAACCTGCAATAGTGCTCAAATGCCCGGAATGGGCAGAGCGTAGTACGGAAGAGGTACACAAAAGGAAGTAAACAGGGCGTTGTTGTCTGATGATTGGTTTTTGCCATGAAACTCTGAGTTACAACACAAAACAGCCCTACATGTATTTACTTCCTTTTGTGTACCTCGTGCGTAGTTCCTAGTATTGTACTTGTACCTAGTGCCCGCCTATCAGATTCAGTGTAGTTTCTGTTGCCTGAAACTAGTACAGTAATCATTATTATCACGCTGAAGTGACGCAGGCCCTAGGCGGGAGTGTTCCTTGCTACACTGTCCACCATGGATGTTGGCAAAGAATACAGTAATGAATGGGAACTGTACGTTTCTGTCTGCCGTGGCTTTTTGCTAGTCCCCTACTTCATTCACTATTTCTTTTGCGTTCTGCTGGCCCACACACAAATGTTCTTACTCGCGGCCAGAATACAGCTGCTTTGGCATCACCTACTAACTGTACATATTGCATATGGATTGGGCTGTTTCTTCTTTGGCGACAGATCGGTGGAATGCGGCTATTCCCCACAACTGTTGCCAGGCACAATGAGTCTGCTGATATTTTTGCTCACCGAACAAAGCTACACTTGTATACCTCGTACATAATTATAAGTATAGAGCCAAGAGGTTACGCGAATGATTTCATTGGGATTTTCAAAGGGGCACAAGTACACAGTGTGGGTAAGGGGCCTGTAATAAGGCCATGTACCTCCTGGGACTTCCCAAGTCAAATTTACACCCCCCCCCCCCCCCCCACCAGGCAGGTTTGTGCCTGGTTGTCAGACTATTTACCGTATACCTATTATGATCTACATTGGTGATCCGTTAGTCATAACTCTTAACATCGTGTCCTCTTATCCATGCAAAGAAAAAATAATACTAAGCTTGTCATTTCCCTAGATAGAGAGCCGATAATCCGCCAAAAGCGTTAAATTACCTTTCTGGTGCAGATTGGATGAGTGCAAGTCGTATGGCAGAGAAGCGCTTCTTTCTCACACCTCACATCAGCCAGAACTAACATTAGTGCAAGGTTGGCTGGACAGCCATATTCATAATGATTGTATCGCGTCAGATCATTTTCTGCACTTGACGACTGCACTTATGAGTCAAAATAATAATATTATTATGTACCGGTATGCCGTAATGCAATGCTATGCAGGCAGCTCATTAACGTTACTCCCGTCCCCAGGCCCTTACCACTTCATATTCATAATGTATCGCGTCAGATCCTTTTCTGCACTTGACAACTGCACTCCAGTCTCCAGGCCCATACCACTTCATGGCTTCCTCTGGACAGATATTCACAGCTGACCGGATCAAGGTGGCTTCAAGTGAAGTGATAACGGCGCAGCAGTGAGGATACGATCGAATGTCACCTTCGACAGTGCCATTTCAGATGAAAGTTTATCTGACATTTCAATTCTTTACAGGAAAACACTGCATCGTATATCGGGTGTCGAGTATAACTCCATGTTATCCTGTGACAGAAAACCGATCCGGAAAACAAAATATTCTAAGCGGTACATTTACAAGCATCTTTCAAGCAGATCTGTTGGAGAACCCGAACAAAGAAACTGACACAAGATCGTTTCCAAAATGTATATCGGACCTCGATTTCGAATAAAGGAAGCGCTACAAGTGACGGTTGCGGACCCCTATAAAAGAAGAGACCTTCCTCCAGCAGTATTATTGTGAGAGTTTGAACTTGTATTTTTGCTGTTCGTTTACTGATAAGTTCTAGTACATAGAAAGTTCTGTGAAGTACAGAAGTACATGTACATGTATGTATAGCTACAGTCACGGATACTCTAGAGATCGTCCATCAGAATCATACGGAGCAAAGGGTCTCTGCGTCGTTACGTGGCAGAGTGAGGGGAGAAGCGTGCGTGCTAAACAAACTCACCAGTCTTCGATTGATTTTCCAACTCACTCGAAGAATCATATGAAGTGGATTGATCTGAAGGCGTCGCCATCCGTCACAGTGTCCAGAGTTAGGACAAGCACTGCCGCGAGCAGAGTGGATCCTCCGAAGGTAACTTAACCCATGGGCCTGGCTCTGCTCTATGGTGCTACTACTTAGTATACAACTTAGTCATTTGTATATACCCTTTTCTTCATAAATACGTCATTTCGGTTGAACTCGCTTTTGTGTTTTTCGATGTAAACTATTGAAATTCTATTCTCCGCTTCCTCCGATAAGCATTCTGGATCGACGGAAACTAGTTTCGACAGTCTAAACTGTAGGCGACCTTTTGCAGAGATCGACGGAAAGGATTGAGGGGTCCATGCTGCAGTACTAGTATCAAATAGTTTTCATTCGTAGAAATGCTAAGCGTTTGAAAAGGCTCGAGTAGTTTCTATGGTTTTTCTGCAGCAGATCGACTGCTCAATCAGTGAGTGGACATTTAAAAATGCTGCTCATCTCTCGGAACTAATATTTCTTAGATTGGCGGAAGCCTGACAAGGGTCGTCCTGGGGCAGTGTCTTTGAGCAGGTGTAGCAAACCAAGAACAGGACCACGTCGGGGTACATATACCTTGGCACTCAGCGTCAGCCCTGATTGTGTTTTCACTTTAAAAAGACAGTACAATGTATCCTGGCTGTATCCTGGGGGGACTCCACAGTCTTCCCGTGCGCAACATGTACATTTATCTGAGCAACAGTTAGCTCGACCTATTTATATCCTTCTCAGTAATTCTCGATGCTGTAGAGCCGCGTGCTCGGAAGGCAAGCATCACAGCTAAACACACACATACATAGTACATGTACGCATAAGCCCATTTGCTCACCATTGAATAAGGGACACAATGGAACAATGGTAGGGTGCTTGAGCCCCCACAAGGGCCACAAGCACACCATTCAAAGGAGAGACGGAAAAGGCAAATGTGCGCAATCCGCCATTCACCAAACGCCTGTGTTGTGTTTTTAAGTATTGATAACTGCATAATCTGCTGGAGATGCATATCGGGACTGCACCCACGCAAACAGAGGCTGAGAGAGTGCTATTTACAGCAACGGGATGATGCGCTTCGCAGGCAATGGCCACTTGTAATCGGTCATATAATATAGCAGACCTGGACAAAACATTGTGAGCAATCTAACAATCCTCAATAGCGAAACAGAAATGCCTGGTCCTCTCCGTAGTCACCCTGATGCTGAATTTGAGACATGAAACGGTAGTGTTCCACCTGGTGTTGTTATCAGCATTGCCGGGTCTGATTTCGGTGGCAGCGGACCCTTTCACACGTGTTCGCCGCATCTTCGATACGAGCGAGTCAATGAGATAGCAGTTGAGGACGCTGTGTTAGGCAATGGGCACAAGGATGTGAACCCCAACCATACAAGCAAAATAAAAAAAATCATAGCAAATAAAAGGTCATATTTTGTTATGCTCCAGGCTTGACCTTGTCACGCTTTAGCCATCCTCCCCGCGTCCACGGCGACGTGCTGTTGCTATTGACAGTATTGTGTCGATCAAGTATGCGACAGTTACGGTGCCAATATGCGATGAACATTGTTCAGGGTAACCTCCCAGCACCTAGAGATACAGGGAAGAATCACGTGCCTTGGGAAGCCTTTTGCCGCACCGCCATAATGCTTCTCCGCAACTAGGCTGTACAGTTTGAATCGGTCGTCTGTCCATCATGCTAGTAACTCCTAAGTCAGTGATGAGTATGGTTCTGTTGGGCGTGAGGTGAGAACATGCGTTATCATTGTTTCGTTGCAATTTGGGCGGTTTCGTGTTAGGCGGACCATCGGACACACACCCATCTTGGGTCGGATATTGCACATCGTCGCCACGTTGGGCGGCCTTCCACTGCACTCCACCCACATAACCCATAGCATCCTTACTGTAGACATTTTGATACCGCAGCCCCAAGTTTGGGAACATGTAGCATTACAGACAGGCGGCGAGTACTGTAACAACGGTGGCGCTGTAGCAGGCTGAAGTGCAGCGTACTCGCTCGGAGTGTGCGGACTGTGTATCCAGGACACGGTGATGCCGGTGGCAGTTTGATCTAATCGCGTGACACTTGCCATGACAGATGGCCCAAGCAAACAATGCCCTGCAAAATGTACTTGTACTAAAAAGTCTAAAATGTAGTCAGTAATGACAGTCCCTTGACCATAATGACAGGCTAGGACGCCCGGGAAATTACTCAGAAACCTTCTGTTCAGACTCAGAAGATCAGACTGGACTGAGACTAGGAGCTCATGCATGCATGCATTCCAGTGCGATCATGCCGTTGTTCGAGCTTCTGAGTAAATGTACTGTGCTGTGTACATGTAGTGTACGATTATGTCATGCAAACGTACATTCTTCCAGGGCATGTGTAATGCGCTCGGTGCATTACGTAATGATGCAGACTAGAATAGTATCGTGATTATGAACATCCGCAATGTGTAAGGTTGGTACAATATTACAGATCGGGCGACAAACACATGTGCCCCTGTGCCAAGAACACATCATGCAGCTGTTGATGGGCAAACAGTGACTTTGTATCAGGGAGTAGTACAATACTCCCTGTTTGGTTTACTCTGGGTGACTCTGGAACACGTGCTTTGGGTAGACGTCTAGTAACGACGTTACGTGAAAACCAGACTTCAGAGATTAGTACTTACCCGTTGTTGAAATCGTACATCGCGGGTCTTGAATGATAGAAGCCCTCCATGTTCAACGCCTTAATAAACGATACATTTTCTCCACCAACAAAATACGTGTACATGTATGTATTATCGGAAAATCTGTTTCACGTGCGTTCGAAGCGTGCCACTCCCAGTGTTGCTCCTTGTCGTCAGGTGTCAGTGGATTGCTACCCATACCACGATGCGGGTGCAATTCATATTGCCGTATCCCATCTTATTCGTCTCAACACCTGTTTATCCGCTGGGCACGAGTGTCGGCACCAACTACAACTACATACTTCAACGTATAATACTGACATTGTACATTATACTGCCCGCCATGGCATTACGTGTGGTTCTGAATTTAGCATGCAGCAGTGCGCTGAGCGCGCCACCTGGCACGCGTAGGAAATGAATTGATGATGCCTTGGTGGTGAATAGGAGTTGCAGCCACTGAGCCAGATGAGCGCAAACATTACCACAAAACGCGTGACTTTCACGCCACACGTTTACCATTCTTTTCAGTAGAGAGTTGCTAACGGAACGCAAAGACATTTCCGTTAGTGTCGCACAGTCTTGAAGCATCAGGCGGTGACTGTTGCTGTCCATGAGAAGGGTCAACCTGGGCTACAGACGCGAGAGAAGGTCCATGAGGTGCAAACAAAGTTGATAAATTACGCGCTGAGATACTAGTAATCTGCGATTGTGGAAACCTTTCTGCTGTTAAACACATGTTTCGTCATGGAAGGTACTGGGGTAAGCTTTCATCACTTTGGGGAGAATTGTGGCAATACGCCAGGGTGCCTGTGTTTGTGAGAGGGCAGTTATTGCCTGTGCCTATGGTGAAGAAAAACAAAGGTACACAAACGACAACTAGCATGCTGATGATCAGGAAAGGTCATTACCTTACGTTGCAGAATTGCACCGTCACTGCATGCGGAGCAAACGGACCACCTGCCTCCGGAGCAGCCATGCAGTACCATTAGCACAACGCACAACTTCAGGGCATCGCGAGAAGCGTTCACGGCTTTGAGCTTTCTGAGTTGTTTCCCCCATCCTGTACCGCAAAATATCCCCGCAGATACCCCAGCTAGCGTTCGAGCCTGTGAACAGAGATCATCAAAGACGAGTAGGGGTTTAAAAACTGGGGAACAAGGTACAAAGTGCACTAAACCGGTGCAAGCCTTGAGACTGAGAGCGTGCTTTAGAAAACGCGATGCTGCAGTAGCTTCCATCACACGCACCTGCACATCGCCATCACATCTATATTAATACATGACTACATGACTACTCCTTTTATACAGGTATTTTGTATAATTTATGCCTGATGACTCGTGGTTGGCTGTCCGGGATAAGCGTTCAGGAACTGATGCTAGAGAAACGCGGAATAGCATCGACGAACGTTGCGAGATCGGTAACGGTGCGCAGGTGGCCAAACGTTGCGGAGACATGTGGCTGGATGTACAAGTACAATCAAATTTTAAAAGGCAATTTCGCACTCATAGGTTTATCCTCTAATTATGCTACTCAGTCATGGCTCCACTATGGATAGTGACGTGCTGCGTTCGTCTAGCAGGCAATCAAGGCGTGTGTGTGTAGCTCCACATCAAAATGCGGTGCGTGTAAACAAACTGACAGATGTGTCTGTCAACCATCGCATATACGTCAAACTCCCCTTATTCAGTCTTCGCACCTCAGGAGGTGAACTTGCGAGGGTGGTCCCAGAGATGGGAGAACTAGATTTCTGCAATCGCGACCGTGTTTGCAGTTCGCAAGAAGTACAGTCCTACGTGATATGAAGGTCGGCCGCGCTCGCTGGGATGGTGCTGCGTGATCTGTGAAGATACACACTCAACGTCGGAGCAGCTGGTGGTGCGTGCCACATCATGTTGCCATTCTGTCCCGACTGCCTCTGTTCAGACGGCTGGCATCCAGGCCATGGCATTGCCTATTGGCTTGGACGACTTCGCATGGGATGGGACCTCCCCCGAACTTAGTCGCACCTCGGTGCAATGAAGGTTGGCGTGGGGCAGGACTTGAACTATAAACTACACGAAAACACGTCTAAACTTTGGTTCCATATCATCTCACATTTTGTGAGTTATGGAGCGCGATCATGACGATAGTCCCGACCATTTTAGGAACGCGTTCCTTAGTAGATAATGCAAATCCGAGAGGTGACAATGGGTTAATATGGTACCCTGCCAGCAGAGAAAAGAGCACCGTCTGCGTTCTTACTAGGTTTGGCAGGTCCCCTAAACGCGGCTGCAGTACTGCGGTATTCCCATGGACCTTTCGCCAAGTAAACCCACTTCTCACCAAATCGGAGGTACGCGTGGCCAGAGTGGGCTGAGTGTTAGAATTTACGTACAGTACGGTACAGTACGGTACAGTCTGTAGCTTGTTACCTGTACGAGGCTCTAGTGGGTGTACACGCGAATACTCTTGGACAATTGTCGTGCAACGTGCTTGGCCAATATTGGCGCAAGTGTTGCCCAGGTTTTCAAGTGCCTCGCATAGATGACCTACCGCAGGATATCTGTATGCTATCGGGTTAGGCAATGCATTTCGTATGATTAGTGTGTTCACACGGTGCCAGACAGCTAATGAACGGGTTGTCATCAATGTATTAGGGTTTTAATTGCTTCATCTTCATCCTCACCGTGTCGTGGTACCAGGAGTCCAGGACCCTTACCAGTGTGTGTTCCACTGGCATATTGTATGTTCAAAAATACATACAGTAGTGGAACATTAAATCCAACCCCATGAGTACAGCTGACTCTCATTCACTGCACGGCCCTACTGCTCGCAGTGCCAGGGCTATGCAGGCCCGTTGAGCTGTTACACCAATATGTTGGATTTCATTTGTAGCCAGTGTACATTCACCGTGTACATAATTATTCATGTATGTGTTGTTCACACGGTGGGTTAAAGTGATGGTTGCGTTTTATGCCAATCCATCCCTGCGTTCCACATTCTAGCAATAATATTATATTCTACATGTACACGTACGTCACACCTTGTCCTAGACTACATAAGAGAACATTGGCAGTGGCTAGATATGTAGGAAAAGCAATCTACGATGTATCTCGGATGACGAAACGCAGTTTTGTATTCATGAATCATGAAATACAATGTAAAAAACAGAATGTGGGTTGACAGACACTGTCTATCCGCGAATGCCTAGCCCCGCACACTTTCCATTCATTCTGCCATAACAATGTACATGATTGTACTTGTAAATGCTACGCAAATTGTGTACCAGTTATCCCATAGCCGCCGCAAGTGTGAGAGGACCATGTGCCAAAATTCTGAACCACTGTAGATCGTCTGCGTTACGACTGCAACCGGTTAACCAGAATTTGTTTCCCTAATTCCAAGTATCCTAATTCTCCTCCTCTCAGTAGGCATTGGCGGATTCTGCTCGAAAAGGTGGCAGATTCTGCTCGAAAAGCAGTGAAATTGGCAGAACCATACAAACCTTATGGCGAGCAATTCCTCGAATTCTGCTCCATTTCTTTATCCACATACCAAACATGCATGAAACTTACCAGAAAAAGTACCGATTTCTGCCAATTTTTCTGCCGGCATTATCCGCAAAGGCCTACTCCTCTGGGTTCGAACGATTGTAAGACAACGCCAAGCAGATAAACGTACATGTACATGTGTAACGTTAGTGGATAGTCGGCAACATTGGCTCCCATGGACCAGACCTTGGCGGTTAATGCTCGAAATATTAGGAGATTCAGCTCGAAAAGCACTGGAATTGGAAAACCATACCAAGCTTATGACGGGCGAATTCTGCTCCTCATCTTTATCCATACCAAACATGCATGAAACATACTGTACCAGAAAAATACTAAATTCTGCTGGCATTTTTCGCTAAGAGCTAGCATGGACGCTTTACTGTCCACACCTCAGCTGAGACAATACAACCCCGCGTCCAGTCCCGGAGCACACGCTGTTAGTTGTCTATGCTGCTCGTCTGAGACGACAGAACAATTGGCCCGGTCTCGTTTCACTCCGGTCCTGCACCGTTTGAAGAGCTGAGTGACACTCGTCTGCTCCTTCTTTTAGTATACCCACGCGGAAATCCACAAAACCTCAGAGCTTAAAGAGCAAGCTTAAATCCCGCACGTTCCTCTTCAAGCACCTAGGAAACTAGTTGCATTTGTGTAAGATACTCAAGAAAATGGGCAACGTCAAAAGTTCAATTCTAAACTTCAAAGTTAATAAATCAACCCCGGGTTAGAAATGTCGCTAACCCCATTTCTCTGCGTGAAAGTCCTATTAGTTGCAGACTAAAGCTTGTAGCTGAAACCTCTTTCTCACCCCTACGTGTATAGTACATGGATGTCAATACAATAATAGAAAAAGGTATATCGCTGTGAATTCGTGCAGCTTAATGCTATGAAGAGATCGTTGGGCCAGGTGATGTGTACCACAATTATCTTAGCCGCTTTCGTGTTGCCTCACAGCCTCCATGATGCAATGACGTGTAGATAGTCCAAGACCAGCTGGTTGCAGAGAAGCTTTCTGTTTGTGCTACTTTGTCGCATTGATTGTTGGATTCGTCCGGTGAGGCCTTCTCGAGTGCCTCTCGAGTCTCGGAATACGCGTCCTTTAGAAACGCTAATGTAACACACGAAGTTAGCTGCGAACTGGCCCACTCTGTGCGTCCAGCGTTCAAGAGATATCACTGACTGAAACAAGACTGTGCTAGTCTGTAGTTCCTGGCCGTATTCACTGTGCCAAGCGACACGAGAGAGTGTGGGTGATTATGAACTGTACATACTTGTAATAGAGAGAGGTCATTTCCGAGGGTATACGATGGGGCTAGCGGCTGCTGGCTGATTAATCATACCTCCCGTGGATCAACCACATGACACTCGCCAAATATTTCCGATGTTGGTTTTTGGGACCCTCTGCCGAGCGAGTGCTCCGTAGATCTACGCATGCGGAATGTTGTTTTTGGGGGTTTACCGATTTGTTGAAAATGATTCATCGCTTGATGGAAGTATTTGTCAATGCATGCGCTGCGCCCATGTACCAGGTCTGTCATATCTCGCGCGCACAGATCGGATTGAACGATCCAGAATAGCTAGGGCCCAGTGCTCATTTTCATACTGAGCAGTGCAGTGTTGCGTGCAAGCATGACATGCACGCTGTCCACTTGGCCCCGAAGATGCGTCATTTTCGGTGTCATATCAAGCTCTACTCCCATACTCCGCGATCATGATCTCTGCAACGCGTGCGTCTCTCGCAGTCAGCTAGCAGCAGCCCGCGTGATGGTCCGTCACTCAGGCATTTATTTTTTAGTATAAAACCAGACAGATTCGAAAGGGTAATGTCAAAAGGGAGGTGCGGTCCGACCTGTTCACACTGGCTCAGCACAGCGGGATTTTGCAGTAACTAACTGATGTGTATAGGACCCTGCGGATAAATCATAACTACTGTGCCTGTGGTATCACGCAAAAGACGGGCAGAAGGTGAGAGTTGGTGGCGTGGTCTGGTCCCTGACCCAGTGACAATGTGTTGTGACTGTGTTTTCACGCCGCAGGGCCCTCTGTGCGAGACAGACCCTTATTTCTGCGCCGGCTGCTCGGAAGAGAGTTTTCATTCGTCTTTGACTCTGGTCTTGTTTTGTTGTGTGTGGCCCTATTTTCTTCTTTCTCTTGCAGCAGTTTAGTGAAAGATGGCTGTAGTAGTGTCGAGCCAGCGGACGGCACTAGCGTGTCTTGTTCTGGTCTGCGTAGCAGTCCTACCCCATGCAGCTGCGAGGAGTTTTCTGGAAAGCGTGCGGACGGAAGAGGCCAGCGTGCCACACGGTAAGGGCAATTTCGTGTTGAGTCCGTGTCGTGTGTTTGCACTGCGGGGAGGAAATTGTCCAGACGGGTGGGAAGGGGTGGAAGTGTGTTTTGTGTTTGAATTTGATACACGTGAACATGTTTGCTGTCCGTGTGTACCTGGAAGGGCTTGATAACGTGATACAGATGCCGGATTCCAAACTTGGGTGGATTCTGTCTCCGTCACAGTTCCGAACTGGTAGAGAACATGCAATGTGTATCTTGCGCAATGTAAATGTCAGCCTGGCCATGACGGGCAGCGAGACCGAGGGCGCTTTTCTGGTTACATCACCGCTGTCGAGAACACTGTCCGTTTGCGGACAAGTCGTGTCAACCCGTTTGGACAACTCGAGCCAGTCTCGGACAAGCGCCTGATGTGCACACTGTGCCAGGGTCGTGCAAGCCGTGAGAAAATAGCACCACACGCAGAGATCGATGCGGGGTCCTTCGCATGCGACGGCGAAGAAGTCTTGTGCCTCCAGCACGGCCATCGCTGAAGGGGTCTGCACAACTGCGCAGCAAGGTCTTCAGCAGTGCTGGCGCAATTTGTAGATCACCGCGAAGTCAAAACACGGTTCGTTCTATTTTGGAATTTAACGAACGGATGAAATTACTTCGCACGATCAGGCCAATGCGAGTCCAGTTAGAGTTGCCCGTCTGGAGTGACTTTTACCCAAAGAACTTTTTTAATGTTTCTATGGCATTGTGATAACTATCAAAAAAGTTACTGAGCTCTCCAGACAGAGGTGTGTACCGATAGACAAGCCCATTTGTTCGTAGAAGACATAACAAAGTTCATTGTCCAGCTATAGTCTGGGATCACGATTGCTGCAAGTCAACTGCAGACAGGAGCGTGGGAATGGAGGAATCTTGACCTGTACTGCTGTAGATCCCCTATGGCGACAGCGCTAGCAACGCGACCACCCTTCAACGAGTGGGTCATGTGACTCCCGCAGGCATGCCAGACTGCTTGAAGAGTAGCTGTGGGGGAAAATCCCATTAGACTTGGCAAGGGCTCTGGCTGGTCGCGGTGTTGGTGAATGAATGAGATGCTGTTGTGCGATTAGATTTTATTCTCATGGTGCGCTGTCAGCTTGTTGTTTGGCGAAGTTAGAGATACTGGTTCTCATGGAGATCCCAGTTTTTTGTTGTCGTTCCTCTCACATCGCTTAGCCTTTGTTTACTGCCGCTGTAGATGATGATAGTCTGTGGCGTGTTGAGAAGTTGTGAGAACACTGATCTGCACGGGCAGAAGTCCTAGGAGGATTTCCGAATATGATGCAGTGTCCGAACGCTCATGACACGTCCTCTAGCCTTGTTTGTTTACTCCTGGCGTAAACATGAATTCCTCACCGCTGTATAATAGCTTTGCATGGTGAGAAAATAATAATCTGTTGATCACTAAATCATGGTCTGTTTTGAATTCTTGCCGTTTCACAGGGGAGTCTCTTGTGCGGAGCATTCCAACCATAGCAACATCAATTATACCAACAGTAGACAGCACGGAACTGCTACAAGAAGAGTCTGCAGAGCAGGAGCTGATTGAAGGAGACATCATCCCATCGGAATCGTTACGCAACCTGCTGAGAGAGGCCAGTGATGATGCCAGTGGTGAGGATGATTCAGTCGGAGGGATCGAGGAGGTAGAAAGCGAGAAGGTGCCTGGCCTAGAAGAGATTCTCTTTGGACAACGACCTACAGCAGATGGCGTAGCACAAGGAGAAAGAACTCGCCGTGGACTGACCAAGTCCAAGTCTCTGCTTTGGCCGGGCGGAATTGTTCCATTCAAGTTTGAGGAAAACTGGGCAGAAGGTAAATCCCATTGCTCTATCCTCCGCTTGCTCTGTTGCCTGTCAATCGTATTGGAATGCTATCATCAGATAAATATCATAACACAGGCTGTCATCAGGAAGGTTCACAAGTGCTCTCACATCAGCCTAAAATAGTCCAGGCTTGGAGGAGGCCTGGGAAAGAATCCAATGTTTACATTCCTATCTCTCTCCCGAAAATGTCAGAAGTGAAAATGATGTAGAGCAACACAATACAAATATTATATGCAACATACTTATGTCACAATGCATACTACTGCTGGTGTTGGTATCCTGCTCCTGTGCTATTGGAGTGTGGTGACATTTTCTCCTTTGGTTATTGTTGTCTTCACATGTTCAGATCCCAACCACTGGTTCAAGTCTCGCAGGGCGGTCGAGAAGGCCATGCGCCACATTCACGAGAAGTCCTGCATTCGCTTCAGGCCTCAGCAGGAGTATGCGGCTGAGGTCGGAGCTCGTCACCCGGACGCCACCAACTATATCATGTTTCGACCAACGTCGCCCAAGCACCCGTAAGTAGCTATCGATTGACGCTGTGCCATTTTACTATATTCATACATTTGGTGCATGGTGAGGGTGGGGTCCATATTAATAATAATAGAAGCTGGAAACAAATTCCAACTCCAATATAGCCCGATTTCTGAGTCCAACTCTGTCCAATATCTATATACCAGTAGTACAGGTCTGTTCATATAGTCGATGCATGGTGAGCCTAGGATTTTTTTAGTGCAGAATCTTGATGTAAATTCTAATTCTAATGTAGTCCCATTTCCAACTGTGATTCTATCCAGTGACTGCTTAGTATTCTGTTGCATGTGGACTTGAGATCTTTTCTTCTCCTGTTCTCCCTTTCCTGCCCACAGATACTGCTCAACGTATGTCGGCCGCCAGTTTGGTATCATTCCGGTGTTCATCGGTCCTGACTGCTATGACTCATTCGGTTCAGTGGTACACGAGCTGCTGCACGTCCTGGGATTCTATCACGAGCAGTCGAGACCGGACCGTGACCGATACGTGACGATCAAGCCGGAAAACATCATCGACTACGAGATGAATAAGGCGAACTTTCGCAAATACTCTCATGGGGAAGTGGACTCCCTCAGCGTGCCGTATGACTATGATAGCGTAATGCATTACTCGAGTACCCAGTTCAGCAAGGATGAGCAGAACTTCAAGACAATCGTAGCAAAGGACGATCCAGAGCGTAAGCTGGGACAGCGCGAGAAGATGAGCGTTGGAGATGTCCTCCAGCTGAACAAGCTCTACGGCTGCCCGGTGCCCGTTCAGCATCCGTGCGATGCAATGGACTACCCGGTTCAATACCATCAGACGGTGTCATTCCGCTACCGCAAGCGCAAGTGGTTGTACTGCGATGCCACCGCGTGTCGCCGCAAGTCCTGCATGAACTTCTCCGACAGCCTGTGCGACTCGGAGCCCAACGGCTGCCGGCAGGGAAAGTTCACTATCGTTCCAGCAAAGGACATTGGCACGACGGCAGTCATCAGCGATGGCGATCCAGTGCGGATCGAGAATGCTCTGGACCTGTTCCCGGGACACATCTTGCATTGCGAGACGGGAGCGACAAAGTCTGCCGACTGCAAATACATCCCCTGCGAGGTGTCGCGAAACTGCTCTGCGGCAAGCAGTACGTTCACAATCCGTAAGCGACCAGGAGCTGGACAACTGTCTAAGGACGGTTCCGTCATCTACCAGAATTCCAATGTCTCGCTATGCCTCCAGAATAGTGCTGGTAGTGATTACGAGCAGTGTGTGTCCTGTGTTCGTAACCCATTGAATCCGGTCGAACCTTGCCGACTGGTGAAATGCAACAAACGTACCGATGACTGTCTGGGTAACGGCGTTTTCTTCAGTATTCGACAGTGGCCGGCCAGCTAAGACACTAGCGCCATTTAGTATCTGCAGTGACTTGCTTTCTGCATTCCCCTTGAGGCAGAAATCTTTCAAGAATTTAAGACACTAGCGCCATTTAGTATCTGCAGTGACTTGCTTTCTGCATTCCCCTTGAGGCAGAAATCTTTCAAGAATTTTTTATCCCTTGAGTCGAATATGTTTCATTTCCGCTTTATAATGAAAACTTCCCCCATGGCTTTTTTTATGACGGTATATCCCAAAAATGCTGTAATTTCCCCCGGTATTCAACCTGATCTTGAGCATAGGCCGTCCTCGCGCAAAGACGTGAACCCTCTCCTCAGTATAATACGTTTCGGAATTGCCTATTCTATGCAGACCTATATACTTCTCCTTCAACTCTATATCATAAAGAAATTGCTAGCAAGTCTAATACGCCCGATTTTCAATATCATCTATCCCTATATATGGCTCAGCAGATGTTGCTCTATATGGCTCAGCCGATGTTGCTCACTATCAATATTAAATTATCCAAGATGGCATGAGCGCCGTGTTTTTGACTCTCCGATGTAACATTAAATTTTAGCACCTGCTCTGCATTGGAAAACTTCCGCAGTTCTTTCCACCAATCAACAAATAAGTTATTGGAAAATAGAATTACTCTGAAAGCACATTTCGACTGTGTGTGTGTGGGGGGGGATGTTAGTGTTACGGATAGTCTTGTGTCAGAGGTTTTTGTGGGATGCAGCTATGAATCGGATCGATTTCTTGATGCGGTTAGGTCATGGCATTGCTTAGTTGCAATTTCTCATGATTCAGCAGGCAGAGCAACAAGTTGAACCATGAACAGTACAATTATCAAAAAACGCAGTACTCAAGTAACACATATTTAGGGTACATGGGCCAAAAACAGTGGAAAAGTGAGTAATGGTGAAAACAAATGTCCAACAGTATTAGATTACATTTAAAAAAATTAATGACTAATTTCTGACTAGATTATGTGGCTCAGCAATCAAGTTCAATTTGTGCGGCATGCAAGATGATCTTCACTCATTACATCAACTAAGTGGATGGTAATTCTCGTTAGTGGGGACACTATGCTGCATAACTTCTAGGCATTACAGAAAGAAGCAGCAGCCGATATTCAAGAAGTACTCAATATCTCAATTTCTTAGAAGGTACCGGGCAACAGAAGCCAAGGACGTGTCTACACGATCGTCAGCTGCTCTCTTGTACATACTCTCTACATTCAAGGGATTGTGTCAGTGGTTATAATTGTTGGCCCCAGACCAAAATGCAGTCTCACACATACATGTAGGTATGTACTATGTATGCTGGCGTGAGCGTTTTCAAACACACACACATACACACATACACACACACACACACACACATACACGTACACACACACACACGCGCGCGGGCGCACACACCCATATACCCACACGGACACACACGCGCAGACGCGCGGAACTACTGCACTGTACGTACGTACGTATAAGCACCTAGAGGCCGAGAGACGTTTCACTGCTGATCTTCACTACCGGCACTAGAGACAGAGTGAATACCTTCATTGACCTTTACACTACTAACAGCAGGCTTACCATTGCCAATTGCCTTGCTCACAGCGCCAACAGTTAGGGCTTTGTTCCCGTTCTGGGTCGGCTCGCTGGTGAACTTCAACTGAGTGGACTCATACGGCGTTGCGGACACACGTCGAGACAGAGGAGCACTGGGCGGTGCCGACGACGGTGACAATAGTCCAGGCATGGCGGCCACTGTTGACGTGCGCAGCGTCTGCGACATGCTGGAGTTGTCCGCACCGTACGTCGCCTTGATGCGATTGCGGTTGGGCCGCAGCAGCACTATGTACAGGCGCGGCACGAACAGCCACAGCCACGTCAGCAGTATGTAGGAGAACACGCGCATGGATTCTATGTACAGCGCCGCCTCCTCCACGAGATATATTGCCGCTGATAGCGGCAAGCAGGTCATGGCATTCGTCAGCGTGGCAAGGAACAAGAAGCGGGCCTCGTTGAAGCTCACCGGTAGTTTCCTCGTCAGAAACGCGACATAGGCCGTGGCAATGATGATAAGAGAAAGAAAGACATCGACACCGATCTGCACTCCCTGCGTGGCCGTATTGCCCCGACACCAGAGTATCAGGAACGGCTCGGAGCCGGTTCGCGTGATCGTCTTCTTCACCACATGGTCTTCAGCAAAGGCGCTGTACAGGTCGAGGCCGAACGGAATACTACTGAGCACGACCACCAAGACCACCTGAGCGGCGTTGCTGAACGTCCAGCGCACAAACTTGGAATGGCGCAGCGACATTCCGCCGCTAATCCGAGCCAGACGTGACGTCTTGACGAACAACGTTGTGCTGATGATTGTCAGCAGTGAGGACATCAGCACACGGAAACGACACGCCGACACGGTCGGTGGGTCACTCGTGAAGACAATCAGCGAGAGCGACAAGGCTATGAGCATTCCGAGAATAGCAAACGTCAAATACTTATCCGACGACTGGATGATTGGAGTCTTGAAGAATTTTATCATGATGACGAGCGTGGTGAGAAGGACAAACGTGGTGATCGACAACAGTGCCATCAAGACGTAAGCGAAACTGGGCGCGTACGGTTGCTGTGTCAGAGCAACACATGCGCTGCGATTTTTGTTCGCAACTTCAAACTCCTCGCACTCCGTGCAGCTCTGGAGGTTAGGCATCTGTGTGATGGTATTGCCCGTGCACTGCTGGCACTCGAAGCAGCACGTGTAGCGATTCTGAACTTTGAACTCGCCAGGGATGCAGTTTGGATGGCATCCACCTGTTGGTGGCTCTACCGTTTGGTTGTTGCTTACAAGGGAACTATTCCAACTGATATCGTGCATCGCGCTACGCAACAGGCCAGTGATGTTCTGAAACGAGCCAAAAGAAAATAGTGTCTCCTCCTTGCGCATCTTGTCGAACGAGGAGAGATGAAATGACGCATCAACCTCATTGCCGTTGACTTTGAAGAAATGAGTCGGTGATCCGGTGGGGCAGGCGGAGCCGTTGAACAGGGTTCCATCCTCGCACACTTGAACTTGCTTCACCGCTTGCAGAAGCCTTGGACCGTACGCGTACCGACGGAAATCAGCTGCAGAGTGCTGACCGGCGCGTGCCTCACTACTGTCGACAAACCGCTGCATCAAGTTGTCCATAGCCGTCAGCAGAGCAGCCGACGCCAAGAAAATGTATCGCTCGCGTACAAATCCACCTAGCTGCGGGCCGGCACTCGACGCCACGCTCTGCCGGTCGACGCAGGTGCTCCCTCGCTCTGCGCAGCTCACACTAGCATTACACACACCCTTGAAGCTAAGCAGCTTCTCCAGGTCATCGCACAAGTAGGGATCCGGTTGACTGAAGGCTGGAGTTGGCGAGATGATGAAGTCTCCGATCGCCGCACGTGCGCTTTCCAGCAGCCGTTCGCCGAACTGTTTCAGGTAGGGCATGTAGTCGGGTCTGGGGCGCATGATATTGCCGAGGCCGGCGCAGCGTTGGTAAAACCTGCTGCCAGCCCTGGCCTCTATGCCCAGGAACCACTTTTCGTTGCCAATGATGGTCACCTGGCGTGGCGGCACATCGCAGTCCGCCTTCGGCTGTGCACCGCAACCGCAGGCCATGTACGCACGCGTGTCAATCAGCAGGCTGGAGTCGGCGTCCGCGGCCAGCAGCACGATGTACAGCAGCCGGGGATTCTTGTTCAGCGCGTCCACCACATCCCGCAGGCTCTGGCTGGGCGGCGAGCCCGAGTAGAGGTCGCACAGTTCCTGACAGTTCGTCGGCGCCATCCTGCAGTCCACCAATCTCCTCAGCTCATCCGTAGCACTGAACTCCGTGCGAAACGCCAGGCACATGTTCGGGTTGACTTTCAGAGATATGCCGTCAATGAACGTATCGCCGTTGAGAAGTTGCAGCAGCGATCTCCTCGCCGTGCGATGGAACTCGTCGGTATAGCTAACAACACCCACATACGATACATCCAGCGCCTCGATGATACGACCGATGGCAATAATTCCGAAGATGTCGGACGCAACCATCCGGAACATGTACTCGAAGTCCTGCACGCACGTCGTATCCTTGATGGTGCCTTCGTTGTTGAGGTCACATCGATATCTATCACTGCTAGCCAGTAGGCCTATCATAGGCGTCCTGTAGGCACTGGCCACTGGTGCTGCGACAAACGTGGGAGTGTTCCACAGTGGTCCGACCACGGCGGCCACGGTACTGTCGCCGAGTCGACTTCCCGGACAGTCGCTGCCGTCAGCGGGACAAGTGGCTCTCAGCATGGACAAGAGGCCATTGACGGCGTGTTTGCTGCTGCTCAGGTATGTGTCCGCGAACTCGTAGCCCAACGAGAACGACACGCGAACACAATCAGAAGAATTACTCACGTCCGAGCCATTCCGGCAGCCCTTGCTGCTCGCTTCCAGGCGGAAATTTCTCGCCCGGAGTTGGGAAATGAGCGGCTCGACGAACAGCAAGCTCGTGGGCCTGGAGGCAGTGATGCCCGAGCATCCAGGGCCAGAGTGGAGCGGAAGAAGTGCTCCTATCGCGACGTCGCCGGCCTTTCCGAACGGCTGGAGCTGTGCGGCGCACACAGAGCACGCCACGGCGCTCACAACCAACAGTCGACGAACAGCTGAGAGTTGAGCTAACATTTTCCTACCGTCCCTGTGTTGGCGAAGAATACAAAGATCTTTACGCGGGCCTGGAACTCTTGTCTTGAAAGCTGAGCAACAGCATAAACGGAGCAATTTTTCTGAAAATCCCTAGCATGAAGACCAGTCCAGAACCGCAGCTAGCTATGCCGTCACAGACCGACTAAACCAGCAATGTTTGCTGGCCACAACATTCTGAAATTTCTGGCAATGGCTATGTTTTCTTTCCGCTTCATCCACTCGAGATCCAGACGGAGACACGGTACGCGTATACGGGTCATTGGCATTGTATTTTATTAATTTTTTTATTTGGAACGTAGACGGACGTCGGTGTAGAGTGTATATAGTCCATCGGCCAAATCTCAGAAAGGGCCTCTTTCGGCGAAGGTGATGCACTGAAGCTCCAACTAAACGCCCTTTGGCACACTAGCTCATGAGACCCCATAGAATACGAATCCGTTTGTTGGACGTTGCCAATCCAGTCCAGGATAGTCGAACTGGGTCGAATACCTTCTTCCGATTTTCGTAATTTCGTCCACCATTACATCTTTCTCATCGACTTTTTTTCGCTTGGCGAATGTTCTTGAGCCGCTGAGCAGAATCTACGCACGCTCGAACACTTGAAATGCCTGCATGTTGACGGTTCGCAAGATTCTAGCGAGCTTGGTGGAAATCTATTATTTATTTTGACATTTTTGGGGGAATCTGAATTAGAACAGTAGAAGCTCATTCGGAGAAGACGGCGTGTCGCCGCTGTCGGATTGTCGCTACTGTGTTTCAGATGTATTTGCTTGAACGTGCTATTGAGGATGGACAGAAGATGAAGTGACGGCTTTCTTGAACACGGACGTTGTGTCTACATTGTAGCTGAAACATCTCATCTGGCGTCTAGAACGCAATTATTATGAGTTGTGAGTGCCAGCTGAGCTGAACACAAGCTGGACACCATTCGTCAGCTGGGAATTTGCATCGAAGCTCTTGATAGCCACGATAAGCATAATTATACAGAGGTAACCTTGTTTGACTCAATACGCATGCAGGTGATACCACTAGTGGCACTACAATGTAAATGGTGCAAAATTGATGCAACAGCGAATATGTACTTCGTACAATCACGAACAATTGTAACGCAAGTGTTCATGCCTGTCATAGAAGAATTTCAGCCCGGAAGTCTTGTTGTCATGGTCATAAATAATACAGGACTTGAGTTGGCTCTGGACATAAACACACTTGTGGTGAATACGGTCATTATTGCGAGAAAAATATTTAGCCACTGTATGTTAACTGATGCCGCACTACACGCAATATTTCATGTACATGTGTGTGAGACTCAATTGCATCCACAAGGCCGTAGATGCATGTAAGCACACAATGCTGTACAGTATAAGTAGTAGTCGACATGTGGTGTCTTCCTGCTGCACATGCACATGCGGCAAGTTGGCAACGACACGTGACCTATCTGCACCGCACAGCGTGAGCTTAGAAAGGAATATTGCACACATAGTGCTATTTGTGTTCCGATATCGTTAAGCCGGTATACATGTACTAGTATCCTTATACATGTACCTGGTCACTCGATAGGCGATGCCGACTGTACTAATCTTATCCATATTACCCGATAGGCTATAGCACACTGCGTCAGATCACTATGCAACAAAACAAGAGCTTTGGAGCGAATATACACTGAAGCAAAGTAGGTTTCAACGGTACAGCACTAGTCACGATGAGGGGAGTTACGAGGATGGTTAGGCCGTGACACATAGATGATGATTGTTAATGATTCATGCACGGTGGAAAATTACCACCAATGGCGATCATATTGCTTTCACAACAATGACATCAGTAGGAGCAGTGACACAACCTTATTGCTCTAAGTAGGATTTACAAGCGAGTGAAGGGAGAGCAGACTGGTCTAATAGCAGACCGGGTCTAAGCAAGGAAGTAATCGGCATCAGAGGTGAGCTTGCACATCAGAAAACAGATGATGATCACCAAACACAGAGAAGTTGGCTATGTGTATGTTTGTGTCACTGTGTGTGCATGTGTGTGTGTGTGTATGCGCGCACATCTGTGTGTGAAAGAGAGGCAGACAGACAGATAGCATATGGTGGGAGGGATCAAGGTCTGACCTCAGAGTTAAATGCTGACGGTGTGGAATAGCAACAGTGCGAAATCGGGCAGGGTGGTTAATGGCCCACACTGGAGCCGAGTAGGAGCGCCAGTTGTTGAGGGCTAGCACAGGAGTAGCAGCAGCTCCAGCCTAGGAAGATCAGCTTCTGGATGAAAATCTCCCAGACACAGCAGGTACCAAGCTTCACTAGCAGATTGCCGGCAGGGGTGCACGGCGAGCACCCGTACATCCCTCAAGCCACCAGAGCCGCAGTACTTGGACACGATCCAGGTGCTTACCCGCCAACAATGCTGAGAAGGCGCTGGAGCCATACAGGAACTTATGATCGAGCATGACCACAGACTTGAAATACAGGGTCCGGCGTTGAATACTGAGACAGCGACGTCTCCTCCAAAGAACACCACTCAGCCCCACCATTGCATTATTTTCGCTTTTTCATGATTTTTACAATTGTGTTAGAGCACACAGCACTCGATGCAACATTTACCAGTGACTAAATAACTCCGCGTCTCCGTGACTGCAGCGTTCCCGTGAGCCTGTTGGATTTCTGTCAGCCTGTTGAGATTATCTTCATCTCGTCACATGTGAGCCTGTGTGTTTCATCCGTATCGTGGCACAATTACACAGACACGATTTCCAACTCAGGCCGGTTCCGTTGCTCGAAGGGTTGGCGGTAAGAATTGCTACGCCGTCTGTGGCTGCATGGGAACTTGGCGAGTCGTTGTCTTTCTCCATAAATCCTGATCGTCACGCGAACAACAGCCACTATTGCCTAAAAACTACGACACAACAGTATCAAGCTCGCCCCAGCAGAAGGACACGAATGACGAGCGCTAAGACGGAGAAAGAGAGACAGGGTTAGCGAGAGCTGACTAGTGCAGGTACGCTGTCACCTCCTGAGGTGGTGGGCGAAGCAGCGAATTGAAACGAAGGAAGATAGAACTTATTAGAAGGCATACGGAGGCACCAAAACCTATTGCCTGTCACATACTAAGTGCCATTTAGGGTTGACAGCTGTCAGCTGACAGCCTCAAAAATTTGAAAATCTGCTCAAAAAACTCTCGATCAGAACTCTGCGCACTCTCAAATGGAGCGCACAGTAAAAAACTCGGCGACGAAGAACGCTTCGTATCGACGCCCTGGACTGAATTCGGCACGTCCAACAAACGGAATAGTGTTCTCTGATATATTCTCTACGTGCTGGGTATGGTCGTGTTTAGTTGGAAGCTCAGTGCATCACCACTTTCGATTTTGAGACTTGGCCGATGGACTAATACTGACACTGACTGTCTGTGCATGCAATGATGATTATGATGAGGCTATTAGAACTGTTCATGTGACATGTTTAGCATTCTACGCGGTGTAGATCTACACGGGCAAGAGCACAACTATGCTCGCGCTGTAGCAGTGTAGGTAGATCTACACGCCGGCTGTGATGACTGTACTAGTACTCAGTACTAGTAGTAGTACTACAGTCAGTACATGTACTAGTAGATCTACTAGTGTTACACTTAGTTACAGATTCATCCTGTATCATGTATGGCTGTAGATCTACGTAACGTGGTAACTGAAGTCTGAACTCCACGATGCTACTGTTTAGACCAGGCAGGGAGTACAGTCAGTCGTGTGGTATGACTCCCTGGTTTAGACTGTCTTTTATACGCGTCGTATACGACTCCTATATATCCCTGGTTTACAGACTTTACTGTCACTGTGCAGCTGTGTGTGTCAGTGACACTGACATTGACCTGCATACTGTCAGCTGTGTCACACTCACGCACCCCGGTTCTACAATGCATCATGCAAGTCCCAGCACATAATCGATCATTATGATACATCATGTAAATGCACAAACGCCTTCCATATAGGCCATGGTCACAGCAATCAGCATTGTTTTATTTTTCGGATAGCGAAGCCGAAGGCGTGCTGTGTTGTCACTGTTGTGAGCTGAGCTGAATCGCTTCATAAAACGTTAGTCCATCGGCCAAGTCTCAAAATCGAAAGTGGTGATGCACTGAGCTTCCAACTAAACGCGACCATACCCAGCACGTAGAGAATATATCAGAGAACACTATTCCGTTTGTTGGACGTGCCGAATTCAGTCCAGGGCGTCGATACGAAGCGTTCTTCGTCGCCGAGTTTTTTACTGTGCGCTCCATTTGAGAGTGCGCAGAGTTCTGATCGAGAGTTTTTTGAGCAGATTTTCAAATTTTTGAGGCTGTCAGCTGACAGCTGTCAACCCTAAATGGCACTTAGTATGTGACAGGCAATAGGTTTTGGTGCCTCCGTATGCCTCCAAATAAGTTCTATCTTCCTTCGTTTCACTTCGCTGCTTCGCCCACCACCTCAGGAGATGACAGCGTACCTGCACTAGTCAGCTCTCGCTAACCCTGTCTCTCTTTCTCCGTCTTAGCGCTCGTCATTCGTGTCCTTCTGCTGGGGCGAGCTTGATACTGTTGTGTCGTAGTTTTTAGGCAATAGTGGCTGTTGTTCGCGTGACGATCAGGATTTATGGAGAAAGACGACGACTCGCCAAGTTCCCATGCAGCCACAGACGGCGTAGCAATTCTTACCGCCAACCCTTCGAGCAACGGAACCGGCCTGAGTTGGAAATCGTGTCTGTGTAATTGTGCCACGATACGGATGAAACACACAGGCTCACATGTGACGAGATGAAGATAATCTCAACAGGCTGACGGAAATCCAACAGGCTCACGGGAACGCTGCAGGTATGGTCGGAGACGCGGAGTTATTTAGTCACTGGTAAATGTTGCATCGAGTGCTGTGTGCTCTAACACAATTGTAAAAATCATGAAAAAGCGAAAATAATGCAATGGTGGGGCTGAGTGGTGTTCTGTGGAGGAGACGTCGCTGTTTCAGTATTCAACGCCGGACCCTGTATTTCAAGTCTGTGGTCATGCTTGATCATAAGTTCCTGTATGGCTCCAGTGCCTTCTCAGCATTGTTGGCGGGTAAGCACCTGGATCGTGTCCAAGTACTGCGGCTCTGGTGGCTTGAGGGATGTACGGGTGCTCGCCGTGCACCCCTGCCGGCAATCTGCTAGTGAAGCTTGGTACCTACTGTGTCCGGGAGATTTTCATCCAGAAGCTGATCTTCCTAGGCTGGAGCTGCTGCTACTCCTGTGCTAGCCCTCAACCACTGGCGCTCCTACTCGGCTCCAGTGTGGGCCATTAACCACCCTGCCCGATTTCGCACTGTTCCGATTCCACACCGTCAGCATTTAACTCTGAGGTCAGACCTTGATCCCTCCCACCATATGCTATCTGTCCGTCTGCCTCTCTCTCACACACAGATGTGCGCGCATACACACAAACACACATGCACACACACACATGCACACACAGTGACACAAACATACACATAGCCAACTTCTCTGTGTTTGGTGATCATCATCTGTTTTCTGATGTGCAAGCTCACCTCTGATGCCGATTACTTCCTTGCTTAGACCCGGTCTGCTATTACTTTATTAGACCAGTCTGCTCTCCCTTTACTCGCTTGTAAATCCTACTTGGAGCAGTAAAGTTGTGTCACTGCTCCTACTGATGTCATTGTTGTGAAAGCAATATCATCGCCATTGGTGGTTATTTTCCACCGTGCATGAATCATTAACAATCATCATCTATGTGTCACGGCCTAACCATCCTCGTAACTCCCCTCATCGTGACAAGTGCTGTACCGTTGAAACCTACTTTGCTTCAGTGTATATTCGCTCCAAAGCTCTTGTTTTGTTGCATAGTGATCTGACGCAGTGTGCTATAGCCTATCGGGTAATATGGATAAGATTAGTACAGTCGGCATCGCCTATCGAGTCACCAGGTACATGTATAAGGATACTAGTACATGTATACCGGCTTAATGATATCGGAACACAAATAGCACTATGTGTGCAATATTCCTTTCTAAGCTCACGCTGTGCGGTGCAGATAAGTCATGTGTCGTTGCCAACTTGCCGCATGTGCAGCAGGAAGGCACCACATGTCGACTACTACTTATACTGTACAGCATTGTGTGCTTACATGCATCTACGGCCTTGTGGATGCAATAGACCAATCCCGAAAAGATTGTCTGGGTTCGAAAGGGGGCATGTCAACTGAGAGTACACTGTACAACACATACATGGCACTACCTGATCAGCATGCGGCACAGGACGTGTTTGATAGTTCGCGTGTGAATGCGAGGGTAAGTACACGATTTTCTCGTTAGTTGCATGCAAGAGAGACGATGCGACAGAAAGCGAAGCCCTTTGTAGTTTTTTCTCTCGCACTGGTAATGGTCTGCTGTTGGAGTTGAAATGCTAAGACATAATCCTTGTTTCGCTCTTCTGTGTAGTGTGAAGAGGTCAACGAACATGTAGAGCTCACTTTGATGAAGTAGGCAAGGCTGTGAGCGCTGTGGCTCAAAGCGATAGGCCCTAAATCTTACGAGATATTTCGAGTGTTATTGTTTGTTGCGAGCGCTTCGTCTTCGATGAATCCTGCCTCTTTCCTGGCAGCTGCCCTCCTGTAGGACCAACCACGAAGTGACTGTACTCATCTGCAGCCGATCAATGTTATATTGCACAAGAAGATATCGTTTTCGCCAAGCCAGTGCCCCGCCAAAGACCATCGCCGTGTCACACCGTCGGAACGAGTTCATGATGAGAAACATCATTCGCGCGAGCGTGATGAAGAACTAGTTCGAAAGACAACATAGTCTTTACCCCCGGGACGACAACTATGCGCACGTCCTGCAAGGGGAGAATGTCACCAGCGACATCAACGAAGACGACGGCAGTATTTCGGAAACCTGGAGTCAGCGGAGGTCGTCAGGCTCCTCCGCGACCCGGTACATGTACAGTATAGGTGACATGTCGACACGAGCGTGCGGAAACACAGCATACACTGTAGTAATGATTATGTTGCGAGAGTTTGCGGAAGGAGTCCAAGTCGGGAAATCCATCAGCTCCAAACGCTACCTGTAGGTGGGCGATGAGACTCCAGCTTCAGACTACAACAGTCAGGACTTGTAAATAGTTGAACTTTGTGAAGCAGCAGATCGAGAAGTAACGTGTTAGTTAGCTGAAATCGTAGCTGTTGCAGTATGTCGGCGCTATGTAGCTTGCATTTTTTACGGAGAGTCGATCGCCACGCGAATGTTTCTCTCCTCACCGAGAGCTATCTGGCCTCCAAACTCCGTCAGGGTCTGCCTAAGGTACCGAAGGTCCTTTGACTAGCTGCTGGCAGGACTCCATCAAATCCTTTAGCTTCAGCTCGGCGAGCAAAAGTCTCTCTCTCCTCCGCCATGAGCTGTCACACACAAACTGAATACAAAACGATGCACTTCACACGTGCTGGCTTGCACGCGTGCCCCCTTTCACGAACCCAGACAATCTTTTCGGGATTGGTCTATTGAGTCTCACATACATGTACATGAAATATTGCTTGTAGTGCGGCATCAGGCGTTAACATACAATGGCTAAATATTTTTCTCGCAATAATGACCGTATTCACCACAAGTGTGTTTATGTCCAGAGCCAACTCAAGTCCTGTATTATTTATGACCATGACAACAAGACTTCCGGGCTGAAATTCTTCTATGACAGGCATGAACACTTGCGTTACAATTGTTCGTGATTGTACGAAGTACATATTCGCTGTTGCATCAATTTTGCACCATTTACATTGTAGTGCCACTAGTGGTATCACCTGCATGCGTATTGAGTCAAACAAGGTTACCTCTGTATAATTATGCTTATCGTGGCTATCAAGAGCTTCGATGCAAATTCCCAGCTGACGAATGGTGTCCAGCTTGTGTTCAGCTCAGCTGGCACTCACAACTCATAATAATTGCGTTCTAGACGCCAGATGAGATGTTTCAGCTACAATGTAGACAAAACGTCCGTGTTCAAGAAAGCCGTCACTTCATCTTCTGTCCATCCTCAATAGCACGGTCAAGCAAATACGTCTGAAACACAGTAGCGACAATCCGACAGCGGCGACACGCCGTCTTCTCCGAATGAGCTTCTACCGTTCTAATTCAGATTCCCCCAAAAATGTCAAAATAAATAATAGATTTCCACCAAGCTCGCTAGAATCTTGCGAACCGTCAACATGCAGGCATTTCAAGTGTTCGAGCGTGCGCAGATTCTGCTCAGCGGCTCAAGAACATTCGCCAAGCGAAAAAAAGTCGATGAGAAAGATGTAATGGTGGACGAAATTACGAAAATCGGAAGAAGGTACTCGACCCAGTTCGACTATCCTGGACTGGATTGGCAACGTCCAACAAACGGATTCGTATTCTGTGGGGTCTCATGAGCTAGTGTGCCAAAGGGCGTTTAGTTGGAGCTTCAGTGCATCACCTTCGCCGAAAGAGGCCCTTTCTGAGATTTGGCCGATGGACTACGTCTTTTCATCATCAGGCCATACTGACCCAAGTCGTGGACTTGGCATGCATGCATCTGCCATGATCAGGCTTCCTAGTAAATCCACTTGTACATACATGTATACATGATGACTTGTATAAATCCAGATTGGTTTTTGGTACACCGCGTACCGGAGGATGTACCCGGCCGGTGCCGCTGTGTGCTGACACGTGACAGTGCTCAACACCGCGGAGGCAGAGTGTAGCAGCAAACAACAAGCCTTGATTGTCCTTGTTGTTCTGTTCTGTAAGACTAAGAATAATAATAATAATAATACCACAGCACGCGTAATAATATAATTATGTGGGTATAATTATACGTTCCGCTTCTGTCCTATCTCCTATGATCAAATTCCATTATCAAGGTAATTATTAACACGGCGCACTGATGACCTGTGACGCCAGATCATGGATTGTCGGCCAGATTTCTCCATGTAAGCTTGTCCAGAGCGATGGCCCTCACATTCCCCAGCTGACTGCTGCGCTTCAAGTCGATGTTCCTCCTCTGTAAGTCGCTTGTGATGCGCGTCGCAATGGATGTCCTTGGACGTCCACGCCCAGCCTTGGCATCTCCCGCAAAATAGCCCGTCAGCGCGATCCATGGCGGCGCATCCCTGTCCATACGGAGAATATGGCCGGTTAGCTGCCATCTTCTCCTGTCCACGATGTCAGATAGTGGTTCCGTGTTGCACCTCTCATACAGCTCAGTATTTGACATCCTGGCTGGGTAGACTATGCCAATGAGCCGTCGGAGCTGCTTCCGGTGGAAAACGTTAAGCGATTCTGCTTGTGCTGCCGTGAGCCCCCATGCGCCGCAGTTATACAAAAGACTAAGAGGTACATGACAAAGTATAAATGGTACTAAAGCCAAGGGTAAGCAGCAAAGCAGCAGCTTTCGGCCTGTTTGTCCATAAAGTAATTCCACCTCCACCACATGTAATGCTCTCACTGGCCCCGACCTGCGACCTCATCATACCAGCAACACAGAACATGACTCCAAGTAGTTGAAGATACTGACAAAATCCCCACCCCCCCCCCCCCCATACAGCGCTGGTTCGACCATTTAAAAGTCTCATCAATGATTCATGTGGTGGAGGTGGAATTCATTACCCTGATGCTGGGCTGGGCCCGAAAATTTGGTGTAATGATTATGTGAATCTTTAACTTTAGTTTGAATCGCAGTGAAGAGACCGTTTTTGGAGTTGAGAAATGAAGTTTGCTTAATGTGTAAGTGGCTGCGTTGGAGTTTGCAGACAATTAGAAGAGGTTGAAATACCGTATACATGTAGCTTATTGAAGTGTAAATCAAGCCAAAAATCTCGCTCAAACCCGTTTTTAAAACAGCTATTATTAAAATGCACATGTAAGTGCAAACAGTTACTATGAGCATGTAGTAGCGAGATTAGATAAGCCTGGGAGCTGGTACATGTAGTATGAACAGTACTACATCTGTTGTAGTCTGTTCTCCACAGATTGAGCACGTATCCTCCGTTTGACATTGGTCAACACGATGATGCAATGTGGAAGCGCTTTACTCTGGGCAAAAATTAGAGGAATTGTGAAGCGATTTTAGTCTGATAGAGATTCAAAAAGTGAGGTGAATTTTCACAAAAGTACATGTACGACTCGTAGTTGTGTAGGCTCAATTAACATTGCCCCACAATGTGCTTTGAATCTGGTGCAAAGGTGCAGAATTAAATGTGTCACGAAACTAATATACATGCACTAAGTCTGAAACTGTTTTGTTTTCCTGTGTGGCGTATCAGATAGCAATTTAAAAGTATCAGTTTAATAAATAATGTTATTGTGTGCATTCGCAGGGACCGGGCAATGGTAGCCCACAACGTTGTGTGCCAAACACACAAGTCAGCAGGCATAGATGCTTTGTCCTCAAGGGAAATATAAAAGTGGGAAAATCTTAAATGACAGTTGAAATTCTGCTCTCAAGCAGCAATGAAACGAGATATTTGCTGCATTTTCACAGGGATACTTCTGACATTTTCGGTGAAAGGAGCTATCAGTATGGAGTTCACACTTCAACTGAAACCGGGCGTTGTTGCGCTTCGTTACTCTTGTCTTCCAGCATCTCCAGTATCACTTCAAACCCAGGCCTGTCGGCGGGAACAAACGCCCAGCACTTCTGCATGACTTCATACCTTGCATTATTAGAGCACACATAAACACACACATACAATTTTACAAAAGTGTGCAGACCAGTCCGAGAAAGAGGGGAGAGGGGGAGAGAAAGAGAGAGAGAGAGAGAGAGAGAGAGAGAGTGAGTGAGTGAGTGAGTGAGAGAGAAAGGGAGAGCGAGAGAGCGCGAGAAAGGGGGAACTACCTGATGAAAGACGACCAGTACAGACAAAATCTGGCATGCATGCTGATGATGTTCAAAACCAGTGCAGCATATACCCCGAATACTCAAATTTGCGTCTCTTTCCTTTCTGGGAGAGCACGCAAATCTCCAGTTCAGTTCGCCCGTTCGTAGTGGCCAATTATATCTTGCTTCCAAAAGGTCTGCACTTGCTTGTCCACTATCCTCACAAGTATGTACTGGGCCCACAGTACAGTGCATCGAGGATCTTTTTTTCAGTAGTTGGTTACTGCTACACTGGTAGCTTTCCTGATAAAATGTTGTGCCCTTGCGAAGTATTCTGTGCTTCTTCATACAGCATGTTTTGAATAAAAGCTCAATTTTTAGAGGCTCCATCCGCGAACATACATGTTTGTGTTGCAGGGGTATCGGCGATGCATGGATGCATGGGAATGCATGACAATATGCATGATGGCATGGTTATGCACTGTAATGCAGGGATATGCATGATAATATCAAGAGTAGATAAACAAGAGTGTGCAACTCCGGATCTCTCCTACACAATCTGCAGATACCCCGCACGGCGGAATTTTTTGTTTACGTCACCTTTTTTCAGAGAAACGCGGCTTTGCCGCAGAGCAGTGTGAGAGCACGTGCTGGGCACCGACCTTGTAGTGTAAAGCCGAGCCAAGTGCACGAGGGAAAACTCTCCAAAAGGCTCGCAGCGCGTGCGTCGTCGAAAAGATTATGTCAACAAAAAATTCCGCCGTGGGCCAACCCACCCGCGAGTTGCACACTCTTGTTTATCTACTCTTGATAATATGCATGATTGCATGGTCATGCACTGTAATGCAGGGGAATGCATGACTGGTATGGAATGCATGGGGTATGCATGGGTGCATGGTATGCATGGTTCTGTATGGTTATGGTTATATACGTCCGACCACCCCCGCTCATGTTTCAGAGCTTTTATGAAAGCTGAATTGCTGCGCTATAACCACACAAACAGTGAGATCACCTCCCTGCTCGCTATACGTGATGCTTTCTGGATCGCTTCGCAAGCGTGGTTACCCTCCTAGGTTTCTCCACGATGCGTTCAGTGATACCCCAGCTAGCTGTCAACTCATACCTCCAGCTAGCTCTGTGCAAGCTTCTGCCTCTTGCCCCACAGTTTTTGTTACTGACTATCACCCTGGCCTCCTCAGCCTTCAACGCACCCTGCAAAATTCTTTTCGCGCTAACTTATGTTTTAGGAAACCACATTCACGATGGGTATAGGTATTTCTTACCTCCATGCCTTGCACTCAAACTCGTGTTTGTTTTTTCGCCTCGCGAGCAACCCCGTGTTTTGTTCACGCCTTCTTTCGCGCTAAAATCGCTAAATTGCTTTTCGCGCTAATTATTCGACAGTGCTCAACGCCTGTCTGTCCAGTTCGCTGGTTATATTGAGTTCCATATTGTCATTTATCCTCATTCCTCTGATGAAGTGACTCATGTCACAGAAACCGGTCAGGTTAAAGAACTTGGAACTCTCCTTGCTTGTGAGTGCGTGGTTGTTATGTTTTAGACTTCTCGTGTAGGACCTTCGCCGCTGCTTCACTATTTGAGCTCCGGTCGGAGGCGACCGCCTTGCGCGAAGCCTGCAAGCCACGACGTCGAAACACCACCAGAGCCCAGCAGGATATTGTTCTGTCACTGCGACAGGATCCACGTATCATTGTCCGTGACGCAGACAAAAATCTGGGTACAGCTATCCCGAATTCCGATGAATTTGCCGCCGAAGCCGCCCGACAGCTCGCGGACACCTCAACATACCGCATTGTTTGCCCCGTTGGCCGGGACACTGCCCTCAATCCAGAAGTCGAGGCCATCGAAACGGAGCTAACCAGGATCATTCCCAGCCATAATGTCACCAGGCGAGACGCAAAAGCCCTACTTGCGAATTTCCCTTTCAAGCCAGCCAAGTTTCGGCTCATTCCCAAAATCCACAAGCCCCTTGGGCCCTGTGGAGTTAAAGGCAGGCCCATTGTGTCGTGTCAGGGCTACTGCACAACCCCAGCCTCTCGCTATGTCGACTACCATAAAGAGTCTCATGAAATCAGCAAGCACTGTGTTTACTTCTACTAACGATGTTGTAAAGAGTTTGATCACTCCGTCGAACGCTGACTTGAGTGACTGCTCCCTTTTGACTGCAGACGTCGAAAGTCTTTACACATGTATGTCGTGGAAAGACACGACCAATGCCCTGCACGTGTTCCTCGACGAAAATAATCACCCCATGAAAGACTTGCTCATTGATCTTTCTTCTTTTGTGCTAAGAAATAATTTTTTCGAGCATGATGGTTTGGTGTATCACCAACAGAATGGCATGGCCATGGGTACACCCATGGCGGCTAATGTTGCAAATATTTTCCTCTTCGTCCATGAGCGTACATCACTCTCAGTCTTCCGTAACACCATAAAGTTCTTCGGTCGATACGTTGATGATCTTCTCCTAATCATCAAAAGACTGAGCAATCTGCCTGCCGTCAAACGGCACATGTACGCAAAGCTTGACGCCATCAGACTTACGTGGTCAGACCCCTGTAAAAGTATTGAGTTTCTTGATTTGATCATCTCTATTAATGATAAATCCACATTCACATTCAGTACTTTCCAAAAGCCCAGGAACGCTTATTTGTACATCCCATTTACGTCCGACCACCCCCGCTCATGTTTCAGAGCTTTTATTAGAGCTGAATTGCTGCGCTATAACCACACAAACAGTGAGATCACCTCCCTGCTCGCTATACGTGATGCTTTCTGGACCAGGCTTCGCAAGCGTGGTTACCCTCCTAGGTTTCTCCACGATGCGTTCAGTGATACCCCAGCTAGCTGTCAACTCATACCTCCAGCTAGCTCTGTGCAAGCTTCTGCCTCTTGCCCCACAGTTTTTGTTACTGACTATCACCCTGGCCTCCTCAGCCTTCAACGCACCCTGCAAAATTCTTTTCGCGCTAACTTATGTTTTAGGAAACCACATTCACGATGGGTATAGGTATTTTTTACCTCCATGCCTTGCACTCCACCTCGTGTTTGTTTTTTCGCCTCGCAAGCAACCCCGTGTTTTGTTCACGCTTTCTTTCGGGCTAAAATCGCTAAATTTCTTTTTTCGCGCTAATTACTAGACAGTGCTCAACGCCTGTCTGTCCAGTTCGCTGGTTAGATTGAGTTCCATATTGTCATTTATCCTCATTCCTCTGATGAAGTGACTCATGTCACAGAAACCGGTCAGGTTAAAGAACTTGGAACTCTCCTTGCTTGTGAGTGCGTGGTTGTTATGTTTTAGACTTCTCGTGTAGGACCTTCGCCGCTGCTTCACTAGGATGCATGGTATGTATGGTTATGTATGGTTATGCATGTACGTCATCGGTGTAAGGGTATGTTGCTGGTATGTGCTAGAGTCACATGCGCTCTACCTAGCAGGTCTGATTATCAAACCTGTACTGGTACTGTGCGGTACGTAAATCATACACGACCAACACTCACAGGCTGTCTGGGTAGGGATGCAACACGATGGGCGCATCCATGTGGCCGCCATTTTTCACGAACGTTATCACCTCTTCGTGACTCTTTCCCTGGTACGGCTGATCCCCGAGCGTGGCCATCTCCCACAGAACAATACCGTACGACCTAAGCACAACATCGGGCAGCAGATAAGCACAACATCGGGCAGCAGATAAGCACAACATCGCGCAGCAAAAGAAATTATTTCCCAGGAGACAAGAATGCTAGAACACTGATAAGAAGGGCACACTTCAGGATTTTGACTATCTTGAACCCCTTTTTGCTGCAGCTCGCGGTTATGCATAACGTGTGTAGCGTGAACGTATGCACTAGCAGCAGTGGATCTGAAAATGGCAGGGGTAGATGAATGCGGCAGCTGTGTGTGCGTGTGGGATAAGCACAACATCGGGCAGCAAAATAAATTATTTCCCAGGAGACAAGAATGCTAGAACACTGATAAGAAGGGCACACTTCAGGCTCTTGACTATCTTGAACACCTTTTTGCTGCAGCTCGCGGTTATGCATAACGCGAGTAGTGTGAACGTACGCAGTGGATCTGAAAATGGTAGCAGTAGATGAACGTGGCAGCTGTGTGTGCGTGCGGACAAAAATGGTGAGTGCGTATTATTTGCTACCCGATGATTCTCAGATCCACAGCATAAGTAACCCCTACATGCCCCATGCCTAACCATGAGCTGCTGCATTCTCACGCTCCTTCTCATATCATCTCAGAGTCTTTGCTGGTACAGGTATACTTTCATGCCTTATCATCTGGCTTATGTAGAAATGGAAGAAATAGTCGATGTGTTTTGTTGGGTGAGGCCAATGCATCCTCAACAAGATCAAGATCCAATTAGGACTCATGCTGCTAAGTGGTTATGGTGCGGTCTGGATCAAAGAGGGCATATGCATTGTGCTGAAATGATGATAATAACACAGGGGGAACAACCTGTCTTCCGTGCTGTGCTAACCACTTCTGTTTCCGTCTTATCCATGTGGCTAGCACTTCATTTCAGTGCAAAAGGTAGTTTGTTTTAAGACACGGCTCTGGTTCAAGCGGTGGAAATGGCAGCAGGGCAGGCACCATTGATATGGCAGATACATGTAGTCGTATGGCCATGGTTGTACCAGATTTTAGTAATTCCAGCGTTTATGGAATTTCCATTGTGCAATGGTTTATGCTATGTTGAAGTATAAATTGGCCATTCCCAACATGTCTGGCTATGAAACTGAAATTGGGCATAGGGCACTGATTTAACATTCAGGAACTGGCTCCAGGCCTGAATTTGTCGACTGCTTGGCCTCTTCCAACACAGTCATAGAGATGCAACGCATGCCTACATCAGAGGACCGTGAAACTCACCAAACGTCTGAAGCTGTGACATACACACCATCACGAAGACTCTCCGGTCCCATCCAGCGCACAGGCAGGGCACCTTTGCACACAAATATGGTCAAGCACAGCAAGTCTTAAATCCAATTTTGAAACTCTTGACTACATTCTGAACTCCAAATAATTGTCTTGTGCTTGTTTGTCTTCTCTGTTCGGATCTAATCTAAATTTTGTTTCCTTCTTTTCTGTTTGTGCCTACCATATTGTACAGAGTATAGGCCGCACTTCAAAGAACAGTAATTCACCCAAGAAAGTCGGTGCGGGTTATGTTTCGATGGTCAAATTAATGGTGATAAACAGGGTAGCTGTGTGTATTTCGTGAACAAATATCTGGGTGCGGCTTATACTCCGGAAAGTACGATAACTCGTTATTCATAAAACTCTTCATCTCTTGTAGGAGCCAGGCTAATGGTCTGTGGTGGAAAGGCATTCTTGAATGTTCATTTGATGTAGTAAACTAGAATACTATACCTACCTTTTCAAGTATCCATATATCCTGTACACACACCTTGTACACACTCTCTCTCTAACGGTCTCTAGGCTACACTGCAATTGATATACATTGCTCAAATTTTCGGGCAAGGCCCATCATCAAGTATTGGCTACAGTGGAGTCTCCAAACCTTGAGAAAAACCTTTTGAAGTAAAGGGAACAAAAACGTTTGGGTCTTAAACTGGGTTGCGCATAACTATAAATGTTTCTTTTACTCTCTGCAAAGGAAATAAAGGTAATTTTTCAACTTGTGTTTTACAATGCCTTGCACCTGTGTAAAATGAAGTTGAAGACACCACTGCAGCTGTACTTATGGTTGATAAATATGGTGTAGACAGTATAACATACCTCGTCCAAGTTTGCGGTAGTAGTCCGATTCGTAGATGTCCCGTGTCAAGCCAAAATCTAGCGGGCAAGGCAGAGGATAGTGAATAGATCTCACAGGGGACAGGACTAAAAAAACATTTAGCATTCGCTTGGACAGAGTGCACACTGTTCAAGTGTGCTGTGCGCAGCATGCTCTATGAAAATCCTCTCAGCAGACACATAACTATTACATGTTGTGCAACAAGAGAGCTAGCGCAGCTCCCTTCTCTATGCCTGCCATCGTCATAATGATCATTTTGCGAAGCTGGTTCTCGGTCGTATTTCACGGGTGAACGCTACTATTCGTGCAGTGTTGGGCATAGCCACGGGAATAAAATTAATGTTCATGTCCATGGTGTTGCCCTGGAAGAGCTACTTGATATGTACATGTATACAGTCATTAAGGATAGAGAGTGCACAGTCTAATAGGAAAGTTCATTATGATTGGATCAATATCACTCTATTCTTGAAAGGCCGAATGGTACCGCTAACTGCGTTATACCAATATCACTTTGCCAAGGTCTTCCTGGCTCTTCACTGAACTCAGGCATGGTCACATTCAGCCACAGCAGCACATTGTTTACCTCCGATCTTTAGGCTTAAGTCGGATGCCAACATGCAGTTGCGAGCAGCTAGGTCCCTGCACGGCAAGAAGAAGCAAGTAAGCCTAGAATCAATACCACTCTGACCCTATCCAATGATATGGCCTAGGACTTAGAAGATCAGAGAGTTGGATTGAAGATGTGCTTCAGGTTAACGTCAACTGGCAGCTCAAATGGCATGCACAGGTTCCTAGCCCGCATGGGGCACGTGCACCCCCCCCCCCCCCCAAAATTCAATAGGTTCTGCATGCACATAATGACTATGAATAGCATGCACCAGCCATCCTACACATGTGCGGCTGTGCCCCCCCCTCCCCCCCCCCCCCACCCCTAAAAGGGACCAGCTACACCCCTTCAATGCAGTTCGAAGCTTGGTAAGATTTACAGCATCCAAACGCAAGCATCGGAACAGGCTTTTAAAGCTCAGAGTGATCACTAGGGAACGACAACAAAGTAGTCGTAACATCAATTGTCTCATATACAATGTATGCTAGGCTACTACCTACCGATGCACAAAGTGCTTCTCATTGAGGTGAACCATCCCTCTTGCTAGTTGCGTAGCCCACGTTGCAAACAGTTCCACGGACGGCACGTCATGCGCGGAGGAGGCTGCCCTGTTGAAGAACTGCTGCTCCTGATGGTGACAAATTGCCAGCAGAAACCCAGGGTTAACGGCAGTCAAAAAATTCTTGTTAATCACGAACATGAAATGCTACTTTGGCAATGAAAGTGTGCCAGCCAGTGGTACAATGGAAGGACTCAAACAGATTCTCCGCAATACACGTTACATATTGTAAGTCAACAAATATTCGGCGCATATTTATTTTCGGTTTTTTTCGGCCTGGGCATATTTGGTCGAAGATTTGTTTCGGCCGGAATTTTGCTTTTCAAGGTTCAGTGTGACAGTGAATACAGGCAGCAGCAGTAAAAGCCGAAGATTCAATGCGGCCAAAATGCGTTTTAGCCCTGGAAGGCCGAAATTCGAATGGGCTGAAGATTTGCAGACTTGCAGTAGTTATTGTTTGGCTTTCCGGAGATTCCCAGTAAGGACTCAAGTAGCAAGCATTTTAAAGAGCATGCTGGCCTCAAGCAAAGGTCCCCAGTTTGTTTGTATACATTATTCGAATTCGCAAATCCAAACGAGCACAAATGCTCAATGACAAGGTCGTGAATATGTTATTCTGTTACAGGGATGGAGGGTTGGGAGAAAACAATGAGAAGGAAGACAGAATGGTAGAGTAACTCAATGAAGACAGTTCGAGTCCTGGTGGTAATAGCCATTTTTTTCTTCATACTGTTCCCATTGGCATCTCTCTCTCAGACTAATGAACTTCGGCTTTAATGTACGGTTCGTGGTTATGATTCTCTTTGTAGTCATCAATGCGAAGACGGTTGATATACCGGGTTGAACCAGCTAAGTCTTAACACGAATGCTTCAGTACAACCAGGGAATGGTTCCCTGTTTTCAGATTTTCGGGCTAATAATGCAAAGTAAATGTCCTGTACAAGACACTATTCTCCTGCCAGGTGTTTTCGTTCATGTCAACGCAAATTTCTTCTTATGCGTGTTTGGATTACAACACTTGTGAGTGATTTCCGCCGCGCTGCTGTGTGCGGGTGCAGTGGTGGCAAAGGGTGGGAAATGGACGCCAACCGAGACCAAAGCCGGGATCAGTGTTTGCAGAGCATCTGAGGCACAATATACACGCGTATCTTTGAAGAGGTTCCCTTTCGGTAGCAAAGAGAGCTGAGCATGGTCCAGTGGAACACTATTTTTCGGAGTTGCAACAAGCTCCTCAAACTTTGTTCTGTGCCTTTTGGAGCGTACCTGTGCAGGCGCGTAGCCCGCATAGGGGGAGGGCGGACACATGTACCCCCCCCAAATTTTCCACCTTGGTTCAGCATGCACATACTGACCATGAATGACATGCACCGGCCATCCTACATATACATGTATGCGGCCGTGCACCCCTCCCCCCCCCCCCCCTGAACAGGGGACCAGCTACACCGCTGCTTTATGTGCATGTAACCCTGTGCGCATGCGGCGTCGTGATGACGTGGGTGCACGTGGGTACAACTGTGTGTGATCATTCCTTACCTCTGGTCTGCACATGATCAGATAGGCACGGAGGTCGCCCACTTCCATGTACTCCATCACTACTAGTGGCTTGGCAGTAGTCGTTACCAGGCCCATCAGCTTCATCACGTAGGGCGAGTCAAATTTCCTATGCAAGACACAACAGTTAAACAGCATTACCAGGGATATTGAAAGCCCCGCTTGGACTGACGATACCATCATTTCATGTGCCAGAGCGACAATTTCGCAACAGTGCAGAGCATTTGTGCAGTATTGCATGGATGAAATACATAAATATGGGTCTGTGAACTTTGTTTTTTCTGCGTCCGAATTTTTCAAGGAACAAGCCAAAAAGTAACATGAGCTCCATGCCAAACTGTGTGTTAAGAAAACAACAGCACCATCGCTGTAGTACACGGAGCTCATCTGCGTACAAGGCAACTTACTTCATTATGGAGGCTTCCATCAGGAACGCGTTCCTCTCCGCTACGTTCTCACACTGTGTCAGTGTCTGCAACGTGCATTTGAAAAGGGCAGCAATGTACACATCGTTGACGACTTGGGAACTCAGAGAGGCAGCTAACCAATCATGCCCGGGAAGAAACAATGATCCATTGGCCACAACACAAAGTCATGAAATGCAAGTACAAAAAATACTTAGGTGTTAGACGAGAAGGAGAGCCGAGTGAGGAGACTGAATTTTGATAAGGGTGGAAATGATGACCAGGCAACTCCTTAAGAATGGCTTCAACAAATATTGTGTGTTTTTGCTCTGCCCGGATTCTGGATTTTGCACTTGTGTGATAATCCTCGGGAAAATGAACTTACCAATCTGGGATACTTTTCCAAGTATTAGATCAAGCATCTCAGCAGGCAAACAATCGCGGAACGGAATTGAAACTCTTTAGTAGGTACTATAACAGGGAGGTGGGAAGTCAAAAATAGCACTAGCTTCCTAGCAAACTCATTCTGTCTACAAAGCTCAGGCTGTATCTTGGCAATGTCAGCAGGCTCTTGCACATCTAGGTGGCATTTGCTAGGTTCCTCAACAGTTCTCGTACTATTCGGCGCAACTCACACCACCTCTAGTAAGTGTGCCTTACCTTCACTGCCACAGTTAGGTCGCCGTCCTCCACAGTGGAGAGAATTCCCTTGAAGACCTTGCCAAAGGCGCCCTCTCCTATCTCCTCCACCAGCTCGATGCTGTCCGCCACCAGCTCCCAGGTAGGATCTTCATCATAGCCTGCAGCACGTGAACACACACACACACACACACACACACACACCACAGGAATGGAAACACTCGTGTAGGCCTAGAATTTCCCCATGAAAATAATTAAATTCTGCGGCTCAGTCAGACCGAGGTTTGCGCATCTGCAGGAACCCCACTGCCCCGCCCCCTCTCAAGGTTCAATACACAGTTCCCATAACAAAGGAAAAATGGTTCTAGTCCTCGTGATGACAGTCAATGTATTTTGCCGATTCCTTTTCCTTAACACTTCCATGAAACTAATAAAACGGTAAGAATTTTTTGAATAGTATATAAATTATGCATGCACATCCGACCTACTACCTAGGCTGCAAGGCACGCACACACACACACATACACACACACACACATACACACACACAAACATACACACACACACAAACATTAGTGATGTAACGAACCATGAATGTTACGAACAAATTATCTAGCGAATACCACTCAAACGAACGAACGATTATTCTACTATTCCACAACAAGTGTACATGTAGCAACCACACAACACAAGCGCTCAGACTCGAGTCACAGTAAATATACCATGGTCTACCGAGTAGTCTAGTCGTTGTCTGCAACGCAGTACAAAGTTTATGCATTCAACTCGAGAGATCTAGAGTAGCGCGTGTGCGCTGTATGCAGCGCACGGACTTCGCCTGACCGCAAACATTCGAATTTTCAAACCTTCGACTTAGATTTTATCCGATCGATTATTCATTGAGGTCCACGAGATCGAGGAAATTTGAACAATCGATTATTCGTTACATCACTAGCGCACACGAACATGCATGCACACACCCATATACACCCACCCATATACACACACACACACGTGTGCGCACCGTACAAACATCTGCAACTGGGCATCGGAATCCACCCTGCTGTGCAGGCACAGCACACCATACACATGCATACTCACATCCTGATCTATAAACCGCGCTATCGTCAACGGAGCACCGTATTTAAAGGGGAAGTTAAGCCTAAAATCAAAATTTCACCAGTTGTAGTGATCGGGGTGCTGAGTCGAATGGTGTTGGTCCGAGGAAGCTGAGGCGCTCCCTTCCTCCTTTATTCCCAATCGAACTCGCGCACTTCCACCGAAACTGGGTGACTGCGCCCTACTAGATGAGTATTTGTATGCAAAATGTCACTAAAAGCGCCATCTCGTTCTTATAAAAGCTCGGATGACCGCGATTGGCCCATATGTTGTAGTCTTTTGGACGCTGAGTCGACTGATTTTCGTCCGAAAGACTGCGTTGCAGCGTTCGGCCCTCATTCCCAATTGAACATGGTTGAACAAGCGGTTACGTGGTCTTGCATACACCAGTCACTTGGTCACTGAGCCAGCAGCCGACAACTTTCACACCAAGGACTTAGGTTCAACTCAAAGGTTCAAAGGTTCAACTCGAGTGACAGAAACTCGCCCAAACATGCTGTAAGTTGTAGCCTGCAGGCACGGTGACCAGGTGACTGGTGTACGCACGAGCACATGACCGCTTGTTCAGCCATGTTCGATTGGGAATAAGGGCCGAACCTTACATCGCAGCCTTTTCGGACCAAAACCAGTCGACTCAGCGTCCAAAAGACTACAACATAATTATAATCACGGTCATCCGTGCTTTATAAGAACGACATTTCGCATACAAATCCCCATCCAGTAGGGTGCAGTCACCCAGTTTCGGTGGAAGCGCGCGAGTTCGATTGGGAGTAAAGGAGGAAGGGAGTGTCTCAGCTTCATCGTACCAAGACCATTCGACTCAACACCCCGAAGACTACAACTGGTGAAAATTTGATTATAGGCTTAACTTCCCCTTTAACATGCTTCTATGCAGCTCCTTTTGCAAAACATGGTGACATTGTGTGCAGCTTCCGTTTTCGTCATACAGCTGTTTTGAACACACGTACCTAGGGTACCCTGTAAAAAGACTTCTAGTCTGCGTGGATTGCCTTAGTAATATAATTAAAACTCTCATTTCCTCTGTGCTGCGCTGATGAGTTCACAAAGAACGAAACAACATGCTGTCCGCAGATTGAATAAAAAATTATATATATACCGGTAACAACAACCGCCACTCAGCTGAGTCGTGGTCCTACCTTCCAAGTCAAAAGGCATATCGTAGTCGGACCGGAGTGACGTCTGCAGTTTCATCGCTTCCCGCAGCTTACGCTTGTCTACTCTCCTGCCAACAAGCGCACGAGCAATCATGCCATAAGTCAAGTCATAACATATTTTAAATGTTCACACTGTTACACACTAGGTGTTGGCTGTTGGACCATGGTTTTTGGGGTTTGCGTTTGAAAATCTTTATTTTACACACGCATTTTCCTGATTTCTTCTCCAGTTTTGTATTACATTTCACTCCATTGTGTTAGTTTTTGCCGGTAAAAGAGGCTACACAACAAACTGTTAGACCATGTACGTGTATAGGGGTTTAGAATGAAATCCCGCCTCGGAGGAGGACACGACTTCAGGCCTACATGGTCCCGGCAAAACCATGATGGCAAACACCAGGGCGTGCACTGGGCACAGCCTTTCGCAAGAGCTTGGCCTTCACTTGCGAACGGCATCTCGACCCTGCAGCAGTTATTATTAATACCTCCGACAAGCGAAACTTGGCGCGTTTTTTACTTCAAATAACTCGAAATAACTCACACTTGACAATCAGGACTAATGATTGACTCACCAAAATACAACTTTGTATTGCTCAACAAGGACATTAGAAACCTCCGTTAGGCTGAATCACTCTCCTCTGATTCAGAGATCGCAGTTTCTTCTGGAGAGGAATTGTCCCTGTTTTGAGACGAAAGCGCGACTAGAGCGGATTCAGTTGCCGCAAGTATCTCTGTTGTGATCGCTCTGGAAATCTCGATGTCGCTCCTGTGCTTGAGCCACGGTGTCGACCCTCGACATTTCTGCCGCCACTATCCAGGTTGACGTGGTAAGAACTGTGCAACACCTCCACACGCGCCTGGACTGAAACTTTTTTGCCGGGTATTCTCGCCAATTGTCCAAAATTGCAGGCAGCAATTCCTGGCGCTTTTCCTTAGCCACCAGAGACGCATGGCTCTGAAGGCTATTGAAAGACGCTAGGATTATTTGGCATGGACGTATGGACTCTGTGCTGGCTGAGTGATCAAGTGAAGAGAGAGAGAGAGAGAGAGAGAGAGAACTCCTTGGTCTTGCATTGAAACGCGAAATCACGACGATTCTCCTTCGCAGAATGGACGCGCGGCTCGCGCGCGCACTGTTGTGCTGGTACACGAGAGACTGGCCTGCTTCTGACTAGTCGAGCCATGTGCCACTCACCAGCTCGTCGCATGGCTTCCTGCACCCGGTTGCATGGAGGGTACAACAGTAACTACAAGTAGGTCATAGCGTACTTCACACACACACACACACACACACTGCCTTGTGAAGTAACTTGTGGTACAAACCCAAAAAAATCAAAAAAAACGAGCCAAGTTTCGCTTGTCGGAGGTAGTATTATTATTATTATTAACTTTTATTTTACTAGGGTGTTTCCCACAGACCTATGGTCTTCTTACGGGAGCCCGTCAACGGTGAATGCTGGATTGTTGGTGATGTTCATGTTAAGGAAGCCCGAGATTGTAAAACTTGTCCAAAGCCGGAGACCAAAGTTATGATTCGGAGAATACGGAACACGGAAGAACTAGGTGAGTTGAGGTCAAATTGAGTCTCCGTACATTTATCCGGTCCATTAAGGGTTAATGCAATGCACCGTGGCTGGGCTGAGCAGTCTGCAGCTCAGGAAGGTAACACATATGGGAGTTTGTTGGCGGTGAGAACTCACATCATGTGGAGATGCATTCCCATTGCATGTGTCCAGGGCATATTAAAATATTTAAAAAATAGAGTGATAAAATATCACTCCGGTCCCTGGCGTAGACAAGTTAATTAAACCTCTTTGAGATCCAGATTGATGGTCCACTGGCCCTGATTTATGTAGCACAAAACACACAATTCCGTATCTGCCGGAGCATAGGGCACACTTTAGATGTGCTATCTCAGGTATTAGGCTCAGGTGCGCATTATACTCTGGCAAATACGTTACGTACTTGCAGCAGATGTGGACCACCTGTTGAGAGTTTGAAGATCAGACACCCATGTGCATAGTTGCACATTTTTGGGAGGTTAGAACTGTTGTTGTTACACACATAACATTGTATAGCCTGTCATGGCTACATTCAACAGCAATTGACCTTTTTTCCAAAATCACTGTGTCCAGACAAAGGTTTCAAGTATCTGGTGAGGGGAGAGGGGGGGGGGGGGGGGCAATGAGTGGTGAGGCATTGCTAGCAATCATCGGCCCCGTATTGTCATACTGCGTGATAAGCGAGCAAATCATTTTTGTTGAAGTGCTGCATGTCCATTGCCAAGAACACCTTGTCGCAATGCCAATGGCTAGCAAAGAAAAGATGCCGGGCTTCCTGGATAGTCACCTTGCTGTGGAACAAGTTTTTTAAACCAGGTGAGCTCCTCAACAAGATCTACAACCAAGTGAACTGACGGCAGTTGGCCAGGCAGCGGCGCAAAAAAGAAGTCGATGGAATTAATGTAATTCAACACAGTTATACCCTGCCACCCTGGCAAAATCAGGCACGGGGTTGGCCTGGCATGGGCAAAACTTCTCCTAGCTAGTTGTGTTTCCCAACGCAAATATAAGCTGATACTTTGTTTGAGCATTAGAAAACAGACATGGGACCAAGGCTAGCGATAAGAAGTGATCACTTACCTCTTATATAAGAGATAGACAACGCTAATGACCAGTCCTGCACCTATTGGGACCGTGATTGCTGTGGGTATTTTCCAGATTCCATTTTTAGTATAATTGTTGGTTCCATTTTTAGTATCATTGTTGTCTTTCTTACTAATATTCTTAGCATTGTGGCAGACTAGTTGAAGCAGGGACATCAGATTCCAAGCAGCAGTGCCGTGATTCACGGATAGTGGCCATGTCCACGACGATGACGCCGATGACCATGCCAATCACAACGAGCACAACACCAAGGGCCGGCGGCAGTGACAACGACAATCGCCACGACAACAGAGGTGGCCATGACAACAGCGGTGTCCATGACAGCGGTGGCCATGACAACAGTGGCGGCCACGACAGCGACAATGATCAGGATGACGCAGCGGCGATGACGACGACAAAAACAACAAGAAGACAAAAGCAATATGTAGGAGGGCAAGAGTGAGCTAAAACCAAACTACACAGCAATTTAGGATTCCTTCTGAGCTGAATTTTTTCTTTAACATCGTGCATATTAAAAATTTAAAATATGGATGACTTCATTAATTTCAATGCAACACTTCCAGAACACCTCTTCTTCTTTATCTTTCGTTGCAGTCTAATAAATGTGTACAGAATGATCTTTTGTTCATATAACTTGAAGAGGTGGGAAAGTTCCTTAGACCTGGTGAAATGAATGAATACTGAATACCGTATTATCTCTATTACAAGCGCAGTCAGTCTCTTGTAGAAGCCCAGTCTCTATTATAATTATTATAAGCGCACTCCAAGAGGGCTTCGAAGATATACAAGCGCAGTCTCCAATATAAGCGCAGGGCTTATAATGGAGAACTGTATGGATCATGTCCATGCATGTTTGACGCCACACATCACATAAACACATGGTGATTCCTGTGGTAAAAGTCTGTGATCCCCGAGATCTAAAGTTCAGACTCACTCAGTGTACCAGGAAGCACACAACTGCAGTCCCGGTACCTGCTGGGAAACTTTGTGCCACTGATATAATGAAAAATAATAAGCAATGTGCATGTACCAGGTGGTTGAAAAATTATAAGCCCAGTCTCTTGTAGAAACCCAGTCTATAATATAAGCCCGGGGTCCGGACTGGTTGAAAAAATATAAGCGCGGGGCTTATAATGGTGATGATACGGTAGTTGTACTGTTAAATGCTGCCACCTCGGTGTTCCTGCTTCTGGAATTACCCAAATACATTGCACAGTGTTGCATCAGGTTACTTCACACACGTGCACACAAAACGCACAAGTACACACACACACACACACACACACACACACACACACACACACACACACACACACACACACACACACACACACACACACACACACACACACACACACACACACACACACACACTATTTGACCGTTGGACCATTTGACGCCCATCGCTGGAAGCGATGATAGCGATGCTACAGCAGAAGCCATAGCAACTTGTGCTGGGATTGTGCCATTCAACAGTTTGCAAGGCTGAAGAATTGACCGCCACTATTTAGCCTGGTCTACCCCACACAGCTATGAAGTGGCTTTTTCTGCCTAGTGAATCCCTACTTTTTTGTTTTTTTTCATTTTTTCCCACACACACATCACACCACATACTCCGACATGCACTGGCTGTTGGTACCCACGCAGGAGAATGAAAGAAGAGCAAGGAGAATGAGAAAGAGAAGAAAAACATGTGCAACCACAATCGTCAGGAAATGAACCCGCAACATCTCGATTGGAAATCGACTACACATACCACTGCACCATATGGGCAAGCACACACACACACACACACACACACACATACACACACACAAAACACACACAAACACACACACGCACACACACATGCAGAAGACGAATGGGTTCTCTAACGGGAAATACTTACCTAAATTGACTACTCCCAGTGTAGTGCTGAAGTATATGCTCCCTTTAAAGTTAATGCCAGCCTGGAAATTCAATTGAGAAGACAGAGACGCAATCTAAGTGTGCTGTGTGCAGTCCATTCAAGCTTTATCGAGCTATCTCTTTTGCTCTATTTCCTTCTCTCTCCCATGCTCTGCCTCTCCCTCTCACACTCTCATCTTCTCACCCTCTCTTTCTCTCTCTCTCACTCTCTCTCTCTCTCTCTGTCCTCCTCGTCCGCTCTCTCTCTCTCTCTCTCTCTCTCTCTGTCCTCCTCGTCCGCTCTCTCTCTCTCTCTCTCTCTCTCTCTCTCTCTCCACACACACACACACACACACACACACACACACACACACACACACACACACACACACACACGCACACACACTCTCTCTATCTCTATCTCTACTATGATCTCTCTCTCTCTCTCTCTCTCTCCCCTCTCTCTCTCTCTCTCTCTCTCTCTCTCTCTCTCTCTCTCTCTCTCTCTCTCTCTCTCTCTCTCTCTCTCTCTCTCTCTCTCTCTCTCTCTCTCTCTCTCTCTCTCTCTCTCTCTCTCTCTCTCTCTCTCTCTCTCTCTCTCTCTCTCTCTCTCTCTCTCTCTCTCTCTCTCTCTCTCTCTCTCTCTCTCTCTCTCTCTCTCTCTCTCTCTCTCTCTCTCTCTCTCTCTCTCTCTCTCTCTCTCTCTCTCTCTCTCTCTCTCTCTCTCTCTCTCTCTCTCTCTCTCTCTCTCTCTCTCTCTCTTTCTCTCTCTTTCTCACTCTCTCATCACGGAATCTCTGCAGCCATGCTGGTACTCAGCGAGGGGACAGATCCAGGGCTAGCTGATGTAAATAAGTCACAATGAGAAGACAACTTACTTTGACAACAATGGTGCCGTTGTGAAGTGTGATATTGCTTGCATTGTGAGTCAGATTTACAGTGGTGTTAGCCGTGCAGGCCAAGATGCTGACAGGATTCTGTACTGTAAACCGTGTCTTGTTACGGAAAGGGTAGATACTGTAGTCAAACCAAAAGTCTTTTATGTCCCCCCGTTTGTCTCCTTGCAGGTCCACCTTGACTGTGAAGTTTGAAACCGCCGGGTCACAATCCGAGATATTAATAGCAATGTTCACCTCTACATCAGCTAGTACAGAATGAACAATACAGGTAGAACATAGAGCAGATACTCACATGACATGCACTTTGTGGACAGGTCCATTAATCTTAGTAACCAGAACACAATAGTTTGGTAAAGGAATTGCAGTGAAGATATATCATATCTTCACTGCAATTTTTGCAATTTCAAATTTGGACTTCACGGAGAATTAGCAGTACGAGGCATGTGGCCTCTAATTTCCTAATACTTAAAGGGGAAGTTAAGGCAAAAATTAAAATTTCACCAGTTGTAGTCTTCGGGGTGCTGAGTCGAATGGTCTTGGTCCGAGGAAGCTGAGACGCTCCCTTCCTACTTGAATCCCAATCGAACTCGCGCACTTCCACCGAAACTGGGTGACTGCGCCCTACTAGATGGGGATTTGTATGCAAAATGTCACTAAAAGCGCCATTTCGTTCTTATAAAAGCACGGATGACCGCGATTGGCCCATATGTTGTAGTCTTTTGGACGCTGAGTCGACTGGTTTTGGTCCGAAAAGGCTGCGATGCAGCGTTCCTCCTTTATTCCCAATCGAACATGGTTGAACAAGTGGTCACGTGCTTCTGCGTACACCAGTCACTTGGTCACCGTGCCTGCAGGGTACAACTTACTAGCCTGTTTGACCTTTTTTGGGTGCAGTCCTGTCACTCGAGTTGAACTCGAGTTGAACCTTGGTGTGAAAGTTGTCGCCTGCTGGGCCGGTGCTGGCGTGGTGACCAGGTGATTTGGGCACCCAGGAGCACGTGACCACTTGTTCAACCATGTTCGATTGGGAATAAAGGAGGAACGCTGCATCGCAGCCTTTTCGGACCAAAACCAGTCGACTCAGCGTCCAAAAGACTACAACATATGGGCCAATCGCGGTCATCCGTGCTTTTATAAGAACGAAATGGCGCTTTTAGTGACATTTTGCATACAAATCCCCATCTAGTAGGGCGCAGTCACCCAGTTTCGGTGGAAGTGCGCGAGTTCGATTGGGATTCAAGTAGGAAGGGAGCGTCTCAGCTTTCTCGGACCAAGACCATTCGACTCAGCACCCCGAAGACTACAACTGGTGAAATTTTAATTTTTGCCTTAACTTCCCCTTTAACTGCAATTCCCAAATTATCATCCTCATCGGGGGAGGGGGGAGGGGGGGGGGATAGTCCAGGGTATATTCATAGTAGCTCCCGGCTATCTGTATTGAGGTGTGTTGGAACCGGTGCAGCAGGTGCGGCCAAAGCCGTACCGATAATTGTAAGCTTGCGATTTCGAAACAATAAACTATGGGCTATTTGGGCCAAATCGATTTTTTTATTTAACATTCCTGTGGAGGACCTCTGCATTGCCGAGCCAACGCGGACTACTTTCCAACGCCCCTGGCACTAAACTTGCCTGATATATCAGGGACGTCGCACACGGTACAGTCACTACGGTATTGACGGTACCACGTTTTGCCCCAGGTACCCTGTGAGTCAATACAATACACTGATCTGGGATCTAAATTCCCAACATTTTCGGCTCAGCCACTCCTCCCGCACGAGTAAATTGTACTTCAGATGGCTGACCGTACCACACTAAAATACCTTCTGACGTCCCTGTATACAACCACGGCAGCTTCACACAACTTGGCGAAAAGTTCGGATAAATAGCCTGGTTCCCGTAAAATCTAGTGAAGGTAGAAGGTAAATGCTGGGCATGTTCAAAACACTGTGATTGGTCACATATGCAGTGCAGTGAGCTCTGTAGAATCAAGTCACAGCAACTCCAAGTGAGACTCATACAGTCCCAACTTCTGTTGTATAACAGTGCACACACTTCAAACAATAACGTCGTTTTCCTCAAGTGTTTTGTAC